>NC_037590.1:10818619-11489869 GCF_003073045.1 Pomacea canaliculata
CGGAACGGACTATCAACGGTCGATTTCACTGGATTTTTTCGATTTTTATAACAACATCGGCAAAACCGAAATAGTGCTAATAAGTGGTAGATTATAGTGAGAAACGAATCCTTTATTTCTCCTGTTCGCTTTCGTGCTCTGTATTCTAACTTATCTATTTTCGGAATACGTGTTGACTGTGCACAGCCTATCAACTCCTGTTGCCTTTTATATCCCTCTTAATGACAATGGCGGTTTTCAATTTTCGCATCTGGACCTCGATGGTGGCTGCATTGACATGCAGTTTGGACCAGCACCAGAACTGAGTGCACATCGAATCGCTATAAATGTCACAATACTGAACCACTTCAAACATATTTTGGTAACAATAGGCATGAAAAACAGTGCATTTATTTATCAGCTATGACTTTGGGGAAAATCAGATAACGGTCGTTTTGCAGTTATGGACAGTTTAACACGCAGTAAGCAGAGGCAGAGAGAATAAAAAAGTATCTTGGTTTGATTAGTGATGAGTATTTATAACAGGACACATACTATTGCACGTGTGACTGGGTCATTTTATGTGACATGTATGGTTTTTAGTTGCCACATAGAGTGACATATTGTTTGACAAAGTGGTTAGTAAGCTCGTTTATGCAGTTATTTATTCTGCGACCTGTACCGAAAACGCGTATGTGACAGTAAGTGATGGCAATGAATATTGTACATCGACATTAACGACCTGTGAGATGATCTCGCCGATCAGTCGATGAATGGTGGGCAACACAGTAAAGAAAGAGACTAACTTCCAAGGTTATGTAACACAACTGACGAGGACCTCGCCCCTTGACCCTCCCCTCCACCCGACTACCCTCCCCTGCCACTAGGTGCTCTCTTCCCGTCGCCGGACGTCGCTGTATGCACCGCGCGCTGTTAGCAATCACGACCGGACACCGCGGACATGGGCGGCGAGGTTTGCACATTGCATAAAGTGATATTAGGCGGCACGGAGTTTGAACTGCCTGCCCTCCCAGCCGCGCGCAGATGGATGAGCAAACGGATCGATCAGCACGCGCAAAGCCCAGCGAGGCCAGGGAGGCTGAGGAAGATGGGAGGGGGAGGCTGGGGGATGAGGGGCGGCAACCTGCTGCTGACCACAACAAGGGCGAGAAGCACGCCGCCACGGTGCGTAAGACAGTCTGTCCCCCCGAGTACCATTGATTGCACGGCGGTCTGTGATCCGCTGGAGGTGCGGGCGCCACATGGCCAGTGGTGGTGGTAGTGACTTCACGGAGGTATTGCCGCACGTGAACATTCAACACACCCCTGTCTCTAGTAACGGGTCTGTTGACCATTTTCATGTCCGCTAATTAGCGCCAAGCACGCAACTCATTTTCGTCACAATGGGGAAGGGAAGATTGAATTAGTGGGAGTGTGTACCGTGGGCCTCTTCTCCCTCCCTGCTCTCTCTCTCTTTACACACACCAAACTTAATTTATTTCTTTATTTTCCCGCATCTGTGTGTCCGTCGGCTTCCTGCCACTCATTCATTCATCTCTCCTTCCTATCCTATCAATATCCTATTCTTTATTCAACAGAAAAAGCAAGGCTTAAATGGGCGATTCAGCATAACGAAAGCTGGTTGTTTTCTTTCTCTTCAATCCTCTCAAACAAGATTCAGAGTACAAGCAGAATACGAGCACGACGATGTCTAATGATGGACGCACTGTACAGTTGAACTTTCTTGAAAGACCTCCAACAAGTGTCCCTGTGGACTTTTGAACTCCATTCGTCACTGATCTTTTTGTAATGTAAATGAGGCGAGTGGCGGCTATGAACTAGTCCCTTATCCTCGTGTCTACAGAACAATCATTTCTGATATCACAAAGAAGTCTCTAGATTGCTGAGGAGGCGGCTCCAGTGCCATGTCTCAGCACTCCGCGCCCTCCCCACGCGTATTGAACCGGGGAAACAGTTTCTGTGGGCGGAAGAAGACAGGCTACAAAAATAAAGTTCCTGTGCTGAGGCATCATAAGCTTCATTAGAGCCTTGCAAGGCTCCATATGTATGAGCTCTGTCTCTTTCCGAGCGAGTAAATCTGTTAAAAATGTAGGGCAAAGTGGAAGGTGGAACGAGCAGACAAAGTTCTAGTCTTCACTCGTTAACAAACACCGAGGACAACTTGACAACAACACTGCAATAAAGAGGTTAATTATTTCACAAATTAAAAAGGTTAATAACAATAAATAGTTTTGCATTCCATCAACTCTAAAAAAATTTATTATTATTATTATTATTATTATTATTATTATTATTCGCATGTTGAAGTAAAATGGCAAGTAACTTCATTGGTAGGTAGGGGAAAAAGGTTAAAGTTAGGATTAAGCTGAAAATAAAAAAGAAGAAAGAAAGTAAAAGGAGTGAGTATTGTTGTGCGCAAATTCCATAGTCACGAATCATAAAAATAGCCAT
Organism: Pomacea canaliculata; assembly: GCF_003073045.1. Lineage (NCBI taxonomy): Eukaryota > Metazoa > Mollusca > Gastropoda > Architaenioglossa > Ampullariidae > Pomacea > Pomacea canaliculata. Next base: position 10,821,071 of record NC_037590.1, read on the forward strand.
TAAAGTGTGAAATAAATAACGGTTTTGTTTTTGTTTTTTTGTGGAAGAAAGCCCGCTACTGAAACAGCGTGCTACACAAATATGCAATAATTGTATGTTGGAGTAGGAATTATTTGTTTAACTGATAGGAGTAAAGTGGTCGCAGTTGAGGGAAGAGCAGGCCGACAGATTGACGGAAAAAAATTGACAGGTGGAGAAATATGCCCGCAGAAAGTTTGGAGAGCTCGTTGTGCTAATGGGTTATTGCCTGAGGTGAGTGGCCCAGCAGAGCAAACCCAGGTTTTAGCGACAGTTTCTGGTAAAACAAACACCAACAGGAGTCCATGCCCAGTGTGCCTGCACCACCAGCTGATCAATACTGTCATGTTTGTCCCTCTTGTTGTTGTGTGTTTGTTGTGTGTTTTATGTTTACTGCTCTGTTTACAGCACTCGCGAACATGCAAATTATTTAACGGATGACTTGCTTCAAAATGACTCAAATTTTAGAGCAGAAAAATTGTTTTTTCCTTAATCTCTTACAAGCCTCTTCCATGTGGTGATCGGAAGTACTGCATGCTATCAAGATAGAAAATAAATAAAATGAAAGAAATGGACTGCACGACAAATGAAGGAATGAAAGATAAAAAGATCGAGAAGGAAAGACCAGAATAGAGATTAACCAAAAGAAAAGATAAAAAGAAAAATTAAGTGACAGAGTGATTCTGAGCCTGTACTATGGCGTTCCCATCACACCCCGGAAGGGTGTACAGGGTGGGCAACATGAGCCCGGTAGTCTCTTCCTAATCGACAGTGGAATGCAATGGACAGCATGTACTCGTTGTAATGGCCACCCGGTATAACACAGGGCTTCTCCTACATAGTATGTGTCATGTCAAAGTAGAAATGACAGATAAAGATTGACACTGCATACAAGTTCCAGAACAACAACAACAACAACAACAACAACAACAACAACAACAACATATTTTCCCCCATGTCAAACAAGCTGCAGTCAGGTGCTATTTCTGAACCCGGCTTCTTTTTTTCCACACTCATTTCTGCTTCTTGTGTTTCATTCCAGAAATTTAATGCAAGAACTTTTCTTGTTTCTTTTGTCGTTTTAACCAGTTGAGACAGTGGGATGTGACAAAAATGGACCTCACCTTTTTGTGGCAGCACTGGAAGGGTACGTAGAGAAACCGAATCATGTCCTTGATCCCGCAGGTGATGGTGGACAAGCCGTTGCTGGTCATGTCTTTGAGGCTGTATCCGCTGTCCCCAGCTTCCATTCCCTGTGAATGTCGTAGTTCACTGATGACCTGCAGCAGACGTGCCTGCCCTTCCGAGGGTTTCTCATCTTGGCGAGCGCCTTGCTGCTGGAGGCTGTGAGCTTTTTTACTGTCTCGTTCTTTCCTCCTGCTCTCCTGGCGGTTGACAAGTCGGGGGACGTCTAGGTCTGTCCTTGAACTTTACACTTGATGACGGCGACGACCGCACGGCTTTCTCCGTCACCGAATCCAAGCACCACGACACGTTTCGCCCAGAGGCCTTGGGCTGCGATGTGATCGGCGACACCATGGTGACGGAGCCGGTGCTGGTGCAGCAGGCAGTGGCCTGCACAGAGAACCCTGTCGTCCCGGAAGTGCCAGGATCTTCGTCTATGCTGGCGTAATCGACAGACGGGCGAGTCATCAATGGGTAGTTCTCCATCGTCTCGCCATCTGATTGCCTGCCTCGGTCCGATGATGACGATGTCGCCGAGGTCAACGGCGGTGCTTCTGTTTCAGGGCCCACACCAACGTCAACCACATCACGGCCCACAGCTACATCAGCCACTTCGCGGCCCACGCCGACGTCAACCCCTCCCGGTCTGACACGAACCGCCCCCACCTCAACTTCTTCGTCTTGCCTGAGTGATGTTGCCTTGGAAACTTTCTTGACGGGGTATTTACCAAACTGTTCAGACGTCTCCTCCTCTTCATCAGTCCGGTCTACATCACAAGGCACGGGTGGTGTGTTGGCACCGTGTTTGGACACCTGCTTACTAAAGGCGTAACGGTTCAGGTCTGCAGAGGACGTGACGGTTGACTTGAAGTCTGGCACTTCTGTGATCAACGATCCCTCGCTGACATCACTCGACACGGACTGCGCTCGCCGCTTGATTGGTGGTGATGGAAAAATGGCGGCGACTCTTCGTATCCGGCAACAAAATCGTCATCATCGGTCTTGAGGCAGATGTCAGAAAGGACGGAGCTGCTGAAGCTGGAAATGACCTCGAGGTCAGGGCAGGGCGACCCGCTGCCGTCGAATGAGAGTCTGTATAGGGACACACGTCGAGGGGGGGAGCCGGCCACGGCCACGGTGCTGCTGTGGGTCGACTCCTGTCTGCTGACCGAGGGCTTAATCTCGCTCAGCTCTGCCGACTCTCGGTTCCTGCGCTCCGGCCTCGTTTCAGCTCCGATGATGGACTGGACCGCGGAAAACCTGTCCAAAGATATCCTTCGAAATGTCCGCACGGAGGTGGGTTTCCATCACCGGAAGACTCGTGACCCCCAGACGTGTCTGAAGGTAGTGTTGGATAGTCTTCCCCTGGTGCATGCGAGGTTGACTCCCTTGGTTTGGCTGTGGGAGGTCCCACTTCGTCGTACACCAGCTCCGGACCAAGATGCCAGGGGAAAGTGACTCCGTGGGCACCATCTCCTTCCCTCATGCTCCCTTCACGACGCTCATCCCCAAAGCAGATTCTGTCGTAAGCCATGTTGTGAGCCCCGTGGTGTGGGTTCTCCGTCCGTCGAGGCCCTGTCCCAAATATTGTCGACTTCCCGCCGCACACGTAACGGTCCCGGCCGACGATTATGGCTGTGACTGAGGAAAATGCCGGCCGCTCGATGCTGTATCAGCATACTATGGCTTTATGTCAATTCTGCTGCATGGTTCTGCAAGTCACAGACCGCGAGACGGCATCAGGGGGGGGCGCAGGCATTTATTATCGCTGTCCAAATGCCGCTAAACAATACATCAGTCAAAACTCCCTCGACTAACAACACTCTCGAGGCTGGTCCGCTCGAAAGTTGCCGTGGGACCAAGTGCTACCCCGTGCGTCTTTCCTGATCCAACGGAGGGAGAGACGGGGTGGTGGTGGATGAGAGAATGTTACGCGTGCGCAGTCGCCCACTTCTAGAAAGCTTTGTAAGCAAGTGATATATCTGAAAAGAAATAGATTCTTACCACTGAAAACCTCGCTCGCCCCTTACCCTGTCCCCCTCTCTCTGTCGTATCAACACGCCAAGAAACGCCGGTCGGTCGTCTGCACATTATTTTCCAGGGGAGGTAATCCAAAGGTTGCAGCAAAGTGCGGCTGTGCAAACACGAGTAATTATCACCCCCTCCTGCAGCGGACACCTGTTATCAAAAACATCGACTGCGGGGGGCACTGAGAATCCAGCTGACCATGTGTCCATACCCCCTTCTCTCTCTCTCTAATACTTCCATCCTCCATGCCAACAGCTTAAACGATCGATGGGCTGGAGCACCAGCCTCTGACTACGGGACGGTGGATAACTTTTCAGCACTTCCCCCTACCTCCCTCCATTGAGAATGTGGCGAACTCACAACGAGGCCAAACTTCTGACAAGGATGGTCGTCTGTGTCTCCCCGCCATCGTCCACACGGATGCCCCGGGACCAGGGCAAGTGCGTCAGAGTTGAGAAAAACAAGCCTGTTCACTTTCTTGCCCGCAGTATTTATCCACGGGCGTTCGGTGTCGAGGTGCTCACCCATGGCTCGGTGAAGGAAAGAGCAGGGGTGGGAGGGGAGGGGAGGAGAGAGAGAGGGAGGACTCAGATCAATAGAGGCAAATCTACCAGTTACAAACGGCAGCAATAGCTGCCCCGTTGTAAGCGTGCCCAAAGTCTGATCTTCCTTCTTGTGTAGCCAGCCGGCCAGCCTGCCAGCCAGCCTGCCCATCTTCTTCTGGCACGTTCCCCTAGAGGACATTCCGTCCCACGTCGATCGAATCCTCCCAACTTGTCCCTCCCACCTCCTTCCACTTTACTACCTCTAGCGTCACGTCTGGCCGAGCTGTATTTCTTGATCTCAGCCCACCACCACCCCAACCTCCTCCACCACCACCATCACTACCAACACTACCATCACATATTTTCTGAAGGACCAAGACGCTGTCCTTGTACGGCAGCAACTTCTGACTATCACTTCAAAGTAATGAAATATATCACAAAGATACAACAAAAAACAGTTCAATCATGCAAGATCATTTCCATGTATATAGTATGCCTCTAAACGTCTTCTTTGTCGGAGGCTGGAAAATACTTTGGCTTCGCGCCATCTCTGCTGCAGGAATCAGCCTCGATGTGCACGGTTACAGGGGCGATAAATTAATGAATGGCGGCGAGGATCTTCAAAGGCGAACTTCGGAGCAGCTTCTTTCGAAGAGTATCATTGCCGAAAGACAATCAATCAAGCCCTATAGATCGATGTATAAATACTGTATATCAATAAGGCAGTCTTATTGACCTGGTCCTTTTTTAATAAATACATATATATAATAATTTGTCCTTGGGCATCAAGCTGTACATAAAAGGGAAAGGGTTTCCCTGACGACTGTGCCCATGGCAAGTACTGTAGTTTGGAAGGTGGACCGACAGATGCAGCATAAGGCGATCAGACATCGACATGTGGGTCGTGGTCCCACTTTAAAATGTGTCCATCCACGCTGATTCCCCGACCTGTGGCCAGGTTCTTTGCCTGCCAGTCACGCCGCGTGGGCCCTCGTGACTGAGTGATTGGGGCAATATCGGCGCTCGACCACAGGTCCTCGGCAGTCCGCTACACTAATCTTGGGCGTGTCTGGCAGGTCTGACAAACCTGAGCGCTCGTGCACGCCATTGATTCAAAGTGATCATTATTTTTTTCAATGTTGTCCTTCCATTCTTAACTTGCATGAATGAATGTGTGCGTGTGTGTTCGTGGTGTCTGTCACTACAGGGAGAGAAATGCAAACTAGGACAGGAGGGGCAGTAGACGGAGGGTTGTAGATATTGATGGAGGGATTGCTGCTTCCGAACGCTAAATAAGCTGCAAGCCTGATTCAGGAGAATTATTTCCGCTTTCATTATGCTTATCTCCAGGCTAGAAGCGCTGAGCTGGCTGTTTGGAGGGTCAGATGAGAGAGCCCGACCCAAGGCGTTATCAAAACGTATGCAAAGCGGGGCTACTCTAGCGCCAAATGTGCAGTTACTTCCCCTCGGCTGCTCCGTGCGCAGCTGCTAAGAAGCGGATGCACGTTTCTGCGCATGCGCTGTTCGTACACAAATCGATTGAGAAGAACGCTTCGAAACATATCTCGTCAGGAATAATAATTACGCAGAAATCAATGTTAATTACTTGGCACCGTATAGTTACATCCTGTTTCCCGCCATGTTTCTGACAGAAAATCTCTTTGAAATGAGGAGCTCTGAAACATGGGAGCCGTGGTGATAGCAGGCGGCGGTGCCGGACCATCAGCCCCGCACGACAAGTCGGAAGATTTCCGAGATGAAGGCTACTCGTAGCTTATCGACGCAAAAGCGAAACGGGCATAGCCGGCCATTAAAGAGGAAAAAAAAAAAGAAAAAGACATGTAATAGGTTCACGAGTGGCTTGGGGAGATGGTTAGCATGCTTGCAAATCTCTTCTCTCGCCAAAGAATATCAAGGAAAAAAATTATGGACGCATATAAACAGGCGCTGAAAAACTCCAGTTCCATGGCAACGGTACAAATAACAATTGTCACCCTCATGTCACCATAATTACCACCATCGTGATACTATAATTACCACCATCGTGATCACCATAATTACACCATCGTATCACCACAATTACCACCATCATTTCACTTTACTTACCACCATCATGTCGCCATAATACCTTTATTCGGTGAACACCATCATGCCAGCACAACAACTCTAATAACCAATTACCACCATGTCCCCACAATACCTCTGTGTATTTAAAACCAATTCTACTCGATGTAGTTTCGTTCAGCCAGCAGTATTTACTTTCGACCAAAGGAAAGTCCAAGGATCTTATTACGACATGGCTCTGCTTGGCGGTAAAAAGACCGAAGGCGATATTACATCCATTTTATATCGTCTGCCATTTGCAATGCTTGATCATGCACGTGCCAGGATAAATGGCTCTGCAATGGAATACGTTTTCACGGAATGAAGGACAGATTATCCAGTCAGCATTGGCCAGCCCCCACCGCACCCCACAGGAGCCCGTATAAACTGCGCCATTCACGAAACACCAGTCTCTCCCAACACAGGGATGGTGCCACACACACATACAGACTGTTTATCAGGCTACAAGACGGCACTAACTGAATATTGTCTATTTTAAAACACACGATTATATTGCTGTCGTGTTTCATTGACGGAGAAATGGCAACGACGGCGACACGCATCACAAGGGTGTGTGAGCCAACATGTCCTTCTTGTCTTGTGAAACCATCTCCCACAGCTCTTCTCCCTCCCCCCACCACATCTCTCGTCTGATTTGTTATTGCATTCAGATGAAATCATGGATGAATAACTTTGAAGAGATGGGTCGTCTGGTGCACTTCTATTTTCGAATCCCTACAATTTCTCGCTCAACCTCTTCTCTGTCCATCTATCTATCAAGCGTTCATATAAATAAAACATTAATAAAAAGAAACTATGAACTTAAGCATGATGAAAATACAATAAACAGCTTTATATAAATACAGAAATACATTCTCTGTCTCGTCAAGTATGTAACATTTTCCCGGACTTAGCTCCCCACTCACTCCAGCAGACCTGCAAGGATTGAATAACGGGCAATGTCCAGGGGAGAGCATCAGAACGAGGACAGATCGTGAATCAAGAGCGAGTGCTGAGAACTGTGTTATTATCTCCCCCGTAGACTGTTGCCTGCCGAGGTCTTGGTGTCTAAGGCTTCATCGCCGAAGATGTATGACACAGCCGTTGGTCAGCCAGGACCGTTACTTGCATTCTTCATGCTTCTCTCTGTGGCAGACACACTCGGCTGTAAACAATTTTCCTCCCAAGCGGATGTCAGTCCCTCCCTCGGTGCTCATCTGGACAACTCTAACACACCCACAAACCGTACTAACAGACACACGGATGTCAAAGGCAGTTCTTCAGTCGACTTCTCATTCTCCAGAACAAAACAGTGTGATGGTCAATGTCTGTGTTTTGTGGACTAGATTGTTTTTAACTTTAACCCACGGAATTTCACAAACATCTCTATACTTGTTCAGTAAATATCTTCATTATCAAGGTTTTTGCTGCATTTTTCTTTACTTGCTGATGTCTAATTGTAATTCGTTTGTTCCAAACTTATTCACAACTTTCTTGCTTGTCTATAGTTTTTGCATTTTGCATCTTCCTACTGAAAAATCCATTGATTCACTCCACAAATTGTTGACAACCCTTGAATGTAAACTTAAGGACTCCTGCTATATGTGTGCACGTGTGCAACAGCATTTTAGGAAATAATTAAGGATTTCTTGCTTATGTGCATATGTATGACAACCTTTGAGCAAGGAATTTAACTCTTGCTAAGTGTGCATATGGATGATAACCTTTCAGGCTGTACTTAAAGGATTTCCTTCTAAATAAGTCTTCACATGAATGATAACCGTTTTTGAATATACTTAAGGAATTTCCTGCTATATGTGTGTGCCTGTGTACGGCACTCTTCCTGTCGATGGAGGAGCTTGTTCGCGGTGGGTCAGGTCACCCTAAACATTTCCCTCGCAACAAAATGCAGGCAAGAATGAGTTCGGGCTCAGACCACTCTCTGTTTCCGTCTGGCTCTCGGGGAGAAGCAAGTTTAGTATTTCTGGTCTTCTGTGCCTGCACATTCTTCCAGACTGTTCATGCGCCATGAAGCTCGGTCATCAGATTGGTTCTGATGTATGTGACTGTACATGTATGTTGGTATACATATACACTCGAATCCTTGCTGAATCGGTCAACGTCTTGTGTTCACAAGTTTCTCTTCATCTAGACCTTGCCTGTAATTGGTAAAAGATATTTAAAATAAAAACCAAAATGGAGGTAGTTCACAGAAGGGTGGGCACAGGAAGCAAGCTCCGTGCACTGGAGATTGTGGCAACATAATTCTTGTGGCAGAGAAAAGGCCCCCGACAGACGGCTCGTTACCAGCGCCAGACATGGCTCATTAAGAAGCTGCGGACTATTTTTTGTGCAGTTACACAGATTTCTATTGTGCATGCCGGCATTGCCAACAACTGGCAGCAGAATGATCAGGCTGTCAGGAAATTCTAACAAGGGATATCTCCTCCACAAATACATGCAACTGTACGGCAGTTTGTGCACGTGTAGTCTCCGTCCTCACGTGCGCCTTTGACTTTTCCTTCACCAGGAGATGGCGGGAAACCGGTCTAATGAACTCGCCATCTGAGACTTTCTCGTCAGCACCATCGATTCTCCTGCCTGAAGGACAGGCATGCGCCGACAGATATCTCATGTGATGAATTGATTGATTGGCTGATTGATTGATTGACTGACTGATTGACTGATTGATTGATCAGCGGAGGATAATCAATCGACTGATTGGGTGGTCGATCGATACAAGCGTTTGACTAGTTTTTGTGTAGCAGAGTGTTAGTGAGAGTGTGCGCCCCATATTAGAGAATGTTACTGCTGTCCAAAACAAATATCAGGTTTGTTGATAAGCCAGCCGCCGATTGGGGCCGCGAGTCCGGGATCGATATCACGCCGCCCTTGCCTCCCATTGTAATGTAAACTCTCGCCAGCCATGCATTGTGCAGCATCCCTCTTCTGGCATAGAGTCCTTCCCCATAGCTTCCTTCACTCCTCTGTCCATCCCTCTTCTGGCATAGAATCCTTCCCCATAGCTTCCTCACTCCTCTGTCCATCCCTCTTCTGGTATAGAATCCTTCCCCCATAGCTTCCTCACTCCTTCTCTGTCCATCCCTCTAGACCACACTCACTCGCTCACTTACACACCTTGTATCACAGATATTATAGATAAAGCAGTGTGTGTGTTGACAACTCATCAAAATTGACAGTTCGTAATATCTACACCAATTACAGATAGGTCCTGGAGTATGTATTGCAGGTTTATGTTTACCTGAAGCACGTGTATTGTCAAGGTTTATTTTGTCCTTTCTAAAAAGTTACCGGTGGGTTTTAAGTGAACAATACTATAGAAGAAATTATCACATGCATATATGGCACAAATAAACAAGGCAACATTATCATTTCAGATGGTACCTATGTAAGAGGGAAAGACAGATGTAAACAAGATGCTCACCGTGCACTCACTGCCACGTGCCAAACACTCCCGCTGTGTGTTCAACGCTTTCTTACTCATTACCCTTTGCATTACTCTGCATTACCCTTTGCCAAACACACTCATCCTCAATGTGTATCCACATTTACCGACATTTGCAACAACGAATGCGTGATAGTGACAGCATAACTGAGGGAGATAAGCGGGGAATTGAGGGGAAGAAGGAGAGGAAACAAAAAGGTGACAAGGGAGATAATGAAGCAGTTACCTCCCACGCACTTAACCCTACGCATTATTGTCATTAGCGCCTCGCTTCTCGTAACTCATTACTAGCATCTCGTTTCTCGGCCACAACAAAAGTAATTTAACCAAAAAAAAATCCACAGGCCATCCAGAGAGTGCTATTGTCAGCTACCACCCCCGCCAGCGTGTGTTCCATGCTCCTCCATCTAATAGTCGCCCTCCGTGTGCAGGGACCATCCAATAAAAGGCGATCCAATAAATTAGCACAGTTTATACTCTAATGACGTGTCATCACGCTTACAGCTGTTTTCAACGGCTACTGTTCTATTCACACACGTCTCTGGTCTCCATGGATGCTTCTTTTTTTTTAAAGCTGAAAACTGCGAAGAACCATCTTCCATGGTCATGTCCAATATTTCCAAGAGCATTCGCATCTTCCCCATCATCAGCACCAACACTGACTGCGAAACAGGCACAGGAGTGTATGAAGCCTTCAGCTTCAGAATGAACATTTTATGTGTCCTCTCTTGGCTCCACTAAAAGGACAAATGTCTCTGACACCAGAGAAGAGCTGGAGAGGACACAAATATTGGCCGCGGGAAGGAGACCGACTATACATCCCTGTGTTGAGCATCACGGACACCATCACGACCGGAAAAGAACGAAGGATTATGTGTATAATCAGGAGATGGTGACAGGCAAGGACAGTGGGGAAGAGAGAGAGATGGAGCGAATGTCCTTCAGATTCACTTTTTTAAAAGTATCCCAGTTAAAAATAAATAATTAAATAAACATCATTATTCATGACAAAGAAATGTGAATGCGATGATTTCTGTTGTATTTCCACAAAGAGCTGACTCTAATTCACCCCACGCATCGTCAGTTGGCTTTCTAATCAGTTTTTTTCTCAGGTCAAGAAGAAAAAAACGACCTTTTATTACACAGGTGACTCGTTTTCCAGGAAAGGGGACCGGAAGTGCCGCAATGGCCAAACCCACTTGACATCCATTTCATCCGCTGACACCAGTCTTGAGAGATGTCCAGCTCTCCACGGTGCTATCGATGTGAGGAACGATTGCTACGGGTGACACAAACACAATCACAAATGTACATTAAAAAAATTGCATTTTCAACAAATGCTCTCAGAGTTTATTTCAAAAGTTTGCCATTGTTTTCTCGTTAACCTGGCATCGTTCAAGGATTGCCCTTTCTTATCAACTCATCGGGAAGTGTCCAACGGTGTTGCCTGATCTCTTCCAAACCAAGACTATTTTTTTTTCGAGGAGGTTCTGCCAGATTCCCGTTGTACGTACGTGCGGCCAGCCATACGCGGTTTGCCAGTTTAACAGACTTTCCACCTTGGGAAAACAAAATCGTGCGAAAGAAATGAATACAAAAGTGTGGCATGGCAGTCATTGTGTGTAAGAAGAACAAATAAAGTCGCGAACGCCGGCTGCGATGCCAGCACTCTTATTATCCTGTAGCCCGCTGCTAAACTGCGGCAAGTGGGTGAAGTGCGCATGTCATGTGGTCGGCTTCCTGTCCCTCCTGCCATCTACGGAGGGTGTCTGCTGCTGCCCGTGTCGCAGTTCCAGGCGACGGTAAAGCACATCGCGAGGAGAAATCGCCGCCAATAAACAAAAAGAAACCGGGGGTCGATCGGGTGACACGGAGGGAGTGTAGGGGGGAGGGTCATAGGGAGTTTTGACAGGCACGTGCTGCGCGCTTTGGCTATTTGCAGAGCGGGATGCAGATGTTTGTTACGGAAATTGGTCAAGTATTAATGGACATTAGCGAAGGACTAGGAAGCAATATTGCGTGCAGGAAACTGAGTACTTCGGGGGAGCGGACAACATCATCAGAAAGGAGCCTCAACTGATGTCATGTTGATAACTAAGTGTATCACACGCTGTGTGCCTCATAGTTTTTTTTGTTTTTTTTTACTGATGTAGTACGATCACGAGCAAGAGATCGATGGAGGGAATGGAGGTCCGTGGATTCAGCTAATGCTTCTCTCCCCTACCTTCCATCTCTCACACATCCGTAGGCCTGGTAACACCCGAGTGAAAACTGTCATCTCACCTGTACTTAACACTCAAGTATCGATAACTACAGCACTGGCAACACCCTACGCGAGAACCGTTATCTCACGTGCACTCCACCTGTACTTAACAGTGAAGTGTCGGCGACTACGTCATCCTGTGCACTCCAGGTTTACCATCCCGTTGGCTGCGAGGTGATAACAGACTCGTCCATCCGTCAGGCATGACACACGCACACACGCGCGCACGTGATGACGGCGCTGTATCTACCGAGGGCCATCGATAGGGCCAAGCCAGCAACAGGCGGCGTATCAATGTCAAAACACTCGTCGAACAACGAGTACTCACTCACTCACCTCCCCCACCTCTAACATAATGCAGACATAGCTAATAATCGCAGTTTTCTCCAGAGAGGCAGGAAATAAAGGACAATGATCAAAACGGAACGGACAGATAGGCTGATAGACAGACGGATAGAAGGAAAACAGAGAATGAAGAACGCAGGTATACAAGCGAATGAAAAGACGAGATGAGAGAACAGCCTATTACTTACAAGACTTGCTATCGTTAATCATTTTTCTGCACATTGTTCGTCATCAGCCTGGTCTCCTTACCGCTCTGAGGTTGAAAATCCAGGCAAAAAAGGCTTGGAGAGTTCTCCAGCACGTCTGTAGGTTATCCTTCATCACACAGTAGCACGACATTCTGATCCCTGAGCAGGTAGTCCACGTGGCACCTGGTAGACTAAACTAAGCTAAAGGTAGCTGGCATGTCACAAGTACACTAACTGCGTTCTGTCCTCGGCAAGTGTTAGCTGTCTTTTCTCACATCGCAGTTAGAGGACATGATAATTTGCGTTTTTGGAAACATTGAATATCCCTTTTATCCTGGAGAAATAGCACGCTGCTTGTAAGCATGTTGTCATGGTCGGGTCTAGTCTTTAATCAAGGTCTACACCTGTTGACCACTTCCAAAAGCATTGAAAAGACACTGGAAACACACTGGCGAGCACGCATGTCCGGAAGTGTACTTTGCCTCTGCATACTGTCACACTCGTACAAACTATTAGAAACATGTCTCAGCCTCATTACTAGAAAACTATATATATATATCGTTTTCATCGCACGTATGGACTTCTTTGTCTCACAGCCTCAATAGTTCAATAACATTCCATTATTTCCAACTAAAAGCATGGACAAGGGGTGACGAAGATATACTCCACGTAGTTTGTCCGTCTCAATCACTTTCCGCCTGGCTAAACCTGATGGATTCACAAAAAAATGTCCTCGGTTCCCTCGGTCCTGTCAGCTGTCCGCGCGCCTGCGCGTACCCAGTGTAGCTGCCAAGCGAACTGTTGGACACCAGAAGCAGACGACTCTCTCCGTCTCTGACGCTGTCTTCCAGTTGTGTCTGCCTGCCGTGGCGCCAGAAAGGCAAGAAAAGGCATCGCGGCAACCACAACGAAGCCGCCGCCCTTACTTCAGCTTATTCGTCACTCCTTCCGTCCATCAGCGTCTTCTTTACTTCTGCTTCTGAACCGTTGATTACTGCGGCTGCCACTATCTGTCACACCCACCTCTTCCCACCCGTCCTTACGAACCCTCCCTCTCCCCCCAAAAAAATGAAGGGTTGCGAGTTTGACAAGCTTTGCCACTTTCGGGTGTCTTCCGACATATGGTGACAGGTGCAGTACCCGCTCTTTGCATCAGTTGGGGTGAGGGACGCGCTTCTGACGTCAGAAGAAGTCGCATGTGGCCGCAACCATCTGCTCGCAACATTAGCGCCGCGCCGCGCCGTGCCGCGCGTCACCGGAACGGTCTGTCTTCTCCCTGATGGCGTCTGGAAGCGCACTCCACGCCCGTCCACCGAGCACCCAGTAGCCGCAGCCCTCGGCCACCCTTCTGCCACCACCCAGGCATCGATCCCAAATCAATCAGTGATAGAGAAATCGGCCTGGCTCCTTCCGCAGCTCCCTGCAATTCTTGAAACTGCATTGTCTCATACATCTGTTAACTTCCAGCAGTACATCCATTAACTAAGCAGCTCACCCGGGGTTGGCCTCTTCTCACCTGACAGCCGGCGTCGCTTGTTCCCGATCGAGTTTCTTGCGTTCTGTGCGTCTGTCGAGGTAATGGCTCCACGATTCCCTCGTTTTAAACTTACTGAGACCAGCATCGTCCTCGGAGTCTCCGGTATTTAGGTGTGGCACCACACACCAGCCTCTTTGTTCTCTGAAAGGGAGTCAATCAATAGAAAATAAACCTTGATCAGCGAGTCAACCATCCAGCTAAAGCCAAAGTTTTCACCGGAGAGATTATCCGACCCTTGTACCCAGAAGGATATTTTGTTCTCTTTTTGTTTCCCTTTCTGTTCATTCCCTTTCCGCGGCTTGATTTATGGGTGGCGACTTGAGTTGCCTGTAGTCGGCTGATTGTGCTGGAGGATGTTGAAAACTCTGCTGTCGTCTTTGATCAGCCTTGTCTCATAAAATGAGTGCAATCATTTATTTTGATGTTTAAAAACCTGATGATATCAATTGGAGCTGGCGTCGGGCTAGACGGGTTGATTTTTAGGTTTATAAAGCAGCTCTTCTTTCCATATTAACCTTCTTTTATATCTATAAAGAAATCGGGGTGGGGTGGGGGAAGAAAAAGCGAGGTCATTGTGCTTAATTATTATTTCTTAATTAAATGCTTTTTGTTATTAATGGTTACAAATTATTACGAATAATATTTTGCAGATATAAGTCGTTGTTCGCCTTTTCCAGCCACCGCTTGCCTGGACACTTTTCGTCTCGTTTCTCGACGTCCACCTCGTTAATACCTGCAGTTTGACTCAGGTAACCTTAAATTAGATATCTAGCAGGTGTTACAACTCAAACTGCAGTTAAACGTGTATCCATATTAGAGAAGATAATAGGTGAGAGGCAGCTTCGCGCGCTCGTGAGTGTGTGTGTGAGAGAGAGACGTTGATTAAAGTTAAGCAATTAACAATTAATGCTAATGTGGGAATTCAAGCTCGACAATGCCCAAAAAGCGCCACTCTTCTCAAAGTCACTTTCTTTATAAGATCCCCGAAGCAACTGAAACTTCCATTCAAAGTAATACCTCGTGCAAATAGGAAACGAACAGTCAGTTAACCCGCCGTTAAAAGCCACCTCGAGAGATCTCGACTGAAAGTTCACCGAGAAAAAAGAAGGCAAAAAGTTAGTCAATGATAGACTATCTGCGGAGCTAAACTTGCGACCGGTAGCCAAAACCTTTCCATCACTAGAATTATTCCCAGCCCGTCTTCGCAATTACCACCATTAAAGAAACAGTGAAGTCCCGGGTTAAGATTGATGCTATTGCTGGCCTGTCTTTCCCTTGGCAAGTCTCCTGCACTTTTACCCTGTCTTCACAGCCAAGCAACTCTCCCTTCGTGAAGTCGATAGAAAACTTCTACTCTCTCTCTAGTAATGAACTGTCGAGGTTTTGAGTTTGCTCGTGTGTTCGTGGTCTTGCGGGATAGAAAGAGCAGGAGGAGAGAGAGAATGCTTCACGGAGGTACAAAGAGTACTCAGGTGTTCATTGGCACCAGTCATTCAGAATGAAGCAAGGTTGCGTGCGTGTCACGTAGCACGCCTACTCAGATCATGTCATTAAATAAAGACAAGAACCTGGGAAAACAATCAGTACCTGCCAGGAAAAAAAATGAAATTAAGCAACAGAAATGCAACGACTGCATCCTGACCCAACAATAAACCTTAACCACAATCTGAAGCTGGTTGCTGCAATAGACTGCAGGGGTTCATGGCGAATTGTTTCATGGAAACATACGGGAGGGGCAGTGCAGTGAACACAAAGAAGGATTCCTAAAATCATTGTAAACAACCATCCGAGATATCATCCGCAGATAAATGCATATTCGTAAAAACTGCGGCAAAGACTTTTGATAGAGTAATGATTATGAAATTACTGCAGTGGCGATCTGGTCTTTAGTTCAAGTACACATGTGTCCCTTTCTGTAAAAATTTCCCTTTCTAAAATGCTGTACATGCTGTAGTATTTCTTTCTAACACAACTGCATCAAAGTGCATTAGTGTCTATCTTCCGTCAGCTTCACTTCGAAATTTGCAGATATCTATAAACTTGATAATATATATATGAGACAGAAATAGAATCTGGCTTTCTTGCTGTCTGATACAGATGCAGCTCCAGCAGCTGCAGCAGCGACGAAAGAAAACAAGAAAAAGCACAAGAACAATAAAGGTGCCATGAGCTGAGAAATATTGTCTAAGACAAGACGGATGGAGGAGGGCGCCATGTCATTATAAGGTGTCCAATACTATTTATGCTTCTTTCTGCAGCTTGAGTCTGTTTTGTACTTCAGGACACACACGCACGCATGCACGCACCCACACATGCCTGTCTCCCTCTCTATGATATGCAAACAAATGCACGCGCATGCAAGTGTGAGCTTCATCTCTAGCAGTCGATGGCATGCACAATACGACTTGACAGCTGTCAAAGTCTGTCATGGGTCTCTATCGTCAGCCACTGGAATGGTTCTTCCTCATCCACAGACACAAACCTGCCTCCTTAAATACTCCATCTATAAAGTTGTATCAGTAAATGTAAGTCTGGATTTTTTAAATATATTAAATTTTAAATAAGGTAATAAAACCAAGAAATCCATGTTGAGATAATTATATTAAAGACGAAAGACTTCTAAAATATTATATCTGGTCGTTTTCGTGTGTGCTGCCGTTTTCGTCCATCACAACTAAACAAACAAATTAGTTCGACTTGCTTTCATTTATTTGTCAGGAAAAGTCGTCTAGATTACAAGCATCCGAGGGTTTTGTAGTGAGAAAGAAAGCAGGTGGACTTATTCTCAAACGAGTGCAAAAGGAAGAGGTCGATGGCGGTCGATATAATTTACATGACGCCTATGTATACTCAGCAATGAATCCTGCATTGATAGTCAGCTCTACACTCGAGCCGACAGTCCAGTCAGTTACTAACATTACATTAGAATCCATTACTAACGGCTGAGTTGAATATTTCACTCCTCTGTTATCTGCAATTATTCTAACCACGTTTGTGTGCTTTCAAACAATTCAAAGAAAGTTTGCTGTATTGTCACTCAGAGTAAGTCTGAGTTAAGATTATTTTGACAGACAAACTCGAACTTGCCTAATGTTATTAGTGTGCAATATGGCAAAGACTAACGAAGATATGATTTTAATTAGAGTATTACAATGATAAATGCGTACAAAAATTATGTCTTTATTAAGAAAGATTTCGTAGGGCAATAACCCTATCAAATACAAGACCCTCTGTTCGTGATTATAAGCTTGACTTCCAAAAAGAATGAAGAACTCTTGTGAAGAGCTCCAAAGAACCGATGTTTGATGTCTGTAAAGCCCATTGAGAAGACTAGCATCTTTAAAGCGACAGAATATTCCTGCATTATGTTAAATTTCTATCCACATCAATAAGAAATACTTGTGGTTAGTCATCAAGCTGAAAATCACCAAGTTTGCTCTGCACCTACTTCTGCCTGTCTCGCAAAGTGAGAATGAAAGAAGCTTGTTTCTCTCTCTCCTCCGCCTTGCAAACGATAATAAATTATAACAATCATTTCCTTTCGACTTCTTGCTGACACTATCGCCTTAAGGCCCGTTCTTATGGTCTGCTCACTCAGCTTGTGAGACCTGAGTTTGATTCACAGAAAGGCACATAACACGGTCTTCTCCACAAAGCGCAGCCCACAGAAAGTGCCTGTCCTTGACAGACACAGACAGGAAGCAGTCTTCCATTTGAAGGCAGCCAACAAACTGTCAACAGCAGACGACGACATTATTTCTGACCACACTTTTCAATAGCTCCAGCATTTCGTCTCCAGTTACAGACACCGGTATCATGTCCCACCCAGGAGATCCCTAAGGTTGCTGCGGGAAGAGGTCTCACCGAGGTCCAGATCCGGTCAGCGAGAAATAAGTGAGCCTCTGTACAGGGTCTGTCAGCCTCCTGTCGTTTCCAGACAGCATCATTGATAACATTGTACTATCAATGAAAAACTTGATACTTAAAGCCTTCCACCATGCAATACTGAAAGCATCTCTGGGAAAATCAATTCTTCTCGTTGCCGGCGCTACAAATCTTCCTTCAAGCAGTTAGTACAGGCTGCACGGCACCGCCCACGTCATGCCAGACTTCGGTAATCTCGCTGCCAACTGATATCAATGGCTCAAAACTCTTCCCCGCTAAAAGCACATCCAACCTTTCAAACACTGCAGCCATCAGCACGATGTCTTTTTTTTTTTTTTTAAAGACTATGTCTAGACACTGATGATTGTACCACAGGCTTGATATTTCCCTATGCTAATTAACTCCACGAGTTTGCAATTAGGGATGTGCACGATACAGCACTTGTGGCACTATAGTGTGCAGGCGAGGAACAGGGTCTCAAGCACATGATGATTGACCCTTTGATGGCTGCTCCTCCCTTCCCTTTTGCAGCTGTATGTGCACTGCATTTATTGCCTCGGTCGTAATTCCAGTTCCTTCCGTCCAGTGCTGAAAGCGTGCTAGATGGGAGCCAGATCGATCAGCAAATTACTAATGAAGCTCTGATGTAAATTCGAAATCAGAGTTAATCATGTCGATCGTCAATAGGATATGAATTTTCTGGTCAGAAAGTTGAATTAAAATATTGTTGGAAACAAATGAAGATTGTGTTTAACTCAGATACATGGTTGCCTTTTTTCAAAGTGTGCTCTATCTACTTCTCTGCCCGCCTGCTCACCAGTAAAATTATTCAGAATAATTTAGTCTAAGCGAAAGTTCAATGAGTCTAGTGATTTTAGTTGTCTCTAAATGGAAAAAAAAAATGCTCATCGTTTTACTTACTTATTTTTTTCTGCTATTAAAGCTGACTTGTCGGGTGCTAAGCTCGTGCATAACAATGAAAACTCGTTTTCATTTTTTACCGCTGTCCTTGAGTTCACCCGTGTCTCTCGGCTGCCACCCTTCCATCCCTTCATCTGTCTTCCCTTCTCTCTCGTGTAGAGCCAGATAAGATACTATAAACCACGATAGAATAGATGCATGTACTGTATATTTTTAATTGAGACGTTAATTGTGCAGGTGTGTGCGTGCGTGCGCATGTGTGGTGTGTGTGTGGGGGGGATGTACACGTTACAAAAGGGTTAATACACTGTAAAGAAACTTATGGCTTGACCAAATATAGCAGAATAGTTTTTGTTGATAGCACGTGAAGGATGTTATAAATATCCAAATGGCCCCTGGCAAACAAAAAGAAAGGTTACCCAACCCTTGTTATATAACTGTTACCTATATAAATAAACTAATTCTTTCTCTCCCTCTGTGTGTGCTTTTTTAAATTGTCTTTCTAAAGTAGTTCTCGTGCTCATGAGAAAATGCTACATTAATTATTGTATATCACTTGCACTACGTTTGCGGTGGATCAATCTTGTATAGCTGGTCGAAATCCAGACGACCTAAATCGCGTAGCTCACCAAGAAACCGTGAAGCATTCCAAAAAGTTATGTTTTGTTTACTTTATCATAAAGCAAACTCGGTCCTAGGTATCTTTTTCCAAGGTTTTCGTTGGCTACTTTTGCCCTAACCTGCCACCTCCCTGAAGTGCTCATGCAGCCTTACCAGGGGAAACAACTCCATAAGCGTTTCAGCACATATTAAAGGATAGCATCCCTTGAAAGTCAAAGAACATGGCGGGGAAGAACAAATTTGTCATCCCATCGTTGGAAGAAATGGAAACTGCAGACCAAAAGGAAGCATCAGTATGTCTCCACCATCTCAGAAAACATTCACCTAATTAACATAGTGTTAATGATAAGCAGTAATAAAGAGATTTCATTTTAACAGCATCGGTAAGATGCAGCTGCTGGGATTAGCTGTAGCACTTCAGCAATGTGATTAAATTCTACAAATTACGCAATCATAGTGAAACAACCTAATTTCCTCCGAAACAGAGGCACGTAGGGCCCGGGGTATGTGCCAAAAAGCAACTGTCTTTAAATCTAGGGAACGGAAGATTTTAGGTGTTTTTAATCAGTCAAATTTAGGTAATTCTTTAGGGCAGTTGTGTTTATCTACTTATGATGTGTGTCTTATCTGATCAATGTGGGAAATAATATCAAGGAATGCAGAGGACTTATCTTTTCCAGTAGTTAAGACAATACCTTTGGTGAGGTTATTGAGATTAATCATCAAAGTCAGAATGAAAAAAATTGAGTGGTTTAAAGTTCTTTCGCATTGATTAATTTTAAACTCATGTGGAATGTTTGTAGTTGTTTTACATTACTTTGATAGGCATCTTGTCCAAAAAAAATCCTGATTTTTAAATTTATCCATATCCAATTTGTGATTGCAGGCAATTCCTAGGCAGCTATTTAAGCCAAAAATCTCTACAGCAGTTTCAGATTCTTCAACAGAATCTGCACAGGCTGATGCTTTGAAGTCTTCTCTAAGCAGCCCTAAAAAACGTGTGTTGTCACAGAAAGCTTTGATGTCAATGCAACCACTTTCAAAACAAGTCTCACAGAAGAAATCATCACCAACAAAGAGGGCACAATCATTAACAGCCCATGAACAAATGAAAACAATGCCTTGCAAACAGTCAGCAGTGGCTACTTTTGGTTCAAGTCATACACTTTCAGCTGTAAATAATATCAATGGAGGTAAAATATCTCACTCAATAAATCACTTAAGATTTTACATATGTGTCAGCATAATAACTCTTTTAATATTTTTCAGTAGCCTGGAAAAGCTTTTTGTGGTTCTATATTTCTGGCACATGTTGCTTGTAATGAATGTTACTGTAAATTTAATTTACAAGATCGATAGTCTTGACTGTGTGCTGTAGTCTAGTATTGAAAGTGATGCATCTTTCATCAACCTTCTTAATTTTCTGACAGTAACTTCAAAAGCCAGTGGCCCAGGTGAGGCTTGTATGGCTACTGATCTATTCAATCAGGCTATAGCATCCACAGCACAAGAAACAACCAGGCAAACAAGCAACAATAAGACTGAGCAGAATTCGGGCTTTGATGAAGTTCGATTTGAGTAAGTGTCATTGTCATTTCAGTAATCCTACTTTCCCTGTACAGGACCTGCTCACTGTCGCCCATTGTAGGCAAGAGTGGCAGGCACTGTCAGCTGCCGCCTCTATCCATGTGCTCCCCACAACAACAGGTGCTGGTCAAGGAACAACTGACTGACTAATGTGCCAACAGTTGTAAAACAGTTGCCACAAATAAACTTCAAATGTGTCACAAAGTCATGCATGTATCAGCTGATTAGTGAACCTAAATCTTGACTTTATCATTTTCAGTATTTTCTCCCTCAGCATTTGTTGCACAAAAAATGTATCATTCTTTTAGTATGGATGCCTTGTATATGTTTTATTGTCTGTATCCGCATTCATGAAGAGTATCCACATTAAATCTTTAATCAATGTTCTTTTATTTGAGACAAAATCCTCGATCATCTACTAAATATGCAAAAGTAATAATTACACATTTTAAAAAAATATCTTGTAAGTTATGTCATAGACTATGCTCTATGAAGTATACTTTGGTTTGACTTTTCAGTGCTTTGCCGACTCTTGCAAAACTTGGCAAAACGAACTCTTTGTTGGTCAACCCACGACAGGTACTTTTGTCTTTATAATGATGTAACAATTTTAAATATATTTATAATATAGAAAATATATTTCTTTAAAAGCTTATTTGAATGGTTACTGGCATTTTTTTAGGATTGCATAAAACATGACTAATCAAAGACAAAAGTATCTGTGTTTAAATGTAGTCATCATTTCTTCCATTTCCAATTACAAATATTACACAGTACAACATATATTTTATTTCAGAAAGGCAACCCAATTCTAAAATATGTACGTAGTGTCCCTTGGGAATTTGGAAATATTGTTCCTGATTACGTGATGGGACAGTCCAACTGTGCTTTATTTTTGAGGTCAGTATTCTGATCATTTTTCTTTTTTATTATCATCAGTCCAATTAATGTAGTCATAATCATCAGTTTTAATTGTTCCATTTTGTTTCTTGCCTTTCTGTTGCTCAGTAAACAGATATTTTTTTCTCTGATTGATTTGCTGTGTGTACCCAGTTTAAGATACCACCAGCTTCATCCAGAATACATACATACAAGGCTAAAACAACTGGGCCACAGCTTTGATTTACGTGTGCTACTAGTTCATGTTGATCTGGTAAGAACTATGGACCTATATTTTAAACATTTACAACAAGTAGATATAAAATAATTTATAAACATTTGCAGCTATAAAGCCGATAAAAACATACTGTAGATAAATTTCAAAGTATGACTGGAATATAAACTTTTGAAAAATTCTTGAAATAATTTTAAATTCTTTATTCCTTTTATATTTTAACAATTGTTAATAATGAAGGTTGGTAGTTTCATACAATGCTTTCCTGTTTGGTTCATATGTAGTCTTCTGTGTGCAGCTCATGGAGTTTCAATAACGGGAAATAAACTCTACAAATACAATTACTGTCATGTTTTGCTCTAGAATTACACACTTTTTTAAGATAAGGCTTATGCAATAAGAGATTTTGGCATTAAAACTGTCAGAAAATTCCATTTATGTCCGTTCTTTTACATTAGTAAACAAGAAATGTGAGCAGTTGCACTTTCAGCAAACAGGCTGAAAGAAGGAAAAAAATAGCTTATTTAACATGTTTATAGTAAGGGGTAATCATGATAACAAGAAAATGGAAAGAAAATAACTGATATTTCTATCGTAAAATGGGAAGAAAATAACTAGTTATAGCACTGTGTTCAGAATGATCACTTTGTACGGCAGTCCTTGCTGTTTCTGTACCTTGTGCATTTAATTAGCTGAGTTTCTTGCAGAAAGAACCCCATCATCTTGTTAAAGATCTGGCTAAAATTTGCATTTTAGCTGACTGCACTCTCATGCTTGCCTTCAGGTATTAACTCTAAAATTAATGCCTATGATCTTTTATAAAAAAAATTAGTTTAAAGCTGATTCATTTGTGCTTGCATTAAATAAATTTGATAAATATATGTTTTTTTTCAATGAAGTACACATGTAAGTTCCATTTTAGTAAATTTAGATTGGTAATTCCTATAACTTGATTAATTCTTACCTTTTAATTCACAAGGTTTTTTTAAAAAAAAATAAATAAATAAAGCAAGAATAAAATTACAAACTACATATCTGTTCTTTTCAGCGTAGAAGAGGCAGGTCGATATCTGGAAACCTACAAAATTTTTGAAAACAAGGCGGCAGAAGCACTTATGGAACGGACAGAGACTGATCTCAGAAACCAGGTATTATGCAAGTCAGATGCTTACAGAGAAGATGGAATTTGAGGAATAGTGAAAATAAGGAGGTCAGGGAGGGGATAGGTTAGGATAGATGGGCAGAAGACAAAAAATTTCTGATGCAGACAGTAAATGTTTTGCCAGGTGGAAAGCCTCTAATGCTTTGCTTTCTTTGTGAAGGTCCCTAATATTTAATATTAAAAAGGAATGTTCAAATTCATTTCATAATTCTCTTCTTACCTTGCCTTTGTCTCTGTTGTAACAGTTTGCATGTTTACATATTTATTTCATGAGGCAGATCTTCTCACGTGGAAAATTGATTTTTCACTTTCAGTTGACATTCACTCTGTAATATTAAGAGAAATATAAATAAAGAGGTGTTGTCAGCATCACAACATTTCTGTATTGTAGCCTTTTGCTTTGTACATTATTCATAATGAAAATTAATGTAATGAGACTGATAATTCTCAAAATTGTTTATTTCATTTCTGCATAGATGTGAAAAGACACTAACAGGCTTTTTTAAAAGTCACTTTATAGGATTGTAAAACAAGACAATGCCTGTTGTGTCAGTGATCCTCAGTTTCTAGAAACATAGTTTGGTCAGTCAGAGCAAGACAATATATCCACCTTGTAAAGATATAATTGTGACATTCCTTTGTCAACAGTCTTCAAATGGTAAGAATCTTAAACGTGTTGCACTTACAATGTACATTGTAGGTTTGTGACTGCCTAACAAGAGTGAAGTCTGTGAACAGAACAGATTGTGCTACCCTCATGTCTACCTTTGGAGTATGTATTACTTATGTACTATGGTGAAGCTTTCTATATAAATTATATACAGCACTGTCCTGACAGTGACAAGAGAATTAACTTGATAGCACATCTTTACTTTTCAACTTAACTTTTTACTTAACTGATTGACAGTCTTTTTTTAAAGACATTTTTCCTCTTGTTGCCCATCAAAATATGTTTATAGATAGGATATTTGATTTTTTTTTTTTTTTAATGATCATTCTTTTCACTTTTCTCATTTTATTCTGCCAAGTAAATATTTTTCTATTTAGTCTGTAAAACAGATTACAGCAGCCAGTGCTGAAGACCTATCATTTTGTCCGGGGTTTGGACCCCAGAAGGTTTGTTCAGTCTTCAATATTTTATAATTTCCTAATGAGAGAAACCAAGATGTTTTATAAAGATTTCAATAGTGTCTAGGAAGGCATCATTCAGACTTAACATTACCAGATGCCAAGAACTCCATAAGCAATCTATGTAAAATAATTATGTATATGCTCAATGTGTAGTAAGCATTAAGTTTTTAGAATTATTAGTTAATAATGTGATGCACAGAATAAGCAGAACTAAATAAGCAGAACTGAAATTTCTTCAACAGGCAAAACGACTGCATGACGTATTTAGAGAACCATTCTTAACAGCCAAGAAGCATCTTCTTGAATCTGGTAGGTAGAATTTTCCTACAATAGATTTTCCTAGACTGTTATTTTTATCGTGTTTCTGAAAATGACCAAGAGACATTCAGGTTTTTAATGTGTAAGAACCAGTAGAACAGATCAACTATCTTACTCCAAGGAATCAGTTAAGTTCATAGAAACACACTGTAAGATCATACATGTTTACTTGATCTTTTTGTAAAGCTGCTTTTTTTTAATTTGTAAAATATTTTATTCTCCTTGCAGATTCTTCCTATGACAATCCTAGCCATAGTAAGTCAGCTAGATGATCAATTGTCAATAAAGTCAATAGCATAGAATGAATGTTAATTATGGGCATGCATGTTTATAGACATAAAAATTCAATTGTAAGTTTTAATTTATTTATTAAAAACTATTGTGGATTAAATTTTTAAATGCTGGCTTATAACATTCATTATTTATTGTAATTTATGCATTATCAAAAAATATTATAAAGCCCTGGACCACTTAAGCTGCAGTTAAGGAGTTTGGACCCCAATCACCACGGCTTAATAGTCTTGCACTGTATATGTATATTTACATTCAAGTCACAGTGTGTTTGCACTGGAATGAATTGTTGGCAAAGCTAATGATAATTTATGTCTGTGATAAATTGTAGCTTAATGCAAAATTTATTCACATACTTTTATAGAAATTCTAGATATCATAAAACAATAAATATCAACATAAGAATTTATTTTGTGAGTAAAGATGAATAAACATTAATTACATTCAAATAAAATGAGTCTCAGTGGAAATTTTCTGTTTTGCTATTTCCTTTGATGGCAAATTTAAAGCATTTGAAATAATAGACAGACAACACTTAGGAAGATTGTAAGCTAATTAATATTACCTAGGTTTAGCTGCACATGGTCAGTGAAAATGATTAAGAAAAATATGGCTTTCAAGGACAACCCTGAGAGATTCGAGAGCGATAATTGTACGGAACAATAAAGTAAAGTATTCCTGACAAGAGGATCAGAGAAGAACAGAACTGGTGGGGCAACCATCTCCAACCCAACAAGCCTCCAGGTGACAGATAGCTGTGAAATAAGTTGGGCTTGCCCAGAAAAATAAGTAGTCACAGACCAACTGGCGGTGCTCACAGATACCAGGTAGTGTTGCTATCTCTATAGAATATCACAAGTCCCCTAGACTGGGGTCACCAGGTGAACGTGAGCACCCAAACTCTTGCAAGTCCCCAGTAGCTGAACAGAGAGGAGGAACTTTTTATAACTGCTGTGAAGAAACCAGCTGTGATAAACTAGCCAGGTAGATGGGGCTTGACAGATTTGCAAAATCAACCTGTCTATGAAATTAACCACTCTGATCTGAAATTATATGTACTGGGCCTACTACAGGTATAAAACACAACAATGCAATAGCATTAAATGACATAACCAAAACAATCCCTCGACATGGTGCTCTACCTTTGGTCCTGCCAGGGTGGAAGAGTGCTGAGCTATTCACCTCAATGGCAGAAAGTTGTGGAATCTAGCAAGAACAATGAATATTGAAAAATCCACAATCATACCAATAATACTGGAAATGAATAATGAAGTCACTGCAGGCAAGCATGCTACTGACAATCACATCAATTTCTGGTTATTAGAGGAAGTGCATAGATAGATGCGGCAGCTGATAAGGCCATTGTTGATACATCCCTTGTTTCTCCTCTCTGTATTCGGCACTTATAATCCTTGTTTCACATCTGTAAAGCAGGATGAGTATGAGGAACTTGTACAGATTGCATTTTGTGGTAGACCTGGTGATTATAGCTGTGCCAGACCCTGTGCAGCCTAGCCATTGCAGCTGTTGCGATCCTGACATGTATATATGTCATGGAGCTGGCGTCTTTGGAGATGGTGGTTCCCAAGTACTGCTGACCTCTTAAAGCTGTGCTCCATTATTGTATATATCTGCTTTTCCATTGCCAATGACTGTGACTTTACTTTTGTCAGTCATCTCCATTCCATGTTAGAACTGTCAATCTGTTGCTAAGGTCTTGCAGTTCATTTGTGCCTGCTATCAGATCGATATTATCTGTAAAGTAGTTCATCGGTGACACTGATGTGATTCTGTACTACCTTCAACATGGCTTTGCTTGGGTGGCTTATTGTTTCATAGTTCTGGCAGTTTTCTGTTTCCTTTTTTTTTTTTTTTTTTTTTTTTTTTGGAAGGGATAAGACTGCATCCATTTTTTGCATTCCCAGACTCTTTGCCACAGAGCAGTGATAGCCTTTGTTGTTTCATCCCCACCCTGCTTGAGCAGCTCAGCTGAGACCTTCCTACCTTCAGACTGCCTGCTATTCTTTTGATCTCTTCCCATAGGACCGGTAGGTTCACTGGTTGTTTTAAAGGGTGTTGTATGGAAAGTTGTACAAGTCTTTGCAATGTTCATTCCATCAGTTGAGTATGAGGAGGCTATTGCTGATGAAGTTCAGGCTCAGTTAATCTAATAATAGTCCACTATGCTAAACCAGCTAATAGCAAATCCTGTTACTTAAATTTCTTTGTGTTAATTCTGATTAAATATTGTGTTTTAGCCACATGAACCACCAAGAACTAAGAAAGCCACATAAAACTGGAAACAAACCAAATTTATTTTATAACTTGTATTTTTATTCCCAAAATGATACATTCAGTAGTGCATAGCAACAACGTTGGAATCAACCCACCAACAGCTTGTCTTTCAGTACATTCTTTCCATCAATGTGTGCATTTATAATAATAATAAAGTGAACATATATAGCACCATATCCAGGCCCTAAGGGCAAGTTCATGGCGCTTTACAGAAACACATACATACCCAGATATATGCAACATGCAAAACTGTTGTATATTGGAATGTCATATGAGATAAAAGATATACTGCCAGAAGCTGCTCCCAGCATGCATAATCCATTTAAAAACTAATCCTGACTGCAACTGCTCCTTTCAACACAAGTCCAGTCACAGAGCTGATCTGATAGGTAGAAGTCTTTTTTTGTACTTGCTGGATTGCCTACAGAATGCCTAATTGAAAAACTAAAATAAGTACACAAGCCGTCAGAAGAGAAGCGGTGCAAACTCACCGAAATAATACCTTCAAGGCATTCAACTGTTTGTCTCCTTCATGAGTTGGAAATCCAAACACTTTCATACATCTTTTTAGTGTAGTGCTCAAATTCTTAGTACAGTCATTGGGCTATTAAAAAAATTCTTCTTCTATAAATTGTTTAAACACTGATAATATTCAACAATGTTTTGTGCTTCTAAACAAATATAAAAATGTCCCATAGCCTTGTGGCTGTAAGAACTTTCAACATCAGTGGTTCACCATGTCTAAGGTGTGGTATGTGGAAAGTGGAGCACAGCCTTATGCTTCTGCAACCTTTATCTTCTCTGATATAATCAGGTACTTGTCTGCTAAGCAGATCCTGAGTTGGCAGAGGATTTCCTCCAACTTTAAACCAGCAACATTCTTCTCCATAATTAAGTGCACTAGCCATCAGGCTACAAACTCCCAAAAAGCATTTTATTTATGAAAGCATGTACTTTTTCACCATCCCACCAGAGAACAATGAAGAAGCTCACTGACAAATTTATTCATTATGAAGCTGAAAATCAGAAGAAAGGAAACAATATCCCCTACCTCCTATGAAAAAATAAAAAAAGATGAACTCGTTGGAGAGTTATGAAATAGTTGAATTGTGAGAAACATCTGTGCCATTGCCACCTGAAAATCAGACAAAATTTATGAACAGGGCTTCTGACATTATCATCTGCAATTATTTAAACTTTTTTGGTTGACATTATTCACCTGTGCTGTCTTGGGTGAATATTTTTAACGGCATCAAATTTCCTGGTTAACACAGTAATACATTGAAAGGCTTTAAATAAATGTACCTTCATAAGTTGCCAGCTTCAGTCTCAGCCTCTCCATTTCTTCCTGCAAACGTCTGTATTCCTGTGGATTAAAACATGCAACATGAAAACAAAGTCTGCCAAGATGATGGTGAGATTTTATATTAAATATGTGTGACATTTTATTTCAAGAGTACTAGAAAGAATTTTATAATTATTGTAGTGAATACTCGTGCACATAAACATCCTGAATAAAATAGCATTCAAAAGTGACTTTCGCCATTTGATTCCTTCGTCAACTAATTTGTTTTTGTAATCTATTAATTTTTGCTGCATGCTGACACATCACATGAGGTGCACATAGTTGATGAAAGCAGAAGCAAATTTTTGATCTATTAAAATGAGGATGGCTACTCACTGCAGTATTTACCTTTTCCGAGTCTTAACTGCTTGCCTATCTCAGATATCGCTATAAAGAAAAAACATAAACCAGGCCTCTCTCCCTAAAGCAACACAGTAGTTTAGGATACTGTATAACAGGCGTGTCAAACTGAGGGTCCCCCAAGGGCCATATGGGTCACGTTTGAATTGTCATGAGGGCCACACAAAGGCAGAACCAAAAATTGCCATAATCCTTGTTTTTAAACTTTTCATGAAGGTATGAAAAAGACCCATATAAAAGAATTTATGAATCGCTACAGTGTCCTTTGTGTGGGCTACAGGTGTGTTTGCAATGGGCCCGCAGGCCGCGTATTTGACATGTCTGCTGTATAACCTGACAGGATACAACAAATTGGTAATTCACAATTCACCAAGTTCAATCAGGCAGCTTACCTGTGTGCACTGTCCTAGAGAATAAAATTCTCTATTACGATCTTGATGTTTTTTCTCCTCTGTAGCTTTAGCCTCTTGCAAAAATTGTTGGCGCTGTTGAAGTGTTAGACGTAATCCAGCTTCTTGAAAAATTTTCTCTAAACGTTTTTTATATCCCTAGGTTAAAAAAAAGTATACTTATAAGATCAAACATCATGTTGTAAAAGTAAAATCTTCACAAAAATTGCACTAAAAACTGTTTCAAGCAAAGCTAGTACAAAAAGGAAAGATATAGCACAAAAAAAATCAGTCACAATATACATTTTCTTTTTTCACCTTGTATGTTATTTCCAGACGTCTGTACTGCCCTTCCAAGATGTCCCATTTTTTCCTGAGATCCGAACTTAGGATAGGATAAACCAGAAGTGAATGTGGATGGCACACTAATGGAGTGCTGAATTCCATTTTATAGTGACAGGTCTGAGGTTCTCTCACACTTATTATGTCACTGGTATTTCCACATAAAAATCTAACCTTGAACAAAACAGTTATATGCAAGTAAAAAACCAGAAGTATGTTTTCAAAAACACACTACAAAATGTATTCAATAAAAACTATAATACAACCATCATGATGTCAGTATTCTAAATTCTGGATTGCTTCTGTCCATTAACATTTTTTCTCAGGCATGTGATTTTGTGAGGAAAAAATGCTTCCACCTATATTTTAGGAGAATATGGAGGTGTTTAAAGCAATTTTAGGAGAATAGGAAGAGGTGTTAAAGGGATAAGAAGGGAATAGGGATACAACAGATATGGAGTGAAAGTCACTGTTCTGTGAAGCCATTTGGTGCCCTTCTTTCCAGTTTATTTTCCTGAAGCCCTGCCAAGTTTGCTGCTGTGGTGTGCTAGGTGCAGAGTGCTTCTATAGCGCTGTTTCTAGACAGCCATTTAGTCTTTGGTGTGTGCAATAATTATTATAATGTTAATAATGTGAGTGCACGTCTTCCCTTTCTTAGTATTTATTTACCCTACCTTAGGGAAAAATCTTATAATTATTTAAGAAAAAACAATATCTGCATTATACTTTTTTTAATTTATACATGTTGTTTTTATACTTTAATTATTAGTTTTATTCTTCCAGTTACCTTTCAAAAACATGCAAGTGAAAAACTCATCATTTTGAAATCAAATCTTTTTACACAAAGTTTCACAATTTAAGGATAGCTCAAGTTGAAAATGTAACTAAGTTGAAATTTGCTAACAAGGTGAATTTAAAAAATGCTTTATAATTATGGTTAATTAGGAAAACGAAACAGTGAGACTATCAAGTAAAAGGTATTCCACTATAGCAGACTGTTACTACAATTATATAAGGTCCAGACAGCAACAATAAATATAAATTCTACCTTGATACTCCTATGTATCTGTCCACAATCATCACCATCCTTCATTTCCATTGCAACAAAGGTGTTATTTTCAATCTCCCATTCCTGCCAAACCCTGTAAACAGATTTTTAAATTAATAATGTTTTATAGGCATTTCCAGAAGACATAAAAGCTATTGTCTTCTAACAAAATATATAGTAAAACAAAATAATATCAAGGACCAATCATCATGTTGATCTTGACATACTGTGCAATGTACAGGTACAAAACCATTAATTTAAGCACAAAGGGTAAAAAACAAACTATGTGCATATGGATCACATTCTCCTCTTTTCTAGCAAAAGACTCCTTAATTGTCATTAACCCCGAGCATGACTTTGGCTCAAAATTTTATGTAAACCCTTAACATTTACAGGTAACCATTTTGATCCCAGATGCAGTCTTAAGTACAAGTACCTCTCTTGATTAACTGTTTTCAAAGCATATGCTAGTAAAATGGATGTGAGACTTTTGAGACTTACTGGACTATATAAATTGTATCAGCAGTCCTTTATATGAAACTGTGTTTTATTCACAGGTACAGAGATGTGTCTGTGTTGTGTACTTTAAAGTTCATATATCAAGTCAAAGGGCTATATGCTTGTTTAAGCATCAGCTATTCCCCCAAACTACATCCTTTTCCAGTTGGGACCATGTCATGCAAACTGCCTTCGCCACGATGTGATGATGTTTTCTTACCCCAGAATGCCTTTGAAAGGATTCCAGTGGTATCCTTGTTCATGTTGAGTAATATTCGAGAAAGGGCAGAACTCGTATTTGTAACTGAAACACAATTCATATGTGATAGGGTGACAGCAATGATCGTGATGACACCAGAGGAGAAAGACACTTTATCATTTCAAGCAAACTTTTAGTAACTATAAAAACACATCAATAGTTCCTCTCACCTTTTACAATGTGTTAAAGAACAAACTCATCACTATCTATAACTAGCAAGAGTGCCATCATGCCTCATCTCCAGATCACAAAGATGGGATAAACATTATGTTGCTGCACATCTTTCTCTCTCTCTCTTCCTCTTGCTTGCTCTCTGTCTCACGGGGTACCCTCTGAGATGAAGCTTACATAATTTCCCTTGCATTGTAGATTTATCTGTTTGGAGCCATAGGTAACATCTTGTAATTGGTAAAATAAACATTAACACTAAGCTGCTCCAGAACAAAACACTACATCCAGACATAGTATATGACTTTTTCATGGAAAAAGAATAGTTCTGCAAAATTGGATTAGGACCTGAAAAACAGTATTGATTTGCAAACAGCTACTCTTCCCTACTCCTTTAAAACACATTCTGCTTTAAGTATAAGATTTATGTGTTACCTTCTAATGCAGAAGGAGAATGATGACTGGATGCACTAAACAACACTATGAAACAGCTCAACAAAGACAGGGTTAAAACTATAAAAAAAAAGTAGAGCCACTTGTTATAAATGTATTGCTTAAAAAATTACTGACTGGCATGAAGCTACAATGAATTAATTATCATTATCTTCTGATTAGAAAGAGTAAGAAAAAAAGGAAACCTACTTCTCCAGAATCTTTCTAAAACATCGTCCTGCAAGTTGCGTTAAATGGACAGGACCTGACACATTTGAAGGCTTCACTCTCATCTTCAATTTTTCTTCCTGTGCAGCCGCTGCACCCCACTGCCGATTGTTATTCATGTTGTTGAATCTAGCAAAAAAAAATTTCAATGTTTATTGTTCCCATCTCATGCATGTTGCCCATATGCTAGCAATAAGCAGTCCATAACACATCTATTTATGATTGTGTCTATGTGTGTGCCTTTGGTTATATCTATAAGCATGCAGGCCTGTGTGTAGATATGTATGTGTATGTGTGAATACACACTTGGGCTTGTGTGGTGTGAAGTAAAAAAGTGAAAGAACCACGCAAGTCAACTAACAGATGCAGTTTGAAGCAAAACATCAGTGTCATCAAGAACTTTTACAGTCCTCAATACACTGAACAAATATTACATAGCATTTTCATAAGTATAATTCGAAACAATTTCATTGTAAATAAACATGCTAATCATGCACTCATGCAATTGCTTACCCATAGCTAGAGGGTTCATCCACAATTTTCATGTCAATCAGGTCCTTATTAGCTGTAACTGAACAAAGACAAAATATGAGCATTGCGAAATATTAATTATCTCTGCATGTGCACTAAACAGACTTTTCTTTTTCTGTTTGTGTTCCTCGACCGTCCCTTTATATACAAGACAAATTAAGACAGATGATCATGACATAAGATGATCTTCTAACTTATTAGTGACCATATAACACGATTAATCTGGAAGCACTAGTAAGCAGCCAAACACGTATATGAACCCATTGTGCGTACACAAGAACACAGCTCTCTCATACAAACATTGATCTAAAACTGCTTGTAGTTTTAATGTACACAATTGTTTTAAGTCATCTAATGTGAAACGAAGAACATTTACCTGAAATGTAACAAATATTAAGTATCTGGCATATAACCAAATGGATAATGATAAAGCTGTCAAATTGATGGCGTCTCATTGTCTCAGTCTCCGTAAAAGATTATTGCTTCTGCAATTTTCGCTCCCTCCCATCGTCTGCCGTTCCAGACCAGATTACAGCATGCTGGCAATTTCACAGCAATCATTTATCTTCAAATGTAATCTCAGAAATAAGTCTAATTTAATAAATTTTAATTTTAAAGAAAAAATTATATGAAAAACCATGTCATATAAAACAGTTAGTTGTTTGTTTTTAATAATTACGACAATGCTGTTTGTGGCTTTTAAATTGAAATGGTTTCATCATAGAGAGACTTAAGCACCTTTAGCGTTAGATTAAACAGTTTAAACAAATGGGGCGGAGCAAAAAGGCAGGACGTGGGAGATCTGCTCGGGGAGGCTTTAAAAATAGTGACAGAAAAACTCATCGGTCAGAAAAGTTCAGTGATGTAGAAACAGAACTCGATGGCCTAACCGTGGCATGCAGTTCGTCATCTTCAATTGGTATGGACTACTAACAAATACAGTGCTAGATATATATATATTGCAACCAATCATTTTCATTTGATCAAGATCACATTTTGAAACTCATTTGTTTCTCTTTAGCTTGTTTTCACTAATTTTATTCAGTCTTGTGTTTGCTTGTTACATATTTGAATAATATTTTACAGTTTAAGAATCTTTTATCAGTATACGAGTATCAGTCTGCTCACGAACTTATATCCCCTTAATACTTAAAAACACGTCCATGGTCTGCATCTCAGTTGCTCCCCATTCATTTACAAAGCAACCTGTTCATCTGTCATATATAAGACTTGTGTCTCAGGGACAGATGAACCATTAATTCCTCAAAGTATTTCACTGGCTATGTGGGACCTGGAACATTGTGATCCACGAAAATGCACTGGGCGTAAGCTGAGTCGGATGGGACTAGTACGAAGTTTGCGACTGAATCAGCGTTTTCCTGGACTTATATTATCTCCCATGGGCACTGTCCCAGTTTCACCACAGGACAGGTAAATAATAAAGAATTCAACGAAAAAAACAGGAATTATTGCATTTTAAATATTTATATGTGTGTGTGTTTAATGTCATTTGTAGCAGGAATGTTTGTTTGGGACCCTCCACCCTGAAACCCCTTCTTCCCCTTGACTTGCAGCATGAGTGATGCAAGTGACTCTAGATCAAATTATGTAGCACATGATTTTTAGTATGAGCAGTAGGCTAAATTCAGTGCAAGGATTCGTTTGCTCCATTTCCCTTATTTGAGTTGCAGAAGTACCATTGCACTATGTAAGTGTTCAAGTGGGGCATGTAGCAAAATCCTTCATGATAATATTATTATTATATAATATTAATGAACATTTTTATAGTACTTTTCCAGTGATTTGCTCAGAGTGCTTTACAAAAGTGATAGATCTATTCACATAAATGGAATCACTAACACTATGCACCAATATTCACGTAACCACAGACATACTCATCTTTACAATAAACACACCTGCTCATACACAAGGTAAATGCCGACACACGTTATGCATTCTTTAGGTCAGAACAGGGTCACAGTGAAGTCTCTGTTATGACAAAAATGCATCTTAAGTTTGAACCTCTTCCATTTAGTTTCCCTATTTTGGGTGCAGTCAAAGTACCATTACACTGCTTAGGTGTTCTGGTCAACTGTCAAATGACTTATTGACCTTAAAATCCCTTTTCTTTCCTGTTAATGTTTGGTAACGCACATAGCATTAGGTACTAGAAGATAAAATGCTAGGTATTTGTAGGTAGGACTTAGATGTTGGTAGAATAGATTAAAATTGGTATGAATGTGAGTAATGCACATAAGTCCATTAAAAATGTTACTACCCCTTTGTGTGTGAAACTGAGCATGTGTTGTATATTGGTCCTAGTTGAATAAACAAAATAAACATATAGTCCTTGGGTGAATGAATTTTATGTCATCTTGTGCTTAGTAAGCTGAAAAGCCATTTAATCCAGATCTGAACAATGCAGCAAGGTAAAAAATGCTTTTGAAAGGTCAGCTAAGTGTGGGGGTGCAGTAGATGAAAAAATTCAATGTGAGTTAGATAAGGTAGCTTTGATCTTAGATTGGGACTTCTTTATGCAGTTTTTTTGCCATTTTGTTTTGAAAATCATTAATACAATTTTTTTCAAATTCTTTGTGGTCTGGCATATATATAAGAACATGTTATACACTGATGTTTTAAAGATTTTTTGCATGATTCTTATAGTCCATTACATTGTTAGCTTATAATATTATGTTCTGTGAAAGACAGAGTAACTGACCTGCCTTAAAATAAATAATATAAGAATGGATGACATGGAAATTAAAATTCCCTTCACAACATTGTTGCACAGAGATATTGTCACTTCTGGAGGTATAGCAGTCATTGACTGTTCTTGGGCTCGGCTTGAAGATACACCTTTTGGACGAATGAAGGGAAGTCATCCTCGCCTGCTACCTTATTTTGTTGCCACCAATCCCATCAATTATGGTCGTCCTTGGAAATTGTCCTGTGTTGAGGCTTTTGCTGCAACCTTGTGGATTACTGGTAAGCTTAGGCTGGTGATTTATCTGAAACCAGGTTTTTTTACCACTTAAGCCTTACTTATCTAGCATAAATATTATTTTAAAAATATTTTATGTGCATTCACAAGCACTTTTTAATATTTTGGGGGTGTTAAGCTACAAAATCTTTTTAACTTGAAAGCATTGTGAGATGAAAAAAAATTACAATAAGAAGTATGGTAGACCGAGTAATTTTACAGTGTCCTGTTTTTCAAGAATGAAATTTTACATTGTATTTTGACGCAGGTTATCGTGAGCAGGCTGAGTCAATTTTAGCCAAGTTCAAGTGGGGAACAACTTTCATACAGGAGAACTGTGACTTGCTTGATAGGTATGCTGCTTGCAGCACACCTGCTGACATTACAGCAGCTCAAGAGGCACATCTGCAGCAACTGCAGCATGACCATGAAGAAAACAGAGAAAAAGGTAAAAAGAGCCCAAGACACAAAGGCCTTTCTAGAAGGTTTTGAGAAATAATGTAGAGGACAATGAGTGGCTTAAACTACTTTAAGCCAAATGAGGATACCAGTCAAACGTTTGTTAGAAAGAAAGAGTCATGTCATAGATTTGTTACTTTATGGATGTGCGCATCTCCTATCTGTCATTGACTAAGTAAGTAGCATTAAAACTTTCTAAATCATTCATTTGATTATTTTCCAGATCTTCTTTACATTGACGCATCATTGGATGTTTGTAATCCTAATCGCCCAGTACACGCACAGCACCTACAAGTCTCAGATTCTGAGACGAGAGGTACGTTTATGACACCAGCTATATACATTTCATTACATACTCATTTCCGAGTTTGATTTAAAGAAACATGTTCTTCCTTAGTCATTCAGCATAGCAGTTATGACTTCCTGAAAATATGAATCTGAGCTTTTATTTTTTAACAGTGAAAATGAGGATACTGGTGAGGAAGAAGTTTCAAGAGACTCTGGTGAGGAAACAAATACCACAGAAGAAGATGAAGAAGAATCAAAGAAAAACACAGAATTTAATAAAGATGTGATAACTACTGATGAAGTAAGAAAAGCTGCTTTAGATGACCAGAGACTGAATAAAAACAGCACAACAAATCAAGACATCAGGGATGAAGAGGGTACTTGAGCAAGGAATGTATATATTTAGTGGACTGTACCATTCAAGTGAAGATGTATGTAAGGTGGATGAGCATGTAAACTTTGGTGCTTACTTGGTCAGATGTCATAGATTGAAAATGCTTTATACAGATATGCAGAAAAACGAAGGTTTAGGTTCATTTTTTTTTTTTTCTCTCACTCTCTAATGCAAATGGGAAAATGCCTCCAAAGTCAGTAGGGTCTTTAAAAAAAATAAAATTACTTCCACAAAGCTATTTTTTGTGTTTTGTATTTACAGAAAACAGTTAGAAAAAAAATATTTTGTATTAACACATCATATGTACAGGCTCGCTTGTTGCACTTAGTTGTATGGCTCCTTCTGTGCTTCTGTGGCTGCAATATGTTACAATAAAACATCTTCCCAGAAGGTGGAGTAGGAAAGTGGTTTCTGCTATCTGGGTAGATGTAAGCTCTCTTACAATTATTTTGCAACTAGTGTCCTCTATCACATGCTGTTTAACACTTTCTTGGAGAACAACATGCATCATCATACCTGCATTTCGGTCAGTGGAATGTCTATTTGCAACTTACACTTTGCAGACGAAATTGATTTGATAGCAGGCACTAACGGAGAACTTCAAGATCTTGCCAACAGACAACACATGTGCAATGGAGACCAGCTTGGGAGCCACCCTCACCAAAGATGGCATATCCGCCTCAGGATCATGATAGCAACAGCAGCAATGGCTAGGACTGGACAGGGTTTGGTACAGCTATCACATCAAGTTTACTACGAAGTATAATCTGTACAAGTATCTCATAGTACCAATCCTGCTTTACAGATGTTAAACCTGGACTCTGCTTGCCAAAATGGAAAGGAGAACAGAAAACCAGTAACTGTCCAGTTGCCACTGCATAGGACATCAGGAACCAGTACTTTTATAGTCAAGTGGTGTAAGCTGGTTTGATCTGGCACAACACCTTGTTGAAGAATGTATTTCAAAGTATCTTGGAGAGTGGTTGATGCCACCATGATGGCCAGAGAAGAACTGGCTTACAAAGGTGAAGGAGTGAAATGGTGCAGGAGCTGTTCACTATCAACCAAAATATGCTTTGAGTAGTAGGCCTTGTCAGCTGCCGCATCTATGTGCTCCCAGCAACGACTTAGGCCAGTCAAGGGACAAATGAATGAATGTAGATGTAAGCTCTGCTTCATGCAAAGGTCCAAATAGAAGGATTGTCTCACAGTAAACAATTCATCACATTTTGCAGATTTTTTTCCCCTTTTAAATTAGTAGGGTTTTTTTTTAATATTTAAAAGAAAGGTGAATAACAGAAGTTGCAAAAATGTCGTATAAAGTATGGTAGCACTCTTGTCTGTGACATTTACAGTAATCCACTTGTATAAGTGTTAAAAACCGATACTACCAATGTGAGAAATCTGCACCACTGACAAGCAATCAATCAGTTTAATTATAGCATGACCAGGCATGTGACTACAATGAAATAATCTGGCTTTGAGAAGCCTGTCTTAAAAAGTGGGGAAAATTCACTTCAGACAGAAATTGTTCATCATTATGTGGAGTAGACTAACTGAATAAACAAGCATGAAACATACCTTGCAAAAATGTATGAGCTATAAAGTATATTAGCACCACTGAGATGTTTTCAGAAACAGTATCAAATGAAATCCAAGCTACAGAAGCCTGGTCAGTTTTTTTTTAACACAAAGTTGGCTGTAGACTCTTAATACAAAAGAATGCATTCTTCACTTCTGATGACTGTTATCTTGGTTAAATATGAGCACTGAGGATAGAAAAGCCTGAGAAGAACATTGTCCATGAAGTCAGATCCACTACAGAAATATGACCATATTTATAAGTATGATTTCCAACCTTTCCAGGGTCATACTCCCTGGACAAAACCATGTACCTGATTTTTCCAACTTTTCATGTCTAATAAATTTAAATTTATGTGAATATAGCTGCCATAGTGACCATCAGAGGCTGGTTGGCATGCTTACTGTTCGCCCAGCTCAAACACTAAATTCTTATTCCCCCACCACCTCTTTAATCATTTGTATTTACACCAGTGTTTCCAAACACCGTCTCTAG
This sequence comes from Pomacea canaliculata, assembly GCF_003073045.1. Taxonomy (NCBI): domain Eukaryota; kingdom Metazoa; phylum Mollusca; class Gastropoda; order Architaenioglossa; family Ampullariidae; genus Pomacea; species Pomacea canaliculata. Next base: position 10,859,872 of record NC_037590.1, read on the forward strand.
CTTGTACACCATCACAATGATTCATACTGTTGTCAAGACACGGCATATATATACAAGGACTGTAGTCTTTATACTTAATGGGAAAGGCTGGTGAAATAATAAGATTGGCTTAAATACATGGATGACGATGATTTCAAACAGCTAGAGGTGACAGAGCTGAAGGGTTTGTGGAAAATTGCTGTGAAGACATAAAACCGATAAAAGAGCTTGGCGCAGTCCCCAGTAAGGGACCAGACACTCGCCGTGAGGGCCTGCTGCTCTCTTTTGTTTTATTGCCTGAGAAAGCTGCACACCTCGTTCTCATCGATAACAAAGGGAATGCAGGGGCTGTACGTGGCTGTAAGTGGTGTGCGGCCCCGATCAAAGCGACATTAGAACTCATTCAGCAGATGAAGTCCCTCTCGGTTGGCGTTATAGTTTTTTTGTAGCCAGGGGCCCTCACCTATAGTTTGTCCTACTTGAGCATCTGGCGGTAGAAGCACGAAAGTTCTACATACATCAACGATCTGATATCTTTAAATTTAAACGAACATCAACAGAATGGGAATGAGATTTATTACGTGAGCAGAGTATCAGAAAATTAGTATAAGCCGTTTAAGTGAATTGAAATCATGATAATGAGCCATTCCCCAACGTTTTTGTGCGGCTTCCTGGTCTGCGTTTCAAAATTTAAGTTCTTAATCTGTTATTTTCACTTGCACCCTTCGTGACTATATACACATGCAAGGGAGGCTACCTACTTCGCGTTCGCCGGATGTAAACTGTGACAATGAGACTAGAGCTTGGTGGGCAAAATTCAATCCAAATATGACGAGAAAGAGCACAATTTTCCATCGTTTTTCAGTTCTTGTGACTTATTAAAAGCAAAGGTATCGCGTTTTCTAAGTTAATAACATTATCAACCTTATCTCAAGAGCGTCATGTTTCGCTGAGAGAATTTGATTCGATTCTCGAATACGCATGACTTCAATAACAAACCAACCGTGAATAAGTGGTTTTCTGTGGCTAAACCGTTTCTTTTGTCCATGTTTATTTTTATTTGTGATTTCCACTTTAATAAAATTGTGTTCATAATGTTTGCTTTCTATTTTGTTTCCAACTTCAGGCTTGAAAAGTCCACAATATCACAAGCTCAAATCGAGAACTCGGGGATAGTTCATCTGGAAACTTGATTCCAGATCAGCATGACAGAACCACAGTTTACCTACCTTAAAGATGTTCGTCCAGGAATGAAAAATCTAAACATTATTTTCATTGTAATTGAAATAGGTATGGTAATAATGTTTTACAAACTCATTCTGTGCACAGTGCTTTATTCCAGATGCATATGCATCCAACTATTCTGTGGTATTGCATTAACTTAAGAAAGAGAATACTGACATGCATACGTTAATTGACAGTACAGTTGAAAGACTGTATTATAAAGCAGCTCTGGTTACCACACTTTTAAAATGCCCACATTAATTGTAAAAACTAAAGTTTCCTGGCTGTAGTCACACAGTGGGTATTGTTGCATACATCTAGGTTGACTCTGCCAGGATGTAAGAGCTCTTAAATTGTTGATGGTGTAAAAGGCATTTATAGTACTGGAAAGTATCCTCTATGGAGAGCAGGATTTAAGACTATCTGTAGTAATTTTTTGTAGTTGATATTGAGTCACAACATCTGTTATAGCATTGCCTTATGATTTCAGGCAAACCAAACCGCACGAAAGATGGCCATGATGTACGTACAGTGAAAGTGGCAGACAAAACAGGCTGCATGAATGTTTCAGTCTGGGATCAAATGGGAGATGCCCTGCAAACTGGTGATATATGCAAATTTTTGAAAGGGCAAGTACTTCAGTGTTTGTGCATGAATGTTTGCATCTGCATGTCATATCAGTTTATGAAGTCATATTAATTAGTTGCACTTTGAACTTTAAAATTAGTTTTTATGGATATAGTGACTGTACAGGAAAGAAATAGAACCTCAAAAATAAATGATGATGATGGTAATAAGAAACTTGTCCCTTTCAGATCTGAAGCAGCAGTTTTACATATATGCCTTAAATGATAATAGCAAGGAGATAAATTCTATTAGTAAAGGCCTGATGCACACAAAAGTATTAAATATTATTTTGAATAGAATAGTTAGCTCTCAAAGTAAGAATAAACAAAAACTTAGAAAGTTTAAATTTGTTGAAATTGATGGTCTGTGCCAGTGGTGTTGCATTTAAAAAAGGTTTTTCTTGTCCAGATATGCATCTTTATGGAAGGGCTGCTTGACACTGTACACAGGAAAAAGTGGAGAAATTTGGAAGATAGGAGAGTAAGTACTTAACTGAAGGTTATGATCAATTTTATAACTAGACTCAAAGTCATTCTGTGGGTAAAAAATAAGCTAGATTCTCTTTTTAATCTCAAAACTGTTTGTCTCTAGTTTCAGTTTGGGCAGCCCAACACTTCCTGAAATGTAATTGATTTCCCTTAAGAAGACTGTTAGATGTAAAGACTATTTTTTCTGTTAGCAGTTGAGAAAGACAGCCTGTATAGATGCCACATAATTCCTTATATAAAGTATCATCTACTTTCTGTGCTGCATTTTTTCCAGATTTTGTTTGCAGTTTTCAGAGCAGCCTAATTTTAGTGAACCAAACCCTGAATATAACGTTCCAAAAACAGTAAGTTTATTTTTGAAGTTTTGTAGGATTCTTATTTTTTAATTTATATAGCTTAGAGCCTTCTACATAAACATATACTTTGTTTCAAATGTTTAACTGCACATCTTCACAAACGTTTAATGTTTAAGAATGGTAGTAAGAAATTATTTGGAAGCAGCATAGATGCCTGCATATACTTCATATCTGAAACAAGCTACATGACTTTTATAAAAATATGACACATCTAAAAATACTATTAAAAATAGACATGTTTGTTTCTATTTACAAAAGATAATTTATTTAATCATTTTCATAAAAACAAAAATTTAAATCCGAGGGCAAATTGCACAACTTAATTCAAACGACCAAGTTTAACTCTTTTATTACAAGATATTTTCCAAAAAAATCCCAAAATGACATCAGTTTCTCCTGTTTTAGTCATGGAAGATTTGTGAAGGTTTATGTAAAGTGAAGGTATTTATTCAATATTTTTGAACAGTAATGAATTAAGCTTTGACATAAAATCATACAAACATTGTCTTTAACAATATAAAACTATCTGCAGGAACAAAGTGGAAACCCAGCTCCACTAACGCATGCACCACCATTAGAGGGTGGGGAGAGTGGTGCAAACAGTAATGTTCAGGGTCCCTCGCCACATCGTCCTTCTTCCAATACAGGTGAGTATAAGACGCCAAGAGCAGAATTTTCTCTCTATAGCTATACAACTGGAAAGGGACGCCCAGAACTGGATCCGATGGCGGGGTGTGGTTGCAGCCCTATGCTCCACTGGGGGCGAATAGGAACAAGAAGCTATACAATGCATTTTATACTTATAGAATTCATTCTATAGCTATGCAATTCATTCTATACGTATATAATACATTTATACAATTCTATAAGTATAGAATGGATTCTATAGCTACACATTTTATTCTATACTTATAGATTGCATTCTATAGTTATATATTTCATTATATACTTATAGAATGCATTCTATAGTTAGAGAGAGAAAAACTTGGTAAAAACCAAAGGATTTCATTTATACTATACTCAGAAATTGCTATTCATTTTATATATACAATTCCATTCTGTGGATACGTAATGCACTCTAGCTATACATTTCAATTGTATACTCATAGAATGAATTATATAACTACAGAGTTGAAACGAAATGCATACGGAACGAAGCTGGCTCATTTGTATGAAGGGGCAAGAAAGTCAAAAGATCTTTCTCATGCTAACCCCACCCTACTCGAAACAAAGAATCTTTTTCTTTTTCTGATCATTGTTGATGGTCTTTTGAAAGGTAGTTTTACTCTGCAGGTCCTGGGAATGGCAATGCATTTGTGCAGCGAATGCCGCAACCACCACTTCTGGGAGGTCAGGGCAGGGGACAAGGCCGTGCCTCCCAAGTGCAGCGTCCACGCAGATGACACCTTGGATGAATTAAATATCTCAAAATTTAAATGTGTCCATCATTTTGATTATGAAAGAAAGTTGTGCTAGTGTAGTGGTTGAGTGCATAAAACAACACAAATGATCAGGCAATGAATAATGCAACAAGCGTTTTACATTACATCTGTTTTTTGCATTTGTTAAAAATAATTTTTTACTGTTTTTCAGGGTAGAATTATTAAAGTAGTCCATTACTGCTTTAGAAGTAGAGGTGACATACTCATAATCAATTAAAATACATAGATGTAAAACATTTTGTAAGATTTGAACAGACTGTTCACATGCTGATATTATGTATAGGGAAATTTAATATTTCAAAATTATCAGACTGTCCATTTTCAAATGCACATCTTTCAAGATATTTTCTTGTTTATAGACCCTTAAACAAAGGCAGCTCCTGTCCCTTGACTTGATTATTCGAGTGAAGATTACTACAAAGCTCTATAATATACACAACATAAACATCTCTACACCTTAACAGTGCCGAAGTAAAAATTGACGGTCTTGCCAACTTCTGTTGTGCTCTGTGATGGCATCCATAACAATGACTATACAACTGTGATCATCATGTGGAAATAGGAACTGTAAACTATTGACCATGAAGTTTTTAAAAAACTGACTTTAATGGGGAAGACACACCTTCCTACTGGTATCCCAAAGGCATGCAAATGGATGTGTAGCAATTAATAGCTTTTTATGTACACAGTAGCTGTTCCTCGTTTAAATCGTATCAGCCTATTAAAAAATGTCCCTATATTTAGTAGTCATAGTCCATGCTGTCATGTCACAAAATCTTGCAAAAGACTTGCTTTACTAGAACTGAAAAGTCATCGTTAACTAAACACAAACATCTCGAGCACAATTAAGGTTTTAAAAAATCTTTATTAAGATGAACATGCACCGTCTACAAAAGAAAACCATCCCAGTCAATGTTAGCCGATGGACATGCCAAGTCAAAATAAATGGCTATTTGCTGACTATTAAAATGGGCGTAAAAATTATTACAAAAAAGATTGGTATATACAGGAAGGATAGCATTAAACAGCCTTCTCTGCTTGTCAACTCACTTTGGCTACCTCAAATCCTCTGCATCCAATTTTTATATCTCGACATAAATACAGATGCATGCAGCAAATCACCCTCTCCCTTCCCATCCACTATCCACAATAACACTGCTAGTAGACAAGAAAAATGACCAGAGTTCTAGATGTGAACTATTCACAGGTTTTGTGCAATGAAATTTATTTTGAAAAAGCTTGTTGATCATCAAATAAAAATCTGGCAAATAAATGCATCAATATCAGAGATTACTTGTAAGGAGCTTCCAAAAATGACGATTTGATCTTTATCCTCAAGGATCAATGCAATAAACTTACAATGAATTCTTTTTATCAAAGTGGGCAGGTTTAATATTGTTTGAACTGAAATTGGTCCAAGTGTCCATCAAAGGCTCAAAAGAAAAAAAAAAAATGAAGGAAAATGCAATTAAAAAATATTATATATCACACGCATGCACACACACACAACAGATATGATCAAATTGGGGATACACAACCTTGACCTACCCACTTGCAGACTGTAAATATGGACAGACGCAACAATACACAATTTTTATGTGCGGTACTAAGACACGCACGCACACACAATCAGTGGGTATAGAACAAATACAGTTAACCCTGTCACCAATCACCAAGGTCCGAGTGGTTTATACAGTGGGAAGGGGTTGCGGGCAATATGTTCTGGACCAGTTTTTGAGGACGTGCATGATTTATTTCTAAAAATGGATGTACTTGTGGCTGTGATATGATTGCTACTAGGTGTTCACAAACAACATTTAACAGCTGTTCCATTTTGGAGTGAAGTTGACGTATCACTCTACAGATCTGTATCAAACCACATTGCTGGTGCTCCATCGCCATGTGCACCAGACATATTGGGGTCAATGCTGTCAAAATTTAGATCTGAGGCTGGGCCTAAATCAGGCAAGTTGTCCATGTGGCCACTGTATCCTCCTGCTGCTCCAGGTCCACCAAGATCTAGCCCTTGCATTGAATTGACAGGCACTTGATCATAACCTGAACCGAAATATATAGTTTTAAAGAACTGAGTTTTTCTCTCTTCACTGTAAAACAAAAACTTTCTCTCTCTTTTTTTTTTTACATATAAATATACACATTGCTGATAAAACATAATACTTCATATTTGCATATTTTTTATATAGATATGGGCATGGCAAAAATTACACAGCATTTTCTTCTAAAACATCACACAGCAATGTTGCTTACCACCAGGGGGACGACCATGCATATCTGTATGAGAGCCACTGTACATACTGCCCTGGCTGCCATGATGGGGTGGTGCCTGATGACCCCCATACATGTCTCGAGAATCTTCTGTGGGCATTAAGCCCACATCATCAAATCCAGGTGGCTACAAATAAATACCAACAAGCAATAAGCACTTTTCTCACAGAAGGCACTACCCTTCAACTTTTTCAACTCCCCTACCAATTCTATTTTTAAAAAAAAGCTTCAATGACATTAGCACAACTTTAGGAGGAATGCCATGAAAAATTTGTGAGAAATGTTTTGCTTAAAAAAAAAAAATTAAAAATAATCACCTCAGCCCAGTTCATGTCACTCCTGTACAATGAACTTGTCAATTCCATAGATAGGCGTTTTTTATAGTCCTGAGGTTTGTCCTCAGACATGCGAAACAGAACCGCAGCAGCATAAGTAGCTAGAGGAGAGAAAAAAATTGAAAGCATTATGGTCTATCATAAAGTCAACAGTAGCAACAGTTGTTATATTGTTACTGAACTACTAAGCATATTCATCCAAGAAGACCTTCTCTACCACGAAAGAGCTAAGCTAAAGTAAAATTGTTTGTTATTTTGGAAAGTTGATACTAACCTACACCCTCATTGCGAGAGTGAAGCAGTTCAGTCAATGGAGCAGTTGCCCCCTCCTGTTCAATCATTTCTGCACCTTCTTTATCAGCTGCTAGCTCACACAGCACTCCAGCAGCAACACGCTGGATGTTCTCGATAGGCGAATACAGCAGCTAGAACAGAAAATTTTCACTAAGTTTAACATTTAAATGTAGCCACTCTGACTCAATGAATAAAGGTTAAAAAAAAAAAAAAAAAGGCGAAAAAGAGTGAATGAGGATCAGCATTTTCCCCAAAAAAACATTCTGACAAAATTTACATCTGTTGATTACCTGCACGAACAGTGGAATGCAGTTCAGACCACGAATGACGGCACGGTTGTGTGCCTCACGAGCCAAGATGTGAAGTGCACCAACAGTACCCTCTACAATTTCCTCCATTCGAACACCATCAACATAGCCCGTCAAAGGAGGGCCATTAGAGCTGATAGAAGCACGCTGCAATATAAGTGACCAGTCAATGTCATGCAAAATTTGTTGGTACAAGAAGCAGCGCAGAGTTAATGAACAGAGAATGAACCAAAAAAAAAAAGCTAGCAGTTGATCAAAAGCAGGAATCTATAGTATCACAAACTCATCTTTTTTATCTAAATACAACTCTCTTTATATTACCACTTACTCTCTGTGTGTCCTGGTGAGCTCGAATCAAAAGCTGAACAATGCGGGGCAACGCTCCATGTTCACGAAGAGGAGCATGATTGGCAGGGCACAAAGCCAAATTACGCACCAGTCCCACAACAGCTTTGATGAGAGGCCAACGACTAGGTGGGTGCAAAAGTTTCACCAGAACTGGCAAGCCATAATGCAGACGAACTGCATTTTGCGCCATCTCTGCTTCAACATGTCTGGATGTCAAATGACGAAGAGCACATACCTGAAAAAACAAAACAAAATACACCATTTGGAAAAAAGAGCACCATGATGACATAAGAAAATAAAGCATAAATGCACATATGGGGTAAGGTGAACGAACTACATTAGCATAAAGGACAAATCTTTTGTAACAAAATTTTGGACTTACTGCAGGTTCAGTGATGTCTTCTCGATCTCCAGCTTGCATTACCGTGCGAACAAGAGCTTCAATGCCCCCAACTTGACAAACTGTCACTTTGTTGCGTTGGTTGTTGCATGTAAGGTTAGACAAAATACCAGCAGCACAGGTGACCACATTGATGTCATTTGAAGCTAGCAGTTGGACAAGCATGTGAAGCAGTCCTTCCATGTTGTCCTGAAGCAGGGAGGAGGAAAGTGATTATTATCCACACAGAAGCAGATTAAATAAAAGACTATGCCTTTAAACTTTTACGGAATAAAAATTAGCTACATAATAAAGGATGCTGAAGTCAGACTAGTTATAACAATTTGTGAAAACTGCATCACACCACGCAAGGTCCAATTCAACAAGATCATCTACATTCTTTGCAGACAACTACTAAAGACTGAAACTGTACCATGTACAGAAAAGAGAAATACCATTTTTGTAGCAGCATCAGACAAATTTCTTAGTGACCACAGGCAGTTTTGTACCAGTCGCTGGCTTTGATGACCAAGGTGCATTGCAAGGGCCTGCATGCCACCTTTAAAAAACAAACGTTTTTAAGTATAGAGAATGAGTATAATGACTTACTGTTTTCAATAAAAAGTCTACAAGCATTTCAAAAACAAAATCTTTAAATATATACCATAGTTATAGGACTTTTTGTAAAAAAAAAAGAGACAATTATGTAAGGAATGACAGATGGGCTTTAAAGTATCTCAATGAGCATCAGAAATATTTGCATGGTACTCTCCTGAAAACTTAAAAATTTAAAGTAAAAGAAATGATATTATAAATATCTAGAACACAAACAAAACCATTCAACATCCCCCCACAAAAAAAAAAAAAAGTCAGTCATCATATAGATTATTCATTTCTGGAAAATCCAAGACTGTAGCACAAACTTGACAAGATATTTATTATTACGACTACCCTCAAACCAAAATGGCATTTTAAGAAAATCAAGGGATTTTTTCAATGCAAAGGCTTTTCACTTAGACCATACTGTCATGCAAAACCTTTTAAGTTATGCAAAAATGGGCATGAATTTGCCACATTAAGCATTGTTTCACTTCCACCGTATACAAAATTTCTAATTTATTTTAAATGTTATCATCAAAATATTAACAAGGATTGACATTTTAACTTTTATTCACAGTATAACTGAATTAAAATAAAATATTATTCAATTCCTGACACAAGACACAATTTTCATTCTCCATTTCCACGCAACTGGGAAAGAATGGTTACAGAAAAACAAATGTCCATCGAACAAACCTTAGGTATTATACAGATATTAAAAATTTTATGTAACATACAATCTCAAATTCAACCAGGTCACCCAAATACCATTATTTTTAAAAGCCTCTCCCCATTTTAAAATAATCCACAAAACTTATTTTTCTCTTGAGCACAAAATAATACAAACCAGCCTCTACAATGGCAGGCTTGTTACTGGGACAGACGGACAGTACTTTCAGAACACGCGAGGTAGTCCATAGGAGTTTTTCATATGTGTATGACTTCATGATGCGCACCAGTTCTGCTGGTCCTCCACTTGCAAGGATTATGAGCTGATGAGCGAAGGTTAATAGTTATTAAAAAAAAAAAACAGGGGGTAAGGGAGGAGAATAAGATCGTTTTAATACTGCATATTACTGAATTTATATTGGATAGTATTAGCTTACAATCCAGCTTACCTATTTTTGTTGTGGCAAGACAGTATGTATTTAAATGCCATTCTCATTCCATATCTTCTCAACCTGCATTACCAATTACAGTATCATGTTTACAATTTTCATATTGATGAACTATAGACAATATTCTACATCCATGGCTTTTGTTGTGACTTGCCCACATTGGCTACACACGTTATGTTTAACCCTGCACATAACTATTTCGCAGGATTCATTTTACACAGAACTTTTGTTCCAATCGATTCACAGTGACTACATACCTTGCTTTCTTGGTTGCCATATGCCAAAATTTGCAGGCAATCAGTGGTAATTGCCAAAAATTTAACATTGTTATTTCTTTGCAGTAATGCCACCATTTTCTGCAGACCACCAGCCAATCGAACAGCCATCTTTGAGCCCTCTTGATGCAAAAGCAAATTGTGCAGTGTTGTAATTGCATAAAACAGAACAGATTCCATTGGTGAGCTGCAAAAGCAAAAATGTGAAATGATTTGGTTTTAATTTCAAGAAGATAAAAAATAATACAAATTATATCCTAGCCCTCTTTTATGAAACTTTGTAAACGGAGGAAGCTAACAAAACCTAACTGCTTTAGGTAAGGTAAGATGTTCTTTTGCAACACCACCTATCAGGTGTGACCACGTATTCAAAAAAAAAAAAAAAGCCATTTACAGCTAAAATCTTTCTGTTTGTGCCTTACATTTAAGGTCAGGAGGATACTATTAAAGTTAAACATCCTTTTATCTTTTAACATATGTTTGGAATATTTTTAAGGATGGCTTTTCGTCACATACCAGTCCATGCCTCCTGTGTTTTTCAGAGGGTTTAACCTTTTGGTGGCTCGTGGACTGAAGGTGTATGTTGAATGTATGAAAACATTAAATGGAAAGTGTTAACAGTGACAGAAAGTGTGTAGTGAACACAGATCACAGGTAGGTTTTGGCCGGTAAGTGTTGTGAAATTTTACACAGGCCCAAGATACCGAGAAAGGAAGAGTGACATTTCTGTGTAGTGAAAGGTACAGTCGATCGACGTTGGATACGGAAGTAGACGAGGCATGACATCATTCTGTGTATTACTTCTGGAATTGTATTAGAACTTACGTAAGTTGGAGGTTGTAAACATATGAGAAAGATCTATGAATTGAAGAATATACTTTAGACATTGTAGTATAGTGTAACCTCGAATTACACGTTTTAAGTGTATGGACTGAAAGAGTTGGAGCTCTACTGGATGAAGAAGAACCGCCTCCCAGGAGCTGTGATCAATGGGAGTTTGGTTCAGTATTCAGCAGCAGTGGGCTAGGAGCTCCGTGCTGTCACTGTGGATTACCTCCCCTGCGACCCCAGGAACCGCCTGACCAACACAGCCAGTGTGTATGTTATTCGTGTTTGGATTATAGTTTGCGGGACATGTGGAGAGATTGCCAACAACCCCAAGAGGGACAAGAAACTGTAAGTAAAGTACTCAATGATTGCTGGTGCGATTATACACTAGATAATAGAATTGGAAATTTTTTTTTGACGTAAAGAACTGTGTGAGGCATTTTCCATTCATAGATAATAAGAGTTGAGATTACAAGTTATATTACGATTACGAGTTATTTGATTAAGTGTGACTGATCGGGGAAGGCCCTGAATTGTAAATATTGTATGTATCGTGAGCGATCCATTTGCCGCCCTTAGATTAACAAGTTTCACTTAGACTCTATGCACCCTTACTTTTTTTGAATGATTTTGCTGCTCATCACCACAATTACTAAAAGGTTGACATTTTTATTGTTCAATACCACAGAACTAATTTTACTTAAACTTCAACTCTATTCACAACATCGATGCTACTGTTAGAATTCAAGTCTCCACTTCTATGTAATGGGGAACAAATTGTTCTAAAAAACAAAAATCCAGTGGAAAAGTTTTATACTTTGTTCGCTGCAAAAGCAGGATAGGGAAAAAGCTCCAGAAATGTCAAATTCAACCAGGTCATCCCCAAACCACTACTTTCTCTATCTCTCATCACCTTAAACCTGTTTTAACATTTAATGCTTATGATGCCTAGAAAAAATGTGGATCTCTGTAGAATGCAGTACATACCTAAGAAGCTTGACAAGTGCAGGGATTCCACCAGACTTGAAGATGGCAAGCAGACCCTGACGATGGTGTGAAAGGTTGTGCAAGGTACCTGCTGCACAGCGTGTGGTTTCAATATCTTCTGTGTTGGCCATTGCACGGATAAGAGCTGCTACCATCTGAGGGGAGTTCATTATAGCATGACGGCTAGCTTCTTTCTTAGACAACTGGTGCACCATCATTGCTGCCTGGTAGACTACAACCTGATCTTCATCATTCAGCAGTTTGATCAACTCGGGGATGGCTCTTGTAGCCAGGTCAGCATCATCCTAAAATCAAGTTTAAACTTCATAAACATGAACCATACCTCTTTCAACAACCATGGCTTGAAAGCATATTACAGTGTAAGTTTGATTATAGAAATTATGAACACTGATAAAATGATAGACCACATAGACATATTGAAGATAAGTCAGACAATTTAAAAATTTGAACTGTTCTGCAATTCAAATAATTATTATTTTTTTAATTCAATAACAAAATCTGCTAACAGCTAAGCTAGAATGCCAACCTGATAGTTGATAAGGTTGACAACAGCATGTTTTAGCATCTGCGAGGGCTCTGCAAGTCGCTGAACTGCAGTTGGTTGGTCTGGATGTACTTGGGTGGATGGGATCTGAACTCCTTCTGGCAACGTCTCAGGAAACATGGCTGCACGGACACGCTGGGATCGGGTCTGGTTTAACTGCTGGTTGATATCTGATACAAAATGTAAAAAAAGGAAAATATTTAGACTATTTTAATCTTTGAAAAATCCTTGCTTTCATAAAGGTTAGGTCCTTAAATAACTCGAACATTACAAATTTTCACACATAAAACATCTACCCCAATTTTTCTCCTTGTTCTTGAATGGTTAAATCTAATTTCCCTACCAAATGAAATGTCTACCAGGCTCTCCATCAAAATTCCAAAACACAGAAAGCCAGATGCAAAAAGTAAGCATTTTAAGTTATGCCTGAAATTTGTGTTTGCAGAAAAAAGGATCACCACTTTACCCCCCCCCCCCAAAAATAAAGAAAAAGCAAAAACAAAAACAAAACCTGGGCACCAGTTCATGTCTAAGCTGTATGTCGCTAATAATGTAAAATTGTTAAAGACAATTAAGCTTTAAATCACATACCTTCCACTTGTTCAGGCTGAGGTGGATACTGATCAGCCAGTCCCCAATCAAACATCATCTTGGCTGGATCCATATCGCCATCCTCAAGTTCTTCACCATGACCCTTGCTGCTAATGGAAGGTGCCTAAACACAAAACCAAACTAGAGCATACAGTACTGTTTTGCTGTGGCATTTTTTTTTTTGGCACAGTATCAATAAAATAAAAAAATATATACTGAAGAGTGAAAAGAGACTGCAAAAGAAACTAATTTATGTTTATTTCCTAAAAATACCCCCATCCCCCCCCCAAAAAAAAACTATAAAAGGGCAGGTCTTTTAGACATTTGACATGGAAAAAGTACCTGGCATAAAATAGGTAAATTTATTAAATTGTTGATGACTGCAAACGACGCACTATGTTTTTCAACTGCGACTGCATGTTGCTTAGTTTATTGCTTACATGAGCTCTCAACAAAGACAAATTTCTGTCTGTTGTAAAAGTTTATATTCACAAAGAAGCAAATGCCTGTTACCCTGATTATTATTAGCCATGCATTTTTTGAAGGCTTAACATGTCTCAAATTTTTTTTTTTAATGTTTCACAGGATATCGCTGATCTATTTTGCCCTTGAGTGAGATTTCAAAAAAATAGTTTTACTGCACTTGTCTCGCTACTGGTTGCCATGGAAATGATAACAAACATGGCGCCAAAACAAAAAAAAAAAACCTCCTTGGGGAGTATAACCTATTCATGGAATCTAGACATACATCGAGTGCACCAGAATTTCAGCAGTTGCTCATATTCTGTTCTTCTGTATACTATGATGATTTTATGGATTATCTTTGCGTGGAACCTTCTATCAACCTTGATCTAGCCTTTGTTTGAAAGGCAATTGAAAGCTCTATCTCACGATATGCAAGTGTGTTGCTATGTCCCAAATATTTTCTATTCTTGCTAATTCTGAGTTCGGCAAAAGCAAATATGAAATCAGTCACTGTTTTCAGTGACAAAATATACATATTTCTAGATGGTTTTATGAAAAACCACCAGGAGAGTGGAAAGAAGACACGTTGAACATTCATAATCTCAAAATGGCTCTAAATTAAATTTCTGTCACTTGAAGGGGACATGTTAGGCCTTAAACCCTCATTTACTCTATGAATGAGCAAACTAATTTTGACCTATAAAGTGTTAGAATTCTTGAATGGTCTATCCCACTTACCTGTGTGGTAGCCCCTGAGTGAATTCCAGAATCCGCCATATACTGATTCTGCTGCCACATCATGGTCTGCTGTTGTTTATTGTCAACGGGCATGTCTGACAGGTCCATATAGTTACTACCACTGGGTCCCACTAAAGATATAATACAGCATGTCATAAATCAAGATAAATGACACTTCTAATCAAACAGCCAATATGCACACCCATGACAATATCCTCTATAAAGGAAAATAGTCAACATAAATAGACCGAAACTTAAGTAAAACTGACTACAGGCAGTCCTCAGGTTATGTCAGCCCCAAGTTACGACACATTTCCCATTTACTGTATAAAGCCTTGTTTCGACAGTGGTTTTGCATCGTAACTTGAACTTTGTGTTTTATTTCATTACTAAACATATTTTGTATGTGTTTTTTGATAATTACTGTGTTAGGATAGGATAAGTGCTGACAGTATGTTAGCTATGTACAGTATGCACGTATGTTATGACTTACAGCGAAATTCGGTTTACAATGTGACGTAGGAGCGGAATGCTGTAAGTTGAGGACTGCCTGTACCTTTCATGATGACTAATATTTTGTGAGAAAATGCAACTTATTTCACACCACGCACAACACCCTTTTTAAAAAAAGTGTTGTCTTAGTATTGTATTTATTGCAATCAGGCTGTACGAACTCCTGTACTTACTAGTCCTTGCTGGGCCACCAGAGGCACTCATCTGATAGCTGCTCATTGTTGATTTACTGTTTGGGTATCCACTTCCTCAATCTGTCGGCATGATACAAAGCAAACTACAGGTACCTATGAAATTTTCTTCTACAAAAAATATTTATAGTATACTTCTGATAATATTTACTCATAATGTTTAGATATGCTTCATTAAGACTGCTGCTATTTTTGTAATGATGAAACGGGCGAGTCACTAACCAGCTCAGGCTGGGCGGGGAAACAAATACACTGAAACACAGGAAGTACAGCCGTCGTAGGCTTGTAACAAATTTATATTTCAGATACATAATGCTACTTTACAGGCTTATTATCCAATGAATTCAGACACAATAATGTTATAATCAATGCTAGCTTTATAAACCAAGATAAGCGTTTTAACGCAGGAATGAAATGCAATAGGTGTTTAGATACCGATCAAGCTGCTCTAACGCTACAGTGCTTACGGGAAATTCACCCTCAACATTCCACATACTAGACACCACTAATAACGAGTATGAAATCCAGTTTTGAGGACTCACCGAAAGCTTGTCCCCAGTGGGACTCGACGAACTGCTTCGAAACACTCTCGATCACGGTCAGCTTGGTTACAACTGATCGAATCGCTCCTGTCTAGCCCTCTGACTCTTTTCAAAAATTCCAAGATGGCGATTCAGCAATCAGCGTATGAATAAAGACGCACCTGTTCAGGCAAAACAAAATAGTTCCTAACACGCTAAAGTATAAATTCTGTACAATGATTTAATTTAAGTTACAGTGCGCAAAAAGACAAGGAAATTATCAACTCGAAGTGCAAAAAAGACACAAAATCAAACAAGTTTATCACTTTTTTTCCCCACTTGTACAGCCGAGGTGACGGAGTGGAATGCGCCGTGACGCTTGAGTACCCGGCGATAAGGCGTGGAACAAAGAAACTCCATACAGCGGAATCAAATGACTCAAGTCATCGAAACTCGAGAAGGTGGCCGTTAAAAAGCAGTCATCGCATAAATATTTCCTAGTTTATCACGCTTAAGAGAACGGAAAATTAAATGTCTCATAGCTGTGTACATATTCTTGTTTAGATCGATTAAGTCGCTGAACTCCCGCCCCTACCCTCGTGCGTATACAGATCGACAGATTGAGCAAAAAACAAAAAGGGAGAAAGCAATCAAACCATGACAATTGAAGTCAAAAGCGATCTCAATCAAATCAACTTTTTGTATAATTATAAATGTTTAAAAAGTTAATATCTATATAGTACCCAGTGGGTATATATAGTGAAGGCATAAATTAAGTGGTTCACCGGTTCTAGTGCATGGCATGGTAACTGACCGGATTTATGCTGGACAGCTGGGTTGGCAGCGAGGGCGAGTTTTACAGCGACAGCCAGAGCAAATGGACCTATCGCTGCTGATTAACCATAGGGTTGCTTAATTTAAAATATCTGCATCACCCGCTGTAAAATTTAAACTACCTTCACTTTATAATTCTTGAGTATCTGCCCCCCACCCACCACCACCCACCACCACCTTTTATTCTTATTCCACTGCGATACATACACATATACATGTTGACTACTGTGAATATGTTCTCTCTCTCTTTTATATATATACACACACAGCAATAGTAAATATACACTAATTGGTGCACTTATAGTCACCTCAGGCTAATACTATGTACAACACACACACGGTCAGTATAGGGAATGGCACGTGGAATGATCAAATAAGTTGCGGTGACGAATCGTTTTGAGATCGCCTATCTGTGGCCGGACTGCAAGAGTGAGAACTCGCGTGCCAACACATGATCAAGAATCGAGGATATAAAGGGATACTTTCCTAAGCCATTGCTGATTTCTTAATTAAGACTTGTACCGATGATCTCGGAACGGATATCAACAATAATGGAGACAAGGGTGTTCCTGTTCCCTAGTGAGAGGTTGTGGTATCTAGAGATGAAAAAAGTGATGAGACTTTCAATGAAGGACTAATATGAAGTACAAGTCTCGGTGTGTGAACGTGTGTGTATTGTGTGTGAGCGTGTGCTCTCTCGCCGTGTGTGTGTGTAGTGTGCAATAAGGTCGCGTAAGCTAATGTGCCAGCATAAGTAAAATCGACATTATTCACCGCTGTTTGCATTGTTTCTTTTATCTTTTAGGTTTAGGGAAGATAAATAAACATCGTGAAATAAAAATATTACTAAAATATTTCACGGGATACTATTTGATACTGCGTATTGTGCCCAAACTGCTTCTATTTTTATTGGTTACCGTCCATTTTGGTAAAAGTTGACTTCCGGTAATGTAAATCTGTCTTTTAGCTATGACGCTTGGACTTTTCTGGTGAGTGGATGCATACTACTAAATACTACACAAATATGTATACATGACACGCGGAATAGATTTTATTGTGGTTTGTAAGTACATGAATAATTTAAATTAGCGGGGCTAGAAACACTTCATTGGTGTATTAGTTCGTGGGAGATGAGGAAACCATTGCCAGTGCGAGGACAGACTAATATTGTTAGAAGCGCCAGAAGTGGATATAGTAACAACAGCAGGATCTGTACATAATTATATATGTGGCACTTAATTGTTTAGTCGTCCTTCGTTACAACATATTTCATCGTGTGGCTATGCTTGCTTTTAGTCAAAACATGTGTGAAGAGAAATTAATAAAATGAAAAACTTCTACACGTCAGGGTTTATTTGTTAAAAATAAACATTGAAAATTGTTTGAGCGCGTAAAAGTGCTGCAAAAGGTTATATGCCATGTTTAATGAATAAGAATATATTATAAACATATGCAAGCAACCGTGATCAAAGAAAGTGGACTACTACATATAACAGATTTAGTTACTATTTATTGCATCCTAGAACTTAAATCCAAATTTTAAAGTGATTTGTCTTTTCTGTTAATAATCAAATTACAGTTGGATCTCGATAAGTCGAACTCAAAGGGACCCGAAAAAAAATTTGACTTAACGCAGTTTTCGAGGTAGGGAAAATGGCGTAATAGGCGCAGGTATTTGGCCGGGAACTAACAATTAATTCGATAAAGGGAGGTTTTCGACTTAGGGAAGGTCGACTTATCGAGGTCTGACTGTATTGTTTTAGTAATAACAACAATGCAATCATAGCACATTTTTCAATCACCATGAGCAAGCTAAGCATGCTTTGGTATCTTAAAACATCAGTTTATAGACACTGTAGCTTAGTATTGTATATCTCCCTTTCTCCTCCCTCTTCCCCAGTAAAGGAAGGAGGCAGGGAGTAGGACCACCAGACATTTCTTCCTGTGAAAATCAGCTGCTTTTTTATGGATGGTGGTGGGGGGACATACCATAGGGAAAATCTTTTAAGTGATGCAGTTTCGCTTATTGCATTGTTTCATGTTACAGAAAGATGCAATGATGGAAGAGGTATCAGATCTTGAATTAACAGAAATGGACACAAGCAATGATATGGAAGATATTGAAGGAGACATGGATGATTTTCCAGAAGAATGGATGGTATTAGATGATGCAGATGACATAGAGGCAACAGAAGTTCATTCTAATCAGATATCTGAGCCTGATAATTCCAGCAAAAATATCAACACATCAGCAGAAAGCCATTCTTTGCTTAAAACAGACACTGTGACTCTGAAGACTGAAAATGTTCCAAAGAGTGATAAACAGTTTTCAGGTCAGCTTAGTGAAAAACAGCCTTCAGTCAAACAAAGTTCTGCAGTCTCCAAACCTTCAGCTACAAAGCCAGGAGTGGGAGCCTCAAATTCAGCAACAGCACCAACCTCAACATCAGGAACAGAAACTGCAGGAACCCCTAAGTTAGGAGAGATAGTACAAGCAGATATAAAACCAACAACTCAAACTCCCAAAAAGCCAGTAACAGTCGGGGGAGTGGCAAAAACTCCAAAGCAAGCACAGGCAACTTTAATAACCTCAAAGTCAGCGGTGGTAGTTCCAAAAAAGCCACAGACCGCAAAGGGAGGAGGAACAGGCTCAGAGCTGTTAGAAACATCATCAACAATCACAAAGTTAACCATGACAATTCCAGCAAAGGATACAACAGCAGCCTCAAAGCCAGTAATGGAAATAGCAGCCACTCTAGAGCAATCAGAAACAACAGCAGCTACCACAAAGTCAGCAGTAGAAATAAATCTAGCAGCAGTAGCCTCAAAGCCAGCAGTGGAAACGGCAGCCACTCCAGAGAAAACAGAAGCAGCTACAGCTACCACAAAGTCAGTAGTAGCAGTAAAGTCAGCAGCAGCAACTCCAAAGCCAGCAGTGATAAAGTCTGTAGAAGCAGTACTAACGACCCCAAAATCAACAAAAACAATAGGAGCAGGTTCTGAGTCAAAAGAAATAGTGGCAACAACAATGCAGTCGACATCAAACCAGCAACAGTCACAAAGTCATCAGCAACAACCTCAAAGACAGCTAAAGCAACAACAGCAGCTGCAAAGCCAGCAGTTGCAAGACCAACAACTCCCAAATCGGAAGGAACAAAATTTACAACACTGAAGTCAACAGAAAAGGTAGCATCAACATCAACGCAAATACCAACATCAACACAAACGGCAGCAAAACCTACATCACAAACGGCAGCAAAACCAACATCAGCACAAACAGCAGCAAAACCAACAACACAAACAGCAGCAAAACCAACATCAACACAAACAGTAGCAAAACCATCAACACAAACAGTGGCAACATCAATGCAAAAAGCAGCAAAACCAACATCAACACCTGTAACAGCAAAACCAGTACCAACACAAACAGCAGAAAAACCAGCATTTACACCAGCAGCAACAAAGCTAACTCCAACACAAGAAGTAACGACAGCAAAGTCCTCACAAACACCAGCAGTGCCAACTTCAGCACAAGTTTCTGCAGAAGCAGCAGCAAAACCTCTGTTAACACAAGCAACAGCACCAAAGTCACCACAAACAGGGGCAAAGCTAGGAGAAACAACCTCGAAACAGTTACCTCCAGGTTCAACTAAAACTCAAGCACTAGCACCTAAGTCAGCAGCAACAATTTCAAAAGAAGGAACATCAGTATCCCCCACACCAAACTCAGTCCAACCCAAGCCTACAGCACAGAGTAAGCCTAAAGTGCAAACAAAGTCTGCTTCTTTAATAAAGCCACATACTACTAAGGTTCTTGCTGGATCCCCAGTTGTGTCCTCCCGCCCACCATTTGCAGCTAACACTATGGTAGCAGAAGATTCTCCACTTCAGACTAATGAAAAGTCAGTTGTTCAAGCCAAACCTGTTGCAAAAGGTGAGGGTGAGTCCCAGACTTGTGTAGAAAAGATGGATGTTGACAGTCAGCTGTGCCCTGACAATAAATTACAAACTCAGGCACCTGTTCTTTCAGATGCTAAAGACACCCAGAAAAGTTGTTCACCTGTGGGTATCATTGGTGCTATTAGCAACCCCTTAGACACTGGAAAACCTGAGCTGAGAGTTCCACCAGGTGTTAAAGTGACAGAAACACAGGTTAAAAATCCTGAAGCTTCTGAAGGCCCAGAATTTGGATCTCAGGGTGGCATCTCATCACAGCATTTGGGTGGGAATAAAAGTCACAGTAAAGAACTGGAGAAAGACATAGAGGGGAAAAAAGGAAGCTTTGGGCATTCATCCAGTATGTTCAAAGGATTAGGTGCCAGGAATTTATCATCTGAAAGAGGAAGGGAGAGAACCAGGTCAAAAGTAAGTGAAAATGACAATTCAGATAGGAGATCAAGAGGGAGTCGATCTCCAGGAAGGGACAGAAACCAGCAAGATGAAGACGAAGTTTCCGAACGTAAAGGCAACAAAAGGGAAGATCGAAGGAGTGTCAGTAGTTTAGAAAATAAAAAAGGTGACAAGCTAAACAAATCAGAGAAAAGCAGCTCATCATTTAACAAAAAAACCAATGCAGCATCTAAAAGTGACACAGAATTAAACAAAGAGAGCGCAGTGTTAAAGAAAAGTGACCTTGGAACAGATGTGGTGAAAGATGAAAGTGCCAAGATAGGGAAAAGCATCAGTGAGAGTGACACTACAAAGACTGGTGATGCCAGCAAAAAACATGGTACCACCACAAGGGAAGAGAAAGCCAAACAACCCACAAAGGAACTTGGAGCTGCAAAACCACAGGTCCTGTCCTGCCTATTTCCGAGGTCAAGAAGCTGGAAGAAGAGTTTGTTTCAAAATTCTTTGAGCTAAAATCAAGTCCTATGGAACAAGGTGAAATTATGTTTTCTTGTAATTAGTTATGTTTTAGGTAATGTGTGAGAACTTAAAAATTTCTTATTTTAAATACTCATTGTTGTGAAACATGTTCCAGAAGAAATTTGATTGAGTATGGAAAAATAAAGGAACGGAAAAGGACTCAAAATCAAATAGCTAAAGGCAGGCTTGATGACAGTTATGCTATTTTAAGGAGGTGTTTTGCCCTAAAGGGCTTCTTTTCTTTTCATGTCTGAGTCAAAAGTAATCATACCTTACAATGCATTTTAAGAAGCGCATAGAAGAGGTTTTAAACCAGTACATGTTTATAAGCTATATTTGAGTATAGGTTAGAAGCATGTAAATAGGTACATAATAAGAAAACTTTAAAATATATGAAACAGTACTAAAATTCTTTTTCACCATTTCCTACCCAAACCAGGATTGTGGCGGTTTGCAGTGCAAATGTCACCACTAGAGTTTGCAGATCTTGCACAGGAATCTGTGCAGACATTCTTAAATGGTGCTCAAGACTGTGCAATCTATATGCGTAATAATGTCCGGGGAAAGAAGAAAAAAGGGTAAGTCTTTCATGGTGTATTTCTTATCACCATTCATTTGCAAAATTTATTTTTAATTTTTACAAGAATAATGCACCATCTTTAGAATGAATATGCAGGCTTTTAGAACTATATTTGTTTATATTTCATTATGATGAAACTTATTTTAGTATGAAAATTATAGTTTCTTAAAAATCTGTTTTAAAGAGATGCCAAGATGTTCTTTCCTCGCCTACAAGCAGCAAAGCTTGCAATGGAAAAAGTCTTTCAGCTGGTTCTTGTCAGCAAGAAGGTGGATTTAGAAATCACTAGGAAGCTGCTGGACTCTAGTAAAAAAGATACAGGTAAATATTCATCATTCTTTTATAATAAACAGTCATTTTACAGCAGGTGTTTGAGTTTTACAGGGAGTTACTGATCTAGTTAAAAATAATTTATTGTTCTAGTTAGATTTATATTATAAACAGATTGTAGTTTTTTCCTCTTAGGTAGTGTTTTAAAAGAACTGATAGCATCATTGCATTATTATTGTAATTGTACAATCATGCATTATTTAACGACAGGTACGTTCTGAATAATGCATTGTTAGGCTACTTCATCAGTTTAAAAAAAAAAAAACAAATATTATATACTGCAGGCATGTCAGACTGAGCTGCATGGGTTGCATCTATGCTGTCATGAGGGCTGTGAATGTGTACAGAGTTCTTTGTGTGGGATGCAGGTGTGGTTGCAAAGGGCTGCATACGGGCCGCATGTTCGACTTGCCTGATGTACTGCATATAATAATGCAAAATTTATATAGTGCATACTCACACTCATAAGGATCATTCTCTCAGTGCTTAAGAACAAGAAGTAGACATTGACAGCATATTGAGGAACAGAAGAACAAGCAAACAACACAAACAATGAAAGGATAAACAGTACTGATGACAAAAAACATATAAAAATCGGAGAAAGGGACCAAGTAACAAGAACTGAGAGTATTGTTATTTTGCAAAAGGAAGGTGAGCAGAGAAGTAGCAATAAGCGGAAAAGGGGGAGGGGGGAATGGTTTTAAAAAAAGACTTACATTGTGTGGACTGTTGTTAGGAGTAATGTTTAAGGGGTGTGTTTTCAGTGCACATTTAAAGGATTCAATAGTGGGTAGGTGGCGGATATGGAAAAGAGAGAGTTCCATTGTTTCACTGCACAGTAAGTAAAAATCCTGTGACCATATTGTCATGTGGTAACTTTATTGGGGAAGTAGCAGTCACCCCAGTTAGGGTCTAGGGTGGCTTGTTGACAAGATCGAGGGCCCTTATGCAAGAAAAGGTGGGCGTATGTGCCAGTGTAGAGGTGTTGTATGCGGTAGGAATGCAGAGGTGTTGTAAGTGGGAGACAGCCTTAAGTGGTTACAGTAAGCCAAGTGTGACCAGCCGTTGGCAAAGGTGTCAATGATGCCTATGAAGAGAGTGACGCCAGGTTGACGGGTAGTAGGGGTTAGTCACCTGTCCACCACGCCACTGCAGGCGGGGCAGAGTGTCAGTAGGGTGGTCATTCTTATGTCGATACTGACTATTTGATTGGTTGGTGAGTGACTAATGGCATTCCTCTGTGTATGTATGGCTGCAAAAGTGCAAAGTAAAATAGGGAATGGAGAACCAGGAGGACACTTCTCGGCACGACGTCATAGTGGGCGGAGCAACTGGTCACCAGTCAAAGCGACTTCAGCATCTCTAACGCGATGCCGACTTCACTTGTACCTCGAGACTGGGTCTTAAACCAAGAGAGCAAGACTCAGGAGGAAGGACGCTTTGGTTAGAGACCCTTGAGCAAGGGGGTGAGTCAGTGTCAAAGAACTGTCTGGACTGCCTACTGTCGCTATGGAAAGCAAAGGGCTACGTGACCAGGGCTTGCACTACCTGTGAGAGGACTTGAACTACCTGTAAGAAGACTTGCACTACCTGTAAGGAGACTTGCACTACCTGTGAGAGGTAGATGTTCGACGCTAAGGCCAGAAGTTGAACTGGAGAACTTCGCATCAAGGTGGTGTTTGTTTGGCGGCTGTACATGGCATATCAGTTGTCGAAGACATCACGTGTGTGTGCCTGGACTGGGACAGGCTCGACTCTTGTGTCGCCAGGAGAGCAGTTGTCACTCTCTGACGTGGTTGGCCGATCAGGCTGGAAGGATGACGGACAGGCGAAGCGACACTTTCAAGAGAAAGTCATCAGAGTTCCATGAATGTCGGCCAGAGTATTGGTCTCCACCGTTGTGGGTCAACAAATACAAGAACAGATCTTTCTATATGTTATGTCACACATTAAGTTTTGTGCTTGGGGAACAGCAGGGGTGGAGGGTCGTGAGTCGTGTGATAGACGTGAGTATTTTACGTATCGTATGATTCCCCTGCAACTTATGTTGACGTGGGTAGTGAGAATTGAGGTTAACTCTCGCCCACGTGCCTGGTTCCCCAGAGCCAGTATTCATGTTTCGACTAAAACCCAGGAATACTGCAACACATAAGCTATTCTGGTGAAAGAAATAATTAATTTTACGTACTGTAATTTTATGTGACTGGCAGTACAGTAGGATTGTTAATGCCAGCATTATTATTGGACCACTATCATACATGCAGTCATTTCTTGACCAAATTGTCATTGTGTATTATGCATAGATAATGACTCTAACCTTATGGAATAACCATCATCAGTATGATCTGTTTTTATCTGAAACATTATGCAGCTGTGATTTTGTCTAAGACTGCATTATGTTTAACCATGTCTTGCTTCTACTATTACTTTGTTTATTTTACAATATTTAGGGACCAGCATCCCTTTTTGTTTGTTCAGTAGACAAACTTCTCATTCTTTATACCAAACAATAATCATAGCATTGTCTAATTAGACATATAAAGCATTTAGAAACCCATTGCTGGTAGGGGGAAATAAATGGCCTTGCGAAAAAAAAAAAACCATTGCTGAAGTATTTAACTTACTTGCATTGGCACTTTGGCATTTGTGTATTAATGAGAGGTTATGTGGAATCATGCAAGGGAAGTCTTTTAATTGTTGTACATAGCTGGAAAACAAAGTGGTTTACATTACAGGACTCAGTTCGAGATCATTGTTTAAGAAAGTGGTATATACATACTTGCAGCTTATCATAGGGGTATCTCATCAAAGGTTACTGTTGTTGTTGCTAAGAATACTTGTTTTTGTTTAATTCGATTTACATTGCTTCGAAATATTTTTCATAATGCTAATGGGAATTGGCTGATGATAATCTTTAAGTAACAATAAAAATGAATTTTATAAAATTGAGGTTTTTATGTTAAAGGTAGGAGTGATTTACTCATTATAGTTGAAAAATTTAAACGTAATAATTAATCTTAATGATTTTGTTGCTGCAGTATTAATAGCATTGGACTTGTTGGATGCTGAAACACTTAGCCAGAAAGCAACAGCTACAGTGAAAGGAACAGCAAAAGGTAATAAATAGTTGAGGAAAAGGCTGACCACTGCTACTACACTTGTGATGTCTTTGAAAGGGAAAAAAGTCATCTGAGGAGGGAAAGAAGATGAATGTTTACAGTGAAATACTACAACTAAATATCAGTATTCATCAAATTTGTTACACAATTTAGCAAACCCATCTTATTAGACATCCAAAACATTTCAGAAGTTCTTAACAAAATGATGGTACAGGGTGGCAGGGGGGTATTTGTTATCTTGTATAAATAAAGTTACCTATGGTATTAACTTGATTGTGACTTGTTAAGTATGGTCTTAAAGCAAGCTCCACAGAAACGGCCTAACCACCTCTCAAAAGCTTTGCAGCCTAGAATAATACATATTTAAGATTCCAGTGATTGTTGTGGCACTGTGAATGACTTTTTAAATTAGCATCTTTCTGCATGCAAATGCATGTATAAATGATAATTTATTTTAGGAGGAGGAAGGCGAGGAGCATGTTGAGCCAACCATAGTGGTTTTGCTGTTTGCTTCCAACAGCTTCTCACAAGTACCCTCACCTCCCTCTCCTGAGCTAAACAAATCTTTCTTACTGTAGAGTAGAAGTTTTACCTTTAAGACAGGACAATAGTAATAAAAAACACAATAGAAATTAAACAAAACAGCTACCCTCTAAAGTCACATATCAAACAAAAACAATTATTGTCAATAAAATAAAATATCAGATCCTCATTCAAGGCAAATATTCTAATGAGAAAAAACATCACCATTCACACCAACCTTCACTAAGGCACATATACAAAGAGTAAAGAAAGACTGCTGCTAGATACATGCTAAGTCAGTAACTGTATCTTTTGGGAGAAGAGCTGAACTGGAAAGTACTGTTTGTAAAGGAAAGTTTTAAGGCAATTTTTTAAAAGGCATGAGCTCATGCACTGGTGGGGAATTCCAGAGTGTTGGCCCAAATACTGCATATGATTACTTACAAAAGGTGGCAAATAGAGATGCATCTTAAGATGCATGCTGGTCTTTATTGGTGGATAGGATTAGAGATAGGACAGGTGTCATAGGGCAGACACTGAAAATAGATAGAAACCACTTTGTATTTTGTGTGCCTTTTTGGAAGCCAGTGAAGTGTCTTGAGAAGATTAGTAGAACTTACATGACTGAACATTTCCAACAACAGTGACTGCATGCGGTGGATTAGGTAAGATTCAAACCGTCTGTGCAACATTTCATCAAAGGTCATGAACAGTCTTTCACATGATCAATCAGATTGAAAACTACAGATAAATCCAGCAGTGACAGAACTGACACCTCATTGCAAAATTTCCAGGTCTTTTTAAAGATGTTTTGGGGCTAAATGAGTTTGAGTAGGCTCCAGATAGTCATGAGACTACACTTAATCCATGAGTTTCTTCAGAACAATATGTTCAAATACTTTTGAGAGGAAGAAAACTTTGGATACTGGTCTGTTATGTTTTAATTCTTCACATTTCAGATTGGTTTTCTTGATTGTAAAAATGACAGGTTTCAACCAAGTACATAATCAGAAGAAAGTTCACATGATATCAGTATGTTGTAGAAGCTTGTTAAAACATAGGAGAAAGCACAAATGTAAATTGTGTCAAACTCACAAAATCTCCTGGATGGCAACTTGGCACGGATGGTGCGGTCCATAACCAGATTGACTTCATCCTACTACTAAGATGTTTTAAATCAAACATTAAGAAGGCCAAAATGAGGTCACATCTAGGTGGGGACATTGAATTCACTGTTACTTGGAAAAGGTGTGTGACCCATTGCGGAAATTTTCAAGTCCCAAGTTGAAGGCAGATTTGCCATCCTCAGTATGGTTGGCTGTGATGTAGACGCCCTTGCTGGAAACATCAAGAAAATGCTACTGTGAACAACCAAAGAGTTCCTAGTGATGCAGAAAAAGAAGACACAGACTTGGTTGATATCAATGTTATCAATCTTTATGAACGAAGGAGGGTCTTGAAGAAAGGAAGAGCAGTCCTGAAGCAGCCACCAAGTACAGAAAGGGGAACAGCAACATCAGGAGGGGTATGAAGGCAAAGAAAACTGGATCAAGGAGCAGTTCCTTGAAATAGATGGCATTGAGTGACAAGAAAAAAGGCGTACCAGCTTCTGGAGTTCCTCTCTACAACAGGTCTACTGAAAACTGTCATTGAAGACAGCAGTGGTCACCTCACAAACAGCAAGACTGTGCTAAACTGATAGACTTAGCATTGCAACAGCTTACACAACTTCTATCTGAAGGCAGACCCCAACATCTTTCAGAACAACGAGACTACAACCAGTGACCTGGCACACCTGTCAGTCTTAGGTTGAGAGAGCCATATGCAGCCTGAATGGAGGGAAGTCACCCTGGGTTGATGAACATCCCAGCTGTGATGCTTAAGCATGGCAGGGAAGACACAGTAAAGACCCTCACTACTCTGGCAAAAATTTGGGAAAGCTAAGGGGGGCCTTATTAATAGATGCAATTGCTTATCATACTCCATCCCAAAATTGAGAGACAAAATAAACAGTACCAAAACTACAAAACCATAAGAGTAATGGCAATCCAAACAAACTCATGCTTAAGGTAATCCAACACCTCTGCCAAGCAGCTGCTAGCTGAAGACCAGACTGGCTTCAGAGCAGGCAGGACCATAGTTCAGATCTTCAACAGTCATATACTGATAGAAAAATATTTTTAACACCAGAAGGGGTTCTATTACAGATTTATTGGCTTAAAAGGTATATTCAGAGTCTGAAATGAGGGGTTGTGGCATGTGATGTGAAAATTTAACATTGAAGAGGGCCTTGTTCAAAAAGTCAAAGCACCATACAAGAGTTCATGGAATTCAGGTGAAAATCTTCTTTCAGGCAACAATGGATGTTGATAAAGGTTGCCCACCTAAAGCCTGTGCTCTTCAACATCTTCCTGGTAAACACAGTGTGAGAAACTCTTCACAGCCACCGCACCTCCATTTTGCAGATATTAACCTGATGATGGGCAGCAATAGCAGATTGCAAGATCTCACGAACCATCTGAGGAAAGTACAAATGCATTCTGGATGGAGACTACCATGGACAAGAGCAAATTCGCAAGGCAGAGATCCATATGAACTGTGTATAGCTTAAAGAGTACCTGGGCACCATGCTTTATGAAAATGCTCGGCAGACATTCACATCAGTATTGCAAACATGACAGCAGCAATGACCAGCTGAACAGGATCTGATGTAGGAACAACATGGATTTTCCAGAAAAAACAGGCTGTACAAGTCTCTTGTATTCACATCATGCTCTATGGTCTGTGGGACTCTGCTGCTGCTGAAAGATGAATCCAAGTATTCAAGACCATATGCCTAAGAAAACTGCTGCGTCTCCTACATAGGATACAAGACCAATGATTTTGTACAGGGTACAGTCACCACCCTTATTGGACACCAGGAAACTTTTCTCGCAACAGTAAAGTGGCACAAGCTGTTCTGATTTGGCCATGTTGCCTGGCATGACACCCTGTCTAAACTGTTCTTCAGGACAAGCATGCTGAGTTGGACAGAGGAAGAACTGGAAAGCAAACTTTAAAGAGTGAACTGGTCATTCTCAGCAGGACCTGCTCAACACTGCCCAAGACCTATCCAGGTATTCATGACAATTGGTCAGGGGATGGAAACAGGTCCTATGATGAATGGCTTCACTGGCAATCAGCTAATGCCAGCCAAGGGATGGATGACCGAATCATAGAGGCTTTCAGAAAAGGTTAGCTGTGAATAGTGATTTGATAGGAATGGTGTAAAATATAGCAATCTGAGAGTTCAAATATTTTGCATTATGTATCAAAATGTAGGTAGTAAGGTGAAAGATGATGCCTTGTCTTTGCCTTTCCATGGCTTTCCTTGCTTGGTGCCATGGTTTTAGACCTTAGGTTGAAATTTATGTATTGGGTCTTTGTCAGTTTTCTTTCCTTTGCAGTCTCAAGGCAGCAACTAAACTAATTCAAGAACCATGTGAATACAATAATTGTATCATGGCTCTGAGCTAGTTTGGGGGATACTTTGATATACTTTATGTACAACAAGATTATACTCTGGGCCCTGGCTTACATGCCCCTGCAGAGAAGCAGACTGCACAATACATTTCTGAAGCTGCAAACCCTGAAGGAAGAAATGTGACAGTTGCTGATCCTCCTGCAAGAGTAGTATGAACATGTGGATTTATGGTTTAAGACCAGCAATCTCAAGAGTTGGGCTTGAATTGTGACTACTAAGTCAGCAGAAAAGGCATCACCATGGCCAGTGCAGTCCAGTAAACAGGTGTCTTTTCAAGAAGAGCATTATATATTCCAGAGATGAGGCCTGCTAACCTACTGTCCTGATGACAGTTGTTTAACTGCTATGCTGCCATTCACCCCTTGACTGCTACCAGTCAATGGGGGAAGCACCTGGATAGACATGGCAGCTGACAAGGTCCACCACTTGGGTCTGTTATGCCACCAGGCTACCTGATACTCAGAAGAAGATTGGGTAAGCAGAAGTATCCATCGATTCCATATTGGAGGTGTTTTTGAAGGGTTGGTTACTTCATTGTGCAGTTCAAGTGTCACAACATTTTCATAGAAAGGAGATGATGGGAGTGCAAAAGATTTTGTTTGTGTCATTTTCTGCTGATGATGATGCCATGTGCGGAAACTGACAAAGGACAAAGGATTTTGTTCATTTTGGTAATGAAGTCATTTTACTTGTGGATGAACCTTTGCTCATTTTATTTTTTAAAATGAGGCATGTCAAAAGTTGATGCAGACCTTCAGAAGTGCATAGTAGAATAATAAATTTACTTTTGCATCTTCTGTCTTATTCACATAGGGGCTGATTATTAGGGAATTTAAGTGACTTTTTTGTTTTTTGCTTTGAACAGTAGAAAGTGGTACTTCATTCAAGTGCTATTGAACATTTCAGATTTTTCACACGACACAAATAAAATCAGTGAAGAGAAACCCAGTTGTCTGAATTAAAATGTTGAAAAATTCTTCTATAAAAGATGGGTTGCTTCAAACACAGCTATCTAGAATATTATGTAATAGAAGAATGCAGCTGGTAAGGTAGAGTTGAGCAGCTGCAAACAGGAGCATGCATCCATGCAATATTTGTGTGTGTGCATGTAAACCATTTTAATACTGACAAGTATACCCTAGCCAGGATTCCTATGCAGTTTGTTATTTTAGTGCAAATCAGCAACCAGGACTGGGTTAATGGGTGCTTTGCCACTATCAACTGTTCGCTAACCAAGAAAAACTTAAACAAGTTTCAGCTTGCTCTCCAGTCTCTTATCTTTCTATTTATTACCAGAAACATCAGTTTCATATTACATATCTGGATTGCATATCATCGGATCAGCTTGTTCCTTTTTATTTTAATCTTATAAACCATCAACCCCACTGCTTAACTACACTTTGTTTAAATATAGAACCTGATGTAGCAGCAGTGATCAACCATGCTATGCAATCTTGAAACTTCACTACTGTGTTCCTTCCAAGTTCATGAAGAAGGTCATGATTTGATTAGATGGATTATTTTTGTTGTGTATGTGAACCTTTAAGATATTAGTCCATTGAGGTATTAGAGCTGGACAGCCACATCAGAAAAGACTGCAGTCAGATTAATTAGAAGGGAGACAAAACATGGCAGTTTTGTAGCTTGGCTGTACTTCCAAGTAAATTTCAGCAGAAATGTGCTTAATACTGCAGAGAGGTGCAGTAGGCTTCATAAGACAACAATCATGTAGACAAGTTAAACTACAAAGAAGTTGATGATGCAACAATAATTGTAAATTTTGGATCAGGATTGGCCTCATCAGTTAGTGATGTGAAGGATCAAGCCTAAATGCATGCAGTATCTATGTCCTTTCAGAAGTAGACATCTTGATCTATTCTGAATAGTAATGTAGTCAGTAATGTTCAGAGGAACAAGTGGAAAGATCTACCCTATGGACAGTTTCTGGATACACTGTTGATGCAGCATTGAAAATCTATCGTGGTCTTTGTTGACTTCTGGATGAATGTAAGTTCAGAGCCATATCAGGAGAAGATCAAGCATGCTGTTATTGGATGTATCATGCAGCTGTGTAGCTGGCCACTGTTAAGACTGAATGAAGCAGCTTGTCAACCAGGTGAGTGCAGGGACTTCCTCTTCACAAAGGTGCAATCAACACTAAGACAGGCTTTGATCATATGACAGTTGATCAGTAGTTACCAGCAGTCATTCCTTCTTTAGAAAAGGATTAGATATGAATTGAACAAACTTTTGTAGATAATTTTTAAATGCTGGGACCTCATTTCTGCATTTCAGTGTACATTGCCTTGAGTTACTTGTAGGGCAACACTTCTGTGTGCATATTGTTTGTGAAAGGCGGACACTACAATGAACCTGTGCAAGCAGAACTAAGAGTCCTACATTTATTAGTGGTAAAACGTTGCAAAAGCTGCAGTTCATGCTCATTTCAGCAGAAGACTACATCTCACTACAGAGAAGAACACTTGGTAGATCTTGCCAGGACTGGGAGACATAAGTTGGAAGAATTAAGCCAAGACAAGGATGGCATTAAATACAGCAGGACAAAATGATATGTAGATATGAGGATGGCATTGACATCGGGACAAGATACAGTAACCAGGAAGTTAGCAAGCCCAAAACAGGAATACTAAATAGGAACATGGAGCTATGCCAAGGCAAGAACAAGCCTACTTAGAGAAGAAAATAGGCTTTGCATGCCTAGACAAGAAAAACGAGTGCTGACATGGGAGTAATTGGTGTAAAGAGAAGAATGCTAACATCTTGTTTGATCTAAAATTTCCAGCTTACTATACAAGGTACATTGCAGCAGGCTGTACACATATGCTGCAGCTGGTCACAGAGTCAGACTTTGCATGTCAAGAAAAGAATCAAGGTTTGCATGCCATTTCCAGTGGACCACAAAATACAGGTGAAAATTATCAATCTGTATAACCAACATACAGCTCTGAACTAAGAAAACAATGCTGCTGAAAAAACAGAGCTGAAGGTGTATCTGCCTTCATGAGAATACAGCTAACCCTACGAAAAATTTGCAGCAGAAAAAAAGTGCAGTTGAACACATGAAGAATTTTAGCAGAGAACAGAAAATTGCAGCCCATGTCAAGAATTTTCAGCAGACAGCAGAAGAATACAGTAGAACACATGAAGAATTTGTGGCCAACTACAGGACAAAAATACTGGCAACCAGGGTGAGTGTGCAGCATGTATCAGACACCTGACCACTTGAGAGTTTGTAGCTGAAACAGAAGAATGCAGATCATAACAAATTTCCAGTGGACCATGAATGGAACTGACTTTACCAGGCATTCACATCTTACTGCACAAGGGTGCAGCTAACCATATTAAAAATTTGCAGCCAACTACACAAAAAGGTCTGCTCACACAGAAGTGACTAGGGAATGACTGTGCACCAGGTGTCATCGGGATTTCTGCATTGAAGTGTTCAGCATTCTCAAGGAAAACTATCAAGCAGATGATCACATATGAAGTCCCTGAAGGCACAGACACTATGCACGTCATTTCAGTCATGTAAAGCCTTCAGGCTTTTGTTTGTTTTGTTTTTAACAAGAAACTTCAATATTTCCACTTTGGATGTTGAAGGACCATTTTTTGTGCTTGTTCATTGACTGTGTTACTGGAATCTAACACTTTGTGGAATTATGTGAAAAAGCAAGGTAACTGTGAATTTAAGCAAGAATCTGTACGTGACAAGTAGGAGTACAGAGCTGAAAAGGACCATGTTAAAATGCAGAAGGATGACGTCTCTGTTTCCCCCTGCTTTCAGTGAACTGGCCCGTGAGAAGTGTGTGCATGCAAGAACAGATTGATAGAATAGTCTGACAGTGGCCAGGTCAGTTCGGTGATCATTCTATATTGCTAACCACTGTCAAACAGCCTAAGAAGCAAAATTTGACCATAGTGAGCAGACTTGAAGATGTGAAGCACAACCAGTCTGGTGTTGCTACCTTTGCCAGGAGTTCAAGTAGCCTGTCATCAACCACTGATAAATGAAAGGGGCATAACACATTCAGAAATTGTGAGTGCTGTTTCTTGCCTTAATATCTCAAGGGAGGAGAATCTTGAGCAGCTTACCAGTCACACTGAGGCAAGGAAGCATCTCTGTGTGCAGTGCTATGTGATGCTGCAGGCTTTGGATGGCAGATGATATACCGCACTGTCATGTGATCTTCCCACAAGGCTTACTACTTCAGAAGTGGATTGGTTTCATCTTCATGGTTGTTGAATACTTTTACCTTTTCTGCAATCACTTATTACTTTAAAAAAATTCTTTGATATGTTTTCTGTATCTCCAGCAATTTTACCTTGGCAATGGTTTGAGCATTTTGGTTGTTTTTTTTTTTGTGATGACTGTAGACCAGCAAATGGCCTTTCAAGTCTGTTTTGAGTGATTCTTGTGGAATGTTTTTGGCAGCACGTGTATTGTTTTGCAGATGGATCAAGCAGTGGTGATGATAAAAATGTCCATATTTCCAGTGTGCCTAAGGGCACAACACAAGAATTACTCTTACTTACCTTCCCCACATCACATGCAATACGCATGCCCAGAGAAGGATCAGATAATGGGTAAGTAATGCTTAGTTTTGTTCTGTCAGCACCTCAGCTAAGTGTGCTCCCTTTGCCCCGTATACAGTTCTTTGCCACCGACAAATTAACAAAAAAATGCACTGCTTGTGGTTTATGATATTGCTAGCAGTATTGAAGGAAGGCTAAGCTGAGCTGGCCACTGTTACAGTTGCATGGTGGTTAGTATTATTGACTGTGATGCAAAGCCTTCTCAGGTGTGTTGCTGGAAAATTTGTCTTGCCCACCCAGCAGAATGTGGTGTATATGAGGAAGGTAATGGGGACAAGAGGAGGTTGGGCTCCACGTTCCACATGCTACTCACTAGACACAGTGAAGCATGTACTCTTACTGCTCCAGTGGTCACTAAGTTAGACAACACTTTTTATGTCACTTGGGTATATAGATTATAACATGAAAGGGAAAGTTTAAAGTGAAGGGGTTGTGGGAAGATCAGTAATGGTTTATTGCTACTTTTAACCATAAAACTTACCTAAGGAAGAAAAATATTTTTTTACAATTGATGGTTAATGGCATTGCATTTCTTGAGGACAAAAACCGCATGATTTGGAAGAACAGCAGAAGACTAAGCTGTTTATGTGGGCAACAAGTGCTTTCATCAGGCATTCAATTAAGATAAAATGATCATTGCTAAAAGAATGCAGGTGTGAGTTTATAGCTTTTACTGGTGGTGTGATGACAAGCTATTGGTGAGTTGAGAAATGATTCTTCAGAAGACTGTTCAGTACAGAAGCATTCAAGATGACAACAAGGCCAGTAATGTTTGTCAAGTAGAACAGGTAGCCAAAGCAGGTTTGGCTTTAAAGACATTGAATGAATAACCAAAGACTTAAAAGTTGGTTAAGGAATAGAAAAGGAACTTGTTATGCTTGTATCATTAAGCTCTATCACTTTCCATTAGGAAAAAAAGAGTGAGATCCTTCTACTTAGCTTATTGAGCTGGACCCAGATGTCTATGGTAAAACTTGTTGGCATAAGTAAAACCTTTTATCATTTATGTTCAAGACAGCAGAATGCAGCAAAGACACATAATAGTTAATATTTTAAAGTCTTTACATGTACTGCTGAAAAAGAATATGTTATGAAGAGTACAAAACATTTTGATACAAGTTTTAGACTAGCAGAGGGAGAAATAATGTGTATAGATGCATGAAAGAGTAGAGCAGAAAGAAATCTCAAGAAGAAAGAAAATTCTATGACCTCATTTGAAACACCAGAAGAGCTGGATCAAAAGGATTAGAAAGTCCCTTTATAAGTGCATCAAAAGAATAAGGTTGACATCACAAAAAAATTAAAAATAACATGTAATGCAGAATTGAATAAACTGTTTCAGCTTGAACCATTATTAGGCGTGATGCCGTGTTTGTGTTTTTGCATGCATGTGTATGGTGTGCTGGGTTGAGGGTGTGCAGACATGGACTGTGCTTATCTTGCGTATGGGTTAATTTATTAGAGGTGAATAAAATTGAACAAACTGTACTTGAGAAGGCAAATAAGTGTACTTGATTAAGGTCATAAATGTTTCTAGTTACATGAAGCTGTAAATTCTTTATAGCTGCATAGTTGTATGCATCCTTGGTCAGGTTGATATTGTTGAAATTCCAAGCAGGATTATCTTTTAAAAAAAATTGGCCTCAAGGAAATGCCTGTTACTGCTTGCATCTCTCCTTGTATCAAAAAAGTGCAAAAGAAATGCTTATATAGTTATTGTTTGATAATTTGTGTACAACTTTTGCTAGATTGTACCGCTGCCGATATATATATCTACACACACCGTTTGAAAGTGGTCATTCTATGTCTTTTGTATTGCATACACCCATAGTTATTAGTCTATTACCATCATCTCAGTATTTTGCCAATTGTGTTGGGAGCTGAGAGTAGCAACTAGGAGATGTTCAAACCAGTATGCTGTCTTCCAGTTTCAATAAAATGATTCGTACCATCTTTTCAGTCACAAAATAACTTTCAGCCTTCAGGATGAATGATGCAATATCCTCCAAGTTCCTTTTGTTCACTTAGTGCTTTCGTTTGGAGTGGCTTATCGTCCATGCTACAACTGTGTCTACCTTCAGTGGAGGGCATTTTTCAAGGCATGCTTCAGCATCTGATCTTCTAAGCTGCATTTGGCTTTCTTCAAAAAAAAAAAAACAAACAAAAAAACAAAAACCCAACCCAAACCTGATAGAGATTGGATTGGATTTCATCCTTTAAAAGGATGTTTTTCTGATGGAAGTTGATGTTGATATCTTGTTTCTGTCTTGATCTGAGCATGGCAAGCTGAGTGGCTGTTCCCTGGGATTTCACAGTGGGCTGGTATCAATTGTAGGAACACTATCTACTTGCTGGTTATCTCTTTGAGTTTCTGCAT
Source organism: Pomacea canaliculata (assembly GCF_003073045.1). NCBI lineage: Eukaryota > Metazoa > Mollusca > Gastropoda > Architaenioglossa > Ampullariidae > Pomacea > Pomacea canaliculata. The sequence continues at coordinate 10,896,098 of NC_037590.1, forward strand.
AGCAAGAGTTTATTTTTTAAGAGGGCCTCCAGAATGGACAGTTCATTGGTGAAAAAAGCAGCTTAAAGGCATTTGCTTTTTGAGTAGTTTATCAATACCACTTTCAAAAATGTGGTCATTACTTTGGTTTGTGGCAGACCATATTGGTTATAGCCTTAATTTCTTTTTAATGGACGAACACGTCTTTGCCATGATGTTCATGTTGGGGGATGTTCCATCAAAAGTTCAGCTGCTCCTGTTTTATGATAAAGGTTAACTGTTGAATAACTAGGCAATAAAGGCAAATCAGAAGGTAAAAAGTGCTGTTGTACAATATATTTTAATGTCCTTTAGTGTGCCTTTTCTCATCAATGTATAAGATTCAAAGACTATTTGAGTCATAACTCAACTGCAAATATCTTTTGTCGTTAACTAGTCGAGATAATACATTTAATAATTTCATTAGCATTTGTCCTCAAGGAGCCTTTATTGGTCTGCTGGGAAGTTTTTATTGATGACATTTCAGCTGTGCAGAGATTTTAGATTTCTGGGACATTCAGACTTTTTGACATCTGTTCATTTAAGTGTATATCTAGCTTTTTATTTCTTTAAGTTATTTACCCAATACTTGTAGCTTACTTGTATTAGTGTTTTCTTTATTTTTCCTGTTGGATAAAAAAATCTGTTGATACTGATTGACTGACACTTCCTTTTTGGTTCTTCTCAGCTTCAGTCCCTTTTCTCAGTTTCTGTCCCCTGTATCAGGTTTGTGTCAGAGGGGTTGGGTATTCTTTAAGACTATTTTTCCCCGTCAGTTTTTCTTTATTGTTTTCTGATCTCTGTACTTTTTCTTCAAAAAAAATTGTTTTTCCTAATTTTTAGCAGATGAAAATTGTTGACATGTTTCAGGTCTGTTGTGATTGAGTACAGCAATGCCAATCAGGCCAAAGACATTGTCAGATCTTATATCAGTGTCAGCATCAACAAAGTTAAATTGCGTCTTACCTGGAATGGCTTGTCTCGTGAAAAATTACCTGTTCCACCTCCCAAGAAAGGTAAGTGCTTGCTAGAATTCTCAAATACATTCAGAATTTTATAGTAGATTCGTTCTCTATGTTTTAATGTAATTATGAATAGTTATCACATTATCATATAGTTATCATTATATCATGAGAATGTGACCTTGTTTTAGAAGCTATTAAGAATAGTAATAAAGCCCAATGGATTTTGCAGTTGTAAGGAATGCATTGTTTACTTTCTTAATCTCTACTAATGATAAAATTTTTGTTCCTGTCAGCTGAGATCTTTAAATTACAAGATGCTGCTTAAAGCATATCAGTATTACTCATTTCAAAATATACATTAAAGCTACAAAAGGAAATAAACACTATATTGATTTAATAGTAAAATTTTGAAGAGTTGATTTGAATTTTCTGACATAACTGCAGTATAAATTTTTCTCTAATTTGTAATCATATTTGAAAATTTCACTTAAGAAATTTTCAAAAAGTTGTTTAGACATAAGATGACAATGTTGGTACTTAAATAATTACTAGAAAATGCACTATGATGAGCACAAATCACACATATATGTTTAACAAAAATATTTGTTTACCACAGTTGATGGGAAAGTCTTCCAAATTCCTGTACGAGATGGCTGGCGTGAAGGAAAGACCAAATCCCAGGATCGTCGGGAGTCACGTGAGTTAAAGGAGTTGTTTGGAAATGCACCTGGCGGGGCAGCTGAGACAAACACTTCCATCAGTGAAAACGAAGAGTCTTCAAATATTCAAGAACCTTCTAGCAGTCAGGGCAACCAGAAAGTGCAAACGCCACCAACATCCCAAGAGTCCAAGGTGGGAGATGTGGCGGGGAGAACATTAAAGTCTTTATCATTCAGCCCTCGGAGCGGAGAAGGTTGCCATGACAGGAAACAGGAGGAAGAGGGAGGACAAGGTGTAAGACAGGAAGGCACGGACATTGTGGAAGGCACTGAAGTGATATCACCAGACTGGGAAAGGGACCATCCAGATAGAGAGTCCATTTCACCAGATTGGGACGATAGCCCCAACAAAGAGGACACCAAGTGTCAAAAAGAAACATCACAACATCAGCGTCTAGCCAGGGATGACATCCAGCAATCTAGAGTGAGGCAGAGGCAAGGCAGACATTCTGATAAGGACAGTGGAAGGACAGGGAGAAATGCACAGTCAGATAAAGGATTGCGCAAGGATGCTAGAGACTTGGAGCTTTCTCGCAGAGACTCTAGGAGACCTTCCTCAGATGCAGCAAGAGAGGCTTTGAAAGACAGCTACCAGAGTGGAAAGAGATCTCGAGAGGAGGGAGATTATAGCATGATGAGAAGCACAGACCAGAGAGCTGGAACTAGCATGGCACATCGCTTCGAAAATTCAGTGTATTCTCAAAGACGCCCAAGTCCGCTCCGGTCAACACAGAGGTACATTAGAAGTCCTAGGCATTCTCCTAAAAGGCTTCGCAGAAGTTCAAGTCCACCAAGGCATCGGATAGGACCCCATTTAAGCAGAAGTCCACTGGCAAAGCACCGCAGCAGTATTAGCCCTTCAAGGATTTTACCAGACCAACTTAGGAGTGTGAGTCCTATAAGACCATCAGTTGGGCATGATAACAGGAGCAGAAGTCCAGCAAAACAAAGAGCCCCCAAAACATTCACTCCAGAAAGGGATGTTAGGGATGCAAAACTCTTGGCTCAGATGTTGCTCAAGAGCCTCAGTCCTTCTCGGTCTTCTCAACCTCCAAAGGAAAAAGGAGATTGGAATGCTGGCCAGCAATCTGGGTTTCAGAGGACAGGATGGAACGTGGGGAATTCTGGAGACCAAAAAAACATCTTATCATCTCAGTCCACTCTAGTTACCCGTGGACCTTTGTTCCCAATAGGGCTGCCCTCAGCATCCCATCCAGTTACTGCTGGCAGTTTCATTGCTGCCAAAGGACCGGCATCCACAAGCGGTAATTCTTCACTGCAGAAGATCCCTGGGCTGGATCTAGCTGTTGCAGAGGACATGAGAACCAGAACCCAAGACAGATTCTTAGAGCAGGTGCAGTCCCTGAGCAGACCCGAAGAAAAGTTGCCTCAGTTTATGGCAGGTGGTGTGAGTGAAGGTGTCTTGTATGGAACTGCCAGCGAGGCATTCAGACAGAAGCCTGATTTGCAAAAAAAAGGAACTAGTAGTTCTTTCGGCACCAGAGAAGAGCCCTTTAGGCCATCTTACCAGCCTGACAGCCAGAAGACAAGCTGGGCAAACAAGCTGGATGCTGTCCAGACCTGGCCATTGTCAGATAAATCCCAGATTACAGCTATTTCTGAACCAACAAGTGAGAGAACTCTTACACCAAAGACAGGTTTGAGCTCAAGTAAGAATGAATCTCTAAATTTTCTCAGAAAATATTATTTATGTGAATTGTTCCCTACTAGCAGCAGGTTTGTGTGCATGGATACATACATTTGTGTGCATGAATGGAAATATGTGTACAGGTTTGTGTTCGTAATAGGTGATATTTTTTTTTTTTGAGTGGGCAAACGAATGTTTATGCACGCAGCCAAGAGACTTCCAAATCCACCAAAATCAGATCTTGATGGAAAGATGTCTTAATTGGGAAATCATGCTTTTGTTTTAGGAACTGCGACTTCAAATGCCTAGAGATTCTAGTTTATTTATTTAATGTTTAAAAGAAAGCTCGTAAAACCATATCTTTCTACATATTGAATATATTTAACTTGCTGTTAACTCCTTTTTCATTATAAACTAGCTAATCAGAGTTTGTGCTGTTGGTACTTTCTCAAATGTACCATTCAATCTTAAATTGAATTTGCACAATGTGCTCCACATATATAGTATTCTTGAAGATTTATAAAGAAACTGAGTAAACAGGTAAGAGCAGCCAAACAACCCATGTGTACTGGGTAGAAAAAGATGCTTTTTGAAAATGCACTATATGAATTTTTTAAAATGTGATTGCTGCAAAACGTCACATCAGAGCACGAACAGTCAATCTCAAAAATATTTTATAAATATTTGACTTTGCACTGGTTAATAAAGATACAGCAGTGAACAAGCAGTCTCTTTTAAAATGCGCTTAATGTATTTTACATGATTTCTGCAAAACGTCATTAGGTAAACTGTTGGTGAGAAGCAAAATTTTTAAATATTTTAAAGTATGCTTATTATTTTTTTGTTTTTTGCCAGTTGTAATAGAGCACAAACTGTCATAGTAGTTGTAGTAGAGATGGCGTTTATATAGCAAAGTATGTGCATAAAAACATTTTGGGTCACAGTGAAAAGGTCTTAAAAGGGAGGTTCCACTGTATTAAGACCTGTCTGATAAAGTGAAGACTGTGTCAACAGTTAAGAGAATGCTCAGCACAGAGCTAAACAGTGCAGTGAAAATCTTATTTTTCCAGCAGAAATTTTAAATCATATACCAAGATAAATGGTTTCGTTCATACCTGGAGCAGATTTTTTAGCAAGAAAATAAGAAAAGCTTTACCTTTCAGATGCTTTGGCTGGACGGGATCTTATGGTGCTCAGGCAAGAGGCTGCAAGGCATCTTGCTTCCCTTGAGAAATCAGCTGGTGGAGCTAAGAAGGTATAAATTGACCTTTAAGTACCAGGAAGCCAAAAAAAAAAAAGACTTTACCAAAATTATTAAATTACTTTATTTTTAGCAAACATCATTAATTGCAGTATTTTATTATGAAGTTTGAAAGACAAGATTCCATTTTATTCCATCATTTTTAAATATTTAGACTAAAATTAATTTGCAAGAATTTAAATTTGTTTTAGAATGACAGGAAAAAGCATGAAATATTAGTTATTTTAATTTATATTATTTGAAAATGCAATTGCATTGGTTTATATATTTAGACCTATTTAATCTAAAAACAACTTACACATAGCCACATTTTGTTACAGGATGAGGGCAGACAAGATTTAAGGACACCATTAAGGTAAAATTAGGTTTTCTTTTTGGATTTAGAGTTTGATGTGCCCTGGTCAACTGGTACTAGTCAAGGAATGAATGATTGAGTGTATAAAATTTAAGGTAATTTGCTTCTGATAATCACAGTTGGTTTGCATAGTTTATTAAAAGCTTAATAGTAAAATGCATTGAAAGAGAAATTATTTCATGCTGAATTACTGCTTTATAATTTTCAGAGCTGAAACATCAGGTAATGCTGTTGTAATGGACTATGGACACCAGTCACGAAAACGCGAAGCTGAGCAGAAGCCCATAGATGTTCCACTAAAGCGAATTCGAGATGAAGGTTTTGGAAAGGACATAATGTCTGTGGGAAATCAGGATTCTATGGCAGGTGGATCAAAGAACCAGCAGAATTTAGGTGGTGCTTGGAGCAGGGATGATAGCAGGACAGGACTTGGAGGTATTCAGATGCCATGGAAATCACTAGTTCATAGTTCTGAGGGATCAGGACTGGGGCCATCGCCATCTGTTCGGGATTTGAAAGTGTTGAGCGTGGAGGACAGCTTGGACAAGCATATAATGTACCTGGACTTGGGCCATCACCTGTGCGAGGATTTGATGGACCTGGTCTTCAGCCACCAGGGAGAATGATTGACGGATCTGGATTTGGAGCATCTGCAAGCCGAGGAGTGGAAGGACCTGCATTTATGTCACTGACAGGAAGAGGGCCAGATGGACCTGGACTTGGTAGAGGAAGAGGATCTGAGGGCTCTGGTTTAGGGCCACAACAGGGTCAAGGGAAAGATGGACCAGGACGAGGGCCACAATCAGGACAGGGCTTAGAAGGGCCTAGCTTTCATCGAACTCCGGGAAGAGGACCAGATGGGACTATGCTTGGTCCACAGTTAGGGAGAGACCCTAATAGACCTGGACAACTTGGACAAGGGCTGCCATCAAGACAAGGGCCTGGGCTAGGACAGCCACCAGGATTAGGCCCAGATAGTTCAGAACAGGGCCCAATGCAAGGGCGAGGGCCAGGTAGACCAGGTTTTGGACATCCATCTTGGCAGAGCCGGGATGGTGCAGAATTTGGGCATGGCCCTGGGTCTGTTAGCCAAGGAATGATGTCCATGTCAGGCCCTGGCCTGCAGAATCGGGATATGGGTATGCAGCATGATGTTGCGAGATTCAACAGCGGAGGATATAGCGGGCCATCACCCATGTCAGGAGGTGGCCCAAATCTAGGTGGTGGGCCTGTGAAGGGACCAGAAAGAAGAGACTGGGGACAAAACAAACCCATGGGAGCTGGATGGTCCCAAGATGGAGGTCAGGGACACCAGATGGAAGGTTCTCGAAACTGGGATAAACAGGATAAAGAGGGAGTTTGGGATAGAGGAGGGGAAGGATACTGGCTTGATAAACAAGTCATGGGGGCCATGCAGCAACATCCCCCTGTACCTCCCGGCCCTCCTCAGAGTCAGTTAAATTCTCCATGGATGGCGCCACCTCCAAGACCACCAGTGCAGCTGACAGGACAGCCAGGTTCAGGTTCTGTTTTGCATCCATTCTATCCAGGCTCAATGTAAACTGTAATTATGCAGCATTGATGCATTGAGAAGTGTCATACAGAAATATTGAGAAATGGAACTTTCCAGAAAGTCTTTTCAAAATTTGCCCTTTTGATTAGGAGCTATTACAGAGAATTCCATACTGCTGTTTTTGAAGAAGTCTTTTATACCTAGATGCAGAAAGATTTGGGCCTGAATGCTGCAAAAAATGACTTTCTGTTTTATAAAGTAGTTAAAATAGGAATTCATTCAATGTTGCCAGTGTTTAAGTGAGCATTTGTAGCTTGTTTTTATTATTTTTCCCCAAAGCAGATAGGTTTCATAATGGGAATTCTATTCGTAAATTTTGCTTAGTGTTTAGATTGCTCTCTAAAGATCTTCACTGCTGCTTCAGTTACGTGGCTTAACTGCACCAAGATTTGTTTCTCGGAACAACTATGATACAGAGAAAATGTTCACAATCTTCCTGGTTTGAAAAAAAATGTTTTCCCTTTGTGTTGATGTTTTAAAACAGCAGGAACAGGTGAAAAGCAATATAATTTATGTTCTCTTTTTATTGAAGAAATTGTTTGAACTGTACTACGAAAAACTGCATTTAGGTGGTTTGTATTTTGAAACAAGTGCTGTTGCCTACTCTGTGAGTTCCTACAGATAATCAAGATTTAAGACTGTCTTCCTCACCCCCAGAGGAATTTGTGTATTCTCTTAAAAGATTTAAACATGAAATTGATGCTGATGCCCACACATTGATAACGAACATTGCAAGGGCATGTAAAATGATGATAAACACCTTATTTTGGTCAAAATTACAGTTTCAAATGAGAGTAATGTAGGAATTCCTGCGTATTGCTTGCACTTTTTTCAGTTTGAATGTGGCAGATGTCTTGAATGAGTTTCCATTTTTAAAGAGCTGTAGTGAGCATGAGTTTCAAGTTGTTTGTTTTCCATTTTTTATTCAGTCATTACATGTATCAGTTTTCATGTAGTCCTTGCCAGTGTTATGAAGCTTTGTCAAAGATGCCGGAGGTAGAGTAACGCAAGCATTAACTGTCTGGACACTGCTTTATGTCTACTCTTCATTTCCCCATTTGGCCTAGAGCAAGGACTAATTCCCAGTCCTTTGTCATATGTGCCCATTACAACAGGAAGTATTGTATTGTAGAATGGCTTTAACCCTTTATTTGAACAATCAATATTTTAGCGCTCGATTTGTTAGCTAACTGCAAATTTAAGGTATTTTTCTTCAAGCTGCTTGCTGGAGATTTTATAACATTTTAACACACACTCATGCAGATTCATATTCTCTTGGGTTTGCAGGGTTGTTTTTGGTGAGGAGGTGATGTTTGGGGGATGGATTTCTTTTTACCCCTTCTCCTTTTCATTCCAGAATACAAGCAAGTTGTTGACAAAATCTTATTGTTGTAACTTGAATTGTTCTTTGTAGTCTGGTTTTTATTTTTTGTTGTTTTGGCTCATCAGGCATTCCCCCATGTGAGTGGTAGGAATCCTAGGCATTGTGCTGAAAGATTAAATTAATGATTTAGTTTGACATATGCTTTCCTCTAAGGATGATGACAAGATTGGTGTTTGTTTTTGTTTTTGGTTTTTGTTTGTTTGTTTGTTTGTTTGTTTTTTGTTGGTGTTATTCCCATCAATGCTGCTTAAGTTAAACATGTTAAGTCTGGCTGTTAAACCATATTCAAACATTTCATAGACTGTAGTATGTCACATGTCTGTTTTATGTCAAAGTACATTTGAATGGCTGCCTTTTGATGCCAAAAATACCCATTATTTTTAGAAATACTAATAGACATGTGACGTAATTTGATGTTTTCCATCCCAGTTTTGTTTAAGTGGTGTATTGTGCACCCAAATCACTTAATTATATTTATCACAGGAGAAGATCCAAAATTTCAAAACTGTAAAGGTTAGAACATTAAGACACAATGTGTATATGATTTATAATGTATTTACTTCTGCTGGGACCATCAGAAGGCATCAAGATTGATTACAATGGAAAATGAGTTATCGAGAAAAGTTAATTAAAGCACATTAATTAGTTATTTCCCTATATAATTGTTGACTTTGTAAAGGGGAGACAAAAAGCTTCCAACATACCTGTTACTGTTAATTTCAACACTATCAGGGATGACAGCCATGAATAAATATTGATATTGAATTGGCTATTTATTTACTTCTGTTTGCATTGTGTGTGTGTGTCCTCAACACTGACATTTAAAATACAGGCAGACAACGTAACAGGGTTTATTAGCAAACGAAGTTTTCGGTCGGATACAATTGTTAAAATGGTTTAAATGTTGGTTTGAAAAATAACTGTTAATAATAGCGTGTACATCATCTTTCTCTCAATGAACTGAGAAGCAAGAGGCCAGGGACAAGTAGAGCAGTTTACTTGTTTTTCTTGTGGAGGTCTCCCATCGAGCATGATCACCAGGTCATGAATAGTGAAATCACTTTAAAATGTTTCTTGAGAATAAAGTTTGCTTTTTGGCACATGGACGCATTGGATGTGATGTCGGAGGTAGGTAGGTGAAATTTTACGGTTGTCTTAGTCTGGCTATCACTCCTATCGTTAAAAAATTGTAGGTGTCTTCACATCTGCTTTAGTGTTGCATGTCATGCGTTGGGTATTTTTCTTGTTTAGTTGTTTTGACACTAAAGTATCATTTTTCAAAACAAGCTAGACGTTTGGGGTGGGGGGGGATTTTGCTGGACTTTCACCGTGTGGCCTTCAGACCATTGCCGAGCGTGCTGAGCGCGGACAGGCGCTGATGAGCTTGAGACATGATCGTCTGCACATCACGCAGCTCACGCCTGACACTGTAATCTCCCCTGGACGCCCACCCTCACCCCGCCAGTCGCGTCTGCCCCGGCCAGGCGCTGTAACTCACTGAGCCCCCCCAAGCCTGAAGGGAAGCTGCCCAACCTCCCTCCGTGTGAGTGTGCTTGCATGCGCGCCTGTATTCCAACTTTTTTCGTTTGTCAATGGACAATGCAATGGCGGTGTAATCAAGCCACAAAGTGTATTGCGAAAAGTGATGCTGTAAGTATCCTGTGTATATATATATATGAAAGCTGTGGAATACCGCACACCTAGACTAAAACCTAGACTGGACACCATACTCGTTAGTGTTCCATTCCGAATATAGAAGTTTGTTTGGGATGGGGGTCAGGAGAAGTTTGTTAACCATGTCCCCTGTGGACCTTTGACCTTTTGACCAGAATTCGGTTCCCAAGGTTTACTTTTGCATCCCGAGGCCCTGCGTCGACAGTAAGAGTGTGTCGAGGTCTGGAAAGCGCAGCCTGTTAGTGTCATGCTCCGAAAATGCGCTCGGTGGGTCTGTTAAGGAAAAACACGAACGAAAATGAAAAAAAGTAAAGAATAAAATAAAATTTGAATTGGGGGGGGAGGTTTGATGGGGCGCAAAATAATGTATTCTACAATCTACACATGCAGGCCTACGGGGACAATTTAATTATTTAAAATTTCTGATCAGCGAAGCGCGAAATAAGATAAAGGAATTGGAAAGAAAAAAGACAAGTCGGCACCACACTTGCCGGCCTCCACAAGATGCTCCGCTAGGGGGCGCTGCGGATAGGTTCATCCGAACTTCAACGTCCACAGCGAAGTGTTTCAACACTGGCAAATAGGTGCGGCAGGGGGACTTGTGTCTTGACCTGAAATGATCAACAAATGAAACACGTGTTGAAAGTTAGTTTTGCTTTTTTATTTTTAAGCAAAAAGTTTCTCTCCTTCGCTGTTCGCTCTACCGGCTTGTTCGGAACCCATACAACGTATATAGTCAGTTGTCACAGTGCAGCTTCAAATAATTAATGTAAAATTTGTCAAACGCATACTCACACTCCTAAGGAGCATGCTCTTATATGCGCTTAAGAACAACAACGAATAATGGACAGCATACGAGGGACAGGAAAACAAATATATAACATATAAACTATAAAAGAATAAACAACCTCACTAAACGAAGAATAAAAATCAAATACAGAAAACATATTCATAGCAATAACTAAAACGATTGCTTGTAGTGTAACGTTCTGAAACAGAAATCTCAATGGCTGAGCTACACCTTTATTTGTTTTCTTGTTTAGTTTTATTTTATTTATTCGCGTTCTTGCAAATTTACTCTGTATGGGAGGTTTGGCATCAGGAAAAGTTCTGCAATGGAGAGGATTTCTTGGGTATCGTATTGTATCCTTAGTTTATTTGGACTTAGTTTATTAGTGTTGACTGCAGGCAATGTTGTCAATGGTGTACCAACGTGACGTAGTACATTCTTATCAACGCTCGCTAATCGCAGGTGCGAATCGTAGCGGATAATTAGCGGATGGTTTTGGAGGCTGAAATTTACAGGTTAGGTTTATATAGACTATATCTACTGATATCTGGGGAAAAAAACACAAGCCGTTCAGGTTGGTCTTTAAAATGCATCCCTCGTCACATCCAGTGCTTCTAGACAGGACAGCAAACAGGACATGGGAAGGTGCTCGTGAAAAGGAATGACCGAACGGGGAACAAAAAAGTGGGTTGCAATTGCTTGTTGTTTGAACAGCCCGTGAATTATTCATATTCAAACGAGGCACGCTTTTAAGTTCACACTCTGGTTTATTTATGGCTTAGTGGCAAAGGCTTATACTGGGTCACATAAACTGCAGATAGCATGAAAGGATGAGCCAGCATCACGTTCGAGGATTTTGCTTTGTTCTGTGTTTTCTTTGCATTGAAAATCCCACTGTGCTGTCTGTACACTAGATAACTCTTTAGCGACCTCGTGGGTTGTAGTCTTGTAACTAGGTAAGGCTCAGTGCAAGGTACTTTTTTTTCAAATCTTGGGGAATACCTCCTTCCCCACCATTTCTTTTCTGAGGTTAATAGCAGACGTCAGGATTAAACGTTAATGTTGTCAAGGCTGGATCTGAGACCAGGTGTTAATTAGGCATACATGCATGTGGCCAAACATGACTTCACGAGTGCTGACCTCTGTGTGCATGATGATGCTTACAGGCGGGTATCTCGAGGACAGAAGAGGGCTAGCTACCCAGATTTGGAGAAATAGAATCTGGCGCTTAGTTTTAACCAGACATTAGAATGATAGAAATATAAAATATTACTCGACTAGACATTTAAGCTTGTTTGGTCACTCTTCGGACGTCTGTGCAAATTGTAGGCCATTCTCGACAAAATCCAGACACTATTTAGTGTCCACCAGCTAGTCTCAACTAACACAACTTGGAGTATTCTCCGCGCCACAAGATTGTTGGAAACAAGCGAACAATTTTGAGGGGAATTCGAAGCTGCTTGACTCTGTGAAAATGGACGAGCTATTGCTTGGAGTGACAGTTTGGATGCTGTGGTTAGACTGTGTGGGTCTGTTTGAACATGCTTGTTAACCGCCCCCTTGTCAAACAATAAGGGATAGACGAACCAGGGAAGGAAAGTAGATCGGAAAACGATTTAAAAGTAAAAAAAAAATTTGGATGAAAGGGGTGGGAAGAACGGAAGAAAAGGTGACAAACGGAAGTGACGTGCACAAAAGGGCAGTCAGGTGAGAAGTTTGTGTGTACGGGTAAACTTGTCAGCTAGCTAATTGGTCTTGTGGGAGGAAATCAAGGTGAACTGGTCATGTAATGCCTGTGGATGGACATACACTTTAATTCTCTGTAGTTCGTGCGCCTGGTGTCGCTGCGGTGACTTTTCCACACTGTGCTACATCTGTGGTGGTGAGCGACACCGCGCCGTGTATGCGCTGGTGATGTTAGCAACGAGAGTAACGAGGCGGAGGATCGCTGTCCGGCCAGACCTGGCACCTCCTAGCACTCTGTCTCTCACACCAACACACACACACACACGCACGCACATGTATTTTAGGTGTCAAGTGTTGGACAACCTTCTGATAGTTTGAGAGGAAAAGCAGATACTGTTTCTAAAAGTATACAAACTAAGCCCAACCCCCTCAATACACACACACACCAGAGTCAGCTTACTCAGCTCAACTTTTCTCGCCAGGAACAGGATCTGTAAGGTAAGATATTTAAATAAACTTTTATTTTTTGTGTGCGTGGGTGTGTGAGTGTGTGTGGTGGTAACAGCTCAGCAGTCGAGAATTACTTCTGTCTATATCCTTTGCCAATCCTCTCAAAGAATACAAGGCTTACAGATGTTTCATTGCGCTCGGAGGTAGCACCTCGTCACATGACCGGAATGTGTGGGCAAGACAATGGACAGCAAATATTCAAAGTTTCCTCGCATGACCTCAATGTGTGGTGTAACCTGTGAACAGTAGGCAGCAAGTATTAAAAGTTTCTTCACGTGATTTCAGTGTGCGATATAGATGTTGGAAATAGCTAGTGTTTAAACTTTTCAGGCCTGACATCGTGACTTACATTTGGAGGTCAGTGAAAGCAGTTTGCTGTCTCAGCTGTTTGTTTGCTTAACGTGACTGTTGATAGTCGCCGTTGTCTTCAGTTGATCGTGTTGGTCTTTTGGGATTCATCATCTGGTAATCATGTCTGACATACCACTAACATCACCACCAACACAACAACGACGGAGACGAGACTACTAACATGAACATTTATGCCACTGAGAGTTGAACCCATCTCCAAGATGTAGTGGTAGCTTACACTACACTTAGTTAAATGTTTGATTTGAAGGTATTCACACCTTCCCATCTACACACGATCCTACACCTTCCTCTTTCTCTCTCACAGTCACCTACTCCTCTAAACCTCATTGAACCTTTATTTTTTTTTTTTAAAAAAACCAACTCTGCTAACGGATAACAGTGTCTTACATTTGTCTTCCTATATTTCCTTTCCGATTGTAAAATATTTTTGTCTCATTATAGCAAAGCGGAATATTTCTTGAAACTACTTTTCAAATTTTTGTTTAAAATCAAGTGTCAATAAGTATGCAACTGCTGCACAAAGCACAGAAGAGTTTCTGCTTGTTGAGGGGCACAGATGAGAGTGAGTTAGCAGTCCCGCTAGGGCGAGTGAGCATCCGAGGCTTACAGCGAAATGGCAGGATAATGTCGAGCTCTCGCTCTGTTTTCTTTTCTGCCCAGACTTTGTGGGAGGCAGACATGCTGGGTCGCGCCGTGAAATGTTTCAGCTTTCTTCTAGCCGCCTGTCTCCTCTTTCCATCAGGTAAGTACACCTCTGCCGCACATTTCTAACATACCGAGTATGAGGCCTATGAAACTTGCAGTTTGAACAGAAAAATAATAAAAGAAATGTTAAATGTAGGTTTGTATTGTCGTATGTTCAAACCTGTTTGATTTTGTGTTCAATCTTTGTCGTTCATCATAAGACTGAAAAACTTATATCTGGTGTATTAAGATATTATATATATATATATATATCCTATAATATAATATATCTATATTTTCTTGTGTAGTTCAGTTAATCACCCGAACGTATATATATATATATCCTATAATATAAAAAAATATATATTTTTTCTTGTGTCGTGCAGTAAATCACTTGAACATAAGAGAGGGTAAAGGAAAGAGGAAGGGGGATGGGGGTGGGGAGAATCTAGATATATAAAAAAAAAGTCGTTGGTAATGAAACTGGCAACAAGTTGCATTAAAAACATAATAACATGTTAGAAATTTACATACACAGATGTACAGAATTTATCCCTTCATCACTTAAAAAAAAACCCAAACAAATAAAGGAAGAAACTATTGAATAGCTCGGCAAGGCAATAAACCATGGATGAGTATAGGCGAAGTTCTACATTGTAGACATACACCCACACATGCTAGTAATCTATACCAGACATCGCAGAACCCAGCATGGTACAGATCTACCCGGCCCTCACACGGCCCTAAAGCCATTCTCGCCGTTGTTTCCTCCATATTCCCCCCCGCCTCACATCACACAAGCTAATGGCGCCGGAACAGTTGCAGTGCTGGGCTTTCGGCGCGTCTGCTACTTCACCAACTGGTCGCGGGACATCAAGGTGGTGGACACGCGCTTTGACCTGGACGACATCGAGCCCTACCTGTGCACTCACCTGCTGTACGCCTTCGCGGCCCTCAACGCCAGCAGCGCCACGCTCATGCCCATCGTCACGCACCTGGCGGAGCGGCAGGAGGACGAGCGCAGCGATACCGTCAGTTCAACGCCATCAAGGCAACCACACAGCTCAAGACGCTGCTCAGCGTGGGCGGCTCAGTCCAGGCCAACGAGGACTTCGTCACGGTAACGTGAACACGACTGGGTGTGCAAGGGTGGGAGTAGTGGTCTGACGAGGCGCTTGCTGATTGGTCCCTTAATTGGCTTTTAAACTGGGGCAGAGACTTCGTTGCGGTAATGGGGCGCCAGACAGTGCAGTGAGCGGCTCAGGGTTCAGATCTCGTCTCTGGACACCTGTTCGAAGGGCTTTGCCTCGGGGTTTTTCCGAGTACTCGGATTTCTTCCCCCTCCCTCTCACTGTGCAACCATAGTGAAAAATCGCTGCAAGATTTTTTCTGCCCAAACAACCAACCAGCCAGTCAGCCACCCAACCATCCACCCTTTTTTCATTCATGATGTAGTTAAAGGGAAAGCATTCCATTTTTTTTTTTTTTTTTGTTAACTTCGAAAAGCATTTGTATCGAAATAAATAATATATTCTATTGCACACCCACACCTCACTTTGGTCACGATCTTCCGTCTTCATCGTTGTCATCTATCACAGTTTCATAATGACAGTTTGCGCATCTCATTTTTGTCCCGCGATTCATTAATACTTTCATCATGGCGTCTTGCCCGAATGAAGGTCGTCAGCACAGACCGAGGACGAAAGAGTTTTGCTGCCAGCGCCGTGAATTACTTACGTGCCTATGGATTTGATGGACTGGACATCGACTGGGAGTACCCGGGCACACCACCCGAAACGAAGCAGAATTTTACCATCTTGTTGCAGGTACGTACAACACGTTCATTATGTGCTCAAGAATTCAAGAATTCTTCTCTCTTTCTCGTTTTATATATATATAGAGAGAAGGGAGAGACTGACAGAGAGGAAGACAGAAAGATAGAAGGAAAATATGATAAAACCGCTGACTGTGGAGGACATTTATAGCCTTTACAACTCAGACGAGATCACATAGCAGCAATCAGCCAAAACACTTGAAAATATTATTGGTGAATAGACCTGGGTAGTTGATAAGTAGTAGCTGTGGTGTCACTCGCAGACGATACGGGCTGAATTTGAAGAGGATGCGAGGCGACGCCAGATGGCACCACTCTTGCTCTCGGTGGCAGCACCAGTCAGTCTGTCGCAGATGGAAGCCGGATACGAGATTCAAGAGGTGACCAGGTGAGTACTTAGTTAATCTTAGTATTGTCATGCTCTTTCTTAAACAACGATGATGTCAACGATAACGACAACGACGATGATGATGCATTATCAAGACTCGGTTACCCAAGTGCATATTTTGCATATAATTTTCATTTCAGTATAGGTTAGTGAAATAAAGGATAATTACAAAAATACAATATTTCCGGCTGTGTTAAAATGCAGGTGAAAGCGGTAATGCGTTAACACTAATGAGCCAGAGGGATGTACAAAGGTCATTACTATTTATCGTGCTCTTCATGGTGACATATTCGTAGAGATTATGGCCGTCAGCGCAAATGTTGCCACGACAAATGTCAGTAGAAAGTCAGCACACCTTGCACTTCACCACAGTGGCTGAGGGTCTAGAACTTTGTACAACAAGGGCATTGATGTCCTGTACATCGTTATGTTCCAACAAACGAGCTGGCACGCTTCGTTTATCTTTAAGATTTACACATAGTTGAGTGTCATTTAATATTTGAACATCTTGGCATTTTATTAATCGCCATCAACACAAATCAGCGACAGTGCATTATCACGGGAAACGAACTAGTCTGTTTGTCCATCCGTTCTATTGGAAACGGAGAATAAGCCAGAAAAAGAGTGGTTTATGCTGAGTTCTAATATCACTATTTATTTCTATTTAATGTAAATTTTATCAATGGTACATTATATTCTGTTATTTGCAACTGCAGCCTTGTCGACTTTGTCAACCTCATGGCGTACGATTTTCACGGTTCGTGGAACAAGATCACGAGCTTCAATAGTCCGCTGTACTCCCGCCTCAACGACACCAGGTTCTCTCCCAGCTGAGCGTGGTATTAACCTTTTGACATTTCCTTCTGTCCTCTATTGATTTACATATCTGCTAAGCTGTGCTTTATGGTATTTTATTTCTTTTTTCTGTTCACTCTCACTTTTATCCACTTAGGTTTTCATGGTTATTTTGAGAACCTTCATACAATAAATAATTTTTCACTTTAGAACCTGTAAATATTGAAAATAGAAATCAGTGATTCTCTCATGCAGTAAATAGGACTTGGCTGCATGCAATATGCACGCACACACATCCTAACACTGTATTGACATGTTTGATATTAATTACAATTGTGTGTGTGTGATAGAGAGAGAGGCAGGAGTGGGTGGGTAGCGCCGCAATGTTTATCTCCCATTTACTGGATGCGGTTGGCGATGTTTCCGTGCTGCAATTGGGTCCGCATTTGCAGTGAGCGCTGTGTCAGAACCAGGTAGCACCATAAACATATATATATATAGGCTATTGTAATAAACAAATACTAGGTACATGCTGCTTTACCTCATGATGTGTGTCTGAAGAGTTTCACGCTAGTTAAATAAAGCAGCCTAATCAAGATTTAATATTTTCCTTTTGGTGGTGCTCGATTCCCCGAGTTTCCCATTCCAAGCTTCCTTCCATTAAAAAGAGTAAGCAGCTCAAGGTATGCAGTACTACACCAAAGCAGCATGGTTGGCTTGAAATGGTCAACAAAAATATGAAAAATAACGGTACAGGACCCTATAGTTTCAGAATTAAGTGATCGCCAGGTATTCCAACTCAGCGGTCCAGTCCAGGATTTTTGGCGCAGCGCCATGTTTACAACACTCCACGGTGCAGCATCCTCTCCCCCCCGACAGCAGGAATACTTACCCCCACCTTCCCCTTCCCCAGGTGAAAAATAGTTCAGGATGACAGCGCGTGACTGAGTTAAAAGGCTCGGCATTTGGTGACGCTGATGGAAAGTCCGAGAACAATGCTGAGGATAAACAAGGGGCTGACGAGCAATGGGAATGGAATTAAAAGGCCTTCATACAACAGCCACAGCTGTGCATCCATGTCGCTCTCTCTACCCATCTGCATTTCTCTGTCTGCTTACGCAGAACAATATTCTCTTGCATATTTTATGGATGTTTTGTGTGTGTTTTTCTGATTTAATCATAGACAAGTCTTTGTTCTAAATGTAATGACGGGGTCTGTATACTTGAAACTGCGAAGTTTTCTATCCTCTTGATACATTATCTCGCAGTAATATATTTTTTATGCTTAAAAAATGCGTAATCCAACACGAACTTTACTGCACACAGAATTATGGTTCTAATACATTCATTTTAAATGCCATTTTAACTGTTTGGGCAACAGGCCAGATTATGTCAAAGTACAAAGAGTTTACTTTATAAATAAACTGCTTCGATAGGAGAAACATTTAAAAATTGATTGATGAACCGTTTGATCAGAAATCCTTACATCAGTTAATCTGCTCCCTGCTAATATTATCAAATTATAAAGTTCGAAATGTTTGTCCAGGACTGGGCAGTACAAGAGTGGCTACGCCGTGGAGCGGTGGCAGAAAAACTAGTTCTGGGTATTGCCGGGTACGGCCAGGTGTTCACCCTCGTCAACGCCTCTGAAAACGGGGTGGGGTCTCCCACTATGGGCCCGGGTGTCCCAGGAAAATGGCGCAAGCTGGACGGCCAGATGGCATTTTTTGAGGTCAGGCGAGTTCGCTGTTACTATCGTCCATCTTCATCTTATGTTTAAGTTTGTTATATTTTACTATAACATGATCTTTTAAGGCTAACTTTTCATCCCCGCACTTCATAGGTTTAAAGTATCTGGTCCAACATACACCTTTCTCATTACAAAGGTGCATATTAAGGTAAACTAAATAGGTTTGATTTCTGATGGGCATCCATTTCTCTGCACAGGTTTGCGAGTCCATAGGCACAGGCGGTGTGTCTGTGTGGGACGATGTACAACGTGTTCCCTATGCGTACTTCGGCGTTCAGTGGGTTGGCTACGACGACCCTAGGAGTATCAAAGAAAAAGTAAGTTTTGTTCTGACATCAGGTCGTGACAATGTAATCGAAGATGGCCCTGAACCGCACTGATGGGACAGACACAAATTTTGCTTTAAGTAAATACCTTCCACAGACTAGCGATCCTGCCCTAATATAACCACACTTCTCCAGCGACATCTAGACTCATCGCTCATCTTCCGACTACACTAAATTATTTCATTATCTCTCAGTTGTTGATTACATCAACACGCAGCTTCTCAACATGCGATGAGCTCACTGTAGATGTCAGATGTTGTTGTCTGTCCCACAGGTAGATTACGCCGTGAAACACAAACTTGGTGGGATCATGCTCTGGTCTCTCGATCTGGACGACTTCCGGGGCGCCTTCTGCGGTCAAGGCCGTTACCCACTTCTCAAGGCCATAGTCAGTGCTGTCGGGTCGCACTATCCTGACGTCAGCGTGAAGGTCGTGGACTCGAATACAGTACCGCACCCGTCGAGCACCACACTGCCCACCAGCATCATCAGCACACTATCCACGCCTTCTACACGAGCACCTTCATCGCTCTCCACAACAGTGAGCAGCAAGACAACCATTACCACCACACCTGCTGCCAACAGAACTGCCACAACTGCTGTCCGCGTGACCAGCACACGCCGGCATGTCATCATCATCGAACATGGAAGCTTCGCTCCTGCTCCTGGTCCTCACAGTTTCCTTTGTTCTGCGCGGTGATTCTGTCATCTCTGCACAGCCTGCTGATGTGACCAGCCAGACAGCTTGGACGCACGCACAGCACATTGACTCTCTAGTCTAATCTTGTAACACACGAACTGGAAGCAACGGACCGTGGCCACCCGAACATGCTTCTTGACCTAGTCGTGACGGAGGCCTCGCAATAAAACACTAAACACGCAGCCACCGAAAATCGTGTGCCTTCTGCGCTGGAACAAACATTTGTTGTCGGTGAAAAGTGTACTTGAAATGTTCTTAGATGATGTGCTGACGTCAGACACTCCGCAGCAGGATGCTTAACAGATGGTGGTCACTGATTTCAAGACATGTCGAGAGCTGGTGATGTGTGTCTGTCCGTTCGCTATGTATGAAAACGTGTGCGAGGCTTATGTGAACCGTCATACATGAACACTTATCATTTATCATTTTGGCGAATATAACGTGCTTTATTTATTTCCGTTTTCATAAAACTCTTTGTTGTTTCTTGTCGCAACAGTATTTGCCTGGAGTGACTCCACACACACACACAATAATTTCCCAAGATAGGACTTAAAACGAAAACGAAAAAGTGTTTAGTGGAAACCTACTGTGCATGATATTGCCAATAAACAAATGACTGACAGTAAAACCTCGGAAGTGTACAGGTGGATTACTGTCTATGTCTGCCGAGACCAACCCTTAGCCTCTTGCGAAGTTCTCCGCTGTTAGTGTCGGCGAGCCTTAACAATGAATGTGACTAAACCGGAAGCTTTGTACAAACCTGCCTCGTTTTCGTAATTAATCTGAAATGTGAATAAACCGGAAGCTTTGTATACACCTACCTTGTAGTAGTTAACTGGAAAAAAATCGTTGCCAGCAGTCCAGTAATACATGTTCGTGGTAATACAACGTGTTTGGAGTAAAGAAAAACAATTGATAACAAGTTTGATGTAGCCAGTATATTGAATTTCGGCCGTAACACCTGGCACAGGCATTGACAATAAAATACAGAATGTTCTCGATTATTATTTTTAGCCATGAACTAAAGTTTATAGGACCGCAACACCTGTCGAGAGTTCAGGTAAGCCTGAACTACAGGTAAGCCCACAAACTAGACGAAACAAATCACAGTGCCCATGTAAATGCCACCACACTCCTGGCTTTAAAAAACATTTATTAACTGCAAAACTATGGACGAACTTCTGACCTTGTTTGGCAAAAACAGGGGGAGGGAGGGTTGGTGGTTCATGAGGGTGGTGGTGGCCGTCGTGATGTTTGCTTGGGCGGGTGTCAGAGTCCAATGAGCCAGCCATTTACTCATCATCCGACAATAGGACTCGGCATTTCAACTGGAAAACTCGAACAACACAGGTGTCGGCGATCTCTTGTCATCGCAGGAAAATTGTGAAGTGGAAATGAAGCAGCTCTGCACAGCTCTGTTCCTGCTCCACGCTCTCCTGACTGTCTCCGGTGTTGAAAGTAAGGCGCAGTTGTCTTATTGACAAACACTTTTCTTACAGTCGCACAATATAGTTTATTAAATTTCATAAATAATTGCGTAGTTGTTAAATAAGTAGATGTAGATAAAAAAAATACATAGAATGATTTATGTTGAGAATGCGTTCCTTTAAACAGTTCTACGTGAGGTTCTTCTATTTCTTCCTTTTTTTCCGCACTCTCTCTTTCTAATCAAGCTGGTTATAAGGTGGAAAAAACTACAATCTGCGTTTAGGTAGTATATTAACAGTATGCACATGGACAAGGTAAAAATAAAAAAAAAAAGGAAAAGGGAGAGGAAACCCTCAATCATATCTGTGCAAGAACTATCATATTTCAGTCAATGCTGCGAATTTTGGTATAATCAAACTAATAAACACGCCAGGCTATATACCAAGTCTACACCATGGAAAAAGTAAAGAAAGTTAAACTATTAAGCCACTTCTGTACGGAAAGTTAGAAGCATCGTTATCTGAATCTTCTTACTTCTTACAAAGGAAAAAAGTATGTATTAGAATATTGTTGTTAATGATTAAAACAAAATTTCATGCGATCCCCTTTCCAAAATTGTTTTTTCAAAAGGTAAATGGTAAAGATCTGGTCTCTGAAGTATATACAGGATTTGTAAATGGTTGCCCTTCGCAAAATACGCAAAAGCATATTTCTGAAATCCGTCGCAAAGTCAAACAAACAGCCTCCTCCTTGGTTCTTTTTGACAAATGCGCGCACATCGTAGTTTACTCAACCTTCTCCTGCTGAAGTTAAATACTCGTTAAGAAGCAAAACAAACAGTAAATGAAGGGGTTTCCGAACTAAGCAAACAGTTTCCTTCTTGTTTTTCTTCTCCTACAAATGCTGAACATTCTCACATACCTGTATGTGTACTCGTTTCTTCTCTCTGTGTTTGAACGTAAACATCTGTTTACTCTATACCTTAATAGATAATCACACAAGACAAACTTTGATATGAAATGTGGAGACCAGTTCTTGAAATATGTAAAGGTGGTTGGTGCTAGCAGTAAAGGACAGGGTTTGTTGATGCCAACAGACATAACGGAGGGCTCACAGGATGTTTCGTGCACGGAGTCGGAGGAACTTTGCCTGTCCTCTAATTCCACGGCCACTAGCATCTATGTCATCAACACCAAGATGTCCTGCTGTGCCGCCGGCTATGAGATGGCATGGACAGACCAAAGCTGCTCCTGCAAAAAGACGAAGGAAGGTAGAGTACTCATACTCCTCCCTGACACCCTCTGTATTTATTAACAGTATGTCTTTCACGAGTGTAAAATGCAGCTTTGTAAAGGCCGGGCAAAGGGGCGAAGCGTCAAGCCTCCAGAAAGTCTAGTTGTGTGGGCAAAAATCTTGATAATACATTAAGAAATAAGTTTCGTATCCCATTTTTACCGAAGTTTTAATATTACAAACATTCGCCCCACCCCCAAAAACCGTTGGTTTTCTGTGACCTTCACATACAACTTTGACAAGCTGGTCAAATGTTCGAGGGTGTGTTCCTCTGTCAAATGTTCCAGGGTGTGTTACTTAATGACTAATTCTTTAATCAGCACAATCGTTTGAAAATAAAGTGCAAACATCCAGCCTTTAATTAACACAAGACGACAAATTTAAAAAAGAGTGAAAACGTTCAGCGACGCAGTGTAGTCGATTTTTGTGTTGCTTCTGAACAAGAAGAATAAAAGAATACTGATGCTTAACCATCGATTATTTCGACATTTTTGCACTGGAATGGAACTTATAATGTTATCAAATGTGAAATGAATGAAACATTTTAATAATGTGAAAATGAAGCTGTAAAACGTGAATGTTTGCTTAATGCACTTGTCGTTTGTGATTTCTTTCTTTTCCTTACGACTCCATCTTTGGTCAGTCAACTTGTGTGACTGTTTTTATATTTATTCTTTCTTCCTGTTTTCTTAATTTCTTTAACGTTTTCGGTTTTCATAAACGTGGGTTTGTTATTTTTTGGTGCAATCAATCGCTTGAATAAACCCAACCCTCTCATCGAATTTCGCATAATTGCAGCCATTGCTTGCAACACTGGAGAAGATGCCTGCGCCTCTGCCGAATATGCTGTCCTGGATGACAGCGGGACGAAGCGTTGTTGCCCGGACAACAGCACCTTGCAGAGTTTCCGCTTCAGACTCAAGGGCAAAAACTATTTACATGTGCATGTCTGCTGGACACGCAGGAGGATGGGGCATGGATGTCGTCCTACGGTCTGTCCTTCCTGGACAGTCAGGATGCCTTCAATGCTACGGCTCTCATTGGTGATATTGCAGTGAATCGAAATGCATGGGCAGACTACGCCTATAGAATGGCAAACAACATGTGGAAGGTTCTCCAAAACGCATTCCGTTGGTTTTAAAAATCACATTTCCCATGTCTCAAATAGTTCTGAGACCTTCAATACCAAAGCTAATTACTGTCGTGATTATGAGCTTTGTGATTATAGTTTCTGTAGTAAAAGTGTCGGAATACTTTATCTTCTGTATCTTTGTCTTCATTAAGAGTAGAACAGATTTTTGGCTGAATGTTTAATGTTACGGTAACTTTGTGTGGGAAAATCTGATTATATTTGCTTGGCTTCAGTAGATATTATATCTAATTTTGCTGAAAAAGCTATAACTCTTAGGAATTCCCTCTGCTCCGAAAATTTCTTGTGAACCAATACGATGTAGATTGTAGAAGGCTGCATTTTGTGGCTAATGGACAAAGGATGGCAATGCTGTATTGATATTCCCAAAGAGAATGTTTATTTCAACACTTGCTTTCGTATTATATGCCAGATAGCATGTATCCATGTGTAAAATATTATGGTCTCACAAATACAAGTTTATCAAAAGCGTGTCCATTACGTCTAAGTGTACTTCTAAAGAGGGAAGTCTAATAAAATTTCTGTTAAACATAAGAATATTCGGATTTTTATGTCTCGTTTGAATGTGAATACATGCCCACTTAAAGACATGCTTTTCGTTCATTTATGCTTGCAACCTTTGCCATACATTAGTCGCCACGACAGTGACGATAAGCTAAGCGCACCTTCACGACGACGACGACGACGACGACGATGATGATACAGCGCTTTTCCAACGATTTTGCTCAAAGCGCTTTAGAGAAATGATATGCAGAAGTAAACTGAACAACCATGTACCCATATTCATATAATCAGACACGCTCAGTTCTGCAGCAGGAATACCTGCGCAACAAGAAATAAATACAAACATACGGTAGGCAGGTCCTTGGTCAAGGTGGCAGTAAAGTCGCTTTTCTGAAAAGGTGGTAAGTGAATCGGTGACGAAGTCTGAAGGTAAATCTGTTCCAAGCTGAGGGACTTGGTAGGAGAAAGACTTCTGTCCATTCGTCGTTGTTTTAGTCAATACTGTAGAAGCATTGTTAAAGTGGAAATTAATTTTAAACAAAGGCACAAATGCATTGCAAATCAACACTGTTAGGTTGATAATCCCAATTTACATCGACTGTCCCAATGTTATTTTCCTGTTTGAACACGGACGTTCGAACGCATGTATGCACTCGTGTGCGCACACCCACACACACTGGACACAAACTTGTTTTACTGGACGTAGGTCACCTGACCTTCATGTCAATGTCAGCTCGTGGA
The DNA here is from genome assembly GCF_003073045.1 of Pomacea canaliculata. Classification (NCBI taxonomy): domain Eukaryota; kingdom Metazoa; phylum Mollusca; class Gastropoda; order Architaenioglossa; family Ampullariidae; genus Pomacea; species Pomacea canaliculata. Next base: position 10,920,646 of record NC_037590.1, read on the forward strand.
GTCCATGACATCACGTCCTGCCGACAATTAGAACCGCAGGCTGTCCAGCTGATGTAGTGAGACAATGATGATGACAACAGGGAGCGTGACAGTGACTCAGTGTTTTGCGCCCTGAAAGGATTTTGTTAACTCACGACCGTCCGCGGCCGTTAAAAGTCTGCAAGCTCCGCGGCCAGGAGTTGAAGGACGCCTGTGCAGCGCTAGGTCACCACACTTCTGCCCCACGACCTGTACAGACCTGAGCATCTCAGAGATGAAGACCGCTGTACTCCTGCTTCTCTGCTACTGCTGTCATCGCTGCCAACGACGGTAAAGAAAGCTGCAATAATTCGGTTTTTGTTTGTTTATTTCTCAGAATAGGCATATTTCATGTGGTCTACCACTTTCTAGCATCCATTACCTTACGTTGCTGACACAACACATAGTCCCTGTCGTAGACAGTTTATGAGGACACGTTGAGATTCGTTGTAATGCATCACTATGTAAGGATGATGCTATTAAAACTTAATTGAAGCATTTACAACCAACCATTTGACGAACATATTTCTTGAGGATAGTCATGATAAACTATTAAGTGATTACTCTGGTTCCTTCTCATAATCTGTGATTCGTTCTCGATAACTACATCTAGTAACCAAACCAATTTTCAAAAAATGGGTAATGAAATTTGAAAAAACAGTTAATGGAAATAAAAAAAAATCGCATATACTAAAACGTAATATTTTATTTGATTTATTTGCTAAATTCTAGCAGCGAAATTTTCTTTCACATCGACATTTAACTTTAACTAAAAACAGATATTTAACATAAAACATGGCGCCAAACAGACACGTTTTATAACAGGAAAATACGCGAAAGTATTAAGCTTTGTGGCTGTTAAAGGGAACGAACCACGGCAAAATAATCACCTGAGAACAGCCTGGCTACTTCCCTTAGTTATCCATTCCTCGTGTCTTGGACATACTGCGCAGAAGAAAAAAGTTTGTCCACTTTTTGTAATTTGAGATGGTACGATAAGAGAAAGGGAGTGGTAAACGAACTTGTGTTTTCAGACATGTTTGTAATTACCTTCTTTGTCAGTAACTACTGGGAGACAGATGCTGATGACTTCCTCTACCATCTTTGAGACAGATGGCAGTCACGACCCACCATGTCTGACTTCTCAGCACGAGTGTCGAGACCACGTGGGCCTGTCCGCTCTCTTCGTCTTCAACGGCGACTACTACTGCTGCACCGCTGGTCACACCATGCAGTGGAGAAACACCAACAACTGCACCTGCCACGCAACACACCAAGGTCAGACTCCTCAACAGTGAGATGCCTTGTGTATAGAACTGACTTTTTTAGATATATGTCTCCTCAAAGTTTTGGGTGAACCATCGCTACGTTTTCCGAGTTCACGAAGCATTAAAAACTATTGCACATCCCGTGGTAGTCTTTCAGTACAGACAGATAAATAAGACGATAGACAAACAGATCGACGTTAGAAGACGGCTCGGGCAAGCATCAAGACTTTCACATCGCGTTCTGATTTTTTTTTTTATTTTTTTTTTTTTTTGGCAGTTGAAACGTGTCATGCTGGACAGCAAGCGTGCGTCAACGCCGCGACCTTCATCCTGGACGGCGAAGGCAACATCCACTGCTGTCCGCCCGGCAGCAGCAGCATTCAGGCTTTCCACACCAACCTTAACGGCCGGCAGGTCGACAGCTGCACTTGCTCCTTCCAGGTGTCCCCCGACGACGACATCCCGGAGGCTGCCAACAGCGTGGTGTTCACCAACACACAGGTGGCTGGCGAAGACGCCAACGTCACTCACATCGGTCAGGAGGCGCGGCATGCTGGCAGGCGCTTCTCGACGACATGAGGGCTTTGAGAGACAACTTAGCGCGGGCATTCAACAACCTGCCGGGCTTGCGTCATCACCAAGATGATGACGATGACGATGATAATGATGACGATGGCGATGATGATCATGATGATGACCACCACAATGGTGATAATTGTGACTCCTGTTAACTCCCAAGTTTTAACTTTGTTTTGATTTTTTTTTTAATTGTCTTATTATTCTAGATTTACATTATTCTAAAACATTACAGAAAAAAAGCGCTGTCCTTTTGCCTTGTATTTTTTTTAAAGCTTCAAGTTTTTATGCCCCTTCAACTGTTCCAAGTTAAGGGAAAGTTTTTTTTATACAGATTTTGCAGAAACAGTGACAACGTTTACCACAAAAACTAAATTTTCCCCCAACACACGAGGAATGCTTTATACAGACAGTGTCAGACATATTGGATACATACACAGAACACTGCAACTCCGATTCGTAACTTTCAAGCTATCCGGAAGTGACGGACCTCGGATAAGTGAAAGTGTTCCATTTCTGGACTCTTTTCTCGTACCAAACACACTTTTTTACACGCTTGAGTGTGTTTTAGAATGTTGAATTATGACCTGGATGTATAGTAGTCCAGAACTTTTCCTGGACATACAGCAATCCATTTACTGGTCTCTTGAAGAGCTAGTTAAGCTTTAGTAAGAGGACTCTGTAACTAGCACTTCATGTCTTAGAAAAAAAAGAGAAATCGCCTAAAACGGAGATTTTTAAATATAACAAGCTATCAAAACACTGTTAGTTTGTTATGATAGTCCGAGAATAGTTGTATTTAGTGTCTACAAAAGTTCTTTCCTTCCGAAAGAGAGAGGTCGTACTGCTGGTAGTTCCTGCTAGTGTTAGGCAGAAGGTATTGACCATGCTGCATGACGACAGAAGTCAGATCGTCCTTGGTCCTTGGTGGTGACAGAAGATTGGTATGTGTGAAGTGGCCTGGTATGACATAATGTGACACGTTGGTGTAGACAAGTTGACTTACAGATTTAAAACAAACTGTTACTCTCCACCCCACCCCACCCCACCCCACCGACCCTACCCCATCCCCCTGCTAATTATTTCACATTGCAGGAGATGAATATGTGAACCTGTTAGAGCCTGTCTGAAGAAGTCTTCCGTCAGATGTCGATGAAAAAGAATAAACCACTTGTGGAGCATCGCCGTCGAATCCAAACTACGAGCGCCCTGCAGCTGCTATGGACGCCACTACACTGCCTGGTATACCCATACGTGTACGTGTTCTGTACGTGGCACAGTGACCAGTCCTACGTGGCCGCGAATATTTCGTGGATGGGAATACTGGAGGAAAGGCTGGTGTTTTTTTTTTTTTTTTTTTTTTTTTGATACCTTTTCGGTACTTCGACATTTAACGAAACGAGCTATGAAAAGATTTTTGAAAAAATTTGTGCGCATGGGACATAACTAGCTATTGTCAAGACTCCAAGGTTTGCTGGATGGCAGCCCTTGCAATGCATCATAGACAAAGTCGGCTCACCCTCCCTATCCTTGAATCGTTGTTAGTTCGATGAAAAAGCTGCTGGGGCTCATGTTTAAGTTTTAGTCGATGTTGAATTTAGGTGATTTAGAGCAGAATTAAGTAAGGTAGGATAATAACTGGTACGCAAGTATTGTTGTAAGGTTAATGATTGGTCCTTACTCTGTAAATACTGTAAATAAACACATATTTGGCTTTACATTATCTCTTTGTTTGTGCACGAATGCGTGAGGTCATGTGTTTGTCCTAGTTTGAATAAATGAGATACACGTTGCACCTTGAGTAAATGAAATTTGGGATGTTTAGTGCACATTAAAGTCTAAGAAAAAAAAAAAGCAGTTGGTAATTACAAAGACAGACGAAGAAGCCATCCGCAGACAAGAAATTAGACTTTAAAGATAAAGGGGTATACGTTTGGAACTCGAGGTCGACTAAAGTATGCAGCAGACAGAAAGAAAAGAACACAGTGTGCACATCTGACGAGTAAGAATTATGCTTTGATTTGAAAATTCTTCTCGGCAAGCTCTGTTCTCTTTCTAGGACAACAGATAATAATAATAATAATAATAATAATAATATAATAGGGTTTGTTATCAGGGAGCCCGTAGCGGAGAGCGTATTCGGCCTATAGGGGGATATGAAAATAAATGTGACCGAATTTGTATCGAGGAAAGTCACGTGATATTTCTTGTCCAACTGTGGATTTTGATACATCAGCTGTTTTCTTGTCGTCTGCTGTTTTGGAAAGAAATGGAGTCCACAGAATGTGTTGTCATACGGTGAAAGGAATAAACGAACAGTTTGCGTGGTGTATATCCTCCAGAAGGATTTTTGTTTGGATGAGAATGCTACAAGACGATTTATTCTTGCTGTTATGGAGCTTTTTCAAGTATTTTCTGGAGTTTCCACACGAGTGCTCACAGATCTGGAATAGTCAGACGTGCGTTTATGTAAGAACGTTGTGATAATCTTTGGACATTTTTTAAATGTTGTGCGTTGAATTGGGTGGACGGAGGGAGGAGAGGAAGAATCATCTAGATTCGGCCTGTGTTGGTTGCGACAGATGATCGACAGCTGCTTCGGGTAAGTCGAATTTGTTTTATTATCGTTGTGTGGTTGAAAGAAGGTATCGAGTAAAATACCACTCAGCAGAAGTGGAGCTGAACATAGCATAGATATGTGGAGTTGTGTGCCTGTAATGAACTCCCTTTAGTACAGCTTTGATAAAAAGGAACGGCTGATGGCCATTACAGAAATGATCTACCAGATACTCTGACTCCACTCAACATTTGTCGTCTGCTTACCCCAGTCAATGCAGGACACATTTTCCAGAAAAGTACAAAACTTAGCCTTCCTAGATGATTTAACGAGTTTGTCAAACAAAAAGTCATCTTTCTCATGTTTAAAGTCTCCCTGTGTTGAACAACTTGAAGCAAACCGTCTCACTTTTAAGAAGCAGCTTAGTCACATTTCCATCCGACGGGAATGTTTTCGACCCAGTTTCACAGATTCCACAGTCCTCAGTTTCTTTTTACATGACAGACGTGCCGCACGTATTCTACTCACATTGCCGTCTGCTCTCAAAGTTACACATAAAAGTAGTTACCACGAGCTACGCTCCTCCAAATCACATCAGCCATTCAATACCCGGCATTCATTTTAACCACTGTAAATACAAAAAAAAAAAATCCCACACGTCGCAGATCTCAAACTCTATAATAATGACACACAACTCCACGCCTCCTTCCTCCCTTCTTACTGTTCAAGGGGATCGGACCCGACACTTTGCTCTCAATGGGATTGTACCCGTGATGTACTACCGTTACTCTATAATACAGTTCTGCTCTGCCTCTAACAAGCATAACGAGTTATGAAAATATTTAAGCTTTTTCGGTAAAATTAGAGCTAGGGGTTTGTAAAGTGATGTGACTAATTTTGAAGCGCCGTAGTTTTGGTGCGGCACATCTCAGCTCTGAACGTACGGGTGGCTTAAGCAATGGTGCTATCGAATACCTATAACACAGCAGAAAGCAACTGACCTGGAGCCTTAGTTGTGAACCGGCTGGTGTACACGAGTGAACTTAAAGGTTATGTTTGCTGGCTTAACTTTAAACACCATCGCTAGGCATGAATAAAATAATCACATCTTTTACACTTGTGAAATGAAAATAGATTGTTTTGTAGCACTTTATTATAGATCTTCACTTTGGTTATCTGTAAAATATTTTAGCCTTGAACACACCTGTGTAGCATTGATATCGAATACCTATAAGAACAAAAGAAAGCATCTGTAGTCATAGTTAAGAACTGGAGATAAACCCGTACCTCCAAGTTTGCTTTACCACAGTTCAACAGCTACAGAAATCTCTTTGTAGCCGTGGCAAGACTGTAACCTCTAAATTATCACCGGACCTTCTAGGACCACACAACCCTTCCAGTTCGTACCCAATTTGAAGATACATTTATCTTTAGTTTACTTTACCGCCCAAGGGTTGAATATCAAACACACCAGCGTTGATTCTCGCTAAGCATAAATTTGGCTGTCAAAGTCAGACTACGGGAGATTGTTTACAGTGGAGTCTGTATTACTCCGTTTCACAAACTTTCTCCAGGTGCGAATGCCTCACTATCATCGCCAATAGTTATTCTCATATTTTTGGAGTCATCTTCCTCATGAGTAGGTCTGGCAAATGTGTTGACATCATCCGGCTCTTTCGCGACAGACGTGGCACCAGGATTATTGCTGAATTTAGGAGCAGAGCCAGGTTAGATGGTGTTTTTCGATGTGGTGCGGTCATATTTCTGCACACATGTAAAAGCCTCGAAATCAGGCCACAAAAGGAAAAAAGGAGCGGAAAGGAACAAAATTGGACAGAAAGAAGGAAGGAAGAAAGGAAGGACTGTTTATACTGATTCAACTTATCAAAATGCTGTAGATGTTTAAAAATAAAATAAATGGTACAGGGTAAAATGCTCGGTGTTTGTTCGTGTCACAAGTTCGTGGTTACAGTCTCGAGAATTTCGTAAACGGTCACGAAGATAGCGATGGTTTGGCTGCAGAGTGCTTCCAGCTAGTGGTGATTTTGTACCATTAGAAGTGTGGGAAACCGAAGTACCATAAGAAAGCCTCCGACAAACCTGCAAGCAGGTGTCACATACAGTATTATGAGGTGATAGCTGACCCATGCGCTTCTTACTGTAGTGGAGACTACCCCTACGCTACCGGACAGAATACATGATGTATGCATTGGGATGCATGCTCCTAAACAATTTTCCTGTTACAAAATGTTCCAAAAACATATGATGTAGGATGCATTATATTTACCTACATTTTAGACGAAGTACTACTAGCTATAAAAATTGTGAAACGCTTTCGTGTACGGCGTACTCACATTTTATTTAAAACTGCTTTCTTCTCTGAAACTTACGTAACAGAGCAAAAGTACATGTGCACAAGCTGAGACAGGAGTAAATGGAATAAGACTGCTACTTATCTAAACGTACAGTATTACTGTACATAAAATACGATGGTTCTTTTATGACAACGCATTTGCGCGCAGGAGTGAGATTTGACAGGATTCTTTGATTACAGGTGGAAATCGCCAACATTCAAATTAGAGAACAAATAAACGGTTGTAGTTCAGGCTCTAAAATTATTAAATGTGTTTATATTGCTCTGCGGAAAAGAATCTGTGCACAACTCGGATTACGTGATTGAGTGTTTACATAGTTTTTGCGAAGATGCTGTAGTGAAGCGACAAGCGTGTGATATTTTTGTCTTGGTTGTAGCTGCGATTTTTATTGTATAGGCTACCCTCATTACAAAGCGAGCAAAAAAATTTTAAAAAAAAAGAACAAAAAACCACCCACACAGTCAAATTACAAATCATGTGGTAAGTATGAAGAGTGGCATAGACAGAAGACGTTTGACGGTGCCAGTCACTCCTTATGACTGCGAGGTCTGAATACTCACCCCTTCGTGCACGATGCCAAAACGAAGGGGCTTGAGAATCTTCTCGGGAAGATAGGGAAAGAGCTTATCGAAGATGGGGCAGATCAAACGGGGATCAATTGAGGTCGGTTTAGTGAAGCCTGCAATCCCAAGCAACACAAGGGCCTAACTCCACGAATACAAAAATCCAGTGTATACAAAAGTATGTTAACACTTAAATGGTAGTAGGGTAAAACTATTTATTTATAAAGCATACATCATTTGTGCAAGATGATTTACTGGACAGTCTCATCCTGTTCGCCATCGTGTTCAACACACAAATCAGCAACAACTGTACTATTTAAAGCCGGGACACACATTATAGAATAGATAATACCATAAAAACACAGCCCGTACAAGTGTTAACATAACATAACCCGGTGTGTGTGCGTGCGTGCATGTGTGTGCGTGAGAGAGAGAGGGAAGACATATACAGATAGACGAGCAGAAAATGATGATAAATTTAATCATAAATGTTCAACTCGCAAAGTGAACTGCAATGTTTTCTAACGACGGGGTTATATTTAGTGCAAGATAGTATTTTCCAAAATCTGGTGAGTTCATCCCCTCCACCCTCATTCTGTCTTTTACAGTATTGAATTACTGGCTTGTGTACTGTGACAAAACAACAGTGGAAATATTTGATCACGAAGGATTGTCACCGTCTGGTGTAAAGTTCCTCAAAGATAGCCATGACACTGAATTTTCGTCAACATTTAATGGAAGAGAAAGCAAAGCAAGAAAACTGCTAAGGCTCGTTAGAAACGTTCTGGGCGATGTCGCTTTTTGACCTCTATAAGACGTTTGTTAAAATGATCCTGTTGGATCATGGTAGGATACTTGGAGCCGTTTCTGGGCACACATAAAATACCTGCTCATGAAGGTTTGTGTATCAGATAAGTGTATTCTCTCTCGGATTTCTGGAATTAGTATGTTGTAAGCAAACCAAGGTTAATGATTTTTAAAAAAGTGCACTTCGGTGGTTCTGTAACCCAAAACTGTTTTCTCGCTGTTTACCAAAAATAATGTGCAACCATGTGTGGCAGAATGAGAGCTAGATGACTTCACTGACCCGTTAAGAAGCTGATGACGATGCCAGGCCCCCACACCAAGATCATGCCCAGTCCCGTGTACCACATGTATGACATTTGGTACAGCGGCTCCAGCACTCTGGCGGGAGGAGATACAAAAATATCAAACATCTGTTAATTCTTAAATCAATGACTACAGGGTAAATAAAGCTGCTGACGAATAAAGATGTGAATATGAAAGATACGGAATTCAGGAAGATGCACAGCGGCTGAAGTCTTTCTTTCATTTGTACTGCGGTACAGATTCTTTTTAATGTATCATCAAATATGCGAAAACCAACTGGTGAAAGAGTTATTTGTAAAGGGAAATAAGTGGGAAGGAAGTAGCAGATTAGTGAAGTGGGTAGGGAGAGACAGAGTTCAGACAGGGCAATCGAGAGTTAGAGGAGAAGGAGGTGACAGAGAGAGAAGTAGCATTGTATAGAAAGATTTCCACCATTTATTTGATAAATCACTCGATTCTGACAAGCTGCTTAAAAGGGACCCACACAATCTATCTGGAACCGTATTAGATTTATTCAGAAATGGACAAATACATTGAAAAAAGCTAACTACTTTTCGTCATCGTTTAATAAAAATCATAAAGAAATAGGTACTTATAGCGCGCAGCATCACGACCAAGATAACTCGCACTCTCTGCGCCCACCAGTCATGATAAATGAAAGATAACAGACAATGTATGGTGATGTACGTATAGGGAAACTGAACAACATAAAGATGAAGAACAAGAGTAGAACGTAAAGCAATGGCACAAGGTATGAAGGGATGTAGGTATTGTAAACAGTGTTTAGCACGAATTTTTATTGTTTTTCTGTGTGATGCCTTCCAGTGCAATAAATCTTAGCGATACACTTCAGGAAAATTGTTGCAATTCAAGACTACGTCTCGGGCACGCCTCCATCATCATCAACGTAAATATGTCTTTTATGGGCCTAAACGAAATTAAAATCTGGGTCAGAAAACAAGTTACCCCGCGGATGACGAATGGGTCACTGTCGTGGTGGTGTCAGCGGTGGGGTGCAGCGTCAGGGGACATTCGGCTTTGTGATGCCTGCCTTGGCAGTCCAGTTGCAGGCGGTGGTGCTTGTCGCCGACAGCGGTGTTTTGACGTCGTGAAAGAAGGCCCCCAGTCCTATCCACAGCAGCAGTACCAGAGAGGTCATGGTCCCGAAGAAAGCGCCCTGTAGCACCACGCAGACGCAAGTCGTTAGCGCACTGTACGCACGAACTTGAAGTTCGGGTTGTATGCGTGTGTGACTGCTCAAGCCTTCGTGTTTTTCATGCCTGAGTGCGTTCATGCGCGAGGAGAAGTGCATTTCTATCTTAATCAGAGCACACGCTGTATTTCTTAAAAGGGGTGTGGAGGAAGGACGTGGATTCAAGCCACCCTTTTTGTCCAGGTGTAAAATGCTCTTTACCACTTTACAACTCACCCACTTGTTGCCCCAAGGGAAGAACATTCCAAATGTGATAACCCCCAGCACAGGGCCATTGAGTATTCCAAACACTACGTAAACGGCCTGGAATGCAAAGCATTACCTGAACTCACTATCAGGTATGAGGTCAAATACATTTTCTAATACATTGAACAGCGAAAAATAAATGATTTTCAATACTTCAAGTATTTAATGCAAAAATAATTAATGACATCTAATGCAAATGGTCAAGCCTCCGATGCAATAAATCAGCAAACGTTAGAACATGCTTGTGATCGCGACATCGCAAATCATGTAGCAAAATTTCGGTTAAGCACAGTAAGCAGATTCGCAGGAATTCTCAATGCTTCTTTATTAAGAAGTCGTGCTCTGAGCAGAAAACTCTATGCATTGAAACTGAAGAAATTTTGCTTTAATAAATTGGTTCTCTGAGCTTACAGACCTCAAGCACGGAGCCCAGACGCGAGACAACCCACGCAAGAGCGATGGCTAACAATCCGTAGAAACCCACTGCGACAGACAATAGACGGATACAATGCACGAAAGAAATGGACTATAAAGCTTGTTCTTACACTCCGTGATAATTACAGTAATTGAATTAGTATAAAGTATCTGATACGATGAATTAAAAGTTTTCTATAAATAGTCACTCAGTAATATCGTACCGCTATCAAGCACTAACATAATATAGTTGCACAGTGTGTATATCGTTTAGTCAGCCTAGTCAGTGTAGGTGTGCAATTTTGGGAATGGCTTTTGTAGTCATCTGATGAAAACGCACGGGGCTTTCGCAGTTTTCACGAAAGTTTATAGAAGGTTACTCACCGAGTAATTTTGAGATCAATGGTGGAGCGGAATTCCGAGGCGTTTTTACAGCAACGGTTGGTCTGCATGACATCACTAAACGTGACTGCTCCCAGAGCACTCAGTCCCGACGACAACGAACTGCGAGATTAACGAGAAACAAACCGCTAAAATGAGGACAACACTAACTTCTTGTCGCCATATCCACAACTGCTCGTCACGCTAACGGTCGTCTCCCTCGAGAAGCGGCATCCACAAGCTTAATATAAACAACGCAATAAGGACCTCGTTGTAACATACTGCAAACTAATGACGTAAGTAACTAAGCTCCACAGTTAGGACGTAAGTGTGACATACCGCATATTATATTTATGATCTTTGTCTATCTAAGCCACGTGCTTATGAGGTCGGTGAAGCTAAGGAAAGCCTTTATCAAATCAGTAGCAGATGCTCACCTCAGGCTGCCACTGACGACGCAGGACAAAAATACGCCAGGAAGGCCGTCAACATGTCCCAAGATGTCCATCACAAAAAGTGGGAGGAGCTGCGATATTAGTATGAGGAGCCTTTAATCCTAGAGCAAAGCAATAGGGGTCACAGTCTTGACATGTTCTTGCTTTATTTTCAGTGACACAGAAGATAGAGGGGAAAGGGATGCTGAAAGCTGGTGCGGTGTTGTGTCAGACGTGTTCTTAAGTGCAATGGTTCGTGCATATTGTCCTTTCAAAGGGATCTCACTAATGTATCCATTTTGGTGTGACTGCACTGTGGATGGGGTTGTAACGGGCTTTATAACTGCAAGCTTCACTGAAATAGAAACCGATTCCCCTTTCCTTTTTGTCAATTCGTGGGCAATTCTCAAGATTATGATTCTCATAATTTTGAAGCGCCTTTTAGGTAGAAGAGACTTTTGGAGAGGAAGTTCGACCTTGTGAAGCCTAGCTAAATTCCCCATAATTGTTCAACATCTGGCGGAACTCTTAATCTCACGGCATAAAGATGACCCCATCTGTAGACTTCATGGCCACTTATCAGTCAACTCGATGTATATTTGCTTCACTGTGTACCAACAAGAACTCTTAATCGCCTTTTTGCATGTCTATTTGACGGAAAGGAGATTTCGCACTATGGAGGATTTATATCATTTCCCATCTGGACATGTCCACGTAATACTTCACAACCACTCATTCCAACACATTGTTTTTGTTTTTGTAAGACTGTGCGTGCCTCGGATGTACCTACTTGGTCGGTGTTTTCGACGAGGCCAAAAGTAATCGGGTGGCAGTCTGCATAGAACGCGAACATTTCGATTCCGATCATACAGCAGAAACTAACGATGAGAATCAGTCCCGGCAAGTTTAGGACCAGTGCCCTGCACAGCGAGTCACCTCATCATGACATTATTACCATGACCTCGGTCAAGAATAACCTTGCCAGGGCATAGAAACTTGGCGCTTTTATGTTTATAGTAGGGGACATACTCTTGGGGTTTACATTATGAGACTCCATCTTTGCGCAATTATACTCTCTTTTAATAATTTATTAATAATATAAATAGCGAAAATGAGTTAATACTGAGAATACTTCATCTCTACGGGGTATAAGTCAAGATGAGTAAATTGTCTTCTAATGTTGTTAGTAAAGCATGGTTACATCTGGGCTTTCTTGACGCTAGGGCAAGACAGGCAGCGCTGTACTTGTGCCTGGTTAATGCCGTACAGGTAGACCCAGAAGAAGAGACCGCCAACAACCATTGACCATACCGTGTGTCGAGTCTTGGGGTCAAAGTCAAATCTGCAACAAATCAAACTGTTGGTGAAATATTTATAAAAATGATCTACCAGTCTATTTACCCATTTACCAGTCCATCTTGACGACGACGACGACTATGATGGAGTAAATTTCCGTAAGGATCAATAAGATATTGTTGTTATCAATGATGATAACTTGCACAGAAAAATTTCAACTTTTTATCGCGTGCGATACGTCCCAACCGCGAATAGCGCCTACTCGTCAAAGACGATTCTGGAGCGGTTGCTAGCGATGAGCCAGGCGTTGCTGAAGCCGCCCATGACGATAGAACCTTGGATGAGTACCGCCAGCAGACCAGCAAAGATGACCCCGGCCTGAAAGGTGTCTGTCCACAGCACCGCCTTCATTCCCCCCTGCATGTTCCCACAAAAACGATCTTGTTTTCAGTGTACGTTAATATTGTACTAAAATGTTATCTATTTTGTTTGTGTTATAATTAATATTATAATACAACATTAGCATACACCTTCGAGGTAAAGATGAAAGAAGAGAAGGAAGGAAAGGAAAATAATGATTTCACACACTGTAACAATTTATATTGACAGCAAAGTATTTGCTTAGAACTTTTCACACACACATTCATTTACAATACATTAATACATTCACCTGGTCCTCTAAACATCAAGACCCAGTATATTAGGAGGAATTGTGGGCTTTGCAACTGACCTGAATTTAGAAGCCCTTTACTGTACACAAATCCTTATATTTTCTAAATGCACACTTAGCACAAAGAATTTTTAATCCCAGCCAAAAGACTTCTTGCGGACTCTTTCATAAAACACTTGCTTGAAAAGTAATCACGGTCAGTTAAAAACCCAGACAGACTTAGCAATGTATGTTTAATTCACTGTCAGTAACAAATGGCTTTAATAGATGGTTCAAGCTCATCAATTTCCTATTCTTATATGATGACTGACGACCTTGGGTTTTCTTTCAACATAAACTTAATACATAAATTGAGGAAGAGATGTCTTACCATTTTGCTCAAATAGCAATGTCATATGAGCAGATAAATGACTGTTTAATCTTGCCTTCAAACTGCAATCATTAACTTTATTCATGTACAGAATGTGTTCCATGTTGTTTGTGAATGTCTTCTTTAAACATGAAAAAGCTGTATGCTTGGCATTGTTAGACCGCCTTCCAGTGAAGCATACTGTTTCGATGTCAGGAACTGAGCGTATTGTGAAGCAGAAAGTTTGCCTTGACAATCACTGCTAACCTTTACCCGCAGTTTGTAGGCTTATAACCAGCAATATAAAAGAGATCACTCGATTCGGCCAGCTTCACATAAAAGTCTGGTACAGAAGAAATAGGCTGTGATATCAGCCCCACTGAAGTCACTATACAGGAAGTAGACTGAACTATAGAGCGTTTTTACATCCTTCTTCAGCAGATCTTCTCTCCTGATCATCTGGATCCATACTACACCTATGAGTAAAGAAGCATTCAATTATAAGATGAGCTACTACAATACACCAATTGCATGAAGACAAAAATCAAGAAAGGAAAAAATTAAACCTTTACACCACTTAAGAAAAAACAAAAACAAAACCAAGCATGGTGATCAGTGAAATAACTGTTGTACATGTAGCTTGACCACCTATTAAAATCCCGTCCTTCCAATGTTTCTTTTTCCTTTTTTAAAATTCTCATTCTTCGTTACAAAACAGTACAACAGTAATGATCGGCGGGAAACCCAATTTGGAAGAATTTTCCAAGTTTATGCATCAGCTAACAAAATCTTGCCCTCAAACGAACGGTATAGTTATAATATGCATCTACAATGCAATTACGTTAGCAAAGCGATTACAACTGTGCACATTTCTTCGCGATTAAATATCAACAATCGCAATGAACCTAGACAAATTTTCGCCAAGATCTCATTTGGAAGCACCAATTTTCAAAATAAAGCAAGGAATAAAAATGTAGGTCCTTACCTTGCCTTTTCTTTCAAGAAGCGGAACAAAGACTTTCCTGGATATTTGTTGCTGGATATTTGTTGCGAGAATTCGTACAGTTAATTGCGCAACAAGCAGTCCAGCCACGAACTTGTATTCCTGGACTACTGGCAGATGATGGCTTTCCAGTTAACCTCAAACGAGGCATGAGACTACAAAGCTTCCGGTTTAGTCACATTTTAGTTTAGGCTCGCCGAGACTAACAGCGGAGAATTTCGTAAGAGGGTAAGTGTAGGTCTTGGCAGACAGACAGCAATCCACCTATATACGTCCATGGTCCAGCCAATACATTTCTTGTGATGATCCCGATACTCGCTTGAGGGCGCTCGCGCGTGCTGTCTACGCAGGAATTGTTCGGATGATTCATCTTTCTACTATCTTTGAACTGAGTAACAAGCACTACTATACAAGTAGCAAACCGTGCCTTTAAGAGGGTCAGCTGAGGACATGAGAGATGTACTATAAAACAACAGGTGCTCTGGCAGTATTTTATTGTGCTGTAATCAGGAAATATCTTACCAGCGACGTGTAGAAGGTCACAATAAGCCCCATGCCGATAACAGAGCCCCACAGAGGAAGTCCTGTCACTGAAAAAACAATCGGTGTTTTATTAACACAAGCATAAAGAGATCAGCTAATGTTAAGTATTTTTTCTGTAACAAATGTCAATTCAGTATAATTATTGTGATAATCTACTTTGATAATTACTTAAGGCAGGCGAGAGACAGATTTTCGTGCTTAAGAGGTAAGGTCTGTCTGTAGGGAAAGGGAAGCTAATAAAGGGAGGGGAGGATTTAGGGGTTGTGAAGAATGTTGCCCGTGGTGTCTTTGTCATCAAACTTTTGTAATAAGAAAAGAACGTGTTATTTACCTGCATTTAAAGCTAGACACGGTGCATACAGCAAAAATGCCATATACAGCAACTGAAAATGATAAACATAAGAACGAAACAAGTTCAGAAAGGTCATCAATACTAATTCAGTGTCTTCATTTCTGGTTCATCTCTCCACTTTCCATTAAAAAACTTGCAGCTATAAATTAAGTCATCCATATCTTTCTCTTTCCATAACTCTTGTATACGTTTTGGTACGTTCTAATAAGATTCAGAACAACAGGGTGTTTTCTATCTTAAAACTTCTCACACGATTATGGGTTGTTTCTTGTAGGCTATATTTTTAAATATTAGCAGAACTTTGGCACACATGATGAACAGTGTGTTTTTGACTCAAATAAATGCTACAATACCAACTACAACCGCTCTGTAATACGTCAAGACGTAGTGGGAATCACTTCTCACCGTTTGCAGTATTAGAAGACTTGAACCAAAGATTCTCACATGCTTGTCAAAGCGCATTTCCAGGTACTGCAAAGAAGAAGGTGTGTTCATTTGTAAGGGACACGCTACTTTGCTTTATGGGACTAGAGTTGGCGTCACTGACATGTCCTGATTAAACCTAGTTATTTTTCTAAAGTATCATAACACAGGGATAAGAGCAGCTTTATGTATTGCTACACTTGCTGGATAAAGCGAGGAAGTACATCAATACGTTCCTACACTTCGTAGAGTGATCTGAAAAGTGACTATCGCTTTAGTGCACAGAGACGTGCCGACAAACAGTCACACTGTAAGTCCTTTCGTGTGAAAACAAAGTGTTCGGTATCTGTGTATACCTAAACAATTTCCTTTAAGATAGCAACGTTGAGCAAGTTATCTACCTCGAAAGTGCTGGTGACGCTAAGGTTATGAAAGAACGGGATGAAGATGCGACAAGCCCCGCCGATGGCGAAGATAAATAACCCACTATTTTAGAGAAACAGGCAGAAAATTTAAGGAGGTCAAGGTATCTGTGTACCCCAACAATTTCCTTGAAGACAGCAACGATGAGCAAGTTGTCTACCTCAAAAGTGCTGGTGATGCCAAGGTTATAGAAGAACGGGATGAAGATGCGACAGGCCCCGGCAATGGCGAAGATGAAAGCCACGACGAGGTACCACCACATAGTGTTGTAGTTGTACATCTCAGCAGGGTTGCCCAGCAACGTTGCCGCAGAAATGAAGGTCACCATCAAAGACATGGCGACTGGGAAGAGGGCCATCTTCTTGCCGCCTAAGAGGAACTCCTGAGGCGTGTTTCGCCTCCGGTCCCAAATGGCGTAGAAGATGCCGATTCCCGCTGATACCAGCAGGGTGAGGACGAAGAACATGTAATCCACCGGCCCGAAGGTACGTATGACACCTGTGTTGATGCTATAATCGCCCGCCATTGCCCTCCAGCAAACGACACCTGGACCTACAAACAATCGAGAGTGCACTGCAATAAGACTCTGAAAGTCCACCTTCCACATGCCGTTCCCTAGAACTACTTAAAGCCAGCAGGCTGAGCCCTTATTTTACTTTTTTGTATTAATTGCGCAATACTGGTTTAACAGTAGGAAAATAATTTAAATTTGCAAGGAGTCATACACTTTACTAGAAATGATAACTATATCTCTCTTTCTTTCATCTTCCCTCTTTTTACATTTTCCATTTAAAAGCTTTTTTCGCACCATAGATTAAAATAGTAAATTAATGAAGTAGTTTTTCCATAAAAGCATGAGTGCAATTGAGCTTGTTTGATCCCTTCGCTAATAGTAGTTTGGCCTTTTGATCAAGTGTATGGAGATAGTGTATCAAATCGTTAAAATATGTCGAGGAAAATGTGATAAAATGAAGAAGATCACCATCAGTTTTTGATATATTATGAATATTTGATGCAAGCTCTCCTTTGGTGATAAACTTGTTCTTGTAGAACAAAATCAAGTTGCATTTTACTGTCCACCTACTGCAGACCGCTAGTACTGCTATAAATTGTTTACAGCTTGGTGTTGGAAGACATGTAGTTGTTTATGATACTCTTCACTTGAAATATTGACTTAGGGATTGACAAGCTTTCCTCTTATCTGGACTAAAAACATAATGAACTGTTTGCTTTGCTTTAAATATATATCAGAACGTACAGAATAAAAAATCTATTGGAAACAGCTCTGGTATCACAGTACGACCTCGATAACATCTGGTAGCTTTCTTATTTTATGTGCGACAATTAACTTCAGGATATATAGCCCCCCCCCCCCCCCCCACACACACACACAAACACACCTTCAATGGAGAAAGATAATGTCTGATAAATTGCAAAACAGGAGGCATTAACAATCAAAGGGTACTGGCGGTATGCATGGAACTCGACAAGAAAAAAAAAGTGCGCTGACATGAAAACAGCCATTGATGCACTCTACCACTGACCTGTTTGTTAGGCTCGGCTTTTAGTGACTGGTCTTTCTTCCGGGACACGATACACTAGAGTGGAAATTGTGGGATACGCATATACGATCGCTTGGTAGCATTCGAAGTTTCTAGGACAACCACCTACATATGGTGACCATAAAACATGTGACAATGAAGTGACTAAGTTAAGATGCGGCTACATAGGAACCCGCGAAATCAAAGTTTTATCATAGGGCAGATGTGCGTCCCACAGATTCCCACGCACCACGAATATAAATAATTCAAGTGCAAAGTATGGTTTCTGTCTGATTTATTCAACGATACGAAATATTTTTAAGGACTAGCAGGGCGCAAAATGTTTTCTAATGATTAGTTACAGCTCAGCGTATTTTACTATTTCCAATAATCTGGGTGAATACATCCCTTCCGTTCTCGAGATACGTGCCTACAAGCATCACCACGCACAGAGAGATGTCAAAATGGTGCATGAATATGTTTTCACTGTGAAGGCAGTAGCAATTGAGAGAGCCGGCATCATATGTTAGTTAGGCGTGTATGAGCGGGGAGATGTTTGTAGTCCTGTATCTTCTGTGTAAACGTGCGATAAAACCTACAATAAGAACTAATACTGATTACTATATCGCTACCTTTTGGAATTAGACTTGTCTCTTTTTGCGACACTCTCCGAAAGCACGAACCAAAGGAGTAACATCTGCCTCTTAATTAATATATTAAAAATAAACAGAATGTTTAAAACAAACATGGAACACACACACACACACACACACACACACACACACACACACACACACACACACACACACACACACACACACACACACTAACACACACACACACCACACACTAACACACACACTAACACACACACACACACACACTAACACACACACACACACACTAACACACACACACAACACACACACACACACACTAACACACACTAACACACACACACGACACACACACACAACACACAACACACACTAACACACACACACACACACACTAACACACACACACACACACACACACACTAACACACACACACACACACAACACACACACACTAACACACACACACACACACTAACACACACACACACACACTAACACACACACACACACTAACACACACACACACACTAACACACACACACACACAACCACACACACACTAACACACCACACACACTAACACACACACACACACTAACACACACACTACACACACACACTAACACACACACACACTAACACACTAACACACACACACACACACACACTAACACACACACACACACACTAACACACACACCACACACTAACACACAACACACTAACACACACAACACACACACACACACACTAACACACACACTAACACACTAACACACACACACACTAACACACACACTAACACCACACACTAACACACACACACTAACACAACACACTAACACACACACACACACACTAACACACACACTAACACACACACACACTAACACACACACTAACACACACACACACCACTAACACTAACACACACACACACATAACACACAACACACTAACACACCACACTAACACACTAACACACACACTAACACATCTAACACACACTAACACACACACACACACTAACACTAACACACACACTAACACACCACACACACTAACACACAAACACACTAACACACTACACACACACAACACTAACACACACACTCAAACACACACACTAACACACACACTAACACACACACTAACAACTACACACTAACACACACACACTAACACAACACACACTAACACACACACACTAACACACACACACACACACACACACACACACACACACACACACACACACACAGCATCAAACATTGAAATAATAACTTAAAGTCTGTCAGTAATAGTGCAAACGAATAAGAATTCAAGTTAATATATTGAAAAAATTGAACTAAAGGAAGTAAAATCGTTTGAACTGCGAAGATGTTATGTGTCACCAACGAAGCTGCTATGTAGAATTTTTTTTTTTTTGGTCTACTGAAATGTGCTGTTGTCATGACAAAGTGTGAATCAGCAACCTCTAGCCTGTTGAACCTTCAGATGATGTTTTTCATCATAATGTCGTAGAGAAAATAACATTCTCTTGTACTCACGCTGTGATGTCTGCGTCGCAAGCTTTCTTTCTCTCTCCACAACAACAGCGCAGCTGTCGCGACTGCGAAAGAGGTCTCATTTAGGGTAGACGGAGGTAATTTCTTTAGGATGTTCAGGCAAAGTTTGCCAAGAACTGTACCTTATCTTCCTTTCGGGTATTGGATCCTTTTTTAATACCGAGCGCAACTTTATACCCGTTATCAAAACACTTGGATACACAACGTCGCCCCAAACTGCATTCTTCTTCATTCGATGATTATGCTCGTCATTGAAGAGGATGCACTTTGACTAAAGTGAGAGTTCTTAGCAAGCCTCACTGGTTGGTTTCTCTGGTCCTCTGTGTGCAAGTGTCCTGTGTTTGCGCCGAGCCTCTCACGGCTGAAAACATTTGCTGGAGGCACGTCTGAGGTCGTGCCGGTGTCACGTGCTCAGCAATCCGCCTCTTAAATGCGCACGCGTCATATTTAAATACAACGCAGATATGTCGGAATTGTGTTCAAAAATCGAAGATAATCGACGCTGAGATAATGTTTGGTGATATTTACACCATGAAATTTAAACCAAAAACTTTTCAACATCTCTATGCTAAGGTAAAGTGTTCATTATTTGTCGTAAAACTGTCTGTAATAATACGGCGAACATATATAGCGCCATATCCCGGTCCTATGGATAGCCTCATGGGGCTTTACAGGAAAAACAAAACTAAACAACAAAAAAGGCAGACATACGGACACACGCAACATAACATGAAAAATCGTTGACTAGAGAATTCCAGATGAGATTAAAGATAGATAGCAAGAACCTGCCCCAACGCGCGCAAATCATTTGAAAAATTGTGATCCGGTTTTTCCTATCCACACCACTTCAGTCATACAACGGATCTATAGACAATAGAAGTTTCTTTTTTGTTTTGCCATTCATTGGGCAAACGGAAAAACAAAATGAGTTCACAAGATTTATGAACCTTGTATCAGTTTATCTAGGCTGACAGTTTCATATTTGTACGATGGTCTTAAATTAGATTATTATTGAGAATCACGTTTCTGGACATTTTCAGCGTTATCAAAAAGAAAACTGCATACATCATGTATATCTATGTATGCTAGTGTAGATGCATTTTAAAAGTTTTTAAAAATATTTTTCAAGGTTTTTTTTTCAGTATATTGATTTGTGTAGATAATACGCAGAACAACATGAGATGTATTCATAGATGCCTCTTGAAGTCACGTGATGTCATAGTGCTCAAATATACTCCTGACTCGACACGCGCGATGTTTTAATATTTAAATTAAAACAAATACTGCATGCTAACTTGTGGTAGCAAATGTTCATAAATCGATACGTTAGTTTTCTGTGTGCTGGCAGTTATGAAATGTAAGTACACGTTTCAGAAATTGTGTGAAAATGGCACAATGTGAAGTTAATATTTTACAGATTTTACAAAGAGAAAAAGCACATTAAAAAGAATTGTTGCAAATTTAAAGAACTGCAAACGACACAGTTATTAATAAAGTCGTAGAATTTTTAAGATATATAAGATACAGCTTATAAGATAAAAAATACTTAAAAATTCATAATCTAATACTACTTCATTTGACTGAACAAACGTTTACAATAGAAAGAGTGCATGGGAATAATTAATTTGTAAAAGTTTCTGATGGTCTGACAGAAAATTCTGGAATTTTTTTCAAGATATATAAAGCAGTTATCACTACGGTTTATAAATATAGAATAAAATACCACTGTTTTAGCTTATCTTGCAGCATTGTAAGTGGACATAGATCTCTAAGATGTATGTGTTTATTTACATATGTACATTTGAGCTAAGTTACAGAAATCTCTTTGTAGCCGCGGCAAGACTGTAACCTCTAAAGTATCACCGGACTTCTTGGACCAAAACTTTTCCAGCTTATATCTAATATGAAGATAAACATATTTACTTAATGAGTACGGCCTATGGGGTTGAATATCAAGCACACCGGCGTTGATTCTCGGTAATCATAAATTAGAGCTAAGTTAGTCAATTAAAGTTCGCTCATGCTTTACCTCCATTCAATACCTACATGTTCTCTGTAGTTCTCAACAAGCTAGGACTTCTAAATTATCAGACTTTCATAGCAACACACAACACATCCGTCTATACCGAATTAAGAAGCAGACTATACTTCAGGAGTCAGATCCCAGGTTTGAACATAAAACAAGATGGGCAAGATATCCATTATACTAATTGAACGCCCATTGGTGCGCACGTGGCAAAAATATGTGCCAAAGAAAATAAGCGTATGTTTCTTGGTCTGGACATAAAGATTTGGTTGTAAGTGGATTTTCCATTTTCCAAAATTTGTAAAGAATAACACCTGATATTTAAGAATGCCTCCCGGTCTCGCGTGCAAGCATAGTGAGCACAATGAAACACTAGCTATTTTTGTTTTCTAGGCAAAATTGCCGGTATCAGTCTATGGTAAAAAAGCCCAGTTCTAATGTAAGGAATAGAACATCTACCAGGGGAAACTGTTTACAGCTGAGTGTGTAGTACTCCGTTTTCAAAAATTTCTCCAGGTGAAAACGCCTCATTAATATTTCCATCTCCAATCTTTATTTTCTTTTTCGGTACGTCCTCTTCCTGTTGAATAGGTCTGGCGAATGTGTTGACACAATCTGGTTCTTTCCCGACTGATGTGACTCCAGAATTGTTATTGAATGAAGAAGCAGACGCAGGTTGTATAATGCAGATGGTGCCCTTCGATATTGTCCAGTCATATTTCTGCACACATGGTCAGACCACACATAGAAAAAGGAACAGAAAAGGGGAAAAAAAGCTATGGTGGATGGAAGAAAGGAAGGATTCAGGGACTAGTTATCCTTGTTCAACTTATCAGAATGCTTTAGATGTTTAAAATGCATGATGCAGGGTAAAAAGCTCGGTGTTTGTTCGTGTCACATTTGCGCTCATGTGCGAGATTTGACAGGATTCGTTGATTACAGGTGGAAATTGCCAGCTTTGAAATTAGATAATAAATAAACGGTAATAGTCAAGGCTCTAAAATTTGCTGAATATATTTATACATTTTGTTTTGTTTGTTTTTTGATTACATTAAATCGAAAAATGTTAGATATTTAGGCTGGGGATAGTGCTGGAACGCTTTTGTTAACTGTTAATGATCAAGAAACAAATTGTTGTATGAAGATAGAGCTATATTATCGACTACTTGTATTCGGTGTTATCCACCCCTAATTTTTTTCTCCTTCTTTTATACGCTCTTTTCGTAGTGTAACTGAAACGCACGGCTATCTGGCAGGAGGCACACGTTTATGTGTGATATAGATGTACCCAGCTACAATCCTTTCTTAATCTGTCTCTTTTTATTACAGACACAGCAAAAAAACAAAAACAAAAACAAAAAAACAAACAAAAAAAAAGACACCCGAAGTCAAATTACAAATCACGTGGTTAGTATGAACAACGGCATAGACAGAAGACGTTTGACGGTGCCAGTCACTCCTTATGATTGCGAGGTCTGAATACTCACCCCTTTGTGCACGATGCCAAAGCGAAGGGGCTTGAGAATCTTCTCGGGAAGATAGGGAAAGAGCTTATCGAAGATGGGGCAGATCAAACGGGGATCAATTGAGGTCGGTTTAGTGGAGCCTGCAATTCCAAACAATAACAGTTCCGTCACTCCGCCGAACGTAAAAACCTGGTACCTACAATGCGTAAGTGCGTGTGTGTGAGTGTGCATTTTTTTTTTTTTTACTAACGCTGTAAATAGGGTTAATGGATATATATATATAGGGTTAGGCAAAAGTATTCTGACCAGAATTATTTATTTACAACACATAGATAATATGTGCAAGATGATTTACAGGAGTCTCATCCTGTTCTCAATCGTGTTAAACACACGAAGACCAGCGACCAACAGTATTATTTATGGCTGTTTCTGGGCACATGTGAAAATGAAAGCTTCTATATCTATATATTATATATGCTCTTAGATTTCTGGAATTAGTATGTTGTAAGCAAACCAAGGATAATGATTTTGGAAAAAAAATGCACTCCGGTGGTTCTGTAATCCAAAACTTTTTCTAGCTGTTTACCAAAAATGATGTGCAACCATGTGTGGCAGAATGAGACCTAGATGACTTCACTAACCCGTTAAGAAGCTGATGACAATGCCAGGCCCCCACACCAAGATCATGCCCAGTCCCGTGTACCACATGTATGACATTTGGTACAGCGGCTCCAGCACTCTGGCGGACGGACAAACAACAGCAACAACAAATCAAACAACTGTTAATCCTTCAATCGATGACTTTTGTGTAAATGAAGCTGCTTACAGAGATAGATGTGAATATAAAAGGTACGGATTCAAGAAGGCGAACAGTGCTCGAAGTATTTCTTCCGTTTGTACTACGTAACGGATTCTTCTTTTATGTACCATCAAGTATGCGAAAACCCACTGGTGAAAGAGTTATTTGCAAAGGAAACTAAGTGTGAAGGAAATAGCAGGTCAGTAAAGTTAGGGGAAAGGGAGGCGGAATTCAGACAGGCCAATCGAGAGAGAGAGAGAGAGTAAATGTACAGAGTAAACAAAGATTTCCATCACTCATTTCATTAATCGTACGAGAAGCAGGTCAAAAGTGACTTATAACCTATACTCATAATGGAAGCGCATCAGATTCATTCGAAATCGACAGCTACCTTGAAAACTACGTGAACTATTTTTCCTCGTCCTTGAGTATGGGCAACTTTCGTTTTTCAGTGCAATAATTCTTAGCGATATACTTAAGGTATCGTTGTTTCCTTCCGAGTCTAACAAAGAGGTAAGAAAATGGAAAATTTCCTTCTCAGTTAATCATTAGGCAATTTCTGTCGATAGCGATTTTGTAATTTAAAAAAAATTAGGATTAGAGTTTTGGATCGGTAGATGCGACTTACTAGAGACATTTGTTTCTACTCAGAAATTTATTGTTTGTATCTGTATATGCACGTTAATAAATGGTTCAGTGTATGTCTACATTCATACTATTCGGTATTTGATTTAAAAAAAAAATGTGCCTGAAGTTATAAGCATCCCCATCATCACTTTTACCACAAGCAGCAGTATTGTGAAGTAAATATGTGATTTATAGGCATTAATGAAATTAAATTATACTCTGACTCAGAAAACATATTACCCAGTGGAAGACGAATGGCTCACTGTAGTCGTGGGGATGGCGGCGGTGGTTAGGAGGGTCAGATTGACATTCGGCTCTGTGATGCCTGTCTTGGCCGTCCAGTTGCAGGCCGTGGTGCTTGTCGCCGACAGCGGTGTTTTGATGTCATTAAAGAAGGCCCCCAGTCCTATCCACAGCAGTAGTACCAGAGAGGTCATGGTCCCGAAGAAAGCGCCCTGTAGCACCAAGCAGACGCAACTCGTAAGGACGCTGTCCGCGCATGTGACTACCTGAGCACGCCTTTCTCTTTTCCTACATGAATGCGTGCGTGCGTGAGCGAAGATAAGGCAATTTCCATCAGGTTTAAGGTCCACGCTCTTTTCTCTCTCTCTCTCTCTTGCTTTGTGTGTGTGTGCATGCCAGGCACCCTTTTTTGTCCAGATGAAAAATGCTCTTTACCACTTAACAACTCACCCACTTGTTGCCCCAAGGGAAAAACATCCCAAATGTGATAACCCCCA
Organism: Pomacea canaliculata; assembly: GCF_003073045.1. Taxonomy (NCBI): domain Eukaryota; kingdom Metazoa; phylum Mollusca; class Gastropoda; order Architaenioglossa; family Ampullariidae; genus Pomacea; species Pomacea canaliculata. The sequence continues at coordinate 10,946,248 of NC_037590.1, forward strand.
GCACAGGGCCATTGAGTATTCCAAACACTACGTAAATTGCCTGGAATGTAAAGCGTTACTTGAAGTCACCATCAGTTATGATGGCAGATGCACTTTCTACTAAGACATTTAACAGTAAAAGCTATATGACTTGTATACTACCGATGCTTCAAATATTTAATGCAAAAATAATTAATGATATTTGAAGGAATTTGATCAACTTACTGATCCAATAAAGTAAAAAAAACCTATGGTAAAACAAACTTTTAAAAATAATTCTGACCGCAACATCGTAAATTATGTAGCGAATTTGCGGTTAAAGACTGGAAACAGTTAATATGATTTCTTCACGCTTTTGATTATTAATTTTGACGCAAGGAACAGTTTACTCTTAGAGCATATTTACATCGAAATTAAAGAAATTGTGTTGTAATGAACTGGGTCTCTAAACATACAGACCTCAAGCACGGAGCCCAGATGCGAGACAACCCACGCAAGAGCGATGGCTAACAATCCATAGAAACCCACTGCGACAGACAGTCGATGGATACGATTTCACGAAAAAAAGGTCTTTAAATCTTGTTAATACTCTCCGTGATGATTACAAATATGAAGCAATATAAGTTATCTTTTTCGATAAATAAATATGTTTTCTAGAAATAGCTCTTCAGTAAAATCATTTCTCCATTTAGCACTAAATCACATAATATGGTGTACAGTGCGTATTCACTTAGTCTAGGTGCGAAATTTGGGGAATTGTCACCTGAAGAACACGCACGTGGCTTTCGCTTCAATGAAGGTTACTCACCGAGTAATTTTGAGATCATGGCGGAGTGGAATTCAGAAACGTTTTTACAGCAGCGGCTGGTCTGCATGACGTCACTAAATGTAACTGCTCCCAGGGCATTCAGTCCCGACGACAACGAACTGAAAGATTATAAGCAACACAGCGTTAAAATGATGACTTCATCAAATGCTTGTCACCATAGCGACAATTGTTTGTCACACTCAACATCACGGTCATTTCCCTCAAGAACCGGCATTCACAACATAAACCTCCCATGTATGATGTCATGTAATATACTGAACACTAATGATGGGTGTAACTACACCACACTGTTATGACGTCTTTGTAGCACACCTCATATTATATTTATGACCTTTGTCTAACTAGGCCGCGTACTTATATGGTCGGTGAAGCTTGTATTACTTGTAATACGATGTATTACTAATACTTGTATTACTAGACTTCTGGAAGAGGATTTTTTTTCCAGTTAACTACTAAAACGAGGCAGGTGTGTACAAAGCTTCCGGTTTAGTCACATTCATTGCTTAGGCTCACCGAGAGTAACAGTGGAGAACTTTGCAAAAGGTTAAGCGTTGGTCTCAGCAAACAGACAGCAATACCCCTATATACGTCCATGGTGAAGATAAGATCAACATTTACCACATCAGTGCCAGATGCTCACCTCAAGCTGCCACTGACGATGCAGGACAAAAATACGCCAGGAAGGCCGTCAACGTGTCCCAAGATGTCCATCACAAAAAGTGGGATGAGCTGCGACATGAGCATGAGGAGCTTTTAGTCCTAGAGCAAAGGTATCGGGGTCACAGTCTTGACATGTTCTTGTTCTAGTTTTAGTGACACTCCATCATAGACAGGGATTTCGCACTGTAAAGCTTTATATCACTGCTCATTTTGATAACCCAAATAAAGCTTTATCCCACATCCTCCCAACACACGTCCATGTTGTGTTTCTATGATTGTGTGGGACTCACCTGGTCAGTTTTTGTGACGAGGCCAAACGTAATCGGGTGGCAGTCGGCGTAGAAGGCGAACATTTCGATGCCGATCATACAACAGAAACTGACGATGAGAATCAGTCCCGGCATGTTTAGGAGCATAGCCCTGCACAGTGAAGTCACCTCATCATGAAATTATTGCCACGACCTCGGGTAAGAATGACATAGCAATGTTACGCCAGACCGTAGATACTTGGCGTCTTAACGTTTACAGTCGCGGATATACACGTGGGATTAACATAATGAGACTCCATCTCGCGCAAATGTACTCTCGTTCTATCTATCTATTCCTCTTCGTGCATCAGGTTGCACATAAGGCCTCAACCAGAGTCCGCCACCGATGTCGATCGGCTGAAACACGCTCTAGGTGACCCCATGTCCAGCCCTTTCCTTTCATCTCCCTTTCCACTGTTCTTCTCCAAGTTTCCTTTGGGCGGCCTCGTTTTCTTCGGCCGTCTGGAGTCCATCGTAGGGCGACTCTGGAGAGGTCTGCTGTCTGCTGGCGGAGCACATGTCCAATCCATCGCCAACGCCTTCGTTGAACCTGCGTGGTGATGGACTCGGTTTCAGTTCTTCGGTGGAGTTCTTCGTTGGTGATGGTGTTTGGCCAAAAGATGTTAAGTATGCGCCTGAGCATCTGTTTTGGAAGACGTCAAGCTTGTTACTGATGGTTTGGTCATCTTCCAAGATTCTGATCCGTAAAGGAGGGTGCTGATCACATTTGACTTGAAGATTCTCAGCTTGATCTTCTGGCTGATGTTTTTGCCTTCCATGTGCTCCTGAGTGAGGCAAAGGCCTGACTGGCTTTCGCCAGTCGGGCTCGAATCTCCACCTCCGCATCCCCAGTGTTTGACATTTTGGACCCAAGATAGGTGAAACTGTCAACTTCCTCAATCTCTTCTCCATTTAGTTTGATGCTGTCTTGGACTCTGGCGTTCACTGTCATACTGTTAGTCTTTTTTGTGCTGACCTTCAAGCCAAGGTTTCCAGCTGTTTCTGAGAAGGCCTTTGTTTTTTCCTGCATGTCTTGGTGGCGGTGTGACAGCAGGGCAATGTCATCAGCAAAGTCCAAGTCTTCCAGTGCTGTTGTTGCTGTCATAGTCATGTCCATCTGAGCCCTCTCCTCTCGCTGTCGGTGGAAGTCTTCATGATCCAGTCCATGGCCAGGATGAAGAGGAACGGCGACAGAATGCAGCCCTGCTTCACCCCAGTACTGACGTTGAAGGGGTCTGTGAGCTCTGTGTCACAGACAACCTGGGATTTGAAATCGCTGTACAGCATTGCAATGACCTGAACAAGTTTTGCAGGGACTCCGTAATGCCTCAGGATCTTCCATAAGGACTCGCGGTGGATGCTGTCAAAAGCCTTCTCCAGGTCGATGAAATTGATGTACAGCGGTGTGTTCCATTCGTTGCTCTGCTCCAGAATCTGTCGCAGAATGAAGATGTGTTCGGAGCAGGATCGCCCAGGGCGAAATCCTGCTTGCTGTGTCGGAGGTCTTTCTCAAGAGTTGCCGTCAGTCTTGACAAAACAATCTTGCTGAAGACCTTGCTGGTGAGGAAAGAAGTGTTATGCCCCTCCATTATTGCAGTCTCCAAGATCTCCTTTCTTGGTAACTTGAAGATGAGCCCTGTCTTCCATGCAACAGGGAGCTGCCCTGATTCCCAAATTTGCCTGAAGATTTCAGTCAGCTTGGGAGCTGTCACATTCACGTCTGCTTTCAACATCTCTGCTGTTATTCCATCTGCCCCTGGTGCTTTGCCGCTCTTCATTGTCTTGACTGCTGCTGTCACTTCTTCCAGGCTTGGTGGGTCTGTGCAGATGTCAAGGTCTATAGCTGCTGGCTGGATGTCTGCAAGCTGAGGGGGATCTGGTCTGTTCAGAACTGACTCAAAATGCTCCTCCAGCGCTGTAGTTTTCCTGCCTCTCCCTCGACGACATTACCGTTCACGTCTTTCACTGGCACATCACTGTTCTTAAACCGTTGTTTAGCTGTTTGTTTATCTTGTACAGTGTCTTCAGGTCATTTTTTACTTGCTGCATTTTCTGCTTCATCTGCCAGTTTCTCTATGTGATATCTTTTGTCGGTTCTTGTCATCCTCTTTACCTCTTTGTTCAGTTTTGCATATCTTTGTCTGTGTTGTTCCTTCAGGCGTTCAGATCTGGTGCTGTTGATTCTTTGTTTGGCTGACTTTCTCTCTTCTATCTTCTTCCATGTCTCTTCTCTGATCCACTGTTTCTTTCTTTTTCCGTTGGAAGCCCAGTATTTTCTCTCCTGATTCCTGTAAGACTCGATTGAAGTCGTCTAAGGTCATCTCTTGATGGTCTCCTAGTGCCTGGAACCTGTTCTTTACTTCCATAGCAAAGGCCCTTTCGGTGGCTGGATTTTTTAGTTTGCCGGAGTCCACTCTCTGCTGACGTGCCTGTTTTCCTCGTGATCGACGCAGCTTCAGAGAAACTGTGGCTATCACAAGAGTGTGGTCACTGGCAATGTCTGCTCCTCTGTAGGCTCTAACATCTTGAAGTGAGCTCCTCCATTTTCGGTTGATGATGACATGGTCTATCTGGTTCTTTGTGATCCCATCTGGTGATGTCCATGTTGCCTTGTGGATGTCTTTGTGTGGGAAGAGTGTGCCTCCAATCAGTAGGTTGTTTTCTTCACAAAAGTCTGCCAGTCTCTCTCCGTTGTCATTGATGGTTCCGATTCCATGTTTGCCCATGACATGCTCCCTGCAGGTGTTGTCACTTCCCACCTTGGCATTGAGATCGCCGATGATGAGCAACATGTGGGCTGGAACGCTTTCTGAGGCTGCCTGGAGCTGATCGTAAAAAGCATCCTTGTCTTCTGCCTCAGAGTCATTTGTTGGTGCATAGCAGGCTAGCACTGTCAGCTTGGTGTACTTGGAATGGAATCTTGCTCTCAAAAGCCTGGGTCCATAAGGCTTCCATTCCAGCAGTGCCTTTTCCGTTTTCTTGTTGAGGAGTAGAGCTACTCCTTCAGAGTGCTGAGCGTCTGATCTTCCTGAGAACAAGATGGTATGTCCTGACGCTAGTCTCCTCTTTCCCGTGCCGGTCCATCTGACCTCACTGACTCCCAGGATGTCCAAGTTGTAGTTGTCAAACTCCTTGACTAATTGGAGCATCCTGCCAGTCTGGTACAAGGTCTGGACGTTCCAGCACCCCACCCTCAACTTTTGCCTCGGCTTCAGTAAATCCGCTGTCGGGGCGCCAGCTCCCTTTCGGGTTTGGCTGTCGTCCGTCATTAGTCCAGTCTCCTGGTGTGCTTCATTACCTTCGCCATCTGTGACGAGTTCTCTGGTTTTAGTTTCTGTAACATGATTTTTTTTACATGGTGGGGTTGTTAGCCCTACCACAACCTGATTTACCTCTAGGTGAGGTGTCCACCTTAGTCGCCTCTTACGACATGCCTGGCTGGATGGCAGGGACCCTATTCTTGCAATGCTTGCTAGGCAAGCATACCCCGGGGTCCCACAGGGGGTACTCTCGTTCAGTCAATAATAAAAAAAATATGGTTAGCAAAACAAAGTTTATACTCAGAATACTTCATCTATGGCTGAGTGCGGATCAAGCTGAGTAAACGTTTTCTAATCTTGCTTAGTAAAGCATGGTTACATCTGGGCTTTCTTGACGCTAGGGCAAGACAGGCAGCGCTGTACTTGTGCCTGGTTAATGCCGTACAGGTAGACCCAGAAGAAGAGACCGCCAACAACCATTGACCATACCGTGTGTCGAGTCTTGGGGTCAAAGTCAAATCTGCAAGGAATCAAACTGCTGATGAAATACTGATGATGGTTATGATTGATGATTTTGTACAACGGTGACGATTATGATGATGTATAATTTCCATGAGGATCAATAAAATATTATCATTATCATTGGAGAAAACGCGCAAAGAAGGGCGAAAACTTCAACTTTTTATCGCGTGCGATACGTCACACCCGTGAACAGCGCCTACTCGTCAAAGACGATTCTGGAGCGGTTGCTAGCGATGAGCCAGGCGTTGCCGAAGCCGCCCATGACGATAGAACCTTGGATGAGTACCGCCAGCAGACCAGCAAAGATGACCCCGGCCTGAAAGGTGTCTGTCCACAGCACCGCCTTCATCCCGCCCTGCATGTTCCCAGAAAAACTTGTTATCGATGCACTTTTTATTTCTCGCATCATTAAAACGTAGTGAAACATACAAACAGACAAACAAACAGACAAAGAATCTGACACACGAAGAGCGACACTTGAGTAACAAGTATTACGACACAAACAGCTTAATCTGCCTTTAAGAGGATCGGCTGAGGACATGAGAGATACACTAAAAAGCAACAGGGGCTCTTGAAGGAGGAAATTGTTTTATTGTGCTGTAATCAGCAAACATCTTACCAGAGTCGTGTAGAAGGTCACAACAAACCCCATGCCGATAACAGAGCCCCAGAGATGAAGCCCTGTGACTGGAAAAAGACTTTTTCATCTTTTTAACACAAACACGATTAAATCAGTCATTTTTTCTGTTTTAGCAAAATTAAAAAAAATTAGCATATTTGATAATGACTACGTTAACAGTGGGCGAAAAACGGTTCTTTATACTGAATATCTGGTACACGGACTTTTCGCCGACGGACGTTTCGCCGCCGGACGTTTCGGAGCCGGACGTTTTGCCGATCGGACGTTTCGCCACCGGACGTTTCGGAGTCGGACGTTTTGCCGACCGGACGTTTCGCCACCGGACGTTTCGGCGCGGGACACTTCATTTCGGCATTTCACGCGGGACCTTTAGCCGAAGTCAAGTGTGTGACGCCCCTTAGCTCACACATTTCTCTCGCCATTGTATCAATGTATCAGTGAACTCTCTCTCACTATCCCTCCTCATGTGAACCGTTAGCTCACACATTTCTCTCGCCATTGTATCAATGTATCAGTGAACTCTCTCTCACTATCCCTCCTCATGTGAACCGTTAGCTCACACATTTCTCTCGCCATTGTATCAATGTTTTTTCTCAAAGCTGTTGCGCATAATCTGTGACAATCAAAGTGAACTGTCTGTGAAGTCTGTGTGTAAAATTTGTTTGAAATAAAGAATTATTGTGTAATCTAGTAGTTACTTTCATTCTTTGAGAAGTAAGTAAGCTCTCTCTCTCTCTCTGACATAATGCGGCGAAACGTCCGGCGGCGAAACGCCGGTCGGCAAAACGTCCGACTCCGAAACGTCCAGCGGCGAAACGTCCAGTCGACAAAACGTCCGGCTCCGAAACGTCCGGCGGTGAAACGTCCGTCGGCAAAACGTCCGCACACGGAATATCTAGTAGGGGAATGGGATGATGTAAACATGCATTACAGAAAATTCTGCGAGACCTATTTCTCTTTTGACTGGTGGGGGAGAGGAGGGCGAAAAGAGTTGTGACAAATGTTCTGGATGCTGTTTTTAATATCTAGCTTTTGCTTTAAAAAAAATACGTGTAGTTTACCTGCATTTAAGGCAAGCGATGGTGCATACAGCAAAAATGCCATATACAGCAACTGGAAATGAGAAACAAGCGAAAGAAATAAGTGAGGAGGTTCGGGGTTACTGATTCAGTCACTAGCAATGACTTTCCACATTTCTGGTTCATCTCTCGTCTCTTCTTCTCATTAAAAACTTGCGCCCATATACTCATCCATATTTCTCTCTCTCTCTCTTTTATTTATTTATTTTTTTGTTTGTTTTGTTTTTTGCTAGGTTCTGAATATTAACAGAACTTTGGCACATAATGAACAGTGTATTTTGACTCAAATAAATGCCGCAGCACCAACTACATCCACTATATACTACGTCAAGACGTAGTTGGTGGGAATCACCGCTCACCGTTTGCAGTATAAGAAGACTTGAACCCAAGATTCTCACATGCTTGTTGAAGCGCATTTCCAGGTACTGCAAAGAGAGAGGCGTGTTCATTTATAAGGGACTAGCGATGACATAACTGACATGTCCTGATGACATCGTTATATTTCTAAGGTACCATAAAAGGGGCTAAAAGCAGCTGTAGGTATCACTACACCTGGATAGAACGAGGAAGTATATCAGTACGTTCATAAACTTCATCCATAGAAGGATCTGAAAAGTCACATTGTTATTCCTTTCGTGTGAAGAGAAAACGGAGTGGCTTTTTTAAACTTATGAGTGGCTGTGAACAATGACAGAATGAAGCTACTCGGTGCTTTCTTGGAATTTTAACGTTTAACGTGTATTTCACATTCTTCTAAAACTTATTGTTAATCTATTGACATGAGAAGTCGACACCATTGAAACATTATGCCAGCGTATAAATTCACATGCTTGGTCCTGTCTTGAATTTCGCACTTGAACTTAAACTTTAAACGAGATTTCACAGGGACTTAATGATATCTCCTCGCCTAACAGAATGAATGGGATATAATGTGTTTTTCCGATTTGTCTACGATTGTTCAGGTTTTTTTTAATTATCAGCGTGTGGGTCTACATTATCCATTAGTTCCTCTGAGTACTGGATTGCCAGTGGATATTTGGAGAGAGACAGGGAGGACATTTAATGGTGGCAAGATACATTTATACCCCAACAATTTCCTTGAAGACAACAGCGATGAGCAAGTTATCAACCTCAAAAGTGCTGGTGACGCCAAGGTTATAGAAGAACGGGATGAAGATGTGACAGGCTCCACCGATGGCGAAGAGGAAAGCCACGACGAGGTACCACCACATAGTGTTGTAGTTGTAAATCTCAGCAGGGTTGCCCAGCAACGTCAGGGCAGACATGAAGGTCACCACCAAGGACATGGCGACCGGAAAGACGGCCATCTTCTTGCCGCCAAGCAAAAACTCCTGAGTCGTGTTCCGCTTCCGGTCCCAGATAGCGTAGAAGATGCCAATTCCCGCTGATATCAGCAGGGTGAGGACGAAGAGCACGTAATCCACCGGCCCGAAGGTGCGTACGCGACCTGTGTTGATGCTGTAATCGCCCGCCATTGCCTCCAGCAGACGACACCTGGACCTGCAAACAGTTGAAAATGCGCTGCAAAAAAGAGTGAAAGTCCGCCTTACATATGCCATTTCCTATAATTACTTAAGGCCAGCAGGTTAAACCTTTTTTTATCTTAATGTAAGCATATAACTTACAACACGGTATTTTCCTGTCTTTTTATAAAGATGAATGGCACGTGCTTCTTCCGTCAAACTATGGAGCATGATAATATTGAGGGGTTTTATCGTAAATCGAAAAAACACAGGAAAATACTGAATTGACAGTTTATAAAATTACTTTAATTGCCTTATACTGGGCGATCAGTAGTCTGCGATTTAAATCTGCAAGGAGAGGTAACTCTCACTAAAAAACGATGGCACGATAACTCTCATCATTTTGTTCTTTCTGGCTCTCGCTTTCCATTACAGGATTGAAAAATGAAACACTTTCGCACCACAGATTAAAATGGTAAGTGGTAGCTTTTTAGAGTTGATGAATAGAATTGCTTAATTTTCATTAATTATTTTTGCATTAAACTGAAAAAGTGCGATAGGGCTTGTTCGATACCTTCATTAATAGCAGTCTGGCCTTGTGATCAAGTGTATAGAGACAGCGAGGCCGATCCGTTTGCAGTAAAGCCTTGATGATCAAGTACGGAAATGCGTCAAGTGAAGGTGAGAATGCAAGAAAGACCCTTCTGTCTGTTTTGTCTGCCTACCTGTTTATAGTACTTTCCAAATGCGCGATAAGAGTTGTTGATGAAAGCTTAAAGTATGTCAAGGAAAATGTGATAAGATGGACAAGCTATCGAAGATCGATTTGAGGGACACTGTTACCATCGGTCTCATACACGAATATTTAACGCAAACTCTCCAGTTGATAGTTTGTTCTTGTATGATGAAATCAGGTTGAATATTACTGTCCACATATTGTGGAGAGCTAATACTGCTGTTTGGAGCTCGGTGTCACGTCGGGAGAATGTAGTTGTGTAGTTGTTTACGATGAACACTTCACTTGAAATACTGACTTAGGGATTGACAAGCTTACCTCTTATCTGAATAAAAACACAAATCGTTTGATAGAATACAAAATTTATTGGAAACAACATGCTGGGATCACAGTACGACCTCGAAAACACCTGTTAGCTGTTTAGTTTTGTCCAGTCATTAACTTCGGGATATTTGTCCTCACACACACCCTCCATGGAGCAGGATAATGTCTGCAAAACAGCAGACACCAGCAACCAAAGGGAGCTGGCGGTTTGCCAGGAACTCAAAAAGAAAAAAGTGCGCTGACACGAAAACTACGAAAACAGCCATTAACATTCTCTGCCACTGACCTGTTTGTTAGGCTCGGCTTTTAGTGAATGGTCTTTCTTCCAGGACACGATACACAAAAGTGGAAATTGTGGAAAACGGGAACTTGATCGCCTGAGCACTGGAGGATTCTAGGACAACGACATACACACGATCTAGCTTTGGTCTCTCCCTTTATTTTATTTCACGATGTAAGATAACATTATAACTATAAATAATATTATTAATAAAAGGGGCTAGTGGGTGGTAAAATGTATTCGCTATGGTTGGGTACAGCTCAGCACGCTATCTCCCATGATCAAGGAGAATACACCCCTTGTGTTCTCGAGATACAAACATCACCACGCTTAGATAGATGTCAACACAGACGTCAGGATTGTACACGGACATGTTTATGTTGTGTAGGCCTTAACCAATGGGGGAGCTGGGACAATATGTTAATTAGGTGTGGTGTTTGGTGATGAAGCGTATATGTGCATAGGTCTGTTTCTCCTGCGCATTCATCTTGCACGCCTTGTAGGAGGCTAAAGCCGAAAACCTACAAGAAGAGCTAATGCTGATTACTTCCTCGCTGTCTTTGGTAGTGGACTTATCTCTATTCGAGACACTAGCCAAAAACATGAACTGAAACATCTGCCTTTTAATTCATATATCGAAAAAAGAATGTTTAGAACAAATCTGGAAGGAAAAATTTACCATGAAACATTGAATTAATGAAAAAGTGTGTCGATGAATAGCGCAAAAAAATAAGAATGGAAGTTTAAAAAAATTAAAAACGCGAAACTAAAGGAAGTAAAATCGTATGAAGTGTTAAGCTGTTATGTGAACTTCGTGTCACCAGCGAAACTGCTATGTGTAGCTTCTTGCTCAATTGTACTGTGCTGCCGTCTTGCCGAGGTGTGAATCAGCAACCTCTAGATTGCAGATCCGGCGATGTTTTCATCATAAATTACCTGTCCCAGAGAAAACAACATTTTCTCGTACTTACCCTAACTTTGGAGAGTACGTTGCATGCTGTCCTCCTTCGTCCGCAACAACCGAGCAGCTGGCGCGACTGCGAGAGAGTTCGCACTGGGGGTAAACAGGTGATTTCTCAGGGATTTTCCTCGTACTTTGTCAAGTTCGAAATTTGTCAAGAACTGTACGTTATCTTCTTTTTTTATACTAAATGCAACTCTGTGTCAGTTATCAAAATACTCGGGTACACAACGTCGTCTTCAACTTCACTCTTATTTATTCGCTTATTATGCTTGTCATTGGAGGCAGGTTGGCTGAGAGTTTTTCTTAACAAGTTTCACTTGGTTTCGCTGGTACTGTGTGTACAAGTGTCCTTGTGTCGCACCTCTCACAGCTGAAAACATTTATTGGAGGCACTCAGGCACGCCCTCATCGTTCATGCGATCTTGACACAAGTCATCCTGTCGTCTGAGATCAGGTACGTAAAAGGCAAGGATTGCAGTTTCGGTTGGTGGGTAACATTTCAACCCCTACAGAGCTATTATATATATATATTGCCTAGTGTTATTGTCGCGTGTCATTATTTCGTCTAGGCCTGCCTTTCAGCGCTTGGGGACGCTCCTGTTTCAGTCAGGTAGCTCACAGCAGACGACGGTTGACGTTTGGTTTCGGGCTATTTTTGTTCAGTTCCTGGGGAAAAGGTCAAGGCCTTCTCCCGCTGACTGTAGCAGTGCTTGACGTCACGCTTGAGTGCTGTGTGCTACTGGTGGTAGCTTTGGGGGTGCACTGTTCGGGCCCCTCCATTCCCTGTCCACTGTTTAGGCGTGAAAAGCGTTCACGCGCTTTGACGTGGCTTGGGTGTCGTGGGCGCTGGCGATTGGTCACAGCCCCTGGGAGACAGGTAGTGACCCCCAGAGAGCAGCGTCCTTCGTGGCATTTCTTACCTAGGCGCTGAGTATCGTGGAGTGGTTTTGTTTGATAAGACGGCTGGAGGCCGTGCTTTGAGGCAAGGTTCCGGTGGACTCAAGCCGTGTGGGCTTTTTTGTGTACGGCCAGTGACCTCTGGTGTCCACGGGCAGGCCCGTTCTTAGCCCCCGCGGGGCCCGAGGCAAAGGGCATGTGCGGGGCCCTCACATAAATCCAGCAAGAGCTCAATGCACGAACGTTCATGCGCGATAAATCCTCGGTGTCCAGCAGCCTTCTGTCTCCAAGCGTGTCCAGCGAGAATGTGATACAGCTGACTACACTTCCATATGCCTAGTTACCATATCAATCAAAAGCGCGGGGGCCCCTTGAAGCGCGGGGCCCTAGGCAGATGCCTCGTCCGCCTGCCCCTAAGCACGGCCCTGTCCACGGGAATGTGCTTCCGTATCTGTTGTGGAGAGCGGATGACCGTCGGTCATTAGCACAAGCCGTGTGGGTGAGTTCGTATTTCCCCTTTTTATTATTCGGTTTTGGACGAGAGGCTGTGCATGCCTGAGTATTAGGATACGCGAGTATGTGTTTACTCCGTATTAGTTTTCCTTTTTCTGTAATTTAGAGCTTTGTATGCCGAGGAGCGCTTTGAGCGCGCCTCCGTTTTTTGGGTGTTATTTTTAGAAAGAGTAATTAGGGCCTTTTTCATGTCTTGGCTACAGGGGGGTCATGGAGGGGGAGGTTTTGATTGTTTTATCCTGTAGCCTCATAGTGACCCTCGTTCTTTTGTTTATCTATTTCAGGATTTTTGTGTACGTCCTTGGTGCACGTCCTGGGTGTGCATTCGTAGTGTACTCCCTTTGTGTACGTGTTATGCGTGCGTACCTAATGTCCCGTTTCTACGCATTTTTCATCGATGTGATTTTTGTCAACCCTTCTACGCTTCTTCGTTTCGTCGTCTTCGTCTACTGGGCCTGCGTCTGCAGTCAGCTATGGGAACTGAACTGTGTTTTGTGCCACGTGAACCAACACCAGACACTGTCAACTGAGCACCTCATACTCATGATCTGTGTGAAGTATTGAAGACTTAGGGGTATCTACACTTACTTGACTGTGCTGTGCTGCAGTGCGCGCTTTTATTTGCTGCTTTGTATAAATTTTATTTTTATCTTCTTCGCGGGGGGCAGTCCCCGGTTGTTATTGTGTTTTGGCGAGTACTCGTAGGTGTATTTTTTATCCGTTTTGTCTGTGTGTGTGTGTACTCGTGTTTGGGTATATATATATATATATTTTTATTAAACTTCGTATTTGTGTCGTTCTTTCCGTCTTTGTCTTGGTCTTCGCTGTGCACGGGTTCGAGAGGTAAGTCGCGTCCTGCCTCCGGCCGAGTGACTGAGTGTGTTTGGCCGGCTGTGCGAGTGGCCCTGAGCGTGCTTCCGGCGACGCTGGGGTGGTACGCGACAGTTATGACCGCAGTAAGAGTACACATGACAGCTGCTAAAGCAAATGAGTCTATAATCGTCTGGTACTAATACCATGCGCATACACGCAGGTCTTTGAAGTATTTCATAACAGGATTTCTGTGTCGCATGGATGTACCAACCTTGAGCAGCAACAGCAACAATAGCAACAACAGAAAAAATGTAAGTTTAAGATAGGCTCAATCGGCGAGCCTAAACAAAGAATGTGACTAAACAAGATGCTTTATGCAAACCTGCCTCGTAGTAGCTAATCTGACATGTGAATAAACCAGAAGCTTTGTACACAACTGCCTGGTTTTAGTAGTTAACTGCAAAAAAATCGTCTGCCATCAGTCCAGCAACACAAGTTCGTGGTCTGCCTTGATTCCCTGGTGCATGGACGGTCTTGGTGGAGCGATTTACAATAACGAGGGACAAGACGAACCACACGAGATTGACCAAACGCAGGTCTGTGATGTCCTGTGTTGCAGTTAAAAAGTTCTTAGTTGGACTGTAACGTTTTACGACTCAAATGATTAATAGCATCGTATCTGTTCTATTTAAGAAGAAAGCTTTTTACAGAGTGAGGTTTTTGCGCCTTCAGTCTTGGAAGTCTTGCGGAGACCAGATATAAAGTAATAAAAATAAGTACTCATGAACTCAAGTGCTTCTAGATGATGAAACAAGGTTCTTGTGGGACAGACAATGGGGGCTCATGTCCATCAATACCAAGCACGAAGAAGATATCAAACTTGTTATGTGAGACTTGTGCATAGAATGTGAAGCACTGGCTGGAGGAACAGTCAGGAAATCTGTATAAACCAGTCACTCGGCGCGTGACGATGTTCGAACAGGCTAGTCAGCCAGACTGAGAATTCACTGCGCATTGGCACGAAACCTCGGTTTGTCTGGTTTTTGGAACTCGAGGGAACTCTTTCAGGTACAATATGGATGCAAATTTGCAACTTGATTGATTGTGACGTGAAAACTAGGTAACTCTTCCTATCTGGTAACATCAAATAGGTTCTTATGTCCGGTACCGAAGTGCTACTAGAGTGCCCGAAGACAAATAAGCAGCTCTTGGTCATGAAGGAGGTTTTCGATCTTTGTGACCTGCAATCAGCAATAATCTTTGTTGTTTTGTACAATGTTTTATTCTGTTTTTGTAAAGGATCTCATTAAGGCAAAATTCAAACAGTGATATTTGACGCCTGTCTGACATTTTCCCTGCTTTTCTAAGTTTCCAGCGAAATAACATCCATGTATTTTTCGGTGGAAAAACGAAGATCAGTGTCGTTTCTCCAAGGAAATTTTTATTTGGTTTTAGAGGGGTAGGGCAGATAAAGACAGACATTTTATGTTGAAGTACGTATCCGCCCTTTCCCCCCTAATCTCAATTCTTTCTTCGCTCGAAGCCGACAATGACTGCGACTGTGTATCTTGCGAGAGTATCAGAGAGATGTGCACTCACATAGACTTGCAACCTATGATATTTTTTGGCAATGACAACTTTATTAATCCAATGGGCATTTAAAAATGGGAAATCTCCTCAGTTACTATATATATATATAGTTATAGTTATAAAACAAGTTCTATTTACAAGGGCAAATTATGAGCAAGTGACAATCTTAAGAAAAAATACAAAAAATTAATCTTACATCTAGACCATTCGTATGCACACCTACGACATCACACAAACACACGCACGCACGCACGCACAACACTGACAATTAGTCTGTATTGAGCAGCTGGACTGCAGATGGCACGAACGATTCCGGTGCCTATTGCTTCTACAGACAGACATAGCATAACGTTTACCTGAACTTAATAGTCCCCTTGGTGCGTGAAGTTTTCCTCACTATTTGTCACAAAGTATAGAGCATATAAAGACAGAAATGGACAGGTAGAATTAGGGAGACAGAACTGGACACTAGGAATACCAGGCAGAAAGATAAACATGGATGGCTTAAGCAATAGTGTTATATACTACGTATAATACCGAACATGGAGCCATAGGAATAGTATATAAACCCGTACATCCATGTTTGCTTTATCTCAGTTTAGCATCCACACAAATTAAGCACTCCTCGTGAGAAAAAAATTGATGTCTTAAAAAATATTATGATTACAGTTCTAGACATAAAGATTTATTGTATGTGAAGATTTACAACTTTGGAGATAATACACCTAATATTTAGAATGCATCTCTGTTAACACGCAGCATAGTGAGCACAACAATATTCTCTAAAGCTAGCTGATAAAATTAATGTTTTTGTGCCTCAGTGGTGGTAGAGTGAAAATATCAGATCCAGTCTATGTTTAAAGACCTGCTTTAAATCAAAAACTAATATTACCATCTACCCACAATGAAAGTGTTTACAGTCGAGTTTGTACTACTCCGTTTTCGAAACTTTCTCCAGGTGCGAATGCCTCATTAATATTCCCATCACCAATAATTATTTTCACTGTTGGTATGTCATCTTCCTCACGAGTGGGCTTGACGAATGTGTTGTCACCATCTCGCTCTTTCGAGAATTCAGGATTTTTGTTGAATGAAGAAGCAGAGCCAGGTTGTACATTGCAGATGGTGCTCTTTGTTGCGCTCCGGTCATATTTCTGCACACATATAGAGTGCACGAGGTCAGACCACACAAAGGGCCATTTTGAAATTTATAACATAATTTGCGGTAATTTTCTACTTAAAAAATTAGTACACACATTTCTCCTCCTGGTGGAGAAGTTCATAGTATTACAAAGTGTATACACGCAGGCTACACATACGACATGCACGTGATGAAATAACTCCTAACCCAAAAATTTTTACCTGCCAAAGCATTTCCATTTTCTTATCCTTTGGAAATCTATGAAAGAATTACTTTGGACACTTGCAAGTGAACTGTACACTAATCTGCACATCAATGACGATCATTTTTCTTTTTATCTTATAAGCCAACATGGTCATGTATCAACAGTCACTTCAAACCAAAAGTGTTCTCATTGTCTTGGGGTGAAGGTCATATGCATACATAATTCTCCAAATTATATACATAGCAAAGACAGTATATTATATAAAATATTTGCTAATAGGCCGCGGGCAGCCGACGAGAATCATCTGTGTCTGTCCCTCCATGTACTCGTATGTGTCTATCTCGTTTTAGACGTTCCTCAAAATTTACTTCGTAGTTGTTTCATCATCGTCGTCGTCGTCGTCGTCGTCGTCGTCATCATAATCATCCATCATCCATCCGTCATCATCATCATCATCATGATTAAAGTTTATAGATTTATTCAAATCTGCGGTTGTCTTCGTAGGCCGGATCAAATGATTTCCAGACGTTCCCTCTTACTTTAGGGCTTTCCTTATTGATTTCCCTCTATTTACATACTCACGGCAAATACATAGCACGCAGATATCATCACAAACTGTATGCAATCGCTCCTTACTGTGATGAGAGCGCGTTGTAAGTATAAACAGTGGCATAGACAGAAGACGTTTGACGGTGCCAGTCACTCCTTATGACTGCGAGGTCTGAATACTCACCCCTTCGTGCACGATGCCAAAGCGAAGGGGCTTGAGAATCTTCTCGGGAAGATAGGGGAAGAGCTTATCGAAGATGGGGCAGATCAAAGGGGGATCAATTGAGGTCGGTTTAGTGGAGCCTGCAATTCCAAACAAAAACAGTTCCGTCACTCCGCCGAACATAAAAACCTGGTACCTACAATGCGTGTGTGTGCATTTTTTTTACTAACCCTATATATATATATAAATAAGTGATATATATATACACATGTACACTGGGTTAGTCAAAAGTATTCTGACCCTAACCATTTATTTATAAAACATACATCATATGTGCAAGATGATATACAGGATAGTCTCATTCTGTTCGCCATCGTGCTCAACACACAAAAACCAGCGAGCAACAGTACCATTTAAAACCTGGACATAAAGTTTGTGGGGAATAGATGACGCGACACCCTGCACTAGTATTAACATTATTTTGACTAACCCGTATATTTAAAATAGAGAGAATGCGTATGTGTGACGGCGAAAGAGAAAGAAAAGACATTTACAGGCAGACAAATGAACAGAAAAATAGGATTAGAAGGCTTAATTCGGAAAGTCTAGTCGACTGCAATGTTTTCTAACGACGAGGTAGGCCTAGTGCAAGATACTCTTTCCCAAAAAGTCAGTGAGCTCATCTCCTCCACTTTTGCTCTCATGATACACGCACAGAAAAACGTAAACAGCCAGAGGTCAGCATTGTGCATGGATAAGTTTACATTGTCAAAACTTCAGCCAATGGAAGAGCCGTCAGCATAGTATTATTAAACATATCAGTGATAAATGTGACGTCCCCAGTTTTACTTGTTTCTTTGCATGAAGATGTTTTCATACGTGTATCTTGCAATGAGTTTTACCCATCTCCGTGATCCTGAAAAAAGTGAACATTGTTAAATATTCAAAGAAGTGTCAATCTGTCTTCTTTTAGATTATTAAAATTCCTGGATTGTATACTGTGACAAAACACTAGTGAAAATATTTGATCAAGAAGGATTGTCACCGTAAGGATCCTCAACTATAACCAAGACACCTGAAAATTTTCTGCAACATTTAATGGAAGAAAAATCAAAGCAGTGAAGCCGCCAAGACTTTCAAGTTAGAAAAGGTCTGGGTTATGCCGCTTTTTGAACTCTATAAGACGTGTACTAAAATGATCTTCTATCTGTGACATAGTAGGATACTTAGAGGCGTTTTTGATCTCAGGTGAAAATGCCAGCTTACGAAGGCTTGTATATCGGATACGTATTTCTCTCTCAGATTTCTGGAAGAAGTATGTTATAAGTAAACTAAGATTAATTTAAAAAATTGCGCTTCGGTGGTTCTGTAAACCAACACTTTTCTCGCTGTTTACCAAAAATGATGTGCAACCATGTGTGGCAGAATGAGACCTAGATGACTTCACTGACCCGTGAGGAAACTGATGACGATGCCAGGCCCCCAGACAAAGATCATGCCCAGTCCTGAGTACCACATGTATGACATTTGGTACAGCGGCTCCAGCACTCTGGAGGACGGACAGACAAAAAAGAAAAAAACCCAAAACAAACAAACAAACAGCTCTCAATACTTAAGTCGATCACTACTTGCTTACGAAGAAAGATGTGAATATGAAAGATACGGATTCAAGAAGGTGAACAGTGATCGAAGTCTTTCTTTCGTTTGTACTGAGTTACGGATTATTTCTTTATGTACCATCAAAAGAGAGAAAGCTTACATTTAAAGAAAGATTTCTACCATTCACTAGATAAATCACATGATCGATATAAACAGGTCAAAAGTTATAATCTAACTGGAGTCACATATAAATTTGACAGCTACCTTGAAGACTACATTAACTATTTTTCTTCCTCGTTAAGCATGGCCGTTTTTTGTTTTTAAGTTCAATGCAGTACAATAATTCTTAGCAATATACTCTAGGAATTATTGCCTAACGAGTCTAACCAACAGGTAAGAAAATGCAATTTTTTCACAATTTAATTACTAAAACATTTCTGTCAATAATAATTTTCTAAGTTTTTTCAAAGATACATTTATGATCTAGACGATTTATATCTACTCATAAATACAATGTTTGCACCTAGATGCACGTTCATGAATGTTTTAGTGTGTGCCTACATCCATTCGGTTTTCTGTTTGATTAAAAAAACTGAAATGCGCCTGCAACTAAAACTGATGATGATGATGATCATCATAGTAGTTAAGCCTGTCTTTGAAAATCATCCCCATCATCGTCATCATTGTAATAATTATTATTATCATCATCATATCATAATCATCTCCATCGTCGTCGTCATCATAATCTCTTATACCAACAACAAAATCAACAGCAGCACTGTGACATAAATGTGTGGCTTATAAGCATTGGCAAAAAAATCTGGTCAAAAATCAAATTACCCCGCGGAGGACGAATGAGTCACTGTAGTCATTGTGGTGGCGGTGGTGGTTAGGAGGGTTAGATTGACATTCGGCTCTGTGATGTTTGCCTTGGCCGTCCAGTTGCAGGCCGTGGTGCTTGTCACCAACAGCGGTGTTTTGACGTCGTTAAAGAAGGCCCCCAATCCAATCCACATCATTAACACCAAAGAGGTCATGGTCCCGAAGAAGCGCCCTGTAGCACCACGCAGACGCAAGTCGTTAGTACGCTGTATGCGAGCCACTTTTTTGTCCAGGTGTAAAATGCTCTTTACCACTTAACAACTCACCCACTTGTTGCCCCAAGGGAAGAACATCCCAAATGTGATAACCCCAGCACAGGGCCATTGAGTATTCCAGACACTATGTAAATGGCCTGGAATGTAAAGCGTTACTTGAACTCCGTATCAGTCATAAGGTCAGATGCATCTTCTACTAAGACATTTAACAATGTAAAAATAAATGACTACCAATGCATTAAACATTTAATGTAAAAATAATTCATAATATTTGAAGCAATTTCTCAAGTTACTTATGCAATAAATTAGGAAATAATCCTAGCGACACTTTAAAATAAGCTTCTGATCACAGCATCGCAAATCGTGTAGCAACATTTCGATATGACATCATATCGCTTCTGATGATTTGTCTTGACATAATAAGCATTCGCAATAAGCATTTGAAGAAAACGCGGTGTAATCAAATGGTTCTTTAAACATACAGACCTCAAGCACGGAGCCCAGATGCGAGACAACCCACGCAAGAGCGATGGCTAACAATCCGTAGAAACCCACTGCGACAGACAAGAGGAGGATGCATTGCGCAAAGAATGGTCTCTAATACACTCCGTGATAATAATAGTACTTGGAAAAAATATAAAGTATCTGCTACGATGAATTAAAAGTTTTCTAGAAATAGCTATTCAGTAATATCGTACCGCTATCAAGCACTAACATAGCATGGTCGCATAGTATGTGTTCGTTTAGTCAGCCTAGTCAGTGTAGGTGTGCAATTTGGGGAATTTTTTTTTTTGGTTGTTTTTTTGTTTTTTTGTGTAGTCACCTGAGTAAAATGCACGTGGCTTTCACAAAGGCTTATAGAAGGTTACTCACCGAGTAATTTTGAGATTATGGTGGAGCGGAATTCCGAGACGTTTTTACAGCAACGGTTGGTCTGCATGACGTCACTAAACGTGACTGCTCCCAGAGCGTTCAGTCCCGACGACAACGAACTGAGAGATTAATTAAACACAGCGCTAAAAAGGATGACGTCATAAAATGTTTGTCGCCATAGCAACAGTTACTTGTCACTCAACATCACGGTCATCTCCCTCAAAAAGCGGCATCCACAACATAAGCCCCACAGTTATGACGTCAGTGTAACATACCGCATATGATATTTAGAACCTTTGTCGGACTACGCCACGTGCTTATGAGGTCGGTGAAGCTAAGGAAAACATTCATCACATCAGTGCCAGATGCTCACCTCAGGCTGCCACTGACGATGGAGGACAGAAATACTCCAGGAAGGCCGTCAACGTGTCCCAAGATGTCCATCACAAAAAGTGGGATGAGCTGCGACATGAGCATGAGCAGCCTTTAGTCCCAGAGCAAATGTATCGGGGTCAGTCTTGACATGTTCTTGTTCTAGTTTTAGTGACACTCCATCATAGACAGGAGTCTTGACGGACGCAAAAGATAAGGGGCTTTATAACCGTTAAGACTGTCCCATAACTGGCTTCCTTCCTTGATATTTATTTCTGTAACCGTCAGCTTCTCTGAAATGCGAACCGATCGTCCCCGTTTCAGCCTGTGAGCAATTCGCGCCGTTTTGATTCCCCCATTTTTGTCGTTATGTCTTGCTTCGACTGTTGGACAGGAAGTCTTTACCGTTTGAAGCCTAGATTCACTGCAAATAAATACAGGTTAAATTGTTTCTTTTACGGGAAAGTGATTTCGCGCTACTGGGACTTTATCCAACTGCCCATTTTGACAGGCGCACCTACGTAATCCAAACGTATTGTGTCTCTATGATTGCGCTTGCCTCAGGGTTACTCACCTGGTCAGTTTGTGTGACGAGGCCAAAAGTAATCGGGTGGCAGTCGGCGTAGAAGGCGAATATTTCAATGCAGATCATACAACAGAAACTGACGATGAGAATCAGTCCCGGCACGTTTAGAAGCATGGCCCTGCACAGTAGTAGTAGTGGTAGTAGTAGTGGAATTTATAAAGCGCAATATCTCAGCTAAAGGCGGACTCATTGTGCTGAGCAAGACATTATCGCCACGACCTTGGGTCACAGTGACGTCATGGTGATGTTACAACAGAGCGTAAATATTTGGTGTTTTTATGTTTACAGTCGGGGATATACACCTTGGATTTATTTTATCAGACTCCATCTTTGCGTAAATGTATGATCTTTCAATCAGTTAATAATAATCATAATAAATTATAATAATCATAATAAATCGTAATAATAATATGTTAATACTGAGAACACTTAATCTCTATAGGCTGTAGGTTCAAGCTGAGTACACGGTCTTTAATTTTAATGCTGTAATGTTGCTTAGTAAAGCATGGTTACATCTGGGCTTTCTTGAGGCTAGGGCAAGACAGGCAGCGCTGTACTTGTCCCTGGTTAATGCCGTACAGGTAGACCCAGAAGAAGAGACCGCCAACAACCACTGACCATACCGTGTGTCGAGTCTTGGGGTCAAAGTCAAATCTGCAACGAATCAAACTGTTGGTGAAATACTGATGATGATTATGATTGATGATTTTTTACAAGGATGACGATGATGATAGTGTGTAATTTTCATAAGGATCAATAAAATACTGTCGTTTTCATCGATGATAACGCGCATAGAAGGTCAAAAACTTCAAACTTTTTATCGCGTGCGATACGTCCCACCCGTGAACAGCGCCTACTCGTCAAAGACGATTCTGGAGCGGTTGCTAGCGATGAGCCAGGCGTTGCCGAAGCCGCCCATGACGATAGAACCTTGGATGAGTACCGCCAGCAGACCAGCAAAGATGACCCCGGCCTGAAAGGTGTCTGTCCACAGCACCGCCTTCATCCCGCCCTGCATGTTCCCACAAAAACGATCTTGTCATCGGCGTTCTCTTCGCCTCTCAAATCATTAAAACGCAGTGAAACATACAAAAGGCAAAAGAATCTGACGCACGAAGAGTATTACGATACGAGGAGCTTAATTTGCCTTTATGACGGTCGGCTGAGGACATGAGAGATGTTTATAAAACGGCAGGTGCTCTGGCAGTATTTTATTGCTCTATAATAAGGAAACATCTTACCAGAGTCGTGTAGAAGGTCACAACAAACCCCATGCCGATAACAAAACCCCACAGATGAAGCCCTGTGACTGGAAAAAGAAATTTGCACCATTTTAACCAAAGCACGAGTATATCAGCTAGAGTTAAATATTCTTTGGTCAAAAAATTATATTTCAGTATTTTTATAATGACCACATTACAATGAGGCGAAAACAGATTTTTAATGCTTGGAGGTTAGGTCTGGTAGGGGAAGGTGATGTGAGCACGTTACAAAGAATTCTGTGAGACCTATTTCTCTTTTCTCGGGTGGGGGGGGGGGAGAGGATGAAGATGCTATATACTATGATGTCAAACTTGTTAAAAAATGTATTTACCTGCATTTAAGTACAGAAGATGTAATAAAAGCTGTAAATCATCTAAGACTAAATAAGGCTCCAGGGCCTGATGGAATACTGTTTAAGATTGTCAGGACGATATTCTAGGGCACCTAATGACTTTGTTTAACAAAATCTTTGACAACGGAGAATACATTAAAAGCCTGGAGTGTCGAAACGATCGTCCCAGGATTTAAAACAGAGAACCGAGATACTCCGGACAATTATAGAGGGATATCGCTAATTCTTACAGTAAGTAAAATATATTTTGAACTTGAGACTAACAAAATGATCAAAGGAAAATGATAAGATAGTTGAGGAGAGGAGTGGCTTCAGGGAAGAACATTCCACTACAGATAATAAAATAATATTTTATACTGTATGCTGTCACACAGCGATATTTACTCAAACGATTGGGCAAGGTGTATGTATGATTCGTGGATTTTAGAAAGGCATTCGATATGGTTAATAGAAACAAACTTTAGCATGTTCTACATAACCTTGGAGTTGGAGGTAAGATGCTCACCATTTTACAAAGTATGTACCAGAACATCAAAGCCTGTGTGAGGTGTAATAACCACAGAGTACTTTAACTGTCTGACTGAAGTAAGGCAGGGTTGTAATTTGTCACCTATTCTCTTTACGTTTTTTTTTCTAAATTAGCTGTAGATGTGTGTCAGAAAGGTATTAATGACATCCAAATTATTCCAGATATAGTACAGGTACTCCTACTGCTCTTCGCAGATGATGTTGTACTTACACCATATTCTGTTGCTGGTCTCCAAAAACAGTCTCATATTTTAAAAAAATATGCTGATGGTTTTGGAATGAATGTGCACCTCAGAAATGCCAAAGTCATCGTGCTTAGGAAAGGATTTGTAGTGTCAAAGGAGTGTTGGCATTATGGTGACGAAAGAAAGGATAGAGGTTGTTAACATGTATAAGTATGTAGATCTCTTTTTCACAACTGAACTCTCCCTCTCCCATCCTGCTGATGATCTTGCAGCTAAGGCCAAAATCAGAACCTGCCAGCTATTAAAATAATTGGAAAATTGGAGATATGCCAAGAAGCGGATTCTCTCAGATGTTCGACCTATGGGTCAGAAAATTTGGGGTTTTCAAAGATATGAGGCTGTTGAACATATGTTCAGCTGCAAACATTTCTCAAATGTGGGTCACTTAACACAAAACAGAATGATCTATGGTGACCAGGGACGGTATCAAATATTGGTGACTACAAATGTTAGATGTATGAAGCACTGGCTTCGTCTTATTTATATTAATGACGCTAGACTCCCCAGAAAAGCATACATTGTTAAATTAGCTACAAGAAAACGGTAAAGGTACTTGTAAAAGAACTTTTTGTGTTAATGGCTTTGGAATTGTATGGCTCCAGCAAAGTGAAGATAACAAAAACATGTTTTAAGAACCTTTAGACAAAGACTTATAAATTGTTTCCAACAAAATGGCGCAACGATATATGCACAAGTGTAAGCCTTGAGATTTTTTTAGTTTTAAGAGCTATGTACCGGCTGAGAGATATGTATATATATATATTTTAAGAATACATTGTTTCAGGGAAGCATTTATTAAGTCTTGATTTGGAATATCACTCATCATTGTAAAAATTATGTATCTCCCAGCCATTTGAACTGCACCCGATGCAAGCATGAGATTAAAGATGAAGTGGACGTGTTGTTTGATTGTCCTGCCTATGACAGTTATAGAGAGAAAGTTAATGTTTTAAAATCTACAATACCATATGAACAGGGAACTGAAGGGATCACACGAGTAACTCTGAAACAACGATCAAACAAATCTGTAGATATCTCTATCAAATATTTAAAAACAAAATTGAAATAAATACACTATCAGAAACATAAAGAAATGTTAGTAATAATAGATAATACTATTGTAAATACTGCTGATATTTTATTTCTTTTAATTTCCCCCTTAAAACAAACCAAAGTATTTGCTCAATAAAGAATTCGTTCGTTCGTACCTGCATTTAAAGCAAGGGATGGAGCATACAGCAAAAATGCCATATACACCAACTGAAAATTACGAACATGTGAAGGAAACAAATTAGAAAGGTCATCAATACTCATCCAGTGCCTAGCAATAAATTTCTCCTCTTCCCATTAAAACACTTGCGCCTATATAGTCATTCATACATGTCTTTCCATAATTTGTGTAACGTTCTAAAAAGATTCATAACAACTTTGGTTCTTTCCTTTCTCTTCAAGAATTTTTCTCACACGTTTGTAGGCTTTTAGCTTTAAAAATTAACAGAACTTTGGCATGATAAACATAATAAAGAGTGAGTGTTTTACTAAAATGTCGCAGCACCAATTACTGCTCTGTACTACGTCAAGACGTAGTTGGTGGGATTGGCTGCTCACCGTTTGAAATATAAGAAGACTTGAAGCCAATAGTCTCACTTTCTTGTCGAAGCGCATTTCCAGGTACTGCAAAGAGAAAGGCGTGTTCATTTGTAAGGGGCTAGCGATGACATAACTGACATGTCCTGATGACACCTAGTTATTTTTCTAAGGTACCATAAAAGGGTCTAAGAGCAGCTGTGGGTATCACTACACCCTGATATCAGTACGTTTCTACAGTTCGTCCATAGAGTCATCTGAAAAATCCTTATTGCTTTCTCTAACATTTAAAGAAGTACCAAGTCCTTTCTGGTAAAAAGAAAACCCAGTATTTTTTAACCTATGGGTAGCGGGAACGTTTCAAGTAACAATGACATAATAAAGCTATTTTTTCAACTCAGTGTTTCTTCGGAATTAGTCATTCTAATACGTGACATCCATTTCTTTGGAAAAACATATTAGGTGAGAACTTTCCAGTCTCCCTTATTTCTTCGACCACTTCAGCAAAACCAGGTATTTGAATGTATGCATGGGGGGCAACATCGCAGGCTTAAGCACACCCAAAGACATGTAGAGGTTCACAGTATTCAGTTCGTGACCTTCACAAATACTTATTTCACCTGTCGCAAGAGAGTCGCGATTGTGAAATATAATGATGTTTGATGTGTCTGTGTTAACCGTTCTTTGATTTGTCTAGGGTGATCACAAGGTCAATGCTCCTTGATCTATCACAAAGGTGGTTTCGCTAATTCCGTCGCGATATCTGAGAAGAGAATAACACCATCAGCAAAAAAAAAAAAAAAAATCCAATATATCGGCTTTGGCTCTTTTCTCATCAATCAATGACAAATGAGGTTGTATACGGGAAGCATGCTGCTTTCATACATTTACCTGCCTTAAACTAGAAAGTAGTCGTTGATGTCTAGTCAATCAAAATTTACATTTGAATCAGTCAGATTATTGTCTGACTATTGAATTAGAAAATCGTTCTGTCAGAAGAAATAGGAAAAGGACGCTGAGATTTGTTTATTGTATTATACTACAAGTTTTCTGTGACAAAGGGAATGTGTTGAAGAATATTTCATAAGTTAAAACCAACCGACTATGTAAGCATATAGATAGCAGATAAATAACCCACTATTTTAGAGAAACAGGGAGAAAATTTAAGGAGGTCAAGGTATCTGTGTACCCCAACAATTTCCCTGAAGACAGCAACGATGAGCAAGTTGTCTACCTCAAAAGTGCTGGTGATGCCAAGGTTAAAGAAGAACGGGATGAAGATGCGACAGGCCCCGGCAATGGCGAAGATGAAAGCCACGACGAGGTACCACCACATAGTGTTGTAGTTGTAAATCTCTGCAGGGTTGCCCAGCAACGTCAGGGCAGACATGAAGGTCACCATCAAAGACATGGCGACTGGAAAGACGGCCATCTTCTTGCCGCCAAACAAAAACTCTTCAGTCGTGTTCCGCTTCCGGTCCCGGATAGCGTAGAAGATGCCAATTCCCGCTGATATCAGCAGGGTGAGGACGAAGAGCGTGTAATCCACCGGCCCGAAGGTGCGTACGCGACCTGTGTTGATGCTGTAATCGCCCGCCATTGCCTCCAGCAGACGACACCTGGACCTACAAACAATTGGGAATGCGCTGCAATAAGTCCGCCTTCCACATGTCGTTCCCTAGAACTACTTAAGGCCAGAAAACTTCTAATATTTTTATCTTAATGCAAGCATATAACTTGCGAGACGGTATTTTATTGACTTTTTTTTATACGACGAAAACACTAAATATTGTCATACTGCTTTAAAACAAATTTGACTGAAGAAGCAGGGACTATCCCTCCTTATGGAAATTTAAGCTATGTAAATAGATAAAATGATATATTTACCTGAAATATTGACTTAGGGACTTGCAAGCTACCTCTTGATGCAGATAAAACACATGAATTGTTTGCTGTGCTAAAAAAATTATCAGAACTGGCAGAATACAAAATTTGTTGGAGGCATCACCCTAGAATCTCGATAACACTCGGTAGCTGTTTACTTCTGTGCGACCATTCACTTCAAAAGTCATGGCCTTACACTGTACATACTCAACGGAGCAAGAGATTGTTTGATAAACTGCAAAACAGGATACACCAACAATTACAACGTACTTGGTTTGGGTGGGACTCAAAGCAAACAGAAGTGAACTGGCACACAAAAACAGTGTGCGTTGATGCACTCTGTCACTGGAGTGGTTGACAAATGACAGCAAACTGAATAAATTAAAATGCGATTACACGTAAACGTGGGAATTCAAAGTTTTGTTCTTGTGCAGATATGTGTCTCACAGATGGAAACACAAAGAAGAGTAATTCAAGTGCAAAAGTGATTCGTTTTATCAAGCCGTCCTATAGTCTCTCCCTCTATATTATTTCAAGGGAAGAAAAAGGACATTATCACGATAAACAACAATATAAATATAAAGGACTATTGATTGGGCTGTAATATGTATTTGTTGCGGTTGGATAAAACTCAGTGCACAATATTATTTCCCTTAATCTGGGTGAATACACCGTTTCTGTCCTCGAGATACACGCCTACAAACATCAACACGCACAGATAGATGTCAACAACACAGACGTCATGATTGTACATGGACATGTTGTGACCTTAAAGCAATGAGAGAGTCGGGACCATGTTTTTAGGCGTGTATGTGTGTGATGAGCGGCCCGGTGGCGCAACGGTTAACGCTGTTAGCACTGTTAGCACTGTTAGCGCCTGTCACCAATACAGTGAGGGTTGGCTGCCCTGAGTTCATTTCTCGTCTCGGGCATGCTGTTCTTTCTCTGCACGTGACATCTGTTTACAGAGCTGGCTGCCCTCCGCCAAGGACGGTCCCAAGCCCGGCTGAAAAAGGAGGAGGGTTGGGCGTGGGGCCAGCATCCCCACCCCGTAAAACAAATCCTTGCTACCAAACATCGACAACAGTCAAGACTGTAGTCGATGGCCTATGCCCAGGAGGGGCGAAGGGCCTCAAAAAAAAAAAAAAAAAAAATGTGTGTGATGATGTGTCTCCTGTGTGCACATCTTACACGCCGTGTAGGGTTCACCTGTCATTCACCTGAGGCCAAAAACCTACATCAAGAACTGATGCTGATTACTACATCGCTATCTTTGGCAGTAAACGTGTCTCTGTTTGCGACACTCGTCGAAAACACGAAGCAAAGGAGTAACTGTAGCGTGTCGGCGATTGTTCTGCTGTCCGTGTTGTGCTTCCCGTACTGTGCTGGCCCGTCGCTGGGTGTGTGCGTACGGATGGGGAGAATCAAGGGACGGTTTACCAGTCCTTGTGTAACCCTATCCATCTCGCGAGCCCTAAAGCCCTGACTCGCGGCGTCGTCGTCGCGCATCAGCTGCTCGCAGGGTCTTCACATGTATCTTTTTTTTCCGGGATGGGACAGCAAACCCCTCCTCTCTTTGACTCCCCCCCCCCTTTTCTTTGTCTTTTTCTTGCCTTTCGGGCGCGCGGGGTCCTTGGCGCGTTTTCCTGTCTTCTCTGGAGAGTCTTCATCCAGCAACGGACGGCGCCGAACGTGGGGGACGGTGCTGGACCGTGGCCCTAGCGGCCGGCGCTGGTCTCTCATCATCACAAGCCATGGGTGCTGAAGTCGGAGGTGGTGGGCCGCAAGGCGCACTCTGAAATAACCACACCACCACGCAACACAGCCTATGCCACTTGGAGAAAGTAATGACAGAAATGGTGCTCGCCCTGTGAAGATCCGCCAGGCAGGTGCAGTTTTTTTTATTTTGTAAGATTTTTGAGGCTTTGGTCGCGATCATGTGGACCCCTGATATAAAGTAATAAAAATAAGTACTCTTATAAACTCGTGTGCTTATAGACGGCGAGAAAAGGTTGTAGTGGGACAGACGACTAACACCAAATCGAATGGATCGGGGGTTGGTTTAACAATGACCGCGCAACCCCGTCCCTTTTATCATACTACATGGAGGAGAGAGGGAAAAGTATCAGTCCAAGAAAGAACTACTATCGGTACATGGAATGTCCGCACATTACACCAACACGGAAGGTGATGAACACACACGCGAGATCAAACACTACAAATGTGACATAAGGGGCCTGCTAGAAATCAGATGGATGATGGACGGGATTTGGAGAGACAGTAACGGATGAAGGCCATAAACACTGGTATATTAGAGAGGAAACAAAACATGATAATGGTGTATATATCCATGCCCACTGGGCTAGAGTTCTTTCCTGCGCAAAGGTGTTGGAAGGTGCTGTCATAGCACTTCTAGAGCCGTGCTGTTCATTTCATGGACGGCTGTCCATCCCTCTAGGCGTGCTAGGGTGTTGGTACTGGGCATCGTTTCGAACCTCGAAATTTAGCGCATCTTGATCATTCACCTTCAACCGCCAGGTGGTGCCGGAGGGGTCAGGTGTTGCAAAACAGTATAGTCCTTATGCCGGAGCCGATATTTGACATGCGATTAACCTACGAAGCCATGTTGGTAAGTGTGCAATATTCTACTGCATCCTCTGGTCTTGAACTGCTTTGATCGGCGAGTGCGAGTTTGTGTGCAAGCAAGCCAGTTTGTTTTGCGCTGGAATCGTTTCTTTCTGATTGTTAGAGAATTTTATCTCTGTGTTGCTGCTGTTATCTCTGTTCTCACTTATTCCAATTCAATAGCTTCAGGGGAGCTTTGCACGCCAGATCATAAGTAGTGACATTGTAAAAGGTCTTGGTTGGGAATGGGCTTGAAAGGAGGGAAGAGTTTTACTCACGCCGTTAAACACGCTTCTTCCTTTTCTTGTGTTTCTCCTACTTGGACTGGAATTTTTCCTCGATCATCTCCCTTCACCTATGTTCCGGCCACCTGATCTGTGGCACGGACTAACACAGAGTCCGCCTGTGACAAGAACAGTCAGCGCCCGGTCGTCCCATCGGGAGAGAGCAGGGAGGAGACAAGACTGAGTAACAGTTCTCCAGCGTTTTGTCGTCCATCCTGCTAGAACCATCAATAGACAATTTTTGTTTGTTTGTTTGTTTCCCTATAGTTCCACGCTGCAGGTTGTGACTGTGGTGTCGTGGCCTGTGAGTGTGCAGCTGCGACTGTGTATCCGGCGACACGCATTGAGTACTAGAGAGGTGTGAACTCACAAAGACTTGCAAACTATAACCTTTGTTTTAAAGTATAGAGATTATAAAGAAAGCAACGGACAGGGAGAATTAAGGAAACTGAACTGGAGCAGACTAGTATAACCAGGTAGGTAGAAAACAAAATAATCACATTGTTTACACTGGTGAAATTAAGAGAGATTGTGTTGTAAGGCTTTATTACAGATCCTCACCTGGTTACCTTTGAAACATTTCAGCCGTAAGCACCCCTGCCTGGCTTAAGTAATAGTGTTATATACTAAGTATAATACAGAACAAAGAAAAGCATTTGGAGCCACAGTTAGGAAACGGAGATAAACCCCTACCTCCAGGTTTGCTTTTCCTCAGTTAAACACTCATCGGTGCAGACATAGACGTGAGACAAAATCAATGTTTACAAATATGTTTACAAATCAGGACATAAAGATTTGATTGTGAGTTAATTTTAAAAGTTGTAAAAAACTTTGGAAAGTGCTACACCTATTATTTAGAAATACATCTCTGTTTAACATGCAAGCATAGTGAGCACAACAATATTCTCTAAAGCAAGCTGATAAAAGGTGTCTGAGCCTCAGTGGTGGTAGAGTGACAAATATCAGATCCAGTCTATGTTTAAAGGCCCTGCTTTAAATCAAAAGCTAATATTACCATCTACCACATGAAAGTGTTTACAGTCGAGTCTGTACTACTCCGTTTTCGAAACTTTCTCCAGGTGCGAATGCCTCATTAATATTCCCATCACCAATAATTATTTTCACTTTCGGTGTGTCATCTTCCTCACGAGTAGGCTTGACGAATGTGTTGTCACCATCTCGCTCTTTCGAGAATTCAGGATTTTTGTTGAGGGAAGAAGCAGAGCCAGATTGTATATTGTAGATGGTGCTCTTTGATGCGCTCCGGTCATATTTCTGCACACATATAGAGTGCACGAGGTCAGACCACACAAAGATAGAAAAAGGAACTGACAGAAAAATAATATGATGGATGATTACAGTTTGGCTCAAAGTTTTGGGTAGAATTATGAAACTTACATCCACATCCGTTCTGTTAGCTCAAAGTTCCATTTTGGACAAACTGATGACACTAAGGACAAAATAAAATGTGGTCTACGCATGGGTGGCACAAGCCGGTGGGCAAAATAGTCTTGTACAAGACAGCATAAACGTTGACAGATTATTCGTACGATCATTAGTCGAGGGCTTTTCTTATTCATTTCCTTCCTAGTGTATACGCACGTACAAATACATAGACATACCATGCAGATATCCATCACATGCTACATGCCAATCGCTCACTGACTTTGATCAAAGAATACTGGTGCTAATGTTCTAGAAGTAGATGCTTGTATCGCGGACTACTTAATTAGTTACCTCTCTCTCTCCCACTTTCTTGAGCTCTATTCTTGTTGAATGTGTCGACATCACTATAGCTATGACTTATGTATGACGTATGTTTGATTTATGTACCACAAACGACTGAAACGATGTAAAATGGAAGAAAAAATAACTGAGTTTGGCGACGGGAACACATACGATATTGTTGTGAAAAGGTCAAGTTGTTTGTGTTGTGGGTTATTGTCATCCGGTGCTTATCTATGCCTGTCTTTTCTCGTCCTTTCTGTATCATACGCTCTTTTCATAGTCTATTTCCTGTCCAATAACAGAGACGCGCGGCTATCGGGTAGGGCGCACCCGTTCAGGTCTGATATAGAGTGAGTCTGTCTTGTCTTGTCTTGTCAGTCTTATAAAGTCAAGAAAAAATACAGACAAATCACAAACATGAACAGTGGTTTTGACAGTAGATATTTGACAGTCTCAGTCTCCTGAATACTCACCCCTTTATGCACGATGCCAAAGCGAAGGGGCTTGAGAATCTTCTCGGGAAGACAGGGGAAGAGCTTATCGAAGATGGGGCAGATCAAACGGGGATCAATTGAGGTCGGTTTAGTGAAGCCTGCAATTCCAAACACAGAAGGGAAATGACTTCGACGAATGTAAGAATCCTGTGTGTGTGTGAGAGAGAGACAGAGAGAGAGAGAGAGCGTGAGAGAGAGAGAACAAGAAAAGACATAAACAGACAGACAAATGAAATAAAAAATGTGATTTGACTAATAAGGCTTAACTCGGAGAGTGTAGTCGGCTGCAACTTTTATTCTAACGACGGGTTTAAGATTAGGGCATTATACTATTTTCCAAAGTCTGATATATTTTCCTACCCAACACGCACACTTCTGTTTTCACGATACAGGCACAGAAAAATTTCGACAATACAGATGTCAGGATTGTACAATGTACATGGATGCGTTTACATTTTCAAGGCTTCAGCCAGTGGAAGAATTGAGACCGTGTTAGAATTCAGCATATCGGTGACAAATGTGATGTCACGAGTTTGACCTGTCGCTGTCTCATTGTAAGAAGATTTTCTTAGGCGTGTATCTCGCAATAAGTTTTATCAATTATTATAAAAAAAACTACGCCCAACTAGATCTTTAAAGCAGTGTCATTATGTCCTCATTTACAGTACTAAATTACTGGATTGTATATTTTTAATAAACACCAGGAGAAATAATCAGGAAAGAGTGTCCCCATGTGGTGTAAAGTGTCCTCAACAATGACTAAGACACCTGAATATCTTGTAACGAAAGTTAAATATTTGCAGAAAAAGTGCACTCCTGTGGGTTTTAACGCTTTTCCTCACTTCTTCGCCGTTTACAGAAAATGATGTGCAACCATGTGTGG
This sequence comes from Pomacea canaliculata, assembly GCF_003073045.1. Lineage (NCBI taxonomy): Eukaryota > Metazoa > Mollusca > Gastropoda > Architaenioglossa > Ampullariidae > Pomacea > Pomacea canaliculata. The sequence continues at coordinate 10,979,584 of NC_037590.1, forward strand.
CAGAATGAGACCTAGATGACTTCACTGACCCGTGAAGAAGCTGATGACGATGCCAGGCCCCCACACCAAGATCATGCCCAGTCCCGTGTACCACATGTATGACATTTGGTACAGCGGCTCCAGCACTCTGGCGGACGGACAAAGTGAAAGACAAACAGTCCATTAAAAGCAGCAATTCCTACAGTGATGACTACCAGCAGATAAAGCTTCATATGAAGGACTACATGACTATAAACGGTACAGATTCAATTAGGTGCATAGTGGTCGAAGTTTCTTTTTTAAAAAAAGCTTGTGTCATTTCTTTAGACATATCCTTTCTATGTTATCTTTTTTACTTGTGATTCCTAGTTCGACTGTACTGTTTATAGTCGACTTCATCTAACAAGTTAAAAACTCACGGTAAAAATCAGCGCTTAAATAGTGTTTTAGTATGAAAGTTTTCTACACATTGAAATTTCCCTTTTGCTCGTTGTTTGTGCTTACTAACAGATTTTTCTGAATGTATCGTCAAATGTGCTAGAACCCATTTGTTAAAGAGTTATTTGTGAAGGGAAATAAATGGAAAGCAAGTAGCTGAGTATTGATGTGGAAGGGGAAATTCAAACAGCGAGCGGGAGATATATCTCCAGAGAGGAATAGGGAAAAGAAAAGAGTGTGGAAAAATTCACGCCACCCATTTGATAAATTATACAATACGCATAATCAATTCAAAAAGAAACACCTATAATCTAACTGGAACCGCCTCAGATTACTCCAAAATGGACAGCTACCTAGAAAACTATGTTAACTACTATCTGTTGTCGTTAAGCATGATCTTTTCATTTTCAGTGCAATTCAGCGAACTCACTTTGGATCGGTGGCTGTGACTTACTAGAAGCATTTATTTCTACACAAAAATATGTTGTTTGAATCTGTAGATGAACGTTCGTAAATGTTTTAGTACCTAAGTACCTACATCCATTATTATTTGGTATTTGATTTTTAAGAAAATACCAACATACACTGTAGTTGAAAATCATCTCTATCGTTGTCGTCGTCGTTGTAATCATCATCATCATCATGTAGCATTGTGATTAATTTGTGCTTTATAGAAATTAAACTCTGGGTGAGAAGACAAGTTACCCAGCGGAAGACGAATGGGTCACTATAGTCGTGGTGGTGACGGCGGTGGTGGTCAGGGTGACATTAGGCTCTGTGATGCCTGCCTTGGTCGTCCAGTTGCAGGCCGTTGTACTGGTCACTGACAGCGGTGTTTTGATGTCGTTAAAGAAGGCCCCCAGTCCTATCCACAGCAGTAGTACCAGAGAGGTCATGGTCCCGAAGAAAGCGCCCTGTAGCACCAAGCAGACGCAAGTCGTCAGCGCACTGTACGCGTGCATGAGTCTTCCTGTTTTTGTTTTTGTTTTTTAATATGTGTGTGCGCGTGCAATCATCCTTTTTGACCAGGAATGCTCTCTACCACTTAACAACTCACCCACTTGTTGCCCCAAGGGAAGAACATCCCAAATGTGATAACCCCCAGCACAGGGCCATTGAGTATTCCAAACACTATGTAAATGGCCTGGAATGTAAATCAGGTATGAAGTCAATTACGTATTCTTACTAAGACATTTAATTGTAAAACACATGATTTCCTACTACAAATGTATCAAATATTAAGTTTAAAAATTTAATGAAATTTGAAGCAGTTGCGTGCGTTACTGATCGCAAATCATGTAGCAACATTTCGGTTAAGCACTGTAAGTGTGGCATAACATTTTTAATTGTTCTTTCTTAAAGATTCGTGCTTTTGACAAAAGGAGCAATCTGCTCTTAGATAATATTCACTTTGAAATTGAAGAAATTGCGGTTTATAAAATAGTTCTCTAAACTTACAGACCTCAAGCACGGAGCCCAGATGAGAGACAACCCACGCAAGAGCGATGGCTAACAATCCATAGAAACCCACTGCGACAGACAGACAACAGGAGGATGCAATGCACGAAAAAAAAATTACCTATAAGGTTTGTTAATACTCTCCTTGATAATTACAGTACTTGACAAAATATAAAATATCGGATACGACAAATTAACAGTTTCCGGTAATATCCTTCCGCTATCGAACACTAGCATAATAATTATGACCACAGTTTGTGTTCATTTAGTCAGCCTAGGTGCGCAATTTTGCGAACCTTTTGTAGTCACCTGAGTAAAACGCACGTGACTTTTGCAGTTTTCACAAAGGTTTACAGCAGGTTACTCACCGAGTAATTTTGAGATCATGGCGGAGCGGAATTCCGAGACGTTTTTACAGCAATGGCTGGTCTGCATAATGTCACTAAACGTAACTGCTCCCAGAGCGTTCAGTCCCGACGACAACGAACTGCGAAATTAATTAAACACAGCGCTAAAAATGATGAAGTCATCAAATGTTTGTCGCCATAGCGACAGTTGCTTGTCACAAGCGTAACATAAGCCGCACATACATGACGTCAGTGTAGCACACTTATGACCAGCGTTACTAGACCGCATGCTTATGAGGCTAGTGTAGCTAGAGAGAACATGACATCAGTACCAGATACTCACCTCAGGCTGCCACTGACGACGCAGGACAGAAATACTCCAGGAAGGCCGTCAACGTGTCCCAAGATGTCCATCACAAAAAGTGGGATGAGCTGCGACATGAGCATGAGGAGCCTTTAGTCCCAGAGCAAAGGTATCGGGGTCACAGTCTTGACATGTTCTTGTTCTAGTTTTAGTGACACTCCATCATAGACAGGGACTTAGCACTGTAAAGCTTTATATAACTGCTCATTTTGATAACCCAAATAAAGCTTTATCCCACATCCTCCCAACACACGTCCATGTTGTGTTTCTATGATTGTGTGGGACTCACCTGGTCAGTTTTTGTAACGAGGCCAAACGTAATCGGGTGGCAGTCGGCGTAGAAGGCGAACATGACGATGCCGATCATGCAGCAGAGACTGACGATGAGAATCAGTCCCGGCATGTTCAGGAACATAGCCCTGCACAGTGAGGTCACCTCATCATCAAATCATCGCCATGACCTCGGGTCAGAGTGACGTCAGATACGCCAGACCGTAGATACTTGGCGTCTTAACTTGGGATTAACATAATGAGACTCCATCTTCCCTGATATACTCACACACACGCTCTCTCTTCCTCTTTCAATCAGTTAAAAATAAAAATGTGGACAGAGAAAAAGAGTTAATACTGAGAACACTTTATCTCTACGGGCTATAGGTTCAAGATGAGTAAAGGGTTTTCTAATGTTGCTTAGTAAAGCATGCTTACATCTGGGCTTTCTTGACGCTAGGGCAAGACAGGCAGCGCTGTACTTGTGCCTGGTTAATGCCGTACAGGTAGACCCAGAAGAAGAGACCGCCAACAACCATTGACCATACCGTGTGTCGAGTCTTGGGGTCAAAGTCAAATCTGCAAGGAATCAAACTGCTGATGAAATACTGATGATGGTTATGATTGATGATTTTTTTTTACAAGGATGACGATGATGATAGTGTGTAATTTTCATAAGGATCAATAAAATATTGTCGTTTTCATCGATGATAACTAGCACAGAAGGTCATAAACTTCAACTTTTTATCGCGTGCGATACGTCACACCCGTGAACAGCGCCTACTCGTCAAAGACGATTCTGGAGCGATTGCTAGCGATGAGCCAGGCGTTGCCGAAGCCGCCCATGACGATAGAACCTTGGATGAGTACCGCCAGCAGACCAGCAAAGATGACCCCGGCCTGAAAGGTGTCTGTCCACAGCACCGCCTTCATCCCGCCCTGCATGTTCCCACAAAAACAATTTTGTCATCGGCGTACTCTTTACCTCTCGCATCATTAAAACGTAGTGAGTCAAACAAACAGACAAACAAACAAACCAACAGACAAAGAATCTGACACACGAAGAGCGACACACTGAGTAACAAGTATTACGACACAAAGAGCATTTAAGAGGATCGGGTGAGGACATGAGATACAACAGGGGCTCTTGAAGGAAGAAATTGTTTTATTGTGCTGTAATCAGCAAACATCTTACCAGAGTCGTGTAGAAGGTCACAACAAACCCCATGCCGACAACAGAGCCCCACAGATGAAGCCCTGTGACTGGAAACAAAATCTGCATCTTTTTAACCCAAGTATGAGATAAGCGATATGTATAATTTGTTTTGGGGAGGGGGGGGGGTTGTTAAAAAGTTACACCAGTATAGTGTGATGATTACTACTCTATAAGCAGACACTTTTCGTGCTGTGATGTAACGGGGAAGAGGGGAAGGATGTTCAGAGCATGCGTTACAAACTTACTCGTCTTTTGTCAGGTAGGGAAGGGAAGGATAAAGGGTTTGTGAAGAATGTTTCCCATGCTGTCTTAGATGTCGAATTAAAAAAGTAATGTAATTTTTTAAATTAAAAAAGAAAGTACAGATAATTTACCTGCGATTTAAAGCAAGCGATGGTGCATACAGCAAAAATGCCATATACAGCAACTGGAAAATGAGAAACATGAGAATGAAACAAGTTCAGAATGGCCATCAATACTGATTCAATGCTTAGCAATGCTTTTCCGCATTTAGGGTTCATCTCTCCTCCCCTCTTCCCGGTAAAAAAATGCGCCCATATAGTCATCCATATCTCTCTCTCTACAATTTTGTATGCATTGTGTAACATTCTGAATAAGACTTTAGAACGACGTTGGTTCTTCCCTTTCTCCCTTCGAGTTCCCCTCACACACCTGCACTTAATTCTTAAAAGTTGTAGCTTTGTTGAACTTTTGCATCCATGATAAACAGTGTGTTTCTGACTCAAATGAACACTGTACTATGTCAAGATTCAGTTGCAATTTACTGCTCACCGTTTGCAGTATAAGAAGACTTGAACCCAATATTCTCACATGCTTGTCGAAGCGCATTTCCAGGTACTGCAAAGAGGAAGGTGTGTTCATTTGTAAGGGACTAGAGTTGGCATGTCCTGATTATACCTTTCTAAGGTAAAATAAAAGAGGCTAAGAGCATTTGAAGGTATCACTACACCTGGATAGAGCGAGAGAAGATATCAGTACGTTCTTACACTTCGTGCGTGGAGTGAAATTAAAAGTCACTGTCGCCTTATTACATACTGAAGTACCGACGAACACAGTCCCAATGTAAGTCTTTCGTGTAAAAAGAAAACGAAGTTGTTGATTTTTCTTTGTTATTTTGGGGGACTGAGGATAGTGAACACAGATGAGGTTATGAAAAGGACACTTAACTGAACTTTAGAACTCCGGTCCAGAACAATAGCATTATATATAAAAAAATATAACAGATATAAGCAAGACAATTAAAATATAAAACCCAAATAAACAAAACAAAACAAAGACTGCATAAAAAATAGCAACTGTCAAACCGCTTAAAACATTGAAAGTCATGTCCCTGTAGTATTATACTGAATTACCGAGCCCTCAGTACAGTCATGACCGCACATTCTAACATCACGATTCTGATTATAAATGGTCTGTTGCTCTGGCTGTGCTGCTATTTTAAGATGAAGAAGAAATTCAAAACAAAGAGTGGTGTATTGTATTGTATGCATAAAGGACAACATCACAGACAAAAGCACACCCAAATCGCTGTACAGGTTCACAGTATTCAGTTCGAAATATTTGTTTCCCCTGTCCCAAGAAACAGAAGAATGTTTGATATGTCTGTGTTAACCATTGTTTGTCTAAGTTAATCACAAGTCGTTCAACTGTTTCTTCAATTCAGTCGCCATATCCGAGAAGAGAATAACTTCATTAGCAAACAAAAGCATTAATAAATCGACTTTGGCTGCCTTCTCTTTTATCAAGATCAAACTAGATGGTATAGGGGATGTATACTATTTTCATACATTCACCTGCCTGAAAAACAGTTGTCGATGTCCAGTCAAGGAAGGTTTACATTATCTGACACACCTGGAGGCTAATAATCGTTGACCGCATTAAATTAACAGATTGTTCTTTCAGAAGAAAGAGGGAAAGGATGTAAGAGAGATTTGCTGTACTTAGAAAATTTTTCTTTGGCAGAGTTTTATGTTAAGTTACAGAAGAATTCAGCAATTAAGACTGCCATTATTTTGTAGGAGAGCTGCAGAGGAAGGGAATTTAATAACTGCAGGGGATCTCTGTAAGCCCAAACCATTTCCTTGCGCCGATGTGAGTTTTGAACATTGGAGTTAGCAGTCCGTGTCAGTATGTTACCTGCGGACATTTTGCGCTGCACGTGAAAAGTGAGAAGAGTGAGCGACTGAGCGAGTTGTTTGGAGTTGTTTAACAAGTGTGATGTTAAATTGTAAACGAGTGGCCAGTCTTTCCCTTCCCGAGGAAGCATGATGGCTGCGAAATGAAGACCGGTCCGCTGGCACGGTATGATCGTATTTGATGTACTTTTGGTATCTGAAAATGAATTGGTTTGGGGAATTTTCCGGTCAAACAATACTGTAAATTTGTGCTGATTATTAAAATAGTATTTCATTATACTTTAGGAACAGTTTTGGGAGGCGGAGAGACAGCGCACACCGTTTGCCGATCCTACAGAGGACGACTGGTCCAAGCCCGGTCCCTCGTCTGGATTAATGGGCATCTTATCTGTGCTGCCTTGTGGATAACTCAGGGAGATGCTTCGTTCCTTTGTTTCGAAGTACGTCAGTGTGCAAGTGACAATTGACAGTTTGCGAAGTCGTCGCTGGAGTAGAGCTGACCCCTATGAGAGCGCAGCCTAGTGGGAGGAGACTGTGGCCAGTACATCCCAGAAACTGAGTACTACAGAGTACCTCGTACCTGGTTAACGAAAGGCAACTACGCAACGTAGTCTATGCTTTTGTTTAGCTACCCGGCACTCAGACCGTGAGGGGGAAATGTACTGGTCAGTGTGAAACAGAGGTTAACGAACTGTGTGCCCGGGCGGGAGCTTTCCGTCCCTCGCAGTCAGCTGCTGTGTGTGTGGAAGTACTTCCGGAACGAGTCGCAGTAAATTTGTATTATTAAGATTAGAGAAGTCCTGTAGTAGCGGATCTGTATGTGTTGTTGTTGAACAAAAGGACACATACATGTGCGCATTCGGGCTTGATAGGAGGTACATGCGTGTGACGGGACACTTTACAGACAGGGATGTGAAAGAGTTGCTCACCTCAAAAGTACTGGTGACACCAAGGTTGTAGAAGAACGGGATGAAGATGCGACAGGCCCCGGCAATGGCGAAGATGAAAGCCACGACGAGGTACCACCACATAGTGTTGTAGTTGTACATCTCAGCAGGGTTGCCCAGCAACGTCAGGGCAGACATGAAGGTCACCACCAAAGACATGGCGACCGGGAAGACAGGCATCTTCTTGCCGCCTAAGAGGAACTCCTGAGTCGTGTTCCGCTTCCGGTCCCAGATAGCGTAGAAGAGGCCGATGCCCGCTGATACCAGCAGGGTGAGGACAAAAAGTGCGTAATCCACCGGCCCGAAGGTGCGAACGCGACCTGTGTTGATGCTGTAATCGCCCGCCATTGCCTCCAGCAGACGACACCTGGACCTGCAAACAACTGAGAGTGCACTGCAATAAGACTCTGAAAGTCCGCCTTCCACAAGTCGTTCCCTAGAATGACTTAAGGCCAGCAGGCTAAACTTTTATTTTATTATTTTATCTCAACTGCGTCAGAGTGGTCGATCAGTAGAGAACTGATGGAAGTTTTCACGGAAACTTACCTCTTACTAGAAGACGGTATGCTACGATTTGTTTTCTTCCAATCAGGATCCGGGATCAAGAAATAAAAACCTTTTCACACCCCAGATTAAAATGGTAAGTGTTGCCATTGTTTTGAATTCCTGAATTTAATTCAATATTTGCATTTAACCTTAAGAGTGCAATAGAATTTGTTTAATATACCTTCGGTGACCAAGTGTAGCTCATCCGTTTGAGTAAAAGGTGTGATGCAGACATGACTGAGTATAGAAAGGCTCCCAATGAACAATAGTGTCTCTGTCTCTGTTTTTTATTTGTGAGCTTTTTTCCATGCCTTACTGTTTACATTATTTAAAGTTGATAGGGTCATCCTGTTACAGGCGCAACTTTGTTATCGAGTAACGGGTGACGACCATACCAAAATGGCGGCCCGCTAGGCGGCGCTATCTCAAACAAATTAGGTCACTGCATGGACCTCCGTAAGCTGCTCGCTGCAGTCGCTCTCCATCGTGTGCTCCACGTCCGACACTAAAATAAACCGGTGCAAACAAGAAAAAATAAACAAAATAAAACACAAAAAACCCCTAAAATATTCCTATCACGTGGTCCATTAAAGGCAGTTCATTAATGTCACACAACTCCAAGCCATGCCCATCCCCTCTCAAACATCGATCACATCCTCTCTCCCCTCTAGTGACATCGACCGGCCTATGACGCAGCGCGTGACCCTAGAAGTTGTGCCCGCCAACCTAACCTGAAAACTTAAAGTATGTCGAGGAAAATGTGATGAAAGGACAAGGTCTCGAAGATCGATTTATACAATATTCATATTTAATAAAAGTTCTTGTATAATGAAATCAAGTCGAATCTTGTCTACTGTAGACCGCTAGTACTGCTATAGACTGTCTAGAGCAGGGGTGGGCAATTAATTTTCCCAAGGGGCCGGATGAGAAACTGGGATGGTTCTAGAGGGCCGGACTAATATAGTTAACTCAGTTTTACCCAATACTGTATATATAGTATATTTACTGGCGGGCGGGCCAGCGGGCGGGCCGGTCAGAGACAGGAGGCGGGCCGGATCGGCCCGCGCGCCGGCGTTTGCCCAGGTCTGGTCTAGAGCTTGGTGTCATGTCAGAAGACAAGTGCTTGTTTACCATACATCCTTTACTTGAAACATTGTCTTAGGGACTGACAAGACTTGCCGTTAGCTATGAACACAATGAATTTTTTGCTTTGCTTAGCTGACAGATTACAAAATTTATTGAAAACTCCACATTGTGATCAAAGTTATGAGTTCGATAACACCCGGTAGCTGTTTGGTGTTTTGTTGTTTGTTTGTTTTTTTTTGTACGACAGGTAACTCCTCGATGTGATTTCACTTGCTCCCTCAATAGAGCAAGAGATTTTTTTGATGAACTGCAAAACAGAATGCATCAACAACCATAGGGTACTGGCGGTTTGCGTGAAATTCAAAAAGAAAAAAGTGCACTGACACAAAAATAGTGCTTTGGTGCAATTCTGTCACTGACCTATTTGTTTGACTCGGCTTTTTGTGAATGGTCTGTCCTCTGGAACCCGATACACAAGATAAGAAATGGGATGTGGGAAAAGATGTGGCAAAGGCGAACTTGATATTCGTCTGATGGCACGCATGATTTCTGGCACAACGACCTACATATGATCTAGTTTTGGTGGTTATGAAACAGGTGACAACAACGTGACTAAACTAAGATGCAATTGCATGTGAACGCATGAAATTAAAGTTTTGTTCTAGGGCAGATGTGCGTCCAAAGCATGAAAACATGAATAAGAGTCATTCAAGTGCAAAGGTGCTACGTTTTATCAAGCCGTCCTATTATTTCTCCCTCTATTTTATTCCACGATAAAAAATAGCTTTAAAGGACTTGTAGGGTGCAAAATGTTTTCTACTGATTAGGTAAAGCTCAGCGCACAATACTATTTCCCATAATCTGGATGAATACATTCCTTCCGTTCTCGAGATACACGCCTACATAACCATTCAGAGAGGTCAACAGCACGGACGTCAGGATTGTATACGTGCGGGCTACAACCTTATGAACCGGGCCCATCTGTTAGTTAGGTGTGTGTGCGTGGTGATGTGTCTTCTGTGTGCATATCTTGCACGTGGTGTAGGGTTCTGAAGCCGTAAACCTTCAAGAAGAACTGATGCTTATTACTTCATCGCTGTCTTTGTCAGGGGACTCGTCTCCGCTCGTCGAAAGCACGAACCAAAAGAGCAGCATCTGCCTCTCAATTAACAAATTGAAAATAAAAAGAAAGTTTAAAACAAAAACGGAGAAACACATTCAGCATGAACAAGCGTGTCGTGGAATAGCCCAAAAGAATAAGAGTGAAGTTTGGAGAGAAAAAAAAAGTGAAAATAGTAAGACCTGTGAAGCTGCCATGTGTCATAGTGAACTTGTGTTACCAATGAAGCTGCTAGGAATAGTTGTATGTGCTGTTGTCCTGCCGAGGTGTGGCAAGGCAGCTTGTATGTTGCAGAACCGGCAGGTGATGGTTTGATCATAAATTATCATGTCCTGAGGAAAACATTTTCTCGTACTTACGCTAACTGCGATGTCCGCGTAGCAAACTTTTTCCACAACAACCGCTGAGCTGAGGCGACTGCGAAAGAGTTCTGACTTGGAGTAAACGTGGGTAACTTCTCAAGGATTTTCCAGACGAAATTTTTCCAAGAACCGTACTCTGTCTTCCTTGCAGATAGAGGACTCTTTTTTTTTTTTTACACTAAGCGCAATTTTATGTCGGTTATCAAAACACTTGGATACACAATTAACGTCACCCCAAACTGCATTCTTTTTCATTCGCTGATTATGCTCGTCATTGGAGTGGAGGCAGGTTGACTAAAGTGAGAGTTCTCAGCAAGCCTCACTGGTTGGTTTCTCTGGTCCTGTGTGTGCAAGTGTCCTGTGCTTGCGCCGCGCCTCTCACGGCTCAAATGTTTATTAGAGGCACGCATGAGGTGTGACGAGTCATCGTGTCGTCTGTTTGAACTTGTCACTTTGGGCAGGGTGGGGGAGCGGAAACTGCTTATGCAGATTTTAGAGCATCCATTAAAACCAAGAATGTAGAACGCAAGGTACTGCAGCCTTCGTCTGTGGGTAACATTTCACCCCTTCTCACCCTACATACACACACATACTATGAGCTCCGGAAGATCAGCTCCATTCGTCACACTCTGTCCATCTCAACGACCAAAATTCTCATCAACTCATTTGTTCTGTCTAAACTAGACTACTGCAACTCTCTTCTTCCTGGATGTCCACAGCACCTCATCCACAAGTTTCAGAAAGTCCAGAACTCAGCTGCTCGTCTTGTTTTCCGGACTTGCAAATGTAAGCAGGTCACACCACTTCTTCACTCTCTTTACTGGCTACCAGTTAAACCTAGAATAGACTACAAGCTCTCAACACTATGCTATGGATTCTTTGAAGGCTGCCCCCCCTCCCAAACTACTTTTAAAATCTTGTCTGTCCACACTCCTGCCCGAAACCTTTGCTCCTCAGCAGACTCCCGCATTCTATCCTCTCCTCCCACAAAGACAGTCACACACGGACAACGGACGTCCTCCCTCTGTGCTGCTCAGCAGTAAAACTCTCTTCCACATCACATTCGCAACTCGGACTACAAGGCTACATTCAAACACTCTCTGAAAATATATCTGTTCATATAAGTACTCTCCCTGAATTACTTTACTATTCTTAACTCCTTTATAATATTGTCTGTCATGTTAACCATCAAGTACGGCTCCAACTGTTCACAGTCTCCTTCATACCTTCTTCCTCCATTGCTCTACGTTCTGTGCCTGTACGTATCTCACAATCTGTTCATTCATCATTGCTAGTCTTCGCAGTGAGTGCGATTTATCTTGGTCATGGTGCTGTGCATTATAAATACCCATTATTATTACTACTACTACACACACACACAATGCCTAGTGTTGTGACCGCAATAAGAGTTTAATGATAATAAACACATGATTAAGAAGGAGCGTGCTGTCGAGCGTAAGAGGGCTTTTGTATCCTCAAGTTCGTGGCAACCACTTAAGCAAATGACTCTTTGATTACAGTGGCACTAATTTCATTCACATTCACATGGACACAGGTTTGTTTAGATAATTCATACAGGTTTGTTGATTGCACGCCTGATCGACCAATAACAACAAAGAGTTTAGGTTTAGACTCAACAAAACGTTTCTCAAGTAATAGCCTTCTATTACATGTAAGTATCCATAAGCATATTAAGACCGAAAATATCTTCTATAATCAGATAATTTTTAAAAGTGAATGTTTAGGAATCTATATACTTAGCACCGACAAAAACGTTTAAGAAAAAAAAGTAGAAAAAGCAAAGAATTTTGCTATGCCTCTATGTAATTGTGTCTGAAGGCCAGGTAGCCCTCTAAGCTTCCAGTTGTCGAAGGATGAGGTGTTACCGCTATTTGCTAAGGGTTTGCTTTCATTTATTTATTTTATTTATTTTTTTTTATTTTTATTGCGAGTGATACCTTTCTCTTCTCCCTCGCTCTTACCCTCCCCAACCTTCTATGAAGTCAGATAACTTATTTAACAGCTGGGTTGACCGAGTTTGCCGCCCCACACAGATAATGATATTGCTTGCAAATTACTGTAAGACCATATCTTCATTGAGAAAATGAATAAGCGGGCATTATTTGGTTGGATCATGACATTTAAAGGGGTATAACAGTGCAGGTTTTTTTTTTGTTTGCAAATTCATGGACTGAGCTCAGTTCACCATACCAAGGACACTTATCTCTGTACTGCTTACTGATGAATTTTCGTATTAAATTCTATAACGAGGCCAAGTCACAGAGTTAATCATGTCTGTTACAAATTGGTACACTACTGGCTAAAGATATCGTCATTTGTACAAATCTGTCATCCCCAGAGAGGTTCAAATCCATGCCTAAAGTAATAAGTAAGCCATAAATTTGCCAGCTTGAATTTTATCTTTGGCGTGAGAATTTGTGATTCCGTTTTGGTCTTTCAGAAAAAAATATTAGAAAAGATTATGTTCCAAGTTCAAATGCTTGATTTCGAACAGTAAAATGACCTGAGTTTAACTTCCCGCGAAAACCCTCACTCTGAGCACTACTGTTTGTAGAAAGGCTGCTTTTTGGGTGAAGCTTTCTAACGAGCGTTTCAATTGTACAGTCACGCAAGCGCGTCAGACTTGTCAATTGTCTGCACACAGATTAACAAGGCTCGGATATTCATCACAGGTTTTTAAACAAATCCCACACGCTGTTTTCAAGATGTTTTTTAGGTCAAACTTCTCCAGTTCTCAAATTTGGTTTTGTTTTGTTTTACGTAAAAAGCTCTTGCTTCTTTCCCTTGAAACAGCAGCGCACGCAGTGTCACGACAAACCTCGAGCAATTAATTTCCAAGACTGAATCACGGATGTGTATAGGTGGATTGCTGTCTGTCTGCCGAGACCAACGCATAGGTCTTGCGAAGTTCTCCGCTGTTAGTCTTGGAGAAGCCTAAACAATGAAAGTGACTAAACCGGAGGGGGGAGGGGAATTGGTGTTTTACGCCGAGCCAGCAATTAAGGCTATATCACGACAAGGCAGCCAGCCCTGTAAACAGATGTCACTTGCAGAGAAAGAACAGCATGCCCGAGACGAGAGATGAACCCAGGATAGCCAACCTTCAGTGTATTGGTGACAGGTGTTACCGTTACGCCACCGGACCGCCTGTGACTAAACCGGAAGCTTCGTACAAACCTGCCTTGTTTTAGTAGTTAACTGGAAAAAATCGTCTTCCAGTTTGTGAGTGGATCGAGACGTGAAGTTATCTTGGGCTTCGTGCATTTCTAGTCTTAAATCACAATGGCTGAAATATGCATAAAAACGATTTTTGTTGTCTTGCAGCACTTCTGTCAAAATTACTTTCATTCACACCGTAACGGGCAAAGCTGAAGTCGGCTTTTATAAATTTTAGTGTTCTTCAGAGACACCGCACGCACACAGTAAGCCTGTCCGCACATCATTTCATTTGGTAACTGTCGTAAAGGAGACATGATGGAGTGTAGCAAAAGGTGAACTAACGCCAGTAGGGCCGGTCTTGCGCACTTGAGAAGGTCCCCACGTGAACAGCCGGTCCACTCCTTCACGTTAGTCATTCAGCATTTTTTTTTTTTCTGTTTACCACGGCGTTAACCGCCTTCAAAGTAACCTTGGAGAACTGTCTTTGGCAAGGTGTCATGTCAGAGATGTCTTTTGCTCCCTTGTAGGAGATCCGGAGAAGTCTACAGAACCATTTCATTTCGAACGCTCAACAAAATTTGGGCCAGCAGTAACGTCAGCTGCCGCATCCGATTCAGGTTCAAGTCTCTCGTGCCAATCACGTTGTACGCTGGGAGACTTGTGGCACGCACATCCCTAGCCCTAATACGATTCACATACATCGCAGCGTACGCTTTCGGAGTGGAAACAAATGAAAGACATCCCTGCGGTAATTTTAGCCTTATGAAGGTCGATGTGAGATGAAAATCCTCTTTAAAAGAAACAAGACAAAACGAATAATATAAAGAGAAATGAAAGAAACATACAAACTAAAAGCAAAAGAGCCAACTATAAATACATGTACTTTGGTTTTTGGAGTCTCGAAATTTTATTCGGAATGACAATTTTAAAAAAATGAAATGTGAGATTGAAGCACGTCTACCAGAAAATACAAAATATAATGTGACCTTAAAACTTTATGAAATCCATTTGCAGTTTAAATGCAGTTTTGAAAAGAAAGGGAGCCTGACGCCTAGAGATTGCAACAGCTTATGCTTCTGAAATTCAACTGATGAATCTGGACAACAATGACAAATCTTTTGACATGCTCTCATTAAAAAAATATAATAAGTCACTACAACACTGAAGATGACATAAAAAGAATCACAGATATCTGCATTTGCTATATAAATGTATATGAACATAACACTCGATCTCTTTTTACTTACTACATGGAGTCATTGAATGACATTCATTCACATTATTTGTACGCATGAGAGACATAGAGGTAGGTTAATCTTAATCCTAGCAGCTATTAATCAGCTAATAATTAAAATTAAACAGATTGTGATGGAATGCATTTTTTTTACTGGTCTGAAACAGATTGTTGGATGTTCAACCCAACAAAATCTCCATTGTAATATATGGGTACAACAGCTCCACTTTAAAAAAAAAATAGCATTATGGCTGTACAGCTGTTCATGCTCCTACAGCTACATGACAGATTTGTGAATCATTATTGCAAGCCAGAGAACAATTACAATCCAGAATGCCAACAACAATTTAACTGAAAGGTCATCATGATTTATCTCCTCTCCCTCTCCCTCGGTGCCTTACCTTCCACAAGCGCTCTAACCACTCAGCTATCTGCTCCCCCATTGAAGATAGGTGCAGCAGTTAAATGAGACTGCTAAAAAGTCTTTTAAAAGTTTGTTTCCTGAAGTGCTGTCTATATTTTTTTGTGCATGCTGAGAAGCAACCTAGCCAGGACTTCATCTCCTCCTTCCTCTTAATGGTAGCAATAAAAATGTGGACTTTAAGGTAAAATATAAAAAAAATCTGAAGGGACAAAACGGAGGTAGGAGGAGGGTTGCTCGTCTTCTACACAGATTGTATTTTTTATTGTTACTGACATGTAACTTGTACTCACATAGTAAACTTCTTAACATGTGCATAGAAAATACACTGTGAGAAAAATCCTTGAAAAAGCAACTCATCAAAACAGGAATGATCCAGAAAAGAATTACAGTAACATTGCATAACAAATAAGCACAAACTTTAGATCAGAAAGGCAACAGTCCTGCACAGTAATTCAATAAATTATCTCCTATAGTGGAAGTTTATACAAAAAAACAACTGTGATCCATATGCAAAGCCAGTTTTTATTTTCCCCTTTGTGTCTTTGTAATAATTCCTGTAACCACATTCAGACCAAAACATGGAATGAAATACAAAAAAAAAAAACTTTGCAAAATATCCTGATTTATGAAAGAAATAATCTGATCTTCCTTAGAGGTTTTGCTCAACAGTCCTTTTGAGCGATTTTTTTTTGTCTGGATAATTTAGAGAAAGCAATACAAAAGCAAACTGTCCAAAAAATAAATATATTTATATATACATACATAAATTTATTACTTTGTAATATAACAGCAAATTTTCTGCATATCATTTTACTAGATTCAAGAGAGAGAGAGAGAGTATGCTATAAGCTCCACAGATTAATGAGGATATCATTGGCAATTACAGTAAAAGTCATTGAATGTCTCTGCCAATAACCACACAGTTGTTATATTAGAAATCTAAGGTTAGCTCTTTTAAGAAACAAAGCATTTTTGATTCTTAAACCTGAACAGTATATCAAAGACCTTGTACACCAGTCTGTAAATGCATCTGACTTAAAAAATGTTTTACGACACAAAACAAAAAATGAGCAGCAGAGTGCAACAAGAATAGCACTATGCTGCCATGTCACTTTCTTATATATAGCAAGTTATGCATAACAGCTGATGGAAAAATTGCTTACATCTTTTTGACTGATCATTTGGCTTGATGAAAAACATCTTGATGGAAACTTTTACAAACTTAAAAGCTGAGAACACGTACACAGAAACATTCTTCCTTGCAAAATACAGTATTGTGATAATGCCAACCACCACCATTCTTTGGACACAGTAAACTAAGTACCCTACAAAGGAGAAATCACAGCACATTAAAAAAAGTGCTAGACTTGGGTGATTTTATAAAACTTTTCATATCTAAGATTAAGACACTGCCAAGTTCCAATGTTTTTCAGGCTGGAAAAAAACTGATTAGCCTCATGACTGCAAGCTACAACTACAAACTGATGCAAAGTTCTCCTTATGAACAGCCATGATCATCTGTCAAAGCCAGTATCCAAACCTAGGGCTTGCTTAAGAGTCTCATAGGCTGTGAAAGATACACCCACCATAGGCATGATGCGCAAATAGTTGACTGTCATCCCACGAAATAGGCCTTTTGAAATGCCATCATCACGGTACACCATTACCAATGTATGCACCCATCCACCTCTGGATGAGAAAAAAAAAAAAAACTTACCATGTCAACCAAGAATTTCAAACCAATTCAGTTCCTGTTATACAAATGAGCTAACTCAGGTTAATGTGAGCATTTCACAGACTGAGGTTGCTAAGTTGCTTATCTTAGGATAAATGTTTGTTTCATCCATACAATGAGGGTTCAACACACAAACATTTGTGCATACTGACACACTCATGCAATACATATTTTTTTAATGGATTTCACTTTATATTATTATACATTATTTATATATGCATACCAATTCTATCCTACATAGTACCTACCCTGCTAATACTTAGCACCTAATCCCAAATACGAGCATCCAGCACTTTGCAGCACCCAGTAATTTAAAAACAAGCATCTACACCAAGGGAATAGGTTGAGTATTGTGAGCTGCCTTCCAGCAAAATGGCACTTCTCCCCTGCTTGGGATGGAGGAATTCATACCTAGTCACCTCAAGTCAAACAGATTCCTAGGAACGAATACCATTATGCTCACCAGGGCCTGTTACAGTTTCAGGCTACGAAGAAAGGGTGAAAAAGGGAGGCCTTGTGACAACTGAGAATTTTACTGCTCTAACAAGGACTTATTGCAAACAAGTAAGGTGTAAGGACTGAGTTGGAGTTTTCCACCATGTCAGCAATCAAGGCTATCTCATGGCAAGGACTGATTTCTGAATGCTATTCACATCAATTTGCAGCTACAATATTCCCTCTGTGATTGTCTGTGCAACTTGTGCAACAAGCTGATGTACAGGGTGGATGAGACAAAGCAATGCCAGCACTATAGCTGTTCTAACAGGTGCTTCCACTTAAATAATATTAAAAGTGATAATTTAAGCAAGTTTACACTCGCAAAAATACCTGCACTAAATAAGACAATACCTTCGGTTATTACCTGTTATACTTATGTGGTTCTGGAAGAATGGAGGACAGCTGAAGCCTTCTGCGAACAACATCTAGTGGATACCTTCTCCCACAAACAAAAATCAAATCTTAATTTTAAAAAGCTTATTTAAATTATTCCTTTACATGTTGCCTACCCAGCCTCTTTCCATAAATCACATATAAACCTTTAAAACATGAACATTAATGACAATGAAAATGCCATGAAAAAAAAACTACACTGCTTTAACCACCTCCTTCCTAATGCCTGAGTGCCCAAGAAATTAACAAATCAGTCTTGTAAATAACAATAATATATAAAATTTACATGTGAGAAGCATGAAGTTATGGGATATCTAATGGTCATAAGAGAAAACAATTTTAAGCAGCATTATTACTGTAACAAGTCTCTTTATAAAACTCACGAAATAGTCTGGGCAACAGCACCTGCAAGGCCACCACATACAAGCTTTGCTGGCACAATCAGAACAAGTCCTCCAGTGTTCTGCGGACATGGCTTTCCCAAGATGTCAGGAAAGTATTCCAGGAAAAATGACTTGATAACTTCATAGGTGAAAAAGGATAAGCCTGAAATGGAAGGAGAACAGTCCACGATGTTTAACAACTTGCATGAGTGTGTTCAAGTACTTTACATGAACTGGGGATGTTGTTAGGGTTTTGATTAGTGTTGTTATAAAACTCAAGCTGATATTTAGTTAGGTTCAGCTTGGGCTTTAAGGCTTTGAAAGTGTCGTGTATTGAATCAGGCTTAACAGGGACATATTCCAATTTCTAACAATTGATAATGACAGTTTAAAACCATTTTTACCTGAATAGGGAGCCATTCCCAGCATAGACGGTATAATGCCACGGTAGAAGCTACGCAGCCCTCCTTCTAAGTAAAGCATTGCTCGTACTGTGTCAACCATTCCCACCTCAAGTTCAAATGCTACACGTGAACGAACAACATCTAGTGGGTAGGTCACAAACACTGCAGTTAAACCTGAAAATACGATAAAAAGACAGCCCTGATCAATGCATTAAGTAAAATGTTACATAAACACATGCAGATCTGCAAACATGTATGCACACATGAACATTTATTTTACTCTTATGTTTACAAAAGAACTGTTTTGTTTCTAAGGGAGCAGGAGGGACCTGTGTGTATGTCCCAGAACTACATTGGTCTTAAAGATGCATCTCTAACAAAACTGTGCTGAGAAGTTCATATTAACATTTATTGTATATTTTTAACAAAAATTTTTATATATAATTTTGTGACTCAATAAATTGCTAACTGATATTTTTCTCAATGTATATATTGTCTGAAATGTATACTTATTCACCATTTTTGTTGTTTCCCAGGTATACATGTACTTGTGATTGACGTAACAGAAAATGCATGTCTTTTAGTACTATTCTCATCCAGAGACTAGAAAAATTGTTAATATATGATCAAGGCATTAAGAATAAAACAAACAGAACAACAACAAAAAACCCAAACCTGCTAAAGAGCCTGCCACAAGTTTATTGACATGTGGATGATTGGAGAAAAATGGTTTGAGAAACTGCAAGAAAAAGATATTTAGGAAACAGCAGCATTCTGAATCAAAATTGAACTTTCTTCATGTTCTGTCCTCTAAAGATGGCGGATGAAAATCAATGAATTTTCCCACCAAAGTATTTCCATACTTGAAATTTTATGTTCGTGAAACAAACGATGGCTTGTGTATAAAGACTAAAGAAAGCCTCTATGTAGATCATATGTCATGCACCACATTGTCATACTAAACTGATCAAGAGCATATTGTCTTGAAGCTTATGTACATACCTTTTTATATTGTTCAAATGTTGAAAACTGAATAGCAGCATATGGAAATATCCTGAGCATCTGCACACCATTTCCTTTAAAGAGTCCAACAAAACCTTCCTTGAACAGGACCTGACGTAATGAAGATAAAACACCTGTAACAGTTTTTAAAAATAGTTTAGCAAAGGAAAAATTAAATAAAAATTATGCTTCATTGCCAATAGACTACCTTATTGTTTATCTCAAAGATTTTTGGTAATACAGAAAATATCAGGCTTGTAATAATTCAGCCTTAAAAAAATGGAAGAGGGAGGAGGGATATGATCAGGAAATACTGGGGATCCACAACTACTCAGACACAAAACATACTATTTTTTTTCTCAGGCGAAAATGTTTCCAAAGGCTGAAATGGAAGGAAAGGTGGAGAACTATTAGCCCTGAAATCCAAAAATTTGTTGTTCTATATCCGTAATAGTTGTATGGCATATTCTTAGGGGAAGAGGTTAGCTGAGCAAATTTGAAGGTGCACCATTTCAGTACGGTGCAGCAAAGCTGCCCCTTGTCAGAAATTGGTACCTGATTTTATAGAGGATTAGAAGATTATAGATTATAGGAAGATAAGACAATGAAAGGGAGAGGAGATGGATATTGCCCTCATTAAAAAAATGGCCCCAAGGAAAGTGTGGTCTTTAACACCACCCTCTCCACAGACTTAAAATGATTAGGCAATGACATTTACCTTTTACTTTTTAAAAATTCTTTGACAGCTAAGTGCTATATGAGCTGTCTTGATCTTTTAATATGTCTCAAACCTAAAAAAAATTTGATTGATGATACATGAAGAATTAATCAGTCATTGTGTTTGGGAAAAAATGGCAAAGAACTTACAATTTATACATAAAATCGACGATAAAGCAAAAAATAAATGGCTTTAAAAGGGGTTAAAGATTAGTTGAACAGCCTATTGTAAAAATAAGGTTTTAAACATACAAAGTGGTGGTTAAAGAAAGTAAAAAGAATTCAAGAAAGAGAAACAAAATTTATCAAGAGAGTTGAACATTTCTATGATTTATTTACTTACTTTATTCCATTATTTAATTCTCTGCAATTGGAAGATATTTTAACACTGTAACCCTGAACATAAGCTATTAATGTGGCTATAACAGTGCCTCAAGTTACAAGTGATGTGTGTTAAATATAGCTAAACAGCTAAAGACCTTGAAAATGACAAAATATGCACTTTCTACCACATGTCTAGTGTCACTTTACTATCTATGACACAAATTTGTGAGGTATATGTTTCATGTTGTTTTGGCTGAAGGGCATTAAACACATCAGTGTTTTTTCAGTTTTATCTCCAATGAATATTAATTTTATTCTTCAGTCTGCAGCAGTTTTTTTTCACAGATGAGGAATGACAAACTACTGTTGTACAGTGATTAGGTTTTGTGCAATTGGTACTTACTTCCCATACTGTCTACACTACCCCCTGATCCTGCATGCTTTCTCTTCTTATTTCTTGCATTCTTAATTTTTAATTTATCAATAATAATAATACTAGCTGATTTAAAACATTCTTGTTCCTTACTGAAAGTTTCAAATGCAGTGCAATTTTAAGGAACATGAAGGTGTATAAAAAGAAGTAATCGGACAACAGAGATATAAAGAATACAGGAGGCAGAAAGAGACAGCAAGGAGAAGCATCAAGAATACAGGTAACGTCCAAACTCATCAAGCTTTACACAGGAGTAGAAAGTAGATCAGCATATGCAAAATAAAAAAAAAATTTACTTAAGTAATTTGCAGCAGGGCAGAATGAATTATATTATTTACAAACATGAAACTGCATTGTTCCTTCTGTTTTAGTTTACATTCTAAGGCTGAAGATGTGCAGACAGATTATTATACTTGTAACATATATTTTATGTAAAACCTGAAAAAAAATAATAACTACGATAGTTGAAGCACTTCCAAACATGAATATCTCCCTCAGGCACTTGACTGGAACCCTCAGGGAATGAGGACAATTGGGAAACCAAAGCAGATTTGGAAAAGAACAGTAGAGAGTGAAACAAAGGACGTCGGAACCACATGGATCCAACTGAGGGGGCCTGCAGAAAACCAGGTCCGCTGGAGAGATGTTGTTGTGACCCTATGCTCCTCAAGGAGTAACAATTAGGAATAAACTAAACCTGCAGGACTAGACATAGTATTATTATGTGTAAAAGACTATGGGATAAGACTTATTCCTTTTGTAAATTTTCAGGATGAACACTTGGTATTTGCTTAAAATTTGTCTTATAAGTTTTATAATTTTTTTCAGTGCTTTTTTTAAAAATAGGGTAGTTTTGTGCATCACAGAGTAACTAACACCATCTCATTCATGTGTCTCTAATGAGACAATTAAACAAAGGAAAATATACTCAAAAGACCCACCTAGATGTTTGTAGTGTTGATTATGAGCTTGAAGCAAAATTTTTACCCTGTCCAGTGGAGCTACAACTGTTTTAGCTGCACATCCAGCAAGTCCTGCAAGCCATATAAAAGACTGGATAAATGTCAATAATTATTATAAAGAAAAATACAAAATTTAGATGACATGTTCTAGGTATTTGTGTGTGTATGCATTCAGAATGTCTAGGTATAACAATATAGTAAAATCTGAGATTTGACAACACCCTTCATACAGCTAAAATATGTGTGCTATCGCAGTTGGTGAGAAGGACAGCAAAAGCACTCTTTTTGGTGACCAGTTGTTTCTATCTTAGGCCTGAGTGTAGCAAGACGAGAGAAGTCTGTGATAATGCTGACAGCTTTTATCCTCACATCAAGCCTGGTGTATAAATAACCTAGTAGTCTTTAGCGAGTGCCAATGACCTTGCTGGCAGTCTTGACCACCTTTATCAAACATTTATTCTTCACAAAGAGAATGCCTTACCACACAAATTGAACATTAATATGCTCTTGATCAAGCTGCTAGCCCTGAAATTTCTCCGTTTTCACACTGATGTAACTTCCTAGAAACGATATTGGTGTTTTTAAGGAAGGACAGTTTGCTTTCTTGCACTGTGCTGAGATATCTATAACTGTGCAACTGTACTATTGTCTCAGTTCCAGTTGTCCACAGCCACAATCTGTAGCTTTAATGTGACTTTCTGTTTCAGTGTCTTGCTTAGTAACTTCAATATGCTTCTAAATGTTAAAAGTTTTCCTATTTCCAGCAGGTGTTCCACACATTGAATATTCATTAATGATAGGACCAAACTTTATTTTTAGAACAGGAAGTCACTACAAATAAACATTTATGCCAAACTAGAACCAACCAACATAAACCAGCTGTATTCCACTGCTTGATTATTTGAAAATTGGTGCCACTGCAAAAATATCAAATGAGAGGACATTTTGTGCTTAAAACTGATCCATGCAGATCTAAAGTGCCACAGGATGTATCCATCTGTCAGAGGGTCTACTCATACAGATTTTACTGTAAATGATTGCACATTTCAATCAGGAATAACAGCTGGGTCAAACCTAGAATAGTACATATTACCATACTGATGATTTTCTTTTTTATTCTACTTGTTCTCTCCTACCATCTGTGTTCTTAATTTTTTGCTTGAGAAAGGCATCAAGCAATGACCATTTTCATCCCAAATGAAAAGTAATAGTTTGTATCATTGCAATTCAATATTATATTACAATAATCACAAAGTTTCTCCACTCTATTTCTAAAATGTATTTATTCAGCACACATCTCGTACTTTATTTGCCAAACTAGAAGAAAGTGGGGTGGTTATGACTATTTTGAAAACGGTTAAGCGTAACTGCAACAGAGACAAACAAATATACTTACCTCCAGCAACGAATGTTCGAATAGGAACTGAAATGTTCCAGCGCCTTTCTTCTAGTTCTATCCGAGTCATATGGTTTTCTGTTTTCATTCCGATTTTCTTTGTAAAACTCAAATTTACTGAACATACCCACACACAAAAAAAAAAAAGAGGAAGAAAAAGGGATGCTCTAGAAGCAGCAGTAGAAGTAACAAGTACTGCCGCTTAAGTTATGTCACGTCATCAAAAAGAGATTGGTCAAACTCACAATACGAAGTGATTATTTGTTTTTACTAAGTTGTAGTTCTGCAGGTTGTAAAGCGAAAGAAGACATTTTGTGGGTGTAAAGCTTAAACTCCAATGGTCTCGAAATAACAAAACTCGCTTGAATTTCATATTAAAAAGGTAATATTTGAAATTCGAACAATGCCACGGACACCAGCACGATAATAACATGGCGAATATTGAGACTGATTTCTCAAATTTAGCGTTCTCTTTAAACACAACCACAAGTAGGTTGACTTGAGTTAAGCTAACATATTTAGTTTTGTATACAATGGAAGATATCTCTGTTTTCTCAAAGTATTTACCCCATAAAAAAGTGCAACTTTAAGTTGTTAATTTGAACATTATGTCAATTTTAAACGACAAGTCATAAGCGTTTGTGCGAAACTACACACCATACTATGTTGCGATGGCGGGTATGGAATCCGCAAGGGATGCTCGTAGACGGAAAATTTTAGAAAATCGCGAAAGTCGAATGAACCGTCTTCTGGGCAAGTCACCAGGTACGCAGAATGGTTAGTTTGCTGAAAGCAAATAATTTCGCTGGCAGACTGTTTAGAATATGTGAGGTTGATTTTATTCTCAACGCCCTTTTAGGTTGACAACAAACTATGAATCTTGGTTCTGCAGCACTCCTTTCTCTCTAGTCACGCGCTTTCATGTGCGATTCATCTTCCACTTTCAACCTGTTGTTGCATAACTGAAGAAAGTCTGACACAGAATTTGCTGCGAGATTGCATACTTGGCAATTAGCATTAGGACTTCGCACTTATCATTACAAAGTATCAATTCGCCCGGAGCATTATCATCCATTCGCTTGACTGGTTTTGGTCAGTCCAGTACTATTGGGGTTTGATGAAGCATACTTCCGCCAAAAAGAACCTTCACTTAAGTTGCTTTCAAGACTCACTTAAGCATAGCGGTAAACAGCTCTATCAAGGACGAGCATCCTTTGGGTGAGAATGGATGACTGGCACCTTATCTTTTTTTTTTTTGGTAATTGTTTAATGTGTTGTTATTTGAGCTTATAAGGTCAGCAGACATAACTTTATTTTAGTAGAGGCCCAATACACCATGGCGCCTTTTACAAACCAGAAAACAGGATTGGGTTAGGGTTAGGAGTAGGGGATGGCTTAGGATTCAGGTTGAAGTTGAAGGTTTGGTGTTTTTTTAAGGATGTGTCATGGAGTCAATAACAATATAATTCAATATATTATGGGCAGACCTGTTCTTAGCCCCTGTGAGGCCCAACAGGCATATGGATTAATTTTGGAGCCCAGTTAGCCTAGGGGCCCCTGGCAACTGTCAAAAGCACGGAGCCCTAGGTAGAGGCCTCGTCTGCCTGTCGCTAAGCACATCCCTGATTATGGGTCCTCCCATAGTAAAGTTGGTCATCGTATGATAAAAACGGTTTCAGATAGAATTTACTATAAAATGGCATGTTTCTGCTATAAAACAATGTCAGACCTGGTTACCTGTATGACTGTTTTCTTTGACATCTGGCTGAGCTTCTTACAACCTACCCACTTTCTCAGCTCCATCCACTTCCTATCTGATAAAAGTTCACATGGTTATTGCTAATTCTTTTTAGTTATCAGCTTTGGAATTGTCTTCTTTTCCACACTAGTATCTTTATATGAATTCCTTGGTTGGTTGTACCTAGGATGGTTGCTTGCATGTACCTTGATATTTAGGTGCCTTATTTATGACAGTGGTTTTTAACCTGGGTTCGATTGAACCCTAGGGGTTCGGTGAGTCAGTCTCAGGGGTTCGGCGGAGCCTCCGCCACGGAGGTCATGACACACCCGCAATTCGTGATGACACTAAAGAAGGGTTTGATGAATGTGCATATGAAACTAAAGAAGGGTTCGGTGAATGTGCATATGAAACTAAAGAAGGGTTCGGTGAATGTGCATATGAAACTTGTGGGTTCGGTGCCCCAAAAAAGGTTAAGAACCACATGAGTATACCTATAAGTAAACTTCAGTTGAAGACTTGATGAAGAAAATCAGTGATATTGTCAACATCACAAATGTCAACCATGACAAAATTTGCATTATTTTTTTAAAGAAAATTGTTCATATTTACAAGATTATATATAAAAAATGAACTTTCTAATGCTTTGCTTTAAGCTTGTTTTACGATTTGTAATTGGCATGTCTATATTATTGACCCGTATCTATTTCTTGACAGATCCCCAACATAAAAATGAAGTGCCTGAAGATATTACAAAATGTGAAGGCCTCATACTCCAGTCATCCAAACAAGATGCAAGTTATGAATTTGCTGAGGTTTCCACCATGCATGATGTGGACATAACCACTAATAGCCAGGCACCATCAGTTGTTAAATCAAAGAATACTTTCCGATTCTCCTGTGAGCCCTACATTAAAAGAAGAGAACAAAAACATTCCATTAAAGCCAGTCAATCAATTCCAGTATCATACTACACAGCATGGTGAGAGTTGGGTACCAGATGATGAACATCAGCCAGTAACTGCAAAACCAGATCTGCTAGGCATGCTGGATGTGATGAGAGCTGGTGGCTGTGTGATCGTTGCCTTCTTGACATGTTGGTCTTTTTCTTTTGGAATGAATCTTCTTTTTTTAGAGGTAAAATTTCAAATTTTTTCTAGGACTAGTGCTTTAGATAAAAGAAGCGCTGGCAAAATTATGATGAAGCTAGTTCATTTTTAATTCTGTTTATAAATACAGTGACAATAAGAATCCTTATCAGCTACATTAGCTATAATGTCAAAATTTGCTGATTAACAGAGATGTTGACAGGTAATAAAGATAAAGTTGAAAATGCTAAAATTGCATTTGCATTTTTGGTGGGGGGGGGGGGGGGGGGAGAGAGTTGATTTGGTACTGGGCAACTGTTTCAAAAAATGTTTGTAGGTTAACTAATGTTTATAAAAAAATTAAACTGTGAATCTTTTGGTTAGGTGCATGCAAACAGAATTTATTTTGCTTCATCGTTCAGCGTCACCAAAAACCGCCTGCTTATATTTCTGCGCTATTATTTAAATATCTTAAAGAAATCCTATGCTGTTATTATTTCTTTATTATTAAGCTTATCTAAGTAACCATTTAATCACTCCTGTCTATTGCAGCTTGCTACACTGCCATTCATTTTGCTGGAGGGGTTTCTGTTCTATTTCCAGACCACACACATGAAGGTAGGTCACATCGCTAAAATGGTTTATTTTAAACTTGAAGCAAATAAGGGAGGAAAAAGACACTCTCCAGAGACTGAGACTAATATGTTTATCTTGTATAACTGTTGATACAAATGTTTATGTTAAACTGAGCTGTGTTAATTTTAATAATTGGATTTGAAGTCTAAAATCACAAATACAGATAACAAATTACTTTCTAAACAGTTATCTTTCCTGTTAGAATCAACTATTACATACCTGGTAAGCTTTCAAGTTAGGTGTGTGCTATCATCAGGACTGTAACTTTTATCAGAAATTGATTTGCTGATGACACTTATAATTTCTATTGCTGACAAGCTTAGTCTGCAAGACTTTTAAAAACTTTCCAATGCTTGTTTCCACAGGATGTTCGATTACCTCACAAGTTTTCGGTGATGTCTAGTGTTCTGATGCTATGTGGGATCCAGCCAAAAGCAATTGGGTTATATGATAAAATTATGGGTTACATTTGTGCAGTAGCAGAAGATTTTGCTCTATTCTTGTTCACAGTTATTTTTTTCAATACTTTCATAGGTGTAGACAGCTGAAGCACAATATCTGAATTGCTATTTATTGAGTAGAAAAGAATAGGTGGTTGATTTTCTTTTTTAAAAGAAACTTTTTCCAGATGAACACAGCTTTTTTTTTTTTTTTTACTTGTAAAGCTATTGAAGAACTGATGCTATCAGTTAGAGAATCTGCATTTGTTAGATCAATTCCATATGCTTTCTAAACAATACTGCTTTCACTTGGAAAGACAGTTTCCCATTCCCACCATCTACAGTGCACCCAGCTTGTATGCACACCCTTAAAACCAAAATTTAACAAGCCCTGACCCATACACAAGTATAGGCACTGTCCTGTGCAAGGTGTAGAAGTTTGGAAAAATACATCCTAATGACATAAAGTCATAACTGATGCCGTTAGCACGTAGCTGTTTGAAGTGTTGTGTGTAATACATAACTAGTACTTTAATTTTAAAACTACAGAAGTCTTTTTAATTTAAAAAAATGTGTGCAGCTTCATTAAAATGACATTATACTGCTGGAATTAATAGCTCATTAACAGTTGTGTGCTTTTAATCAGGTGGGAACAGATGAAGGTGAATTTGAACGAGATGAATTTGAAAATTGTTTTCATTCAGTATATATGGTTGCCTTTCTCAGGGGTAGCCCACACAATTTGATATTAAGCTTAAGGTTTTTTCTCTTATGCATGTAATAATAATATAATAATAATGTGTACTTGCAACATGCAGCTTCATGACCAAGATAGATCGCACTCTCTGTGCAGACTAGTAATGATGAATGACTGCATCAGACCACGAACTTGTATTACTGGACTGCTGGCAGACGATTTGTTTCCAGTTAACTACTAAAACGAGGCACGCTTGTACAAAGCTTCTGGTTTAGTCACATTCATAGTTTAGGCTTGCCGTGACTAACAGTGGAGAACTTTGCAAGAGGCTAAGTGTTGGTCTTGGCAGACAGCAATCCACCTATACACATCCCTGATCAGACACTGACATACGTTAATGTCTTATGTTGCTGTTAGAGTGAATCTCATAATTATGACTATAACAGCATTAGTAGGTACCGCCACACATGCCTTTCTGCTGAAATTCCAAGTATTTCATGGGCTATCGGGACAGAAATATCACAATAAAGAACAACTTTTCTTCGTGTGTTCAGAATTTTCTTTTGTTTTGTGTGACTGGGCGAATAATGTGTATTCTGGATAAATGGTAAATATTTGTCAACTCTGAAATGATGTAGCTCACACCACATGCAAAATATCATGTGGTTTCCTAGATGAGCGTGAAAGAGCATTTTCTGATGAATTAGATGGTATATGACATGGCGGGGAAGCCCGGTAGTGTAGTGGTTTAAACTCTTGCTTGTCACCACGAACTTGTATAACTAGACTGCTGGCAACCGATTTTGCAGTTTACTAAAACCATGTTTGAGTATAGGTGGATTGCTGTCTGTCTGCCAAGACCAATGTTTAGCCTCTTGTGAAGTTCTCCTCTGTTAGTCTCGGCGAGCCTAAACAAAAAATGTAACTAAACCAGAAGCTTTGTAGTATCATGCCTCATTTTAGTAGTTAACTGGAAAAAATAGTCTGGCAGCAGTCCAGTAATACACGTTCATGCTAAAATGAGGCATGTTTGTACAAAGCACAGTCGAGATTAACAGCGGAGAACTTTGCAAGAGGCAGGCTGCGCGTTGGTCTCGGCAGACAGAAGTTGGTAGCAAACAGTGAAAAATTATTTAATTTATCAAAAGATACTTTATTGCTTATTTTGTTTATAAAATTACCCAAATTCTTTCACTTCAAGTGCATTTTTAAGTAATAACTTCCCCGTTGAAGAAGTCTACATAAAGAGAATGTGACATACATAAAACAAACACCAAAACATTTCAAGAATATGTTTGTGATTTTCCTGATGTAAGTGACTTTTTCACATCTTCCTTCTGGATTCTGGTGATATCGAGATTGTCTTTTGGCTTTTTTGCCTCATAAGGATGATTTCTTTGGCACATTCGAAACAGAAGTTATTTGGGGTTTATTTCGAGATGATTCACGGATAAAATCTTGAAATCCAGTTGCTTTCATTTTCTCCTCCCACTCTTCTAATTCTTTCATGTACTTTTCTTTTCTTACCCTGGCATCTTTCTCATATATCTGTAAGAAGATTTACGCACACCTTTTTTAAAAATCGATTTTAGAAGAACATCCAGACTCATTTTTTCATCATATGCCATAACAGATTTGCTAAATATAAGTGGTGAGCTTTTGTTCCTACTCATATTTCAAAACTCTATACCTTGTAAAAGTATATATCTTGCATATGTCCATCCTATAAATGTTCCAAGACAAAAAATTGTAAAGATAAAATTAAACAAGTACCCTCCCACCAACACCAGGCCTTCGATATGTACACAAGTCCATAAAGTTTTTAAAATGACCAAAAATTTCTGTGTATGTGAAAACAAGAGGATCTAGAGAACAGGGTAACACCAACATCTAAAACTGAATATGTATCCATTTCATCCTAGGACAAAAATAACATTCATAATCTTGATAAGGTACTAGGAGTAACTTCTATTTGTCTAAAAACCGTCTTTCTACTCTGTAACTTATCAAAAAACAAAAAACATTAAGGCACACGAATCTGATGTGTAATAGCCTGATTAAAGGCCATTGTAAACATGAGAATACACTTAACAAAGACAAAAAAATTACAGAAATCTTAATACCTCTTTCTCTTCTTTGGTAATATTATGCCAGTCGTTCGCAAGGTCTTTAATATATTGCTGAAAAAAAAGTTCAAAGCCTTATAATGATGAACATTTATATAGCACTTTTCCAAAATAATTTGCTCAATGCTTCACAAGAAAAACTACAGACTCATCCTAAATAAATCTGAATGCTAATGTCTATACAAACATCTAATCATACAACAGACACACCTAAAGAGTAAATACAGACACATTTTGCCATA
This sequence comes from Pomacea canaliculata, assembly GCF_003073045.1. Classification (NCBI taxonomy): domain Eukaryota; kingdom Metazoa; phylum Mollusca; class Gastropoda; order Architaenioglossa; family Ampullariidae; genus Pomacea; species Pomacea canaliculata. The sequence goes on from NC_037590.1 coordinate 11,009,925, forward strand.
TAAGGTCTTGAGATGGAAGAGTGAAGTCACTGATTGTGAAAAAAGTAACACTGAAGAGAGGCTGATAAAATATGCCGAACTTAACAGCACACTCAATGTACAAACAAAAAGACACCAAGCTAATGCAAAAAACAAAAACAAAAAAAGCCTCAAAAAATCCCTTGTAAATTTCCTTATTTTCCTTTATTTTAACAAATATTGGCTGCTCCATGGACTAGAAACCATTTTTCAGAATATACTGATTTTTCAAGTTTTTCCTGACCTGCACAGATGTGCATATATAAAAATCCATGAACTGTAAATACCCAATTATTATATATAAAGGTCTCAAATATAAACTGTACTCTACTTCAAGCGTTAATCTAAATGCAAGTAAATTCAAGTCTACTCTGCACACAAAGGCCCTAAGTAGTTTTCCCTTCAACAGATGGTCCCTTAGCTTACTTATTTACTTTATATAACTCACCGCCATAGACTTATTCCCCCGTTTAGGCTTAGAAGCTTTCAAAAACAGTGCATATGACGTTAGTGGCATCTTTGGCTTTCCCAGTCCGTGCAACACCTGCAAGGTAAAGATTACATACTTATATGGTTTCAAGAAGCATCCATATAAAATAGCATGTGAATCTTATTCACCAAGTGTATGCGTAATTTATATTTTAAGATATATCGCTATCATAAAAAATGTTGGAATATACATCTAAATTTGTCAACTGCCATAATAACAAAATTCTTCAAATTTTATTTTCAAGTCATAAATTTTGTTCTCAAATCAACAGCTGTGTGCTTTTAATGTGATGGAAGCAATAAACAAGTCAAAAACTTCAGGACACTCCATATACTTTATGCTTAAATAAGCAACATATAAATGGCTAATCTTCATAGACAGTGCAGATGAAGGAGACTGATATTTTACACTATGCCATGAAAATATCAAGAAAAAAGTAAAATCTGTGCTATGGTAGAATCCAGATCAAACAATAATGGAGGTTATTAATGTGTGGAATTCTGTGAAAAGTACAGTGAAAAATGTTGAGGTTGAGGCCATTAAAAATGACTAAAACTTTCGAAAAAAAAGGGTAAAATTTATCCACAGCAATCAGACAATACTGGTGAAGATACAGTCTAAAAACAGAAATACTCTCCAGTCAGAAAGGTCCATCAGGTGAACATGACAGGTCTGCCAGAGAGCTCACAAAATGTACCTGTATCTACTATAACTTTATGAGTGCAAAGTAAAATGTAATCAGTGAAAATGTTCAACACTGAAGATTAATTTATCAGACCAACCCACTTTTTTCATTGGCGAATGGTCATGGTTCAGAGGCAGGCATATGTGCAACATTCATAAATTAAAGAATCTCTGTCAATGAATTAGGATAATGTAAAACTGTTGCCTGGCAGGATGATTAACTCTCCAGCTTTTAAGTACTAAGCATAAAAAATTATAGGTTACTTTGAATCACAAATGACATTTTCGGCACCAGTGTTTTGTTATTTAGTAGTAAATAATCTAAATTCATCCCACAAAACAAACTGCAGCTTAATTAAGTTTTCTGTCTGATGACCGTACAGTTTATGAAATACATATCCAACCTTGGTTACATGGAATATTTAAGTTTTACTAACTTTGATTTCCTTTTTCTTAACTGGTGCCTCTTTTACAAATTTGTGATAAAGGTTAACTTTCTTCTCTTGTTCACTGAGTCCATCCAAAAACATCAAATACTTCTGCTTGTAGTCTTCATATTCTTTTTGTGCAAGTAACTTGCGTACCTGTCAATATATTAAAAAGATGCAATGTCAGGTAGAAAGGTGGTTCCTTACTTAAATAGGTATTTAAACTTTATATTCTGTCAAGGTAACATGCTATAAAACCTGAATGTTATCCGATAATATGGCTCCTAAATTGAGTCCTATATATAAATGAACAAAATAAAAGGCAAAGTTCTCAACAAAGTTGTTACCTGCTTTAAGTCTTTAGATATATCATTTTTTAACAGTTTGATAGCACACCATACATTAATCAAATACATGTTTTCTCTCTTTATAACTCACACTTTTCTCCTCTTGGCCTAGCTCACGCCACAGCTGACTTGCAATCTTGGTTATTTCAGGCCCATTGGAACCTTTAAAAAAATAGGTTAAAAGAAACTATGCCACAAAGCTCTACATTTTGTATCTCTTTCTAATATTTCTATCAAAATTACCAAAATAGTAGTAATGCAAAAATGTTAATATAGCTTAAAATAACATGCAATATCCTCAGGGTTATTGTTTTGTTTCACGTAAAGACTTAATTGCCACTTTAACATAAACAATGGAAATGATATTTGAAATTCAAAAATAAATATAATTTACTTGTGCCTATAATCAACCTGGGTTATTCTTTTGAATTTCTGAACATTTCTCCTTTACAAACTTTCCAAATGCCCCAGGTGGTCTCTTTGGCGCATCAGGGCTTTGGATAGACTGAGACATGCTGATGAAGCATCGTGCATCTTGCATTGGTCTGTGGACACAAGATGGGTAATTCACCTCAACAGCTTAACATGGTATTAAGCACTGTATAGTACAATCCTATAATTTGCTTTTATTTATACTAGCTAATTTGCATTCACTGTATCACTGTCTCTAGCAGTAATATAATGCACTATACACAGTATAAACTCAAAAGTTTTATAAACAATGTTTCTTCACAAATTTTGAATGGTAATCAGTCCACTTCAGCACTACCCAGAGATACAAAATCTATATTAAGTATTAGACTGTTCACCAGATTCCTAACTTTCCATCATTAAACTTATAACTACCTGTTCCAAACAGTGTTAAATGCAGCTGTACATTTCTATTCCATTTAAACTACAAGTTCTACTGAAATGTTAAATGTGTTTCACGTTCTCAAAAACACACAAACACATTAGGGCATGGCAGATAAAGGAAGGGTGGTGATATTTTTTCCCCCCAAGATAAACATGTTCTAAGCTCTTCATGTGCTTCAAACTGCTTGAATATAGAAAAATCTGAAGAGTTACTGGAGGTAGGCGGGAATTAGTGTTTTGTGACGAGCCAGCAACTATTGCCATAGCACGGCACAAACTAACATACACATCCTTGATCACGGCAAGGCAGCCAGCCCTAAGAGGAGAGCTGAACCCAGGACAGCAAACCCTCTCAATATAGATGACAGGTACTAACCGCTGCCCCACCGGACCGCCCGATGAGTTACTGCACGAACTTGTATATTACATGTCCATGGTTACTGGAGAACATTTTTCATACTGACTCCGATGTCACTGGCTATGTAAAGGCTATCACTGAAAGTACTCTTTTACTATACTTTGGATAGGGTTCAAGTAATATCCCGTGGCATCCTCTTCTGCACAGCAATTACTCCTTTGGGTTTTCATTCAAACTTGAAATGAAAGTAGTCGTGTTGAAAAACGGTCAGCTGGTCCCAAGAGTACAGCCAGCGCTGCGAACGGGTGTCACAATGTCCTGGAAAGTACGACCTGTCTGCCAAAATGTGATGTGTACTTGTTTTCATTTTCTTTCATTCGGCCTAGGTTAATTTGAAATTTATGAAGTACAACAGCATTAGAAATCAGCAGTCCGTAACACGGCTGGCGTATCTGCTAGGGTCGTTAGGGAACATCCATCGGAGGTTGGCTCCCTTCAAAGAAAAGGCTGATTTTAAAGTGATATTGTGAGCGGATTCAAACAGCTTTACTTTACACAATGAATTCGGTAGGTGAACGCCTTGGTGCCCCCTCTCTGAAACGAAAACCTTCGAAGCAATTTATATTTAATTGTTCTCGACAAAAAGTGTCATATACATATAGACTAATCCGACACAGACATGAGAAAGTATCGGAATTGTTGACTATCACCCATCCAGCATACCTATTTGTTGTTAACAAACGCTTTGCGCTAATACCAGCACCTGACCGCCAACTAGCAAAGGCGGCGGCCATGTTGAGACTGAACGCCTACATGAGGCGCGTTGCACAGAGAAGTGAGCCACGCGCCACGCACCGCGGCCGGAAGTCAAACCTTCAAGATGGCTGTTCACATGAGGAAAATGATAAATGCTGTGATTGTTTCTGAGTTTTTAGAAGCCCCTCCAAGATTTTACAGCCGATATATTTTGAATTGATAAAAATGCTGCATTTTAATTTTGAATAACTAGTTTGACCTCTGTGTATGCCTGTATTGTATGGGGGGGAGGGAGGAAAGATCTTGATTCCCATTTAGAGCAGCATAAATATTTCAGGATCTCCAAACTCGGATTGCCCCGATCTTCCAGTTGAATAGTTGATCGTGCTCATAAAGCTCCTAACCCCTGATGGCTGTTTGCAATTAAGTCCTAAGTGAACAAGAAGAGGGTGGGTTCACTAACCACGTTTACATGGCATGCAGTTTTAATTTAATGCCCATGAATGCTGGAAAAGAGAAAGCACAGATGCCAGAAACTACATAGCCTATTGAAACTTTGCCCACCCCTGCCCAGATCTCACAAACCCTTTGTTGTCATCAGTTTGGAGTTCATATTAAATGCATATGGAGACGTTAACATGAAACAGGTGTCATTGCTCAGTCAAACAACAATGACAGAAAAAGCATGATTGATCAAGCAAAAATGACAGAAAAGTATAATATAGTTTGTAAAAGGTTTATTTTAACATTTGAAATTGAATTTATCGGTGACTGAAGTCACAGTTACTGGTATGAAACTGGTTGATTTCCCAACAATGCCACCCACCCCCTACACACCCTCAGTTATCACCAAATTTTGGTGGATTTTAGCAAGTCTTGATAGGGATGTTTAAATGTAAAGATTCAGTAAACCTGGGCCATTCTTCCTATTTGGCTTGTAGAATCATGGTTTTTTTTGTAATGATTCTTGCATTTGGTATTATTTTCTGTTGTCTATGGTTTTGTATTTCACCCCATATTTTTATGTTTCTTGTTTTTATAGCTGTTTAATAGGCTTCACCATGTCTAACCTATAAATACATTTATTTCTTGACACAGACAGACTTAATAATAGCTTTAATAATTCTGTTAGGGAAAGTTTGGAATCTATACCAGGTGCCCACACCTTCTGCTATTAGTAGTTTATACCCATCCCAGTTTGTCTATTTTGCATTTATTCAAGTGATTATATAGAATATGTTTTCTGGTTCACCTTCAGCATTGTGATAATAATAGACAAGTGATCACTGTTTTATGTGTTATCTTCATTTATCTCGAAGTTTAGAATACTAGACTAGGGGTACACATAGAGATCTATGGATGATATATCAGTTATTCCCTGAGAGAAAATGAGGGTGGGTTCACCACGTCTACCCTGCAATTTCATGTTCAAGGTATTTATAAGAGATATGAAAAGTGATTTTGAGCATGAAGGTCTTTAATTTGATATACATGTTTAGTTAATTCTACACTTTCCTAACATTAAATGATGACTTGGCATACTCCCAATAATCATGGATGTACACCTCTGGACTGCTGGGTGCCTGCTGAGACCAACTCTAACCAAGTCTAAACCTCTTGTGAAGTTGTAGGATGTCAGGTCTCAGCAAACCATTTAACAGTTTCATATCCAGGACAATGATAAAATTCTTAAAGTCAAGAATAGGCTTGCAATAAAATTGCTGGGAGTTCTTGTACGATTATCCAAGCACACATTTTAATGCATTCAAGGTAATGTTCAATTTCAAAAGCAATCAAATTGACAATGTTTACGTATATACATTCCTACTGTTCATAAAAATCAAAATCAAAACAGACTTTATTGTCTATCCAGGAGACCCAGGACAGAAATTTGTCTTCGCTCACAAGGGCAGGCATACATTCTCATACAGACACATAATACAACACAAGTAAACTTTTTGTCATCATTCTACAAGATCCAGTTCACATTTATCACACAAGCGTGTGTGCTCACACACACATGTGCAGGTGCGAGCACACTCACACTTAAGTTTGATGAAACAGGAAATTAGCTAGCTTAATGAAATTCATAACACATGGTCTTTTTTCTGCCATTTTCACTTGTTAAAACCAAGGAAACAGCATGACAAAAATAAAACTTCATACAATCATCTTCCCAGCAAGCACTGATTACAATTAGCACTTATTTGTGGTTTTCCTTCCACATGCTGGTAGCAGTCTTTTGCCTTTTTTCCCGATGTGGAGGATTTCTTTGCTACTTAAGGATTTTTGAAGCTCTTTTGAATTTGATGCGAGAACTTGTGCGAATAACATCTTCACGGCCAATTTCTATCATTCTCTCCTCCCACTCTGCTAGTTCCTTGTCATATTTTTCTTTTTCTACCCTGGCGCCTTCCTTGTGTATCTGAAAGAAGATTTATGTGAACACTAGGTTCATATTTTTATTATCTGCCATTAACAGTCTAATGAATTCAATGGATACAAGTGGTTAGTTTTGGTTCCACTTCTTCCCTTTATACACCTGAATTCTACATATGAACTATAACTTATATATGGCATGTGTGCATGCTGTGTTCCAAGACGAATGTAACTCGCCTGTTTCCAATCACCAAGCTTTAGACATGCACGCACATTTATAAAGATGTTTTCAAATAATTAAAATTGTGTGTGTGGATGCTTGTGTAAGCAAAAGGCTCTAGTGGACAGAATCATACTAAAACCTTCACCTAAATTTGGATAACATTTACCTACTTAATCCAGCCATCTTATTTCCAGAATATGGCGTAGGCACTGGTTGGTAAAGGTCTGGAGCTTATTGTTGTTGGTGTTTGTCACTCTTCAGGTTTCAGAACCATATAGTAGGACAGCCTTCACATTTGTGTTGAAGATGTAGATCTTACTGTGGAAGGATAATGCTTAGGGATTCCAGACGGACCTGGCATTGTTGATGCAGCTTTTGATGTCATCGTCCACTCCTCCGTCCTTGTTGACAATGCTCCCCAGATACATGAGGTGATCTGTTTCCAGGATCTCTCCTTAAAGTTGGATTGGGAGTTCCTGCTTCTTGTTGATTCTCATCACTTCAGTCTTCTTTCTGTTAACCTTTAAGCTCTGTACAGATTGTCTTCCAAATGCTCTTGAGTGTTGACTGGTTTTCTTCCATTGATTCCTCTGTCAGTCCTGAAAGGTTCTCATACTTATTCTTGATTTCACAGTCATAAATTTTCCTTGTTTCCTTGTTCCTGAGGTACTGAGTCTGCCTGCTGGATCAATGAAAGACTTCAGCTTAATCTTGAAGATTGCCACTAGAAGCTAGTGGTCTGAAGAAACATCTGCACCTCTTCTCACTTGGACATCTTTTCGACTTTCGAGCAACCGTTATATGATCAATCTGATTTTTCATCTTGCCATCAGGGGAAGTCCAAGTTGTCTTGTGTATATTTTTGTGTGGGAACATGGTGCCACCTATGACATGGTCATTGAAAGCACAAAAGTCTGTGAAGAGTTTCCCATTTTCATTGCAGGTGCCGACGTCATGTCTTCCCATGATGAGTTTGCTGTTGGTGTTATTATCTCCCACTCTGGCATTTAGGTCTCCCATAATGACCTTCAGATCTCTTCTTGATGTGCAGCCAAGCAGAGACTGCAAGGCTCTTCATCTGCTGCATTTGTTGGTGCATAGCATTGGATGATCGTGATCTTCGTTCCTTTAGGCATTGAATCTCACTGACATGAGCCATGGTGAGACTGGTTCCTCTGTTGACATCAGCAGTGCTACTCCCTAGGCATGATCATGGTCCAGGTCTTTGTGGCCAGAGTAAATAATGGTTCCTCCTGATGTGAGTTTGGCCTGGTCACTTCCATTCCATCTTGTTTCACATAACCCAAGAACCCTGATGTAGTATTTCCTCATTTTGCTTGCCAATTTTGTAGAGGGTTCTGATGTTCCAGGTCCCTATCCTGGTTCTTGACTTGGTCGTTAAATGATGTCGGCAAGCTTGCTCCCTAAGGCTTTCACCAGCATGTGTCATAAGCTCTTCTAGAAAGGAATCTTCCTGACCAGGTCCCTGTTGTGGTACTGTTGCAGTTTCTGTAGCAGCTGCTTTTTTTTTTTTTTTTACATGAGTGGGTTGTTAGTCCAAAGCAAAACCCCCAACCTGGAGGGCCAGGGTGCAACATTTTAGTCTAAATTCTACCCTATCAGAGCTGTTCCACTTGGTTAGACCATCTAGGAGCACAAGGCTCCTGCCAACATAGCTCTGTGGATCGACACAACGTGCAAGTCACCATACCACTACAAGGTAAGTTGCACCAATTTGCAGTGGTCTTGTTAAGGTACTATAAACAATCTTTAAACTCAAAAATTCATCATTTGGAAAATGTTCAATCAAAAACATCATCAAAAGAAGCAAGGCAGATCAAGCAATATACAAAATCTAAAAAAAAAAGTTAAAGCATATGATTCTGACTTGCAATAGAGTGAATAAAAGATCACAAAAAAGTCATATTCAGGTAAGCATAAAAATACACCTAAAAAGAAACAATTATAAAAAAACAAGTACCTTTTTCTCGCTTGGGGGAATAATGTACCAGTGGTTTGCAAGATCTTTATAATGCAGCTGGAAAAAAGTAAAAAGTCATAGTCTTAAAATATTAGTTATTGTATAATGCAAGAGATGGCTTTCTCTCTACATCTTTTCAGAACAACTGCCAAAGCTCAGTACCAAAGAAAAACATCTATATCAATTTACAATATGGAAATAAAAATTCAATATTTTATGTCTAAAATACAAACTATTCTTTCTGCTTAATGTGTAAATCTAAATGCAACAGAGATGGCAATACTTTTCAAGTCTACTATGCATAGTCAAATACCATAGTCAAAGAAAGAGAACTTTTTTTTTTTTTGTAAGTCGCTGATTTATTTTTCCTACAAAAGATGGATTTTAACTTTCTTATTTTGTTTATATCACTCACAATCGTAGATGCATCACCCTGTTCAAGCCCTGCCCATTCTCATGCCGCGGATGAACACCCAGCCTCTCTCTGGCTGGGTGACTAATTAGGCCCACCCCCTTTTTCTTATGCTTTTCTTTTTTCTCCCTTACCTGGCCCTTTCATCTATATTCTTCTTCTAATCAAACATCACCCTCTTATACTATAGTTTTATCCTTCCTATCTTCTGTCTACACTGGTCTTTCACCTGTCTTCTTGTTTTCCATCATGTCTTTCTTTTGAAGTCTTTTTTTTTTCTCTGTGGCCTCCTTTAGGCCCTGTGTCAGGATCCTGGAGGTTGAGGTCCCTGATGGGGTCCCTTGGGGTTATCGTTGACTGTAAACTATCTTTTCTCTCTCATATCAAATCTCTACACCTTTCTTGTCAGAAAGCTTTGGACATTCTTAGAGTAGTTGGCCATGTCAGTCTGTATTGTGCCCTGGTCCGCTCCAAGCTAGACTATGGATTCATCATCTACGGCTCTGCTCGAGAGTCCTACCTCAAAATTCTTGATCCTATTCCCATCCTGTACAAAGTTTGTACACAGAAGCTGGTGAGCCTCCACTTTCTCTGTGCTGCTTTCAGACCTTAGGGTGCTGCCCTGTATGCCATTCGTACCAAGGAGCAAAAGCCATTATCACTCTGTGTTGCACCTCACCTACAAGATGTCGGAGAAGAGCCTCTCCCTCTACTACTAGCTCCTCCTTGGACCCTTCCTTTCCAGAGATTCATCTTGATCTTACAGTCTTTAAAAAAGGGGACACTGATAACATAATTTTTCTCCAACGCTTTCAGGAACTCCCTTCTGACTATCCTGGATTCTGTTCTATCTTTACAGATGGCTCCAAAGTCCTAAGTGGTGGCCCGGTCACTGCGGCAGCAGTTCCCTCCTGTCAACTGCAATGGGCTGCTTCAGTCCGACTGGCAGATGGCTGTTCTATTTTCACTGCGGAACTTAGGCCATCTTGTTTGCCTTGCAGCATGTTCACCACTCTTCGGAGCACAACTTTTTAATTATTTCAGACTCTCTCTATACCTTCCAAGCTCTTCTTTCCACTGATTTTGACCACCCTCTCATGGTTCCAGTTTCATACAATTCATGCAGCACTCATTCATTGTAACAAGGATATTGTTTTTATTTGGGCTTCTGGCCATGCTGGTATCTCAGGCTGCTAAGGGTGCATGTCAGTCCCCTGGCAAATTACACTCGCTCATATCATCAGACTGTAAACCTTCTCCCTACAATCAGTCCCTATGGCAACTCACCTGGCCAACATAAATTACATGCCACTCTTCCTGTCTTTCCAACCATCTACCTTCGTGCCATCCTGTGAGGTGGGAGGAGGTGGTCCTTGCTAGATTAAAGTTAGGACACACCTATGCTACACAAGGACACCTCTTATGAGGTGAGCCACCACCAGTTTGTCCATGGTGTAGGGGAAGTTTTAGTGTGGTACATGTTATGATTGTTTGTCCTCAGCTCCAGATTATCAGTCAGCAGTTTTTTACAGAAAATTCTTTAGTTTTCTTTCTTCAGGTCTGTCCCATTGGCAGCAGTCTTTACTTTTTAAGGAGGATAGCACTTTACCATCAGATCTAACAAATTTTATGACCTGATGGCTGTTTGTCTTATGGATTTTTGGTTTGTTGGTGGCCTTTTTGAATTTCACCACTCCTTTTTACACTTTGCCCACCCTTTTATATATTGTTTACTTCTTGCGTTGATCTTTTAAAGAATGTTATGGCTATGTCACTCTGGGGGTTTTGTCCCTAAACTTTTAAAGTTAAGATTACTTTAGGTTGTCGTGATATAGTCTCAGCTGCTGGCACAGCTTTAAAAGCAAACAAACAAACAAACCCGTTCATGCTGAGATCTCATAAACATGAAGTATGCATTAAGTGGCTTCTTTGGCCTTCCCAGACTGTACAACTCCTGTAATGTAAGGATTACATAATACATAGTTTCATGAAATAGATCTTCTAATACACAAATCATTTAAATCTCAAGCTAAATCACCATCATAAAAAAAATGTTGCTATAGACATTTACATTTCTTTAAATGCCATAACAAAATTCTCCAAATTTTCAAGTCATAAATTTATCCTTAAATTAACAGTAATGTTCTTTTAGTGTTGAAGCACCCAACCTGATAGAGAGGATTTTGTAGAACAACATGAAAGTAATTTTAGACTTTAGTCTTTAAGAATTATGATTTTAATATATTTCTCCTATATGAAATTCAAGATTTCCACACTTTGCTATTGTGCTGTTCATGGCCTCACCCCAATCTCTCTGAGCTTATGTTGCCCTACCAGTCTGGCAGGTTAGTTCGCTCTGCCCACATTTTCTCACTGTCCCATATATCAGACTGGAGATGTTCAGCAGTCACTCTCTGGCCCTAGTATTTGAAATGCCCTGCCTTTGTCTCTATGTACAGTTGGAATGCTACATGCTTTCTGATCGGGACTTAAAACCTATCTCTTTTGGAAATGCCTACTGTAATCAGTTTCCCCTGTTCCTTTCTCCACCTGTGTTCTTTCATGTTCCTGGTAATGTTCACTGTGCACAAGTGGAGTATGCATGTTTGCCTGATTTTGATGCCCTTCTAAGTCATAAGGCATCATTGCCTACAGTTCGTCATATCTTGTAAAGTACACTGAACTCACATCTGTATAGGGAAAACGTGCTATGTAAATTCCATTATTATGCATTAATCATTTTGTTCTGAAGAAATAATTTTTTTTAAACATTTATTTCTTTAATTCATATTCTATCATTATTTTATCTTGTAGCATGCATGTAGTATCAACTGTTTAGATACATTTACCAGACCAATCTACTTTGTTTATTACTAAGGAATGGTCATGCTTTAGAGGCAGATATATGTATATTGCGGCAAACAGAACGTGGCTTACTAAAATCAAGTGGACAGTGTGTCAGCTGGAAAACCTTATGAGAGGTGCACAGAACAGGTCCAGCTGAGTTATTGCTGCATCTCATCATGCCCATCAAATGACTGGTCACAGTTAAGGTACAGAGTGATAGGTATATTGTTCGTGAAGATACTCTGATAATGAATTATGACTAAAAGTGTTTCTTCTGACATGATGATAATTAAAAGTGTAAAACAATTTTATAGATACAGAGTGCTGATCAAACCATATCCACCCTGTGTTACATGGAAAACGTAATGTTCACTAACTTGTTTGTCTTTCAATTTTTTTCGATATGCCTTCTTTGCACGTAGTTGAGATTTTTCTTCCTCACTGAGTCCATCTAAAAACACCAAGTACTTCTGTTTGTAGTCCTGATATTCTTCTTGTGCTTGTAACTTGCGTGCCTGTCAATATATGGAAACCATGCTAAGCCATGTAAAAGGGTGACTCCTTGCAAGGTAACAGGCTATAAAACCTGAAAGATTAAAATTCCTATATTAAAATCTAAGTGTTTTTTATGATGTGGCTCCTTCATTTTGTCCTAGACATAAATGGACAAAATGAAAGGAAGTTATCAAAATGGTAACCTGTTTAAGTGTTTAGATATGTGATCATTAACATTTAGATTCTGATACCACACCATATGTTTATGACTCACATTTTGGTCCTCTTGGCCTAGTTCATGCCATAGCTGACTTACAATTTTGGCTACTTCACCAACTCTGGCACCTTAAAAAAATGGGGAAAAGAAAACTATACCACGAAGTTCTACATCTCACTTCTCTTTCTAAAATTCTATCAAAAATTACCAAAATAGTATTGTTACCAAAAGTGTTAACATAATTTAAAATAACATGCAATGTTCTTGGGGTTGTTTTGCTTCATTGTCACTAAAATATAAACAAGCAACAGAAACAATACCTGATATTTAAAACTGAAAATAAATAAGATTTGTGTGTCTTTAACAAACCTGGCTTATTCTTTTGAACTTCTGAATACTTCTCCTTCATAAACTTAACAAATGGGTGAAGTGGTCTCTTTGGTGCATCAGGGGACTGGACAGACTGAGACATGTTGATGAAGCATTGTGCATCTTGAACTGGTCTGTAGACACAAGATAACTAAGATGGTTACTTAACATGGCATTAAGCATTGTAACACAAAAACCATATAATTTTCTTTTATGTTACCAAAATTACCTTCAGTATAGTACTATTTTTAACAGCCATACAAATCAAAATCTTAACTTTTTAAACATTTTTCTTTCAGCTAAAATTAAACCATGCTCCTTCAAAAATTTTAAGTCATGCCCATTCCACTTCGGCACTACCCGGAGATACAACACCTATATTTAGCAGAAAATAAGACTATTCACAATGTTAAACTTAAACTCATTAAATTCATGCCATTCCTTTCAAAGAAATGCTAAATGCAGCTGTGCAGTTCTATTCAAACTGAAAATTTTTGTAGAAATGCACAGCAACACGTAAAGCTAAAGGAGAAAAAATGTAAAAAAAAAAAGTAGATTTTAAATACAAAAAATAGATGGAAGACTTCAATGAGACAGAAATGAGAGAAATCTCTATAACACTCTACAAACAAGCACTCTCACACACATCTGCCCAAGAGGGAATGGAGGATACAGAGAGGTGGTTAATTTTTTATTCTCCAAGATAAACATGAAAGTGTTGGCGTGTTGCATATTATTTAAACATAGATTTGAAGAGTTTGGGTGTGTTTTATAATGGCTGTCACTGACGGCAAGCATATTTTTACAGGTCATTATATGGTTCAAATAGCATCTCATTCTGCAAAGTACTAACCCCTCTATGATGATCTTAATGCAGTTGTCGTGTCGGGAAAACAGTCGACTGGCCCCTTGGGGGCACATCTTCGACATCCCATATCAGCATGTTCTGACCGTAATGTGTACCAGCCTATGCAGTTTTTTAGTGCCATTTTGCTTATAAAAATATTCCTCCGAGATCTGAAATGGCTTCGGTACAATTCGCCTAAGAAAAGAAAATTCCCTCTCTCACTCCATAGTTTAGACCCAATCTAAGTGACATTCTCCAGCCCTGACTTTCGAAGCAGTTTATATTTAAATATCTCTGAAAAAATAGTCTCATATATATTTGGAGACACAGACACGTGAAAATGTACTTTAGAATTTTCGACAATCCCACAGCAAACATACCCATTTGTAGTTAATACCAAACGTTTCGCGTAAACACCAGCAATAAAGCGCCTGCATACAGACGCGACGGTCATGTTTACGCTGATCACGAACTTGTGAAACCAAACCGGAAGTTATTACACAGCCACCCACCCCCCGCTACGAGAAGTCTGACGAAACTATGGCTAGACTTCTTACTACACCGCGTATTCAGCGTAAAGGCGATGGTAAATCGCTACTGTTAATATATATATGAAGATACGCGATATCTAGGTTTCTTTCTATTGTAACAAAATGACTTTGTCTCTCGCAAGAGATACCATGCCATCGCGAACTTGTATTACTGGACTGCTAGCAGACGATTTTTTTTTCAAGTTAACTGCTAAAACGAGGCATTAGATGACAAAGCTTCCGGTTTATTTTTCTTTTTTTCGTTTAGGCTCGCCGAGACTAACAGCGGAGAACTTCGCAAGAGGCTAAACGTTGGTCTTGGCAGACAGACAGCAATCCACCTATACACGTCCATGATGCCATCAATGTTCAAGTATAAGAACCACACCTTTTATTGTATGTCTAGATCTATTTCATTTCAGTCCCTTTGCCACGTCCACCACCCTTTCCACCTCGTGCGCGTTTGTGTATATTTACACACCCTCATAATCTTCATGGTAACTATGCATCTATGGCTTTATTAGGTGGCAGCATTGATTGTGACATAGTTATGGCTGCTGGACAAGTTTTCATTAAATGCAGATTCCTAGGGATCCCCCCCTTTTTTTTTAAACTAAGACCACTCGGATTTCCATATTATGCACTGACTGCAATAAAAGGGATTATGCATATGTGCACTATAGTGTGATATGCATGAAATTGTATAGCTGTATTACATATCTACAGTATGGGCAACTGATAATTGTAAGATGTGTATTGCTATGAGCAAGAGGTGTTTAAAATTGTACTAGTACAACAAAAGTGCATTGTCAGTACAGTTAAGGTATCTACAAATGTTACTTAAAAAAAGGATGTACATATAATTCACAGGGCCTGTAGCATCAATTTACAGCAGAAACAGTCATGGTCACCTTGTGCTGAATGCTGGTTGCAGGTGATTTGTGGGTTGGTTTGGGTGACGCGAGCCGCTTTCCATCAGGACCATAGCACCTTGCGGCAAAATATGGTATTTCTCACTTGCTCAGAACCAAAGTTTTACTGCTTTTCCAAGCAGGACCACCCTCCTTTCAGTAAACAGGTGCAAGCACTGTAAACAGGTGCAAGACTTCTGCCTGCTATTTATACTGGACAGTTTGGGTGCTTTGTCACCCGTCTCGCGCGACCAAGCATGGAGTGGAAAGGGATGCGGGGTGGAGGGAACAAGCACTGTCAGCGGTACACGCTGCCCTAAACAAGCTCTCCCGCTACAATAATATATGTCTAGAAGTTCGGGGCTTTTGGAGAGAGGAAATGAAAACACTTGCAAACAGAAAAACAAAATCAGCTAGAAACAAATTATGACAATGAATTGTAGATTAATTATAATCTTTTATGGTTAGTCACTTTCAATTATACCAGCTCCTTTTTTCTGAAAAGTCATTTAAGAGAGAACATGCAAGACCCTGGGTGAAACAAAAACTAAACTGTTATGACACATTAGGTCTCTTTTCATGATTAATACCTGTAAATTTAAAAACATTGATTGCTAAATGTGACTTTTCTTTCTGATTATAGGGGATGTAGGAAAACAGAAAGATGTAGCAGTTCATGGGTATAACTCAGTAGGCAGTATAGTTTCCTTAGTGTTAGATCGATAGCTTCAGAGCCGGGTAGATTTGGCTTAGATGGGTCACGTGTTCTAGCAGTATATAGTTCAGGGTAGATGTTTAGTCGGGGTCTTTTCCGAATACAACAGGGACTACCGTCTCTGAGCGCCATACCAGCAAGTCTGAGGGAGGCCCGTTCTAAGTGAACGCTACTTGCTGGCACTTGCAGTCTGGAACCTTGGAGAGTGAGGAAGGGGTCTCCACCCTCGCAGACGACAAGAAGGGGATACAGTGATACACCGACGAACCGGGAAGGATGGGACTTGAAAAGAGCATTGCAAAGCTGACCATATTCTCAGTTCTTAAAACAAAACAAAACCTTTGCTTGCAGTCTAAATTTCCTTTCAAATTTAATTCATTTACATACAGAGTCTGAGGCACACAATTCAACAGCTTTACAAAACTGTCAGTACTTTTATTAAGAGTATGTCTCTAGCTTTCACTCAAGCTAATCAACGAGTCGGTTTCCTACTCATCACAAATAAAAGCTAGCCCAGTAAGGACTCGGGCTGTCTTCGGAACTGATTTTTATTAAGAGTTACACTCTCTAGCTTTCACTCAAGCTGCTTTCTATTCATCATAAATAAAAACTAACCCAGTAAGGATTTGGGTCATCTACTGAACATTGGGGTTACTGGCCAGCACTACAAGCATGCGCATCATGCTTATCTAGTTCTCTCGGAATAGTTCCCAAAGTCCATTCTGCTTTGAGGCTTTCACAAGCTCTAAAATGCCTCTCAGAAATGATCATTCTATGCAAAAAAAAAAACAACAAAAACGTCCAGAAACTCTTAACCCATTCATAAATTTAGGTATTTGCCAATAGAGAAAGATCATGGGTATTTAATTCTAAATACATGTTCAGTGAATTCTGAATTTTACTAACATCAAATGATAATTTACTCAATACCCTCATTATATAATGCTGGGAGAAGTTCTCATATGATACCTGTACATTATTACATCCAAAATAGAGTTCAATGTCAACAGCCATCAAAAGTCCTTTAATTTTTTTCATACACATTTCTACCTTTCAGTGACACACTACAAACTTGGTCATCATCATATAAAAAGACCCAGATCACACTTTTTTTCTGAATGCATGCATGCACACACATTCACTAACGAATCACTCAGGTTACATGTAACATAAAATCAGTCAGCTTAATGAAATTTTGTCTGCCATTTTCACCTGTTGGAACCAAAGAAACATAAATGGAAAAAAAATTAAGCTATTGCTTTCCCAGGATTACAATCAGCTGACACCTTTAACTTAGACAAGCTACTCTGATGAGTTGATTAAAAAAAACCCACTTCTCCATGCAGAGCTGATGTCTGTTTAAAAAAGAAAGGTAAAAAGAAATCCGTCCTTAACAAACAAAAAACTCCTCCCTCTCCTTGTTTATGTTGTTTGGCAAAATACATTTTAATGTTATTTAGAGCTTGCAAAATTACCACAATTACTTTACTGGGAAAAAAAAAACATGACACAAAGATATCAAAATATATCAGGAATCAGCTTCTGATTCTCCTAAAATGTGTGGCTTTTTGTGACTTTCCTTCTGGATGCTGGTGATACTCAGACACTTTATCCAAATTCCTTCACTGGAAAGCAAACACATCTGTCAAAGAGGTCTACACGAAGAGAATAAGACATATGCATGAAACAAATGCATCAGAACAATTCAAGAATCTGTTATTCTTCTGAAACGTGTGACTTCTTTGTGACTTTCCTTCTGGAAGCTGGCGATACCGAGATTGTCTTCTGTCTTTTGGCTGATGGGAAGGATTTCTTTGCTACTTAAGAAACAAAAGTTCTTTTGAATTTAGCAAGAAATTTTCTGCGAACAACATCTTCCCGTCTCATTTCTATCATTTTCTTCTCCCACTCTTCTAATTCCTTGAAGTACTGTTCTCTTCTAACCTTGGCATCTTCCTCATATATCTGCAAGAAAATTCATTAACAATGATTTTAGAAGGACATTCAGTTCACGTTTTTACTATCTTAATAGATTAACAGATAACGAATGTAAGTGGTTCTTTTTAAACTTGAGAATATTTTTAGTTTAGTTTGTTCCTTGCTACTCCGCTCCACCGTCCTTGTTGACAATGCTCCCCAGATACGTGAAGCGGTCTGCTACCAGGATGTTCTCTCCTTGAAGTTGTAGTGGGAGTTCCTGGTTCTTGTTGATTCTCATCACTTCGGTCTTCTTTCTGTTGACCTTTAAGCCAGTCTTCTCTGCTTCCTCGGCTAGCTTACTCAGTTTGGTTTGTGCATGCTGCTGCCAATCAGATAAGGTCATCTGCAAAGTCCAGGTCCTCTAGCTGTTTGGTGAAGGTCCAGTGGATACCGGTGTTGTTGTCTTGCGCATAAGACAGTCTATGATCATCAGGAAGATTGTTGGTGATGATATGTAAACCTGTCTTACGCCGGTCTTCATTACGAAAGGTTTAGTGAGTTTGTCGTTGTGGACAACTTGGTAGGAAAAGTCTTCGTACGATCCCTGGATAATGTTTATGAGCTTAGGCAGAATACCATAGTAAATCATCAGACTCCAGATGACGTCCCTGTCTACACTGTCAAAGGCCTTCTAAAGTCCACAAAACTTATACAACTGTTACAGAAACCGCAAACTTAAGAATACACCAGTAAAAATATTATAAAAATTCAACTACCTCTTTCTCCTCTTTGGGAATATTGTGCCAGTAATCTGCAAGACGTTTATTAAATTGCTGAAAAAAGTTAAAAGTCCTTGCATTAGAATATTAATTATATAATGCTGGACATACTATCTTCTCTAGATCTTATCAGAATAACCACCATAGCTAAGTATATAAAAAAGGCATTCTGCACACACACACACACAGTGCATCAACATGTAAATACATAAATATTAAATATTTTAAAAACCAACCTGAAACGGTTTGTGTTCTTTTCCAGATATCCGTAGATATAGGTGATAAAAACTAACCTGTAAATTCCAGCCTCCAAAACTCATCCGTTAATTATCCACTAAGATTCGCACCTGTGATCAACAAGCGCTGATAACTGTGCTACGTTACGCTTGTGCACCATTCACAACATTGCTGCAGTCAACACCAATCAGAGAGAGAGAATGAGCGACAGGTGGGATAATTCGGACGCTGACAGTCTGCATTTCTCGTGGTTTTGAAAACTGCTATTTTAGCATGAGAAATGCAGACTTTCAACCTCCGAATAGTCCAAACTGGCAACTTTGTGAAGGCTGCACTAGAGTGATGTAATACAGCATTACTGGCACTCGTTGATCGCAGGTGCGAATCGCGTACTTTTCTAGCGGATAATTAACGGATGGGTTTTGAAAGCTGAAATTTACAGGTTACGTTGATATTGCCTTTACTACCGATATCTTCAAAAAATGCAAACCTTTCAGGTTGGTCTTTAGAGTTTAAACCACAAATTGTACTCTCTGCTTAGTGTGTAAATCCAAAAGTAACAGACTGTTATACACGTAACAGAGACTGTGATGAGTTTGTTTTTTAAGTGTACACAGCATACACAGCAAAGGCAGAGAATCTTTTTTTAAAGTCCACAAATTTTGTTTTCCATTCAAAAGATGGTCCTCAGCCTATTTTCTTTTCACCACTCACAATCATAGATGTATCACCCCGTTCAAGCCGAGAAGATCTCACAAACAGCATGAATGCGTTTGGTGGTTTCTTTGGCTTTCCCAGATTGCGAAACTCCTGCAGTGCAAGGATTACATGATCTATGAAAATATGTACATAAAATAACTTGCAGATTTTATGCACTAAATGTTTTCATAATTTATATCTCAAGCTAAATCACTCTCATAAAAAATTTTGCTGCAAACATTTACATTTTTTCACAGAACAATCCTTCAAATTTTATTCTCAAGTCATAAATTTATCCTCAAATGAACAACTGAGCATCTTTTAATATTATGTAACCAATGAACAACTCGAAAGCTTCCTGGCACCATATACATTTTGAAATGAAGGACATATATCTGTCTTGCTTTGATAAACTCATCTTTCACTAACTTGTTTTTCTTTAAATCTTTCTCGATGTGCCCTTTGTGCACGTGTATCATTATGTAGCTGAGCTTTTTCTTGCTCACTGAGTCCATCTAAAAACACCAAATACTTCTGT
This sequence comes from Pomacea canaliculata, assembly GCF_003073045.1. Lineage (NCBI taxonomy): Eukaryota > Metazoa > Mollusca > Gastropoda > Architaenioglossa > Ampullariidae > Pomacea > Pomacea canaliculata. Next base: position 11,029,960 of record NC_037590.1, read on the forward strand.
TTGTAGTCCTGATATTCTTCTTGTGCATGTAACTTGTATGCCTGTTAAGACCAAAGAAAAAAACATGCTACAATTAAATGGGTGACTCCTTGCATGCATAAATTGCAGGTAATTAAAAATTATATTCTATTAAGGTAACAGGATATAAATCTACGAGGATTAAATTTTTAAAACTCTGAGTGTTTTTTGATGAAGTGATTCTTTCATCCTGTCCTAGACATAAATGGACAAAATGAAAAGACAAAGTTTGCATCAATTACCTGTGTTTAGATTTGTGATTTTAAACAAGTAGATACTGGAACTATACTACATCAATCAAACACACGTTTCCGCCAGTTCCTATTTATAACTCACATTTCGCTCCTCTGGGTCTAGTTCCTGCCATAGTTGACTTGCAATCTTGCTTATTTTATGCATATTGGCACCTTGATTAAAAAAGGGGAAAAAGAAAACCATGTAACAACATTCTATATCTCATACTCCAATATTTATATCAAAAATTACCAAAATTGTAGTAATATAAAAAATTTTAATATAGCTTAAAAATATGCAATATTTTCAGGTTATTTTTTTAGGTCATGAAAGAAGTCAATGTCACTGTAATGTAAAGAAGCAATGGAAATGATACCAGAAATTTAAACATGAAAATAAGCAAAAATTTGACATGAGTGCCTATGGTCAACCTGGGTTATTCTTTTGAATTTCTGAATACTTCTCATGCATAAACTTCACAAATGGGCCAGGTGGTGGTTTGGGAGCATCAGGAGATTGGATAGACTGAGACATGCTGATGAAGCATCGTGCATCCTGAAATGGTCTGTGGACACAAGATGCATAAGATGGGTAACTTTCCATAACAACTTTACCTGGTATCAAGTACTGTATCATACAAACAAACCTATAATTTGCTTATATCACATTAGGTTAAGTTTATCATCATATGTAACAGTAACATAATGCAGTACAAAATTAAAGTCTTCTAAATCATGTTCCTTCATAACTACTGAGTGGTGCTTTCGCACTACCCAAAGATACAACAAAGTATAAAGGTATTCACAAGCTTCTTAACTACCCATCATTAAATTTATGGTTACCCTTTCAAAGCAATACTGAATGCAACTGTGCATTTCTATTCTATGCGGACAGTACGTTTTACTTAGAAAATTTAAAAATTAAAGCAAAATCTGAACTAAATGGGAAATACATAAAAAAGCAAAAAGAACAGCCATGGTAAGATGTTCAGAATTCAAACACTCCATTTACGAACAAGCAAAACAGGAATGTTAAATATGTTTCAAATTCTCAAACACACACAAGCACAAGAGGATATGGCAAGTAAAGAGAGGATAGTGATTTTTTCTTCCTCCAAGATAAACACATTCTCAGTTGTTGCTGTGCTACACACTGCTTAAATTTAGAAAGATTTGAAGAGTTACTGGTGATCCTTATACTGTTTCAGATGGTCTATAAAGGTTGTCACCAACTGTACAAATCTGTCACTAGGCATTGGTTCAAGGTTGGTTGCCATACACTCCTTTCTGCATAACACTTACTCCTTTGCATCCTTGTCCCGATTTCAAATGTGTGATGCTCTTAAGGCAGAGTCATGTTGAGAAATGGTTAACTGCTCCTTTGAGGATGAGATGCACAACACTGACAAGCCAAAGCAATATGTTCTGATGTGCACCAGGCTCCAACTGGCTTATGTAGCTTTTAAACCACTTTGCTGACAAAAATAGTACGCTGATATTAGAAATGCCTATGCTACAATTAACCTAAGAAAACAAGACTGACTCATCAAACATGTGAACCGATTATTTTAGAGTTGGATCCAATCAATGAGACTTTCTCCAGGCCTTTAGTCTAGACTCTCCAGAATAGTAACTAAAACATTCAACGCAGTAGTGGCTAGACTGGAGAGGGTCTGGTACACCCATAACATGTACAATCCAAACAAGTCCCTCACAGTACCGATCCTGTTTTATAGATATGAAACGTTGACTCTACTTGTTGATACAATTCAAGAGGCTGCTTTAGATCTCATACAAGGTACATAAAATCAAAGACTTTGTATGAAGCATGATTGCCACACTTGATTGGATGCCAGAAACCCTTACTCATAACAGCCAAGTGGCGTAAGCTGGTCTGGTTTGTCATGTGACCTGGCACAAGTACCTTAGAAGGTGGTCAACACCAATGTGGCCAGAAGAAGAACTGGCTTACAAACATGGACCTTCTCCCATTGCTCAAGACAGGCATGTGGCTGGCCTTATCAGCTGCTATGTCTATCAATGTGCTCCCTCCAATGACCAGCTCCAGTCAAGAGAATGAATGAAGCATGGACAATTGCTTCAATTTCAGTTAGGCAGCTACAACAGTGTTGTTCCTTATGTTGCTGGATTATCCCTTTTACATTGCTGTTATGCATATGGAATTAAGATATAGCTTGTTTTTTTTTTTCTTTTAAAAGGAAGGTTATTCTGGTTCTTGAACAGACATTTCCTGGCAGTTTTGTTTCATACAATTTTTGTAGTTAATGCATCTCTTTCACAAAGCTGGATCGTTTCAGCCTTCTCATGGAGAACCATTTCTGTCTGGTGCCCATGAGATGACTTTCAGACGTCTATATTTTTAGCTTGTATGAGTGCTGTACATTCTCTAGGGTGATATCTGTTGTTTCCTCCATCCACTGGTGTTGTTCTCATGGCAACAGTGATGTTATTGGTGCTTGGTTTTGAATTACATCCATGGTCTGTTGATGCGACCTGTTTGCTGTCAACCAAGAGCTGGATCTATATTCTAGGTGTGGCCTTATGGTTCCCTGAAACAGGATCTTTCCATTAGCATCCCAATTCTTTATGTCAGTTTTCTTCTAAAGCAAGGATGATCCTAAAAATTGGACGAACAAAGCTATAGCTAGAAGCTATTGCCCAATTAGTATGACAAGCAATGTGTATAAAACTATGGAACCAGTGGCTATCATTGTACCAGAGCAAGCAGGATAGGCAACAGAAGCACAGAAGATCAAAATGAGCATCTTTCACAGGTTATTGAGGATCCTTTCCAATCCCATAAAATGAACCTTTCTGTCTTTAGAGACTTATAAAAAGCATTTGAAATTCTGGAAAGATGAACTTCTGGTGGAGCTCCTGCCAGTGGAATAAAATTAAAGGCAACTTCTACAGGTGAATCAAATCCTACTCGCATAAGCACAGAGCCAGAAAGCAAATAGACGGAAGCTGTGAACAGAAAGTGCTATTGAGACAACAAGTACTTAAGGGCGATGTCCTGTCACCAACAGCTTATCCTCTACATCCCTGACTTTGTATCAAAGCTGCCCAGTGGGTTAAAGCAGTACTGTATTCCTATGACCTGGTTTTATGGTGTTCCGGAAAGTGTGCAACCATTGCAACATACAGAAGGCAGCTTTCTTAGTGTCGCAACCTGGACAGCTGGTGTGTTACCATTAACAAAGAGAAAATAACAGTTACGCTCTTCTCTTTCTCCACTAAAGAGCAGGCAACTTATTAACAGACGGTAACAAATAATATTTGAAGACCAGCTAATGTACCTAGAGATCACTTTTGTCATGACTAATATCATTATTTCTAACCCAGCAAATAATGGAAATATGTCAAAACATTTTACAAAAACAATAAACAAATTTTTAGAGCATATTCTTAGAATGTTTAAAATGTAATGATCTATAAAAAAAATTAAGTTTGAAGAGAACTAAAACTCTTCCATGAGCATCCTACAACTGGTACCGTCTATCAACCATTTTGCTTCTTCAAAGTTTTCACAATCCTCTGCGGAATTTCTGGACCCACACTAGTATCATTCAATTTCTGTCTGACTGATAAGACTTAGACTGTGTTCCATGATGAATAAACGATGAATAAAAATCATGTCATGCTCCACTTTCTTTGCCAACTCCATTCTGTTCATTTTTACACAAAACCACTGTAATCATGGATCCAGTCTCATGGTTCTCATCAGTCATATGCATCTGTGTTGCCACCCCACCAACTACACCTCAATCTATCAGCACTATAAAAGTCTGGTGATGTCAAAGACTGAATGATACAAAACAAACTGAAACTCAATAATGATAAAATGAAATCCTCGGTAGTATAGTGGATAAAATGAAAGTCCCTTTATGCTCAAGAAGAAGAATCCATCATCGTTCATCAGTCCACTTGAATATGTCAAGGTGGACAACTATTCCTGTCACCAGAACAACATATGGGCAAAAGATTTTTATTTACTATGCAACAAAACAGTGGAACTCTCTCTGTCTCCTTCCATATCCGCCACTTACCCACCATCGAATCCTTTAAAAGTGCACTGAATACAAATCACTTCCTCGAGCATTACTTTTAACGACCTAAGGCTAGTACATCTTTCAACCATTGATCTCACATTTTATTTCGTCTATTGGCTAGTCCGCCTACTCGCCTTCCTCTCCAGTCACGCAACTCACTTCTCATTCATTATTATTTGTTACCCGATTCATGTTTGTGTCTTCTACGCTTTTTTAATTACTTGCAGTATTGGTGTTAATCGATCCGTTCTCCGTATACTCTCCATGTCTTGTGTCCAGCACTGAGAGAATGTTCCTTCGTGAGAGCAATCATAAATCGCGCGCTTATTATTATTGCTACCAATTCAAGGACGAATGAATAAATGATGTATCTAGAGATTAATCAAATACCAAAACTATCTTAGAATTGTCACCTATCAAACATTCAGCATACCCAGGTGTGGTTAATGCCAAATGCTTCATGAAAACATCAGAGATCGCTCTACAACGTGCAAGTATGACGGCCATGTTTACTCGCGCGTGTTGACAGGGTAATCGTTAGTTACATTGTGACAAATAACGAAAATATGCCAAAGCGTTTTATAGAAGCAATAAAACAAGTGGAAAGAGAAAAATAAAATATTTGGAATACATTCTTAGAATGTTTAACATTTATTTAAGTATCTACAAAAATAAAACAGAGTTAGAATGCAGTGAGTTTGTGACACCTCCCTGAACATAGTCTAAGCACGAAGCTTTGCTATCATGCACAGCGTAAATTGCATTGGGTGATCGCCAGTTGTTGTTGTTTTGGTTTTTTCCCCATAACTTTGCAGCTTGGATGAGCTAGGTTCTTGGTGTTGGACTTTGCAATCCAGTTACATGAATCAGAGTTGACCTAATGGCTCCAGAGCCTCCAGTGATAATTCCAGATGCCTGATTTTGGGTTCTGCATGGCTATACGTTTCAAAGTTGGACCCCAAGCAGCCCTTCCATATTCCAAAACTGGACTTCTTTGGCCACTGAAGTCTGCTCCCCAAGAAGTTCCATTCATCTTTTTCATCAGGGAAATTCGATCCATGCTTAGCCCGTGCTGCACACTTTGCATTTTCCAAGTTAATCTGGTATCGAAAGTGACACCTATAATAGGCATCTTAATTGGTTCCTTGTCTTGAAAGAGAGAGCGTCTCCACATACATGTACTTTGAGGTTTGTAACTTGTCTAGATGTTTTCTGTGTTGAAGTCTGGCCTTTCTGTTGGAGAGGTAATGACAGATAGTGTGATTTCAGTCTTGTAAGAGATCGTCTATTTCCGGTGCTATAGATAAGCCACTTGATCTCCTGTTGATCTGTTCTGCCTAAAACCAGACTGTACTGATGATTTTTTGTTTTTCCAGGTCGTCCTTGTGTTTATCATTCTACCATTTTGCCAACGCATGTAACGTTAGCCAGTAACTGTCCACTCAGATTTTTTCAGTATTGGTATCATTCATGGTAACATATCTCTCTATGATTGTGGCCCGAAAAGTGTTTGTCCAGCTGGTGTTGTAGATCTTGAGCATTATCACTGATTTGATCTCTTATGAGATTGGGTTGGTACCAAACTTACAGTCTTTGACAAGCTGTCGTCATCTTAATTGTAACATTACGAGATCGATTCGCCTTAAACTTATGGATGTTGAGCAGGTTAAAGAGCAGCTTCTTTAATTGTCGCTATCGCCGTGGTCATCGGAAGCAGCGTCCTCTGAATAATTATGGTGTGTGTGTGTGTTTAGGATTTTCCCATTCCAGTCTAGAGTTAAACATCACACTGTACCAGTTCTTGTCTCAAATTATTTCAGCAGCTTGACAAGCAATTGATCTATTGGATATCAAACAGGTACAACTTAATAATTCCGTTGATAGCTCCCTATGGAAGCTTGATGTTAGTTTTTGTTCCACTTCTTCCCTTCATACAGCTGAACTGTACATATGAACTATATTAACTTACATATGGATTGTGTCCATGTTGTAAGTGTTCCTATATGAATGTAACTCACCTAGCTGTTTCCAATCACCAAGCTTTAGACATGCACGCACGTTTTCAAATAATTCAAATTGTTTAAACAAAAGGCTCAAGTGGACAGAATCATACCAAAACTCTTAAATAAATTTGGATAACATTTACCTACGTAATTTTGTCTGAGGACTAAAGAAACAGCATTCATAGACTTGTTAAGGATAGTTTAGTTTAGCCCTTCTTACTCCTCGGGGAGCATAGGGCAGTAAGACCTCGTCAGCGGAGCCAGTTTTGGGCAGCCCTCGCCTGAGATCGCCACCGCAGCTGTTGTCCGTTGCCTGGGGCAACCGGAGGAGCAGCAGTGCCAGTGAGCTAGGGACAGTGTGTCGGAAGACTCACCTCCAACTTCATCGCCATCGTTCGTTGCCTGGGGCAACGGTGTGCGATCTATGATCTCCGCAATAGTGTGCCGAGACAACTGGTTGTCGAGGGGCAGCCTGTCGCGAGGACACTGCCGTGTACACCTGTGTACGCATCGGAGGAGTGTTCGTCGGACACAGATTCAGAGCCATAAAGTGCTGGGAGGAAAGTGTTATTTTTTTTTTTTTTTTGCTTTCTTTCACTGACCGGATGTCAGATTGTTCAATTAGAGATCCTTAGGGCGTTTAATGTAATCAACCTTGCCGTTTTTCTTGTGATTATAATTTGTTTGATGTAAAACCGTGTTGTCGGTTGTTTGCGCACGCGGATGAGTGTGATTGTCAGTGCGTACGAGTGAAGAAACGGGCGAGTGGGTGTGAGAGGGCGAAAGTCGGGTGAGTGAGCTAGCTGAAGTGTCCCATTTCCCCTCGGGCGAGATAGGCCCATCCTTCTCCCCGCCTCAGTCGTCATAAACACATAGAAGTAAAATGTGTCTGTGGTAATAGATTCCTGAAATAAAAAGACGTAGAAAAGGGTGAACTTTAAAAGAGCATTGCAAAGCTGAACCATATTCTCAGTTCAAAAAACAAAACAAAAACTTTGCTTGCAGTCTAAATTTCCTTTCAAATTTAATTCCTTTACATACAGAGGCACACAATTTAACAGCTTTACAAAACTGTCAGTACTTTTACTCAAACTAAACAACGAATCGGTTTCCTACTCATCACAAATAAAAACTAACCTAGTAAGGACTCGGGCTGTCTATTGAAATGGACTTTTATTAAGAGTTACATTCTTTAGCTTTCACTCAAGCTAATCAACTTTCTACTCATCATGAAAAAAAACTAACCCAGTAAGGATTTGGGTCGTCTACGGAACTGATACAAGGCAGAGACGTTATACCCTACGCCTCTGTACAAGGTAACGTTTTTCCTTGTTTCCTTGGGGTTACTAGCCTGCACTACAAGCATGCGCCTCATGCTTATCTAGTTCTCTCGGAATAGTTCCCAAAGTTCATTCTGCTTTGAAGCTTTCACAAGCTCTAAAATATCTCTCAGAAATGATCATTCTATGCAAAAATAAAATGTCCAGAAACTCTTAACCCATTCATAAATTTAGGTATTTGCCAATAGAGAAAGATCATGGGTATTTAATTCTAAATACATGTTCAGTGAATTCTGAATTTTACTAACATTAAATGAAAATTTACTCAATACCCTCATTATATAATGCTGGGAGAAGTTCTCATATGATACTATTGCATCCAAAAAGAGTTCAATGTCAACAGCCATCAGCCATCAAAAGTCCTTTATTTTTTTTCACACACATTTCTACCTTTCAGTGACACACTACACACTTGATCATCATCATATAAAAAGACCCAGTTCACACTAAGTGCGTGCAAGCAAATTCACCTGCACACACACACATATGCACTAATGAATCACTCAATTTCCCTCTCCTTGTTTATGATGTTTGCCAAAATACATTTTAATGTTTTTTAGAGCTTGTAAAATTACCCAAATTCCTTTAATGGAAAAAACCCCACATGACACAAAGATATCAAAATATATCAGGAATCAGCTTCTGATTCTCCTAAAATGTGTGGCTTTTTTGTGACTTTCCTTCTGGATGCTGGTGATACTCAGACACTTTATCCAAATTCCTTCACTGGAAAGCAAACACATCTGTCAAAGAGGTCTACACGAAGAGAATAGGACATTTGCATGAAACAAATGCATCAGAACATTTCAAGAATCTGTTATTCTTGTGAAAAGTGTGACTTCTTTGTGACTTTCCTTCTGGAAGCTGGCGATACCGAGATTGTCTTCTGTCTTTTGGCTGATGGGAAGGATTTCTTTGCTACTTAGGAAACAGAAGTTCTTTCAAATTTGGCAAGAGATTTTTTGCGAACAACATCTTTACGTCCCATTTCTATCATTTTCTTCTCCCACTCTTCTAATTCCTTGAAGTACTGTTCTCTTCTAACCTTGGCATCTTCCTCATATATCTGCAAGAAAATTTATGCGAACTTCTTTAATACACATTCATTAACAATGATTTTAGAAGGACATTCAGTTCACCTTTTTACTATTTAACAGTGTAACAGTCAATGAATGTAAGTGGTTCGTTTTCAAACTTGAGAATATTTTTAGTTTAGTTTGTTCCTTGTTACTCCTTCGGAAGCATAGAGCAGCAACACCACCTTGCCAGCAGACCCACTTTTGGGCAGCCCCCTTCAGTTGGGCCAATGTGGTTCCAACATCCTTTGCCTCGCTATCTACTGTTCTTTTCCAAGTCTGCTTTGGTCTCCCAGCTCTCCTCTTCCTTTGAGGGTTCCAGTCAAGCGTCTGCTTAGCAATGATGTCAGCTGGTTTGCGCAGGGTGTGTTCTGTCCAGCAACATTTGCGCTTCGTGATGTCTTAGTGAATTCCTTGTTACTCCTCAAGGAGCATAGGACCACTTGTGATGTCTTGGCTAGTGGCATTCTGGTTGGTTCTTTTCCACAAAAGTTATATAAAGTTGTTACAGAAACCGCAAACTTAAGAATACACCAGTAAAAATATTATAAAAATTCAACTACCTCTTTCTCCTCTTTGGGAATATTGTGCCAGTAGTCTGCAAGACGTTTACTAAATTGCTGAAAAAAGTTAAGTCCTTGCATTAGAATATTAATTATATAATGCTGAAGATGCTATCTTCTCTAGATCTTATCAGAATAATCACCATAACTAAGTATATTAAAAAAAGGCATTCTGCACACACACAGTGCATCAACAACATGTAAATATATAAATATTAAATATTTAAAAAACCAACCTGAAACGGTTAGTGGGTTTTTTTCCCAGATATCAGTAGATTTAGGCGATATAAACTAACCTGTAAATTTCAGCCTCCAAAACTCATCCATTAATTATCCATTACGATTCGCACTTTTGATCAACAAGCGCTGATAACAGTGTGCTGTGTTACGCTTGTGCACCATTCACAATATTGCCTGCAGTCAACACCAATCAGAGAGAAAGAAAGAATGAGCAACAGGTTGAAAACTGCTATTTTAGCATGAGAAATGCAGACTTTCAACCTCCGAATAGTCCAAACTGGCAACTTTGCGAAGGCTGCACTAGAGTGATGTAATACAGCATTACTGGCACTCGTTGATCGCAAGTGCGAATCGCGTACTTTTCTAGCGGATAATTAACGGATGGGTTTTGAAAGCTGAAATTTACAGGTTAGGTTGATATTGCCCATATCTACCTATATCTTTAAAAAATGCAAACCTTTCAGGTTGGTCTTTAGAGTTTAAACCACAAATTGTACTCTCTGCTTAGTGAGTAAATCCAAATGTAACAGACTGTTATACACGTAACAGAGACTGATGAGTTTGTTTTTTTTAAGTGTACATAGCAAAGGCAGAGAATCTTTTTTTAAGTCCACAAATTTTGCTTTCCATTCAAAAGATGGTCCTCAGCCTATTTGCTTTTCACCACTCACAATTACAGATGCATCCCCCTGATCAAGCCGAGAAGATCTCACAAACAGCATGAATGCGTTTGGTGGTTTCTTTGGCCTTCCTAGACTGCGAAACTCCTGCAGTGTAAGGATTACATGATCTATGAAAATATGTACATGAAATAACTTGCAGATTTTTATGCACTAAATGTTTTCATAATTTATATCTCAAGCTAATAACATAACAAATTTTGCTGCATACATTTACATTTTTTTCAGATAACAATCCTTCAAATTTTATTCTCAAGTCATAAATTTATCCTCAAATGAACAACTGAGCATCTTTTAATATTATGTAACCAATGAATAACTCGAAAGCTTCATGGACCATATACATTTTAAATGAAGGATATATATATATCTGTCTTGTCTTGATAAACTCATCTTTCACTAACTTGTTTTTCTTTCAATCTTTCTCGATGTGCCCTTTTTGCACGTTTATCATTATGAAGCTGAGCTTTTTCTTGCTCACTGAGTCCATCTAAAAACACCAAATACTTCTGTTTGTAGTCCTGATATTCCTCTTGTGCATGTAAGTTGTATGCCTGTTAAGACCAAAGAAAACATGCTACCATTAAATGGGAGACTCCTAGCATGTATAGGAATTTAAAAATTATATTCTTTCAAGGTAACAGGATACAGGATATAAAACCAGGAAGATTTAATTTCTAAAGCTCTGAGTGTTTTTTGATGAAGTGACTCCTTCATCCTGTCCTAGACATAAATGGACAAAATGAAAAGACAAAGTTTGCATCAGTTACCTGTGTTTAGACTCATAATTTAAAACAAGTAGATACTGGAACTATACCATTGCAATCAAACACACGTTTCTGCCAGCTCCTATTTATAACTCACATTTCGCTCCTCTGGGTCTAGCTCACGCCATAGCTGACTTGCAACCTTGCTTATTTTAAATATAGTGGCACCTTGATAAAAAGGGGAAAAAGAAAACTATATCACAACTCTCTATATCTCATACTTCAATATTTATGTCAAAAAATACCAAAATTGTAGTTTGTTAATTTAGCTTTAAAAATGCAACATTCTCAGGTTATTGTTTAGTTCATGAAAGAAGTCAATGTCACTGAAATGTAAACAAGCAATGGAAATGATACCTGAAATTTAAACATGAAAATAAGCAAAAATTTGACATGAGTGCCTATGGTCAACCTGGGTTATTCTTTTGAATTTCTGAATACTTCTCTAGCATAAACTTCACAAATGCGCCAGGTGGTTGTTTGGGAGCATCAGGAGATTGGATAGACTGAGACATGCTGATGAAGCATCGTGCATCCTGAAATGGTCTGTGGACACAAGATGCATAAGATGGGTAACTCTCCATAACAACTTTACCTGGTATCAAGTACTGTATCATACAAACAAACCTATAATTTGCTTATATCACATTAGGTTAAGTTTATCATCATCTGTAACTGTAACATAATGTCCTGATTTCAAATAAGTGATGATCTTAAAGCAGTGTCATGTTGAGCAATGGTTGACTGGTACTTTGAGATGCACAACACGGACAAGCCAAAGCAATATGATCTGATGTGCATCAGGCTCCAACTGGCTTATGTAGCTTTTAAACCACTTTGCTGACAAAAATATTATGCTGATATTAGAAATGCCTATGCTACAATTAACCTAAGAAAACAAGACTGACTCATCAAACATGTGAACCGATTATTTTAGAGTTGGATCCAATCAATGATACTTTCTCCAGCCCTTTAGAATTTAGACTCTCCAGAATAGTAACTAAAACATTCAATGCAGTAGTGGCAAGATTTGAGAGGGTCTGGTACACCCATAACATGTACAATCCAAACAAGTCCCACACTAATATGGTTCAATTCCTATCTGATAGGACTTAGACTGTGTTCCTTGAATGAACATCATGTCATGCTCCACTTTCTTTGGGGTCTCCATTCTATTCATTTTTATATGTAACCACTGTCATCATGCATCCAGTCTCATGGTTCTCATCAGTCATATGCATCTGTGTTGCCACCCCCACCAACTTCATCTCACTCTATCAGGACTATAAAAGTCTGGTGATGTCAATGACTGAATGATACAAAACAAACTGAAACTCAATGATGATAAAATGAAAGCCCCTTTTTGTTCAAGAAGAAGAATCCATCATCGTTCATCAGTCCACTTGAATATGTCAAGGTTGACAAAACCAACCACACCTTAACATCATCTGTCACAAATCTGAGATTCATGATCACTGCTGACATGACCCTTGATAGGCAAGTTATGACTGTCAATCGATCTGCTATGAACTAAGATCAGCTCAATTCACCAGGTTCTCTCTACAAATACTGCCAGCACTCTTGTCTGTATATTTGTTCTACCTAGGCTTCATTACTGTTACTCCATGCTCACAGGCCCGACCTACATACCTTATTCATAAACTCCAGAAAGTACAGAACTCCACTACAGGTCTTGTGCTTAAAGCTAGGGAACAGCATCACATCTTTCCTCTCCTTCATTCTCTGCACTGGATACCATCTGTGCTTGCATTCATTACAAGAAGATTGAGCTTGTGTTTTAATTTCTTTGCAGGCTCCTGCCTGCCTATTTCTCTGACCTTTTCTTCCCCCGTATCCCAGCCACACAACTCCGTTCTTCGTCTGACGAACGTATACCAACTATTCCTGTCACCAGAACAACATATGGGCATAGGATTTTTAGTTATTGTGCAACAAAACAGTGGAACTCTTTCTGTCTCCTTCCATATCCGCCACTTACCCACCATCGAATCTTTAAAACTGCACCAAATACCGTCCATGTCTTGTTTCCAGCACTGAGAGGGTAATCATAAATCGCGCGCTTATTGTTATTGCTACCAATTCAAGGATGAATGAACAAATGATGTATCTAGAGATTAATCAAATGCCAAAACTATCTTAGAATTGTCACCTATCAAACATTCAGCATACCCATGTGTGGTTAATGCCAAATGCTTCATGAAAACATCAGAGATCGCTCTACAACGTGCAAGTATGACGGCCATGTTTATTCCGCGCGTGTTGACAGGGTAATCGTTAGTTACATTGTGACAAATAACGAAAATGTGCCAAAGCGTTTTATAGAAGCAATAATACAAGTGGAAAGAAAAAATAAAATATTTGGAATACATTCTTAGAATGCTTAACATTCATTTAAGTATCTACAAAAATAAAACAGAGTTAGAATGCAGTGAGTTTGTGACACCTCCCTGAGCGTATAGTCTATGCACGAAGCTTTGACATCATGCACAGTGTAAAGGTGTCATCAGCGGTGGGATAATACAATCTACGGTATCATTTGTAATATTAGTAGAAAGGCAGTCGAAAATAAACCAGATGACACAGCATTAACAGCCCCCACCCGTTCCTCTCCACCCCCGCCAAAAGTGAGAGAAAATTTAGTGCTCTTCGCATTTACTGCTTTGTGGTATATATGACAGTATTGTAAAACACGTTAGTGGTGCTATCTTTTCACTTCGCCACTTCAGTTTGACCAGATCGATATCTGGTTTGACGATGGTATCAACATATGTATTCCTCCTACATCCTTTTAAATTAAGATTTGAGTGCTTTATTGATCCCCCCTTTTTTTTTGTTGGGTGAGGGGAAGGGATGTCCACTGGAAAGTGATGATCTCTTTTGCATGGTGGCTGCTGTAGCTATACACTAAATACAGATGTCTTTATTTGGTTGTTGGAAGAGGTCAGAGTCCTGCGCCTTTCTAGTCTGCGAGCTTCTCTAAGAAAGTTAAATTGTTCCTCTTTAATCTACATTTTTACAGACTTTAACATCTTATGCATTGGGTGACTGGACAGGTTTTTGTTTTTTTGTTTGTTTTTTAATTAACTTTGCAGCTTGGATGAGCTAGGTTCTTGGTGTTGCATCTGACCTCCAGACTTTGCAATCCAGTTACATGAATCAGAGTTGACCTAATGGCTCCATTGATAATTCCAGATGCCTATAGCTGATTTTGGGTTTTGGCTACTTTGTCAAAGTTGGACCCCAAGCAGCCCTTCCATATTCCAAAACTGGACTTTTTTGGCCACTGAAGTCCGATCCTCAGGAAGTTCCATACATCTTTTTCATCAGGGAAATTAGATCCATGTTTTGCCCCACTGCACACTTTGTATTTTCCAAGTTAATGCTGGTATTGAAGGTGACACCTAGGCATCTTGATTCCTTGTATTGAAAGAGAGTGTCTCCACATACTTTGAGGCTTGTAACTTGTCTAGATGTTTTCTGTGTTGAAGTCTGGCCTTTCTGTTGGAGAGGTAATGATAGATTACAGTGTGATTTCAGTCTTGTAAGAGATTGATCGTCTATTTCCGGTGCTAGATAAGCCACTATACAATCCCCTCAAACAGTCCAATATATAAAGGCAATAATAATCAAAGATGGGTGACAGAAATAAGAGAAAGGTAGATAAAAAATTAAAAAAATTCAATGAGTGGACAGCACAATATTTTTCACAGATGTTGGAGATAGAGGTGTGCATCATTGGAACAAATCTTCTACTTGACAATGGTTCAAGCATGTTGGGAAATGGCTGACTGGTGCACAACATCAATAGCCTATTGCAGCATGTTTTGACCATGATGTACACCAGGCCCAAACTGGCCAAAGCAGCTTTTAATGCGACTTTGCTGGTAAAAATGTTAAATGAGTTTTGAAATGTCAATGCTACAATTCACTGACACTACTAACTGGATCTAATCAAAGTGACTGTCTCTAGCCCTTTTGACTGAAACTAAAACTTTCGAAGCAGTTTATTTTTAAATACTTTTGAAAAATACCAACAATTGTTTAAACAACCAAAGGTGCCCACAATCATAGTTACTGTTTAACTAGCATCTTTCAAGACACATTCCATGACACTTTTATTTCCATCGGAGGAAGACTCATATACAACCTACGGAGATGACATCGATCTCATAGCAGACAAAGAGAACCGTAAGACCTTGCCAACAGACAGTTCTAACGCATATGAAATGGGCTGGACAGCCACATATCAGTATTTTCACAAAGTACATGCGCATGGGAAACTTGTGCTCTGCTTGCCGAATTGGGACGGTGAATCCAGGCATTCAGAAACAAGTGACTAATCAAATACACACACGGGAAACTATCTTAGAATCGTCGACTATGACACATCCAGCATACCTAATACTAAACGCTTTTCGAAAACAGCAATACCCCCACAACACACGACTGCCATGTTTACGCCAATCGCACGCGCCGAAAATCATTATTTATAACGCAGGTAATAATGAAAATATCCTAGAACTTGTTATGAAACTAATAAAACACTTTGAAAGGGAATTAAAACTCATATAATGCATTTTCTCAAAATGTTATGAAGTAGCTACAAAAATATACAAAATAAAACAGATTTTGCTTGCTGAGAACTAAGAATCCTCCCGTTGACGTCAATCATGACATAATTTATACACTGTCTCTGCCTACGCTACGCTTTCATTCACAGCTGTATTAGTTCAAAGGTGGGATCGCTTGGCATCGTCTAGGCAGCAAAAATAATTTTCTCTCTGCGATCTCAAAATAGCTGTTAACAAGAATGCGAGACCATCATAGAATTATGTTTCAGTCAGTGATAGGCTTGTTCTTTGTAGCTTTGGTTAGTTTAACAGAAGGAGCTGTCGAGAAGGACGATTTCAACTATGTCCACCACGACTATGATTCAACAATCCGACTGCTTCAAGAAGTCAACTCGAAATGTCCCGAAATCACCAGACTCTACAACCTTTCAGAGCCTTCAGTCCAAAATCGTTCTCTCATTGTAATCGAGATCACAGAACATCCAGGCACCCACGTCGTTGGTAAGTTATTTTGATCATTTTCACCATTTTGCTAAAACGTCCGTAGCATTAACAGTTTTTACAGCTCTAAATGCAATCTCTGTGGGCATATTCATCATAAACTTTATAGTCATAGCAGTGGGACTAAGTTCTGCCGATCTTCTCTTCAAATGTTTGCGACGCCTGGGGAGAAGCTGGGCAGGGGAACGACTGATGTTTGCAATAGCAAGTATATAAACAGATGCCATGTGCAGGAAAAAGAACAGCGTGTCAGACAAGACCTAAATCCAGGAAAGCTAATGCATGGTACTTATTAATGACAGGCGCTAACCACTGCGCCACAGGACTAAGGAAAGTAATTATTTGCCCAACATCATGCATACTATGACCCACAATTTATCATTGGAATCTACATTATTCTGTTTTCTTATTTGGTTAGTCACTGATACATTTGATATAGAACAAAAATTGAAGACAAACTTGTCAAGAATGTTTCAGTTCTGCTTCAGTCTTATTTTATTTGAAGGACTGGAGATAAATGAGGCTTTTTGAACTTGCTTGGGGACACTTTCAGATAGATCAGCAGATAACACACACGTCTGTTTTCATTCATTGGGTCTATAATAATTGTCATAATAATAGTCTTCATAATAGACTGAGAAATTGTTGATTCACTTGTACAGAAAATAAACACACGGTGAAAATTCTACATCCCTTCCTTATTTTGACGTTCAGATTATTTCCCTTTAGGTATGTCAGGTTACTTGTTATTCTGCACCTTTTCAGTTTTTATTACAGTTGCTTCTTTTTCACCCTTAATATTTATATTAGTCTTATATTATTATTGTGTTATGTTTTGTAAATTTTATCATTTAGTTGCTCAGTTAAACATTTTCAAGTTATTTTTAGATTGACATTTTGAATCCGGTCTTGTTTTTTCTGGTTTTTAGATCAAACCCAAACCAGGCATTCAGTAATTATACTGTGTTTGGTTTCCAGGAAAACCTGAGTTCAAGTATGTGGGTAATATGCATGGAAATGAGGTAGTGGGCAAGGAACTTCTGCTGCGGCTTGTGGTTTACCTCTGCGATGAATATCTGAAGAATAATGAGCTAATCAGGTTTTTGCTTCAAAACACCCGTCTGCACATTATCCCAACCATGAACCCTGATGGCTGGGAAAGGGCCTCTGAGGATTTCAAGGTTTTTTGATATATTTGTGTTAATTTTTTCTTTTGCTGACTAAGAATTCACCTCTGAGCAACATCTTGATAATTATCATTTCTATCTTTGGTGACATTTGATTTTTAACTTTGGGCCAGAAAGGTATTGTTTCATGGCATTTTCATATGTAATATGGCAAACTCGCTGAACATTGATTTATTGATGTTTTTTATGCTTATTACTCTGACATTAAATGCATTATTCTGTTGTGTCAAGAACTGATCACATGCTCCTTTATACAGAATTCTGTACTATAAGTTGCATATTAATTAATTCTATTTCTATTAATTATTTATATTCTGTAACAATTTGAAGGTGTATTGGAATTATTATTTGTTCGATTGGTGCTTTTTACAGACAAATGGGACTGTTGGATGGCTGACTGGTCGATCAAACTACAATAATGTAGACCTCAACCGTAATTTCCCAGACTTGAACAAGGTGATATATGAACATGAGCGCACAGGAAAAGGTCCAAACAATCACCTTTCGAAGCTTCAGAAAGCCCTGGAACTTGACAAAGATGTGAGCCTCTTTCTGTTTTGGATTAAGACTTGACATTGTTCATAGGCGTTGGGAAAAAAGTTACAAAAATGTTCAGTTAGTTCAAGTGTAATTTACTTTAAAATTTGTACTTGTTACATTTTATTTTCTCATTTTGTAAAAGATGTGCACTTGAACATACATCAATTAATAAGATCACTAATGAAAGATGAGCATTTAGCATCGCTATATAGCTGATTGAAATCCTTAGGTTTAATCAGGGTTTCCGCATCCATAAAATGCAAAGATTTCTTTGAAACATTAACTAAAATTGCTGGGAGTTTTAGAACCTTCACCCTAATAATAAATCTTAGGTCTTATCAATCATTAGCAGAAAACACTACACTGCAGTGTTCACTTGTTGATATAATCTTGGTTTTTATATATGTTGTCACATTATTACAAACTTAAAAGTTTTAACTTATGTTTGATAACAATAATGAAAGATCACTTTTTATGTGTAGTTAAAAAAAGATGTTTTTAACAATGAGACCACCAATCTAAACTCTTATACCCTTTAGATTTCCAGTACCAAATCATTTGCATCTTCAGACCTCCTTGCAAAATTTTTGTACAAGATAAATAGTTAAGCATATTACTACATGATGGGAAACCCCATTTTTAATCTAGAAGATTTTGTAGCCTGCTTTGTTTTAGTCCACAAATATCACTGAGATTGGTATAAGCAATTCCATTGATGAATAAAGAGCCAGTTTTTAGTCAGTGTATATTTCATTGAGAAAAATTGAAATTGTTCTAAAAAGATCAGTATAAGATGATTAGTGCACAATCACCAGCTTGCAACATCTTACTTGTGATGCTTGGTGAGACTTGTGGTTCACTTTCATTTCAACTATTTTTGACAGCTTCAGCCTGAGACCCGTGCTGTGATGAAATGGTTGTCAGACATTGGCTTTGTCTTGTCTGCAAATCTTCATGGAGGTGACCTTGTAGCTAACTATCCTTATGATGAAACACGCACTGGTGATTCAAAGAGATATACAGCCTGCCCTGATGATGGTACCTTTCAGTAAGTAGACATACAAAAATGAAAAAAAGGAAAAATTTACCTCTCACTAGATTTTGAAACTACCTGACAAGTGGTAGCTATTATTTCCAACTCTTTCTCCTATTGCACAGAGAAAACTCTTGTGCTATATTTTTAAAGAAGGATTGTTAAATGCTATAAAATGTTAGCATGTTATCTAGTACTAAATGGTTACTAATTACTTTATAACTGGAGATGAATCACGAATCCTTTTTTTTTCAGGTACTTAGCTGAGTCTTATTCCTTCTTACACAAAAAAATGGCTGATCCTAATCGCAAGCCTTGTGACAGAATGGGAGGTGATAACTTTGGCAAGCAGGATGGTATTACAAATGGGGGTGCCTGGTATTCAGTTGGCCGAGGTAGGCGAATGTTTATCTGTTTATATTAGGTGTCTGATCACAAGCTGTCTCTCTTTGCACAGCTATGAAAGCTCTTCCCCATTGTAGAAGAAATTGCTTATAAAATATATACATAAAACAGTGACTTAATCACAAAATCAAACATAAAATAAACACATCATAGCTTTAGTTTAAGCCATAAGTTTGACAAAAAAATAATGTCAGTAATTTAAAAACAATGAGAAGTTCAAACCATTGTTAGGAATCACTCAGTTGTAAAAAATTGTATGGATGCTCTTTTTCATTATACTAATTTGCCTGTTGTTAACCACCCTGCTAAAACTGTACAGTAACATTTAGATGGGAGGGTATGCTTTTGTTTAGGAGTGAAAATTTTTTACTTTTTTAACCTTATTGGTCTGCAAATGATGTGGGACTGCATTTTGACTAATGAATGATGTAAGCCCAAAACAAATCTGTAAAAGTTTTTTTCATCCTGAAAATTGGGTTGTTCAAAACTAAATCTCTCCAATTAAATCTTATAGGCATGCAAGACTACAACTACCTGGAGACCAACTGTTTTGAGATTACTCTGGAGCTTGGCTGTGACAAGTTCCCTCCAGCTGATCAGCTGAAAAGCTTGTGGGAGGACAACATGGAGCATTGCTAAACTTTATGCTTCAGGTATCTATAACTATACATGTTCTGTCCATGCACTGGCTGACCTGCTGTCCTCTCTGACACAAACAGGGAGCTGCTGGATTTTTAAAATCTGGTATTTGTAAAGAAATATGGTTGATGTAATGATATATTATTCATAATCAGATTGATATATATACAGTGGTACCTCGACATGCGAGTGCCCTAACATACGAGTGTTTTGAGATACGAGCTGCCGAGCGAGCGATATTTTGCTTCGAGATGAGAGCAAGATTTGAGATACGAGGACTCGCACACTACACCGCTGCACACAACCCCAGCATGCGGAGCGGATGTTGGGGTCGTGTGCAGCGTCCAACAGTTTCTCCCACCTCAGACTAGACCTTAGTCTGTGTGCTTGTTTCCCTCGTTTTCGAAGCATTTTTGATAAGTTGGGTTCGCGTTTTTTGCTTTTTGTACATTTACAAAAGATTAACACATTTATTGTTATAACCATGGGTCCGAAGAAGAAGATGATGTCTATTGAATTAAACCGTGAAATCATAGAA
The DNA here is from genome assembly GCF_003073045.1 of Pomacea canaliculata. Taxonomy (NCBI): domain Eukaryota; kingdom Metazoa; phylum Mollusca; class Gastropoda; order Architaenioglossa; family Ampullariidae; genus Pomacea; species Pomacea canaliculata. Next base: position 11,050,388 of record NC_037590.1, read on the forward strand.
AAACATGAGCAATGTGTGCAAGTAATTGACTTGGCGAGGATGTACGGGCGTAACACATCAGTGATATGTACTGTGCTTAAACAGAAGGAGTTGATAAAGGGTATAACGCCAGCTAGGGCGTTACAATAATTTCTAAGCTCCGGACCTCTCTCCATGAAAAGATGGACAGTTTTTTTAAACGATCTGCAGGTGAAAATGAGCAAAGAGTGACGAAAAAAGCGAAGACCAGTGACGAAAATTAAGCGCTCCGTAAACACTTCACTTTAATTTTCTTTTATTATGTTTTTATAGAATATGTATTTGTTATTTATAAATAAATGTTTCTTCTTGTAAATACATTTTTTTTATTCAAAAGCACTTAACAAAAACAACTGAGGTGGTGTTTTGGGAGCTGGAATGAATTAGTGGCATTTCAATTAATTTCAATGGGGAAAATTGCTTTGAGATACGAGCAATTTGACATACGAGCAAGGTTACGGAACGAATTAAACTCGTATGTCGAGGTACCACTGTATATATATATAAGGACTGAGAATTTAAATATTTACAGATTTTGTGGTCATGTGTTTATTAACTGAACAGACCCATATTGGAATTAAAGGAGTTGTGACAGACACATCTAACAAGGTGATCTCAGGTGCTGAAATCAAAGTAACAGATCTGCAGACTGGAAAGCCTATTGATCATGACATACTCTCTTGTAAGTACTGCCTCAGTAAGAATGATCACAACATTCTTTTATTGTAATTGCAGTATCTCTTGGTAAAATACCATGCATATTTTCATTTGTCTTAAAAAATTAGTAATTTATGTGCTTGCACACACACATATATACCTCTTCTCTCTTTCTCTTATATATTTGTTGTGCATGTTTCTTTTTTATAGTAGCTGTCAAGTTCATGCCCATTTTTTGAGTGTGCTAGTGAAATGCAAAACTATTGTACTATACTGCTGTGCAGGGATACATGGTGCACACATGCAGAGCTCATGCATACCAAATTTTTGTCTTAGTCTTATTGTTTGAGAATTTGATATGTGTTCTGTTGAGTACATTCATGTGTCATGTTAAATAATTTTTAAAATTATTTTTAAGGTTGTCAAGTACCATAGTTTTAGTCCAGATCAAAAGATGAGTCAATTTTTGTTTCATGCTGACAGTGACAGATGGAGACTACTACCGTTTGTTGAAGAATGGTGACTACATGGTGACTGTAAAAGCCACTGGATACCACCCAGCCATAAAATGTGTGACTGTGAAAAATGTCATGTTTGTTGGCTCTGGCATTCTGAAAGAGGCTCAAAAGCTAGATTTCCAGCTTACTCCTAGCAGTGAACCCAATCCAGAAGATATTACTGCTGTGTCTTACTGCCGCAATCTTGCCAGCAAGCAGAAAACGGTATGGACAGAATATGCTGCCTAAAAGGCTTCTTGCAGCCAAGAATGTAACATAACAAAATTCAACCAAGTAATATTTTGCTGGATACCTGTGGTCTAACATAAACTGTTTTTTTTTTTTTTTTAAGTGGTTGGAGAGGGTCTTTTCAGGTTCTGGTTCACATGGTGTAAGTTTCTTTTTTGGAAAAATAAATTAGAGTAGCATGAGAATGCAGATTATGATTTGTCTTCCTTTAAAGTAATGTTTAGCTGTTTAATCCCCTCCTCCGACTTCACCCAGACATAGATACAAGCTGACTGTATGCCATGTCATTGATTAACAAAACCTAGGTCTAGGACAATCACGATTCATGGTAAATAAAGGTATTTTTTCAAATATGAAACATTTCTTAAAAATTTGACATTCACTTCATTTTATTGCAAAAGATTGATATGAATACTGATATGATTGATATGAATATGATATGAACACTGGTGCTGAAGAGTTGGAAAAAACTGAGATACAGAACAATCAATAAAAGTATAGTAATATTTCATTACAGTTGATATGTGTATCTTCAATATATTTAAGGTCAGGCTATTCCTATTAATTTTTGTCTTTGCAGTAGCAAAACATGGTGATTAAGCTTGTCATTTTTGCTTTGTATTGTGAAGGTCTGTAAATAAGTCTCAAATCAAGAAAAACTTCTCCAAGGGTTTGCAGCACAGGCTGCAATGCATTCCCCTCTCCCCCTTTATTTTAAACCAACTAATCCCAAATTTAATTCAAAGGGAGATAATGTATCAAAAAGTCTTAAAATGGTTAGGTATCATTATCTTTCTTTAACTGTTAATTTCAATCTGTGCAATTGCACAAATAGTGCTATATTTTCAAACTCTCTAGTGAGTCTAGTCTAATGTAGTCTTTCAATTCTAAAAATTGAGAAGCTTTAAAGTTTATTTAAAATTCATGACTGGTCAGCTTGTAAGCTTTGCCTTCTCTCCCCACCATAGAAGGGAGGGGTAGATTTAGATTACATGTGACATTTTATCTTATTATGACCAGATTGAGTTTCACATTTCTCAATTATTAAAAAAAACCCTCTTTTATTCTCAACAGGAGCAGGAGGAGGAAGAGGAATTGCAGGATGTTGCAGAGGATAGTCGAGAGAGAGAGATTCTGCTGGAGCTGCTTATGTACCTGGACAGCCGAGTGGACTGGCTTCACCTTGGTCATCTGTTTTCAACTGCTGACCTTTACAGTGCACTTACCCTTGAGCTGGACCAGCTGGAGCCAAAAGAGAGGAGTGTCCTCATGCAGCAAATACAAGCAGCACTGAAAAAGGATACAAAAGTTTAAAGGGAACATGTGTCCTGTGATTATATTGTCACCTAGAAATTACATGGTTTCTGACTCTGTTATCTTAAAACAAGGAGGAGGAAAGCAAATGATAAGGGGAGGGGGGTAAAATGAAAAATGATGGAGAGTGACATTTATGGATTAAATGGTTGTAAAGAATGAATAAAACGTGAATAATGGGCATGAGAATAATAATATAAAAAAGGAAGTTAAAGAATCAAGCTGGAAAAGAAGCAGTAACTAGGAATGACAAAACAGCATAAAAACATGTCCTTGAATAAGCCTGTCAACACCAAATCTAGCATAAATTAAAAAATGTTTTAAATGTAGATTTGTTTCAGATTTTTTATTTTCTGTACAAGAAACTATATCTTCATTTCTTTTCAAAGAGAAATTTGTGCTTAAAGAACAAATTTACATGTGGGTATAGGAGTACTTGAAGTAAGCATTCGGTAACACTCTTAGAACAAAAAATCAGGGATGTAAAAGATGAGGAGAAAATATTTTTGAAAATTCCATGGGCCATGTATTTATCCTGCTGTGTTAAAATTTAGTCTCTCATTATTATGAATTGTGGATGGAGTTTATCTAGTCTGTGTTTGTTTGTAGCAGTCTTATATATTTATGTAAAGATTAAAAGGAAGCAGTTTTCATCTTTACTGGCTTGGGCAAAAGATTGGGAAAGCATTGGTATAGTGGAAGAATTGACCAAGCTGAGATAGACAATCCAGGACAGATTGAAATTTATGTTTTTGTAGAATGCATTTTCATTAAAAAGAAAGTTACTTTCTTTTATGAAGATTTATAATTATATTTAATAACCATACAATTTTAAGAATATATTTTAGACAATTTTATCAATAAAAACTTCAGTTGAAAGGAATTTTGACTATGATCATGGGAAAGTAACATTTATTAGAAATCAGATAAATAAAATAAAATCTTTATTCCAGATACAGAAGACAATGTTGGAAAAAATGTGATAATATCTTGGTTCTAGATTAGTCATAGAAAGCATGACATTTAGAATTTTAAAAAGCCAAAGACTATAAAATACATGCTCACTATTCATTTGTAAGTGTAATTTTACTTTTGTACTTCAAGCTTGCACAGAATTCCTGCATAGTTGGTGGACATTTTTTTCTTTCTTGCATTCCATAATGAAGGGCCTTCTGAGCTAACTAGTAATACTAGCCTTAATATTTTGCAGTATTGAATCTATTGCCAACAGTATTTACTTTTTTCTGTTAGTGGTATAAAACCATTTTGCTTTAGCTTGATGCTTGTAGTTTTTCAAAAGTCACATTCCAAATACAACTCAAATGTAATTTAAGGTAGAATGCAGTGCAGATGTTTTCCTGTTACTTTAGAGTTGGAGAAGAGTTGCTTTTTTTGTTGTTCTTTTTTAAATCTGTTAAGACTTTTCATATTTGTTTCAAGTAATCAAATACTGAAACTCCACTTGCATGTTTGCATGTGTTTGAGTTCATGCTACGAATGTGTGTGCATGCATATGTTGGGGATAAGCCATATCCACTCAAACACACATATTTAATTTACTTTAAAAAGACAGCAGAATGTTTCTATATTTTTTAAAGGAAAAATAGAAATCAGGGATTGTTTGCTTATCATTCTTGATCTTGTTAAATATTAAGAAAAATAATATTTAGTTTTCATTATTCTCATTATTCTTTTTTTTATGCAGACAATTGAGATATTTTAGATTTTTACACTTTGTAGCTTTTTCTCAAGGCCTTCTGCTAGGCAGTGTCTTATTCGAAAGTTTTTTAATTATTCCAAACTGTTATATACATTCCCTGGAATCAGTCTAGTGTTGTGTCCAAACTTTTAACCTTTATTTAAAAATATATATATATATGAAATGGTCCTCAATCACATTCCTATTACTGTTTTTTCCTATTTATTGATAGGGTATTTGTGTACAAAATCACCTTGGATGTTGACAGTACATCAGGTAGTCCCCGATCTTGCCTGTACATTTCTCTGTTTTTATTTTTTTTCTGTTAATATCAATTTTATTCTATGCTAATGTGTCTGTCAAACAAATCAATGTCCCTACAGACACCATCATTCCTTTCTTGTTTGCTGCACTGGTGTCAAAAAAATATTTTTTCTTTTTTAGTATGAGAATATGTTACATGATATACTGATCTTCACAAAATTCGCTATACAGAGATTAATACTTTCAAATGTTATGTTGCAGCAATATTGGCAAATCCTGATTGTCTCAGGTGAACTTGGATGGTTTCAGAATCCAAATCCAAAAATTGTACAGTTTTAATTATTAAATGAACTTACATTATTTCTTTTGTTGATATCAGATTACTAAATAATTTAAAAGTACAATCTGATGAACATGATTATAACAATCTATTGTTTAAAAAGAAACATTTACCCAGTTGGTTGCAAAAAACAAAAACATAGCTGTTCTGGGAAAATACATTTATACATTCAAATATTTAAGGGCTGGTTTGGGGGGGATCAGGAAATTAATAAGTGCAATATTAAGTTGAGAAATCCACAATCTTTATTTTTGTGTATTATGTGCTACATTTGTTATTATATATTGGGTTGCCGGAAAAGACATGACATATTTTTCTATATTTTTTTTATAGGGACATTTATTTATGTAAAGAACAATGATTAATTAATGATATATTGCCCGTTTTGTTCAATACCTTTTTGCCATCTTTCAGTGAGCTTAATAATTCCTTAGAGTATAAGGACCTGTCTTGATCGACAGAAAACTGAACAAGGTGTTGATTTACAGCCTTATCTGAATTGAACGTTATACCACACAAGGAATTTTGAAGAGAGCGAAACAAGTCGAAGTCTGACGGCACAAAGTCAGGCGGGTTTGGTGGGTGTGGCAACATCCCATCTAACTTTTGACTTGTGTGTGGTCTTACGAGCATCACTCCTTTACGATTTCTGGATGATGGAGTCGTTCGAACTGTCCAATTGCTGACAGTACATATTTGAATTGATTGTTTGGTTCCCTCATAGGAGCTCGAAAAAACTGTGCACCATATTCCACCGCAGAGATATTCCATATTCCACCTTTCTCGGAGGAGTGTCTGCTTTCGATATCGTTTGAGGCGAATCATCTTGTCGGGACCAAGACCGTTTGTGCACCACTTTGTTGTAAACAATCCACTTCTCATCACCAGTTATCAGTCTCTTCAAAAAAGAGCAAAATTTTTTACGTTTATTGAGAATATCGCAGATGTTTACACGCGCCGTGAAATGAGCGTCTTTCAGTTCACGAGGAACCCATATATCGAGCTTGTTTACGTATCCCAGCTTATTCAGGTGGTCGTAAACGTTTGAATAATAAATGCCTTTACCATGACTTCATCATCCTCGCTGCACCTCATTGTTTCATTTAGAATGAAGCTAGAACAGTCAGCTGTCACATGACATACAATAACTTATAGATGTGAATAACCCTGGTACTTCCAAAAATGAACTAGCGCCATCTATTGCAAAAATACGTCATGACTTTTCCGAAAACTCGGCATATACAAATTTTATTTATTACAAATGTTGAAGTGTAAGTGTTAAAAAAATGACCTGATATTCCATGTTGTAAGTTTTGTGCAAATTCTTAAGTACCTTTGTGCATATGTCTTTAAAATTATTGTTGTTGTTTTGTTTTGTTTACGCAACGGTTAGCGCCTGTCACCAATGCAGTGAAGATTGGCTGTTCAGGGTTCAGCTCTTGTCTCAGGCACGCTGTTCTTTCTCTGCATGTGACATCTATTTACTGGCAGACTTGCCGTGATATAACTTTAGTTACTGTCTTGGAGTAAAAAAAAAATACCCTCTCCCCCTTGCTTAAAAACATGCAGTATACAAAGTTTTATTCTTCGTTAAGACATAGGTTTTGACTGGCTTTGCTCCAGTGGCTGTTGAGGTATCCACTGAAAATCAATATCAAAATCAAAAGTGATAATTTAGACAGCTTTTGGATTAATCATGTCAGCTATGAAGTCAATCTTTTTGAGGCAGCAAGGAATTGAAAATAAACCAAGTAAAGATTACATTTCATTAAGAATTGTTAGACAATCATGGAATTAATACTGGAATTCCATTTAGCATCCACTTATGATCACAGCTGAACTATACATTGTCAGATCAAATGTTATTTGCTTTTTAGCATTACTGTGATCACAGATTGTTTGTGTATGCATCCATTGTGCTAAAGTACACAGGATAGATGAGAAAGGTAATGAAGGCAGGCTCCCAAAGACATAGCAGCTTATATTATGTTTGTATCCTGTGTACTTTGCACTATATGATATCTTGTTAGATGGCATGTAGCCTCTGTATAAAAATACCTGTACAATCAAGTAGTAGATTGTGACTATTTTGATACATTTTGTTTTATTTTGACAGAATTTTCCATTTAAAACAGGAAGTAGGTGTAGACAGTGAAGGCCTTGGATTTTCTGCAGGATTGTGAATATGATTGTCAAGTATATGAGGAACAAAAATCTCAATGGCGTTAGGATCTCACTTGTTTTCTTGTTCTTGTTCTTTTGATAGACCTGTATTATAATATGAACTAATGTAAACCTTTGAGCTTCTTATTGACATCTTTCTATTAAAGTAAAACATTTTTGCCATGTCCATCTGTCCACAGGAAAATGTTTGTAAACACTTTGAAAGGGAAACGAACAGGTATGTTGTTCTGGAAAGATGGTACATGTATAGCACATTCCAGTCACAATACAATGCCCCCTGACCACTGTTGTTTTGTGAAATAAAATAATCTTTGAGAACCTTTTGTATTTCTTTTGACAGTTTATCACCAACGCTTCCACACTGCAAGTGAAAGCTTATTTGAACGTAAAAAGCCATTCAGTGTTATCTGACAACAGATTTTTTAAAAAGCAAATGTTTCTTATACTGTATACTTAATGCCTGATGTTAGAATTCACCAGGACAGGCGGCGAGGATGCCTGCCAACACCTGAGGCCGAGGGAAGAAGCTTTTGGAGACACACATTTCCTTTTCATCAGAGAAGAATGGATATCTATATGTAGCCCTTACGTGAGCAGAAAGAAAAAAAGTGAAAATTAACCATCATTTGACAGTAGAGACATAACGTCTTAATCTTCATTGCTGTCATCATCGTCATCTAGTTAAAATTGCCATTGAAATAAGGTAAACTTCGTTGATTTTGTTCTGATGGACTAGTTTCACAACTGTTTCCTCCAAATGCCCTTTTGCTGACTCAGATGTTTGGAGAAGATATTTACTCTTTCAGTAACTCGAGATAATTTTCGTGTCCTGCTCTCCAACATAGTCACCAGGAAGCTGTAGTTGATGTATGGCAGTTTTCTACTTGTTGAGGAAATGGATATGTTACAGCTGTCAACAGGCAGAGCTTAAGACAGTGTACTTGTTACCTGGTTTTCAACACGCCTCACGGACACGATATACACCTACAGTCTGGCTGTCTTCACCTGTTGTTTGACCTAGATGCCTTCTCACCTTCACATCTCCCGCTGAGTGGTCGTAATCGACAAGAATATTGAGAGTGTGTGTGCCTGCCCACCCTGCTTCCTACTTCCCACAAAAGGGAGAAAGGGCATTAGTACGTGTTTCTAAACTAGATAATTTTTATTTTAGAACAGCACACAATATACCTTTATATTTCAGCGGAAACACCAAAATATGACTAATAAAATTAGTGGGGTCAGCCTCAAATACTCAATCATGTTATTAAAGGTCGCTATGTCAAATTTTGGATGGCAGTCAAGAAAAGTCATAATGATATGATAAAAGTAATTTGTGTGTAAAAAGAAAATCCTTAAGGACTAGTGAGGTGCAATATATTTTTTGAATGGGTAAAGCTCAATGATACTAAAGTGGAACCTCGATTGTCCGGGCTAATGACCGACACCCGCCGTCCGAATGTTAAAAAAAAATCACAGATAATCAAAAATATTTTTTTAAAATTTGATATATGTTGCTGTAGGCACTGAACAATGAAGTTCGTATTTTTGGGGTTGTTGTTTAAAGAGTTTTCTTGAAAAAAAAAAACCCCGACAGGTACGCTGGCATGCGTTGTTTCAGCTTCTTCAATTTTATTGACATGCAAAATTTGCGCAGTAAATGACTGTCCCCAATAAATTTTGAATCCATTTAAGTCCAACGTATACTTCTTTTCACGTTTGGCTGTCACTTGAGAGATTTGTCAACCAGTTACAGATACGCTTCCAACTCTGCCTTTTTTTTGCAAATTCTCAGACACCAATCAAAGGTTAAACAAAAATAAACCAAAAAAAAAAAAAAAAACAAAACAAAAAAAAACAACAACAACAAAAAAAAAAAAACCCAACAAAAAACAACAAAAAGAAACAAAACAAAAACAAACCCCAACCCCCTCAAACTAAGACACACATGTACATTCCTGTCTTCCGAGTTCTTTGCGGCTCTGTCGATAAATACCACAGTCCGCGAACATGAAACTCCTTCTTTCTTTTGCTAAAGACCCCGATGAAGCATGGCAGTGTAAAACAGCGTTTTCTTTCTTTCTTTTTTTTTTTTTGGCTTTCCCGTTGTTTTGTTTTGCTTTTTTTTTTTTTGTGGGGTGGGTGGGAGGGAGGAAAATAGGAATAAGAGAACCTACAAGTGTGAACCCAAGAGAAGTGAACCGCTCGAGCAATGCAAGCAACAGGTTGTCTAAACAAGAACGACGAGCAAACCAGCGAAAACAACAAAGGTATGCAATCCCATGAGACAGAATGAGAGACGACGCAGGGCATGGCCATCAAAAATCGCCCCCCCCCCCCTCAAAAAAAAAACAACAACAAACAAACAAAAACAAACAACTGAACACGAGAGAAATATGATCTCTAACACTCCCTCTCCAAACCCATCACCTAACCAGATACGACCTACAAAAAAAGTCAGGGATACTATCTTTACCTTTTCACCTTAAATAAATCGAAGTAAATTGCTCTGAGGTTACAAATAGTTTGGAGACCGACCCACACTTGACCTTTGCGGGATAAGACACGCGCTCGAGGCACGTCAACAACTGTGTGCTGCTGACGTCCACGATTCAACTGCTGCAGCATGGCTTACACCTTTGATCCTCAGTCGCTTACATAGCCAATGACCCCCTACCCTAACTTCCAGGGTCTGACAATCTCGCAGACACATGCATGCTTGCATACAACTCTCTCCCTACTCACCCACCCCTCCACACACACACCCCCCTACACAAACAAAGAAAATGGAGGCGTGCACACATACTGCCAAACACTTTCTTTTCACCTGAATAAGGTAAAACATTCAAAGCCAAAAAGATGCATTTATGCAGGTACAAAAATGTATAACGTGCCCACAAAGGAGCAACAAATCAAAACAAAGAATGAGGTGCGCGGTGCAGCAAGAAGCCGTTGCAGACGCAGTCGGTGTTTTTGTCGCAGAGTTCTGGCCAACGAGACAAAAGAAGGCGAAGACGAAAATCACTGAATCCATCCTATGCGACCAGACTCCCGACTTTTGGGATGCCAGCTAGGAAACATCAACAAGTTGGCTGTCCCTTGCTGAAGTGGGATATGTCAGGGTGGTCTACATGGCAGCGCGACCTCGCGCGTGACGTCAAGACCTTGCACGAGATGTACTCACCCGACAGAAAGGTTGCTCAGGTTATTTATCATTTTACTCCACATTTTAAAGTCATAGTGTCTGTCGGCTAGAAGCAGCACCTGGATCTCGTGTCTGGCACTGATAATGATAATAAAGACTAAAACTAGATAAACGTGAAAAAAAGGTGAGAACGGAGGTATTGACCTCTTTCTCATAGACATCTGAGTGTTATGCGATGTTATGACTAAAAATATTCCCCCGGCTTATAGATAATAAAATAAATGAAAATGAAATGAGAATTCAAAGTGTTGAAAGGGTTGTCTTCTACTTGGTAGAGCCTGTCTTGGTGTGGGGTTTGTACTCCCCAGTGACCCCAGATGAATTAAGCTGATTAAGTTCTCATGGTAGGATCATCCATGTCAGACAGGGCCACGAAAAATAATAAAAAGGTCTTCCAACCAAAGAGGTTGAGCTCATAGGTAACAACCTGATTTGTAAAGGCTGTGTTACGGAAACAGCAATAAAGAATTCTCTCGTGAAATGTGTGCAGAGACAACCGAATAGATCAACCCGTAAAGGAAATCTCAAACAGACAATATCTTTATCTTCCGTAACATTAAAGAACAGTCCACACAATGCCACAACAATTTGTATATCAACTTTGTTGTCTTCGAAAATGGCTTTCAATGGCATCTTTAAAAGTAGCGTTAGGTGTTTCTTGGGGGATTATGACATTTTAGTAATGGTGCAAATTAAGTTTATTTGCCAACATTAATGTATATCTGCAGGATACAGTGAGCTCTGAGACACGTTTGGGCTTCGGCAGGGCTGTGTGGCGTAGGAAATGTTCTTTAATACAACCATCGTGTGTGTGTGTTTGGGGTATATATGTGTGTGTGTGTGTAATGTGTATGTGTGTGTTTGTTTTACTGAAGCAGACTACCCCCATATAAATCCCAAGATGCATGACATCTGACATCAACATACATCAACCTGGAGTTGCGTAGACGATCTTGTGTTGCTGTTTTATACCCTACACCATACACAGGGAGGACAAAGCAACAAATCATCTGGGAATAATGCCAGTCAAGCAGAGCTCACAGTCATTAAAATAAAATGAAAAACCCAAAGTTTCAAAGAAGTTAAAAAGATGGGCATGGATTATCATATATATATATCTTAGCAGGGGGCTGTCTAGGCAGAGTTTTATTTTAAAATTTTCGTTAAAAGCTGTCTACACTTCTCAGTTACTTTACATACTTTAAATAAACAATATTTGAGTAAGAATTTGGGTCCAAAGAAAGCTCTGTGGGGCTTAACTGGAGAACACTGAGTCATTCGTCCTGAAGGTTGGCATGGAAGTGTAGTACAGCAATCGCAAAAAAAGAATAAAAGAATAAGAATAATGGATGCAGCTTAACCTTGTCTCAGCTCATATACACTCACATCCGCGAGCACAAGAAATATTTCTCACATGTGAGTGTGCGTGAGGCCCTCAGGTTACAGATAAATGCACGCCTCGTGTAGACTTTGTCAAGTTTGCATTTACACAAATATGATTTCTGGATTTCATACCGCGAACGATCCGGTGTGTATAAAAAGAAACAGGCGCAGAAAGGGGGAATGAACAAACATGCGAGAGCAGATTTCATTGTCGAGATGACGAGCTGGGGATGTTGCCGGTACACCCACGGACACCCTCTTCCTCCCGTCTTTTGGCTGACCTTGCCGATGTCAGAACATACAGCGCTAAACAAACAATTTTTTCCCTCGTATTCTTTCCACAAGATAGCGATCTCCCTTCTTTCTTGCCTCGCTTTTCTAACTCACATTTTCACTCACACGTAGCTAGCAAAAAAAAAAAAAAAAAACCTCTTCCTGTCTGTATAAATTCAGAATGATGTCACCATGAACAGATGAGCGGCTCACTAACGTTCTAGACCAGGGGTGGGCACATTTTTTTTTTGGGCCGGTCTCAAAATTGTAAGCTATATACCCCAAACCCACGCCACATGACTATACAACAAACCTAGTGGAAATGGGATGAAAACATGTTCACATTATCATTCGCAGGTCGGAACATCATCCCCATTAATTTCTCTGTCAAATTCTTTTAAGTTCGGAAACGTGTTCTTACTTAGCGATTTGAAGACGTAGACAAAGTTTTGTGGATTAAAAGAATCCTTCACCACTATGTTGCACTGTAAATCAGTCAGCTCCAGTTGCAGACTTTCTGGCGCACATTCCACATCCACGGTAAACGGATTTGACAATATGTTCAACTAATGGCATCGAGCAGACAAGCACTGTTATATCTGTGCATGATGCGCATTTGTCTTTCGCAAAGCATTTGACTTCGAGATCCATTTCCATGAATATTGCCTATTCTTCATCTCCTGCCTTCAGTTGTAAATGCATAATGAATACCAGTCAAACTGCTTACACTTATCTATCAGACGTTCCAGCAAATCATGTTCCATGTGCTCTAATCGTTGTTCTTCTGGATAAGCTAATATTCTCAAACTCTTTGTTGTCTGCATACACGATTTCCACCACATCAAGCATGCACTTCTTGAGGAACTCGCTGTCTGTGAACATCCTGTTCTTTTGCACCCATTATTACACGCCGCAATAAAACTCGCTTTTGTTGCCGCCTGCTGGGGTTTGCTCTGTTTGATAAAAATATTTTGTTGCTTCTTCATCTGTTCAGCCAATTGGTCTGATTTTTTCTGCTCATGCTTCTTCGGAAAGTTCACTGCAATACCCTGAATGTTTTGTGCTAAGATGGCTTTTCAGATTGTGCTCTTTGAAAACTGCGATGCCTTCTCGGCAAATTAAGCTCACAGATTTATCTCCAACCGGAAAGCATGTAGGGCAACGGTTCTCAACCTTTTACTTGTGACGCCCCCTGACGAACAAAGGTAGGTCCACGCCCCCCCCCCTTAGCCAGCAATGTAAGCTAAATTTACTAATACCGGTTTAAGAAACTTTAAAAAAAATTCACCACCTTCGCACCCCCGTTGTAAGCAAGTCGCGGCCCCCCAGGGGGGCGCGCCCCACCGTTTGAGAACCGCGGATGTAGGATCTCCGATGTACGGAGACACAGAGGAGGGCATCGGTGAGGGCAGAGCGAAGTCACCTGCCATGCTGGTAGGACAACACAAGACAGATTGGAGCGAGACCATGAACAACATGATAGCAAAGTACGGCCATCTTGATTTCTGACAGTATACCTACGACTTCATGACATGCTGAGTGTCGGTCTGGTGTGCAAGGTGTTCATTTGCAATATTGGAGAAGTACACTGAGGGAATGCTAGAACCCTTTTGTCTGACTGAAGCTTGGTATTTGTGACACGTTAGTAAGCAGATATTAGAAAACAGTCTCAATACTCACTCACTTGTAATTAACAAAACAACTCGCATTGCTAACCCCGCTTCTCACCCAAAACCTTTTTATGGAGGAGTAAAAAGAGCATCCTAGAAATGGTATGAACTTTTTTTTGAAAGGAAAACACGATAGATCATTTTGACCGAGTGAGTCTATGTTTAGATATCTGAACACCCACACCAGGCCCTTTGCCAGGATTCAGAATGAGTAGACTTGAAACTATGAAAACCTCTCAAAATAAAATAAAATAAAATAAAATAAAATAGCCAGGCACAATGACGACCCACAAGACTTTAATTCTGAAGACATTACACCCTTATATTTAAAAAAAAATTTCCGAAACCCCTGCTACTGCAATAGGTATTCGTTTCAACCTAGAAACACTCCCACACGATCCTGACAGCAAGGTTGTGAGCAGGTGAAGGTGGAGGAGGAGAAAGCTTTATCTCTCCCACTTTTGGATTTCGTCACAGTGACCGTTTTTAAAGGCACATGATTACTAAAAAACTTCACGAGGCAAACTTTAAAACAAGGGGCCACGATGGATTCAGTGAAGGTTTTGGGCGTTTGATGAAGTGTGGGCTGGCTGTTTTGGTAGACTTCATTTTTGTTTGTCAGTTAACAGCAAAATATGCGTCTCAGAGGAAGATGTACTCTTAATGTGTGTTATGTGTATAGGTCTCCTCTTGACCTTTCCCTCAGCCTCCTCTTTCGTCTTCTTCCTCTTGCTGTAGTTGTTGCTGATGGCACAATCATGACATCCGACAGCATCCACAGCATTCCCTGCTGAGTGACATGGCAGAACACCCGGTTCTAAAGTGCTCTTTATAGACATGAACATCCTATCCTATATTCAGACAAAAATAATTGCAACTGAGTTAAATAACAAATATTGAGACAATTTTACCACGTGATTTTTTTCTCGAACTACGCTTTCTGTTAGAGTATGTGCCTAAGATTTGCTACTGAACTGTCCCTAGTCAAGAGACGATGGAGATTTTGCTTTTATCTTGTCTAGAAATTTCTACAAAATTGGATAAAGGTCTCCCGAAAGACAATGCGAATTTGTTTTGTCTGCACTCGACTGTAAGGTTGTTTAGTAAAATATAGAGGTCGTAGTCAGTCGTTTCCCCAGGGTGAAAATGGGGAACTCAAGAAGAATCTTCTTGTTTCCGATGTATAAAACAATGTCGAGACCTCGCGAGCACTGCCTCATGTTTCTGGACCCAGGGCACCTTTACCACCACTTTATAACTACGGCTCCAGAGGTAAAACAACATCTGCGGAATCTGGACACCGCTTTATAACATCGGAAACCAGCCGCTAAGCCTTCAATTCTCCACATTTCCCCATGGCAAACATTTACCCACACTTCATAACTATGGCCCCTGGAGAGTGCAAACGGAGACAGAAGACTTGCGCATTGCACCCGGTGATAGCATCCTCGACCCACGACATTTCTATGAAGACTTCTGTACACTTGGTTTCTACTGTAAAATCCAGTCGGGTACAGCTTCTGTTTCTCTTGAGTCGAATGGTTTAAGGGCAAAACCATACACAAACTGATAAACGGTGTGTGTGTGTGTGTGAACACTTATAATAATGTAAACACTTCAGTCTGGTATCGTCGAGCCTCTCGTAAATGTCGACCCCCGACCCCACTCTCCTACAGACTAGAACTCTAGAAGAAGACTGGAGCCCGAGAAGTGTTCCATGCGACTACTAATTATTTCTTGGACTCAGCACAGAAAAAAATCACATCTTTGCCGGTCCTTGACGAATCCATGCTACCCACAGTCAAAACTGTTCTCTCAAGGTACAGTCAGGAACCAGGCCACAATTTCTGTCCTTAAAGGCACACTGGGAAGGAAACATAAAAAGGAGAATAAACGAAGACGATGGTCTGAAGAAAGGAAAGATCTACATACACAAGAGATGGTAGATAGAATTAAAAAATAATTGATGTAAATATTGGTCACCAGGTTTGCAGTTTTTACGTGCCTGCCATTTCTTTTCCGCCATGTGTGTTCAGTCTACAAGTGCATGTTGTGTATGTTGTGTATGGCTCTGACCAATGAGAACAAGTAGCTGCTGCCGGCGTTTAGCAGACTAGGAACAGAGTAAACAGAGCCATGCTAACATTCTCTTCAATACACATTATGTTTGCATGGCACCCAGGGGCCAGGACCGCTAATTCTCCTTCTCGCCTGTGGTGTTCAGAAAGGTGCAGAGTTACCGTTCTTTACTCCCTGTTCTTCAGAGCATGCAACCATTGCTTACCTCCCCCGTCTACATCGCTTCAGCTTCACACAGACGAGTAGTCAAGAAGATGAAAAGAGTGATACGAAACTATCGAAGAATTGTGACAGTCTAATACTACCTGATCTCCCTGAATGCCAGAAACGTAAGAAATGTTGATGCACGATATCTTGGCAGTTGGCTGCCAGACTTCCTTGAGCATTCCGACAATCGTCACTTCCGCTGGCAGCAGATAAAAACGTTTACAGAAGGAATGCCGAAAGGAAAATTTCATTCCTAAAATTTGAAAAAGTACCCTCATTATCCTGCGTCCTATATACTGAAGCTGAAACGATTCAGAAAGCTGGGAGAAAGAATTTATGAAGACCTGTGTAGAAAGATATATATATATAGCTTCCGCCTGCCATGCAGTGATTAGCGAATACTTAAGTGTCAAAAGACAACAGTAAACGTCTGGTTTAGAGTTCTGGGGATGAGTGTGGCTTCTAATTGTTGTTGCCGTGAAAAATGTCAGGTACGAGTGGTAGTGATAGGAAACTGAACTTGCGTGGAAACACAGCCAAGAGTTTTACTGCTTTGTTTAATATTTTTTTTTAAAAAAGCAACCTTGTCGTGATTGCTTGTTGGTATGAAGGTGTGTTTGTGTGTGAGTGAGCAGTCAGTGGGTGTGTGAGAGCATGGGATTAAATATTTTTTGAAAGGCAGTGGAGGCGCAACAGGCCGCTGACCGCATGAGACAGTAATGGCAACTGCGCGCAACTCAACATTGTCGAGCATGAAACACATTCTGAGCATCGAGATATATAGCCATTCACAGCACAGCATCGGTCGAGTCGTTCAATGGAGGGTCGTCAGCCTGCTCGCACTTAAGAAATGTTCTAGTCATTCACTTGGTTCCAGAGAGTATTTTTTTCTTTAGGAACAATCGTCTTCTCGGCCTGTCTATCTCCTGAAATATGGACCCCATGGAAGCCTCTTGTCTAGTTTGATGCCGAGGTAGGCGGGTGTTCCTTCCTGAGGTAACCATTAAGTTTCGTATTTGTGAGGCAGAAGAGGGTGGAAGCTGTGTTCAAGCTGTTGATAGTGACACAACAGTCCATCGCCCATCTGGAAGATTTGTTGTGCCTCCTGTATTTTGATTGAAATATCAGTGGATTCAGAGGCATCCTCACACGCAAAATCGTCTTCCTGAAGCGAAACATCCAGCACCTGATCACTCTTTCAGTTCATAAAGGTGCGCGTCCAGTCAATCCTTACACACTTCAGCCTGCTAGGAAACGAAAGGGAAGACAGACTTGTCAGGTCTAACAGACGTCTGAGCAGCTAAACCAGGCAGTGTCCTTAGTGAAGCCAAAGCCCTACTCAAGCGTCACTTCAAAAGTCGGTGGGTAAACAAACATACCGGCCATCAGGGAGCCACACTGGCAGAGAAACTCTGAGGCATCAAAGTAAACATGGAAAAGACCGCTTCATAATTATAACAAAACTAAAAGTCTGAAGTTCATTTCTCTTGGAATGGAGAAGTTCTAGTAAACATCGGAGAAGTAAAGGGGAGAGTTTATTCTTCTTGGGCTCTTGTACAACACCTGCATGATTCGGATCGGGCTCTATGTATAATCTTCTTATGAGATGCCGCAGTCATTCACTTTAAAGACTCTATCAAATGCCTTCTTAAAGTCAGAAAACTTTTTGGAGAGGGGAAGGGTTGGTGTTTTATGGCGGAGCCAAGAACTAAGGTTATGCGCACGGCAAGGCAGCCAGCCCTGTAAACAGATGCCACATGCAGAGAAAGAACAGCGTGCCTGAGACGAGAGCTGAGCCCAGGATAGCCAACCCTCACTGTGTTGGTGACAGGTGCTAACCGTTGCGCCACCGGGCCGCCCAAGTTTTGGAAGAGATCCTGATGGAGGTTATAGGTCATGGCGGAATCTCTCTAAGTGCGTTGTAACGGTCGCGGCTGTACTTTTGTTTCTGTAAAGCAGGTGGAGCTGACCAAAGAATGAACCTTGACCTGACCTACACTAGAAATGTCTTGTGGCCTAAAAATTTCTTCTTTTTCCATGAAACTCAAATAGACAAGCACAGGACAAAAGGTCTTTATTTTGCCTTCCTCCATAAATGATACAGCTCAGAATGATATGCAGAAAACCGCCGCAGCCCAGGCACGCCATCGCACGATACACCAGCCACACAAAAGGGTCTTTTTAACGGATTATTTAGGGATGCTATTTTCTTTCATGCATTTTTGGCAAATATGATTTCCTCGGTGACTTTTATACGGTCTCCATGCCATAACTTTTTTTTTTTTTTGGTACAGAAAAGTTTCTGTGACGATGCCAAAGAATGAAAAACCCTCTCAGAAAACGGCTAGAATGTTGATGCAAGACACAATACCCCCACAAAACCTCTGTGCGACCCCTCTTTCCTTCTTACAAAAGGAACTGGCCATGCATGTGTCTGAAAGCCTGCCTGGAAAGCGCATCCCTGTGCCAGCCATCCTCTCTCGCCAAAATGCGCTTGTCAAGAGGTAATTGCGTCTATGTCTCCATATTAACAGTCCGCGGCGAGAATAACTAGCGACCCACCCATTCACCGAGGGCGCGTGCTTTTGTAAATCACGTGACCAACTCTATGCAATATCATACACGCCAAGTGATGCTTTCTTGTACCTTAAATACCTCGGGGTATTTAAATGTTATCTTATAAAACAACATAAAAAGGGAGAGCAAATAGCAGGTGTTAACATCTCATGCAAGGCAAAGTGACTGTTATCTGACAGCATCTCGCACAATTTGAAGTAAGCACGTGTTAACGACTCACGCAAACAGAGGTAAATGTTATCTGATAGGTTATCATGCAATCATAATTAAATGGTATCTGACAGCATCTCATGTAAAGCGAGGTAAACAACATGTAATATGCCATACCAACAGAGGTTAATGATAACAAGAGGGAGAGTGTGTCAACTTTGATATCTCGCATGAACAGACAGAATTCTTTCTTCAACGAACGTTTCTCGCACGCAAGGATATCGAGACAGCTGGCAGGATCACCCGTAGACAGATCATCTCTACTCACAGTGGACTACATGGTCCAGCAGGTGCCTACTCCATGGAAGTGACCACCGACACAAGATGTACAACCAAACCGCAGCCACGCGCCTGCTAGTCATTGTGAGTGTGTTTGTAGGTGTGTTCGGGAAAGGTTAGCCCCCCTCCCCCAATTAACTTGCTAGGTACAGAGACAAATGTCCCTACCCGCTTGCATAAACAAGGGCAAGATAGAGGAGTGGAAGAGATGACGATCCAGTGAATGAGGTCCACGTAGGACAGAGCCCAACATAAGAGAACATAACAGCCTGAAGATAGCGGGCTCACACGGTGTATGGCGATGCTACAGCCACCAACGGAAAATTTCCAGGGTTTTGCAGACAGACTTACAGCTTTGATAAATGTACCTTCGTCTGGCTTCTCGAATGTCCGACCAACAGCTTTCCTCCTGAGTCGACATTTTTATGCAGCGGGGGTTGAGAGATCTTTGTTTGAATAAAAAATATGTCGTCATCAAAGCTGCTCGTTTAGTAAACATTTGATCGTGAGACGGAGCGAAAACCTTGTAAAAAGATTATTTCTTACCGTGTTAAAGCAATTTTCTAGACACATCAAGAAATTCACCGAGAGTTACGGAGAGTCGTAAGCAGACTCAACCCTGGGAGCCCTTCCTGGCGTCGGAACTCAGGGAAAAACTAAGTCTATATATCATTATTAAGTTTGAAAAATATCTCTTGATTTTTTTACTGTGTGTGTGGGTGAGACGATGTTTGCCTGTGAGCGTTTACGAGACGCAAAAGTTTGTAAAAGAAAGAGAATGGTGCATAGAACCACTCCACGAACTGAGCAAGTGAGTTTTTAACATGTGTCATGTGCCAAGTGCGTGGAAAAGTTTATTGTGCGTGGTTTATTGTTTCAGTTTTGAACCTTCACCAGTGTCCAGTGTACCTACATGGATAGTCCTTGGTCACACACCATCCCATAGGGTCCAGCCTGCGCAGCTCTCCAGTCTCCAGTGGACTGAGTTAGACCAAATACCTGTAGCACCTGCGATGATGAAATGCACTTCTTCAGGGGAGAGCCGTCCTTCCCTCTCATAAATAACTAGTCCTTAAAGGAGGCGACTTCGCAGGCTTATATTTTACACCGTGACCATCATGATCGCCAACATGTCCTCTTTGCCTTTACCTGACAAAGAGCAGGGATTTAAAAAATATTGAGGTTTTGTGTGTAACTTTCTAATTAGCTTGGTGGTCTCGGATGTTTTATTTCTACGAACTCCATAATGTCCGGGAGCCGCATTCCCCACCAGGGATTATGAAGATGTGGTTTGGTGAGAAATAATGATCGCCTGCTCAGAGGACGGTTTCCTTGTCTTTCTTTCTTCACCACCTCTTGACGGCTCGCAGTCTGGCGTTGAGATTTTGTGTATTTTTAAAGTTCCCATTGGCAATAATCACAATTTGGATAAGACAAATTTGGTGAGACACTGAGCAGACACTGTCGATGCCAAGAAGCGATTAGAGTTAAGTTATTCATCCAATGTTACTGCATGAGGCACCTGGCACTAAGTCTAATGGCATAGATAATAACAAAATAAGCACGGTGTCAGTGCTGAACCCTGACTAGAAAGCTTTATCACCCTCTCTCTCTCTCACTGACATACAGTTTGTCCAAGATATAAAGAGAGGGAGATAAAAAGAGGACTGCTATTCCCCACGTTACTGCTTCTTTTTATTTTCTGAGTTGAAAAGCACTGTACTTTTGAAGCAAGGTTATCCTTCCTTCGTGCAACCATGGCTTCTTGCCACGCAACCACCAGATGGTCGTTCGTGCGACAGGAATCCGAAAACTTTTGCTTAGTTTGCGTTTGTTTGTCAGTCTGTTTTTTTGCTTTTTTTCCTTTGACGTGTAAAAATAGGCTTCTGTACAAAGAGCTTAATCCCAGCAGCAGTCCCACACGAATCGCATTCACAGAGGAAAAAAGAAAATAGAACGTCAGCCCTCGGATGTTTATGTAAGTCTGTGACGAGTGCGTTAGCAGGTAACCGCGCATCCCTGATGCTTTGGTGAGGAGCCGCGACGGACAGTCCATGACTAATGTACTACTCATGCAGAGAAATGCTTTCAATAGTCACGAGCGACATCGGTAGCAAGCATTAATATACATCATCAAAGTCAAAACATAGGAAACCCGGTCGGGGTCACGTGATAGTCTCGCGGGCATGCGCACTGTTGATCTTGATAAAGTCGGCTCTGGCACGATGGCTTCACCTCTGATCCTGTACTTTATGATGAAATAAATCAAATGCAGCCTCTCTTTTTGGACTGAAGCCCTTGAAAGCAGCCTAGTGTGAAATGCTTTCTGCGTGCATTGCCTGGCATCTGGCAGAAGAGATCGACTTCGCTCGCAGAGTGGCCGCCCTTGCATTCCGTAAAAGTTTATCAACTTTATTTTTACCTCGCTCTTTCCCCGAAGAATTCCGTGTTAGATGCGAGAAGAACTTATGGGAAGTTTCCGTACTGCAACTGTTATAAGAGGAAAAGATGTCGGAGAGCTTCAATCCAGGTAATAATTACAGGTAGGTAAGAATGGTTTGGGAAATTATTCTCCTTTCTCTCTCTTAGTGTCTCTGTCTCTGTCTCTCTCATCAGCCGAAGCTCACAACCGAACAAAGAAAGTAAACTTGGATGTAAACCTGAGTTCCCAGCTTTGCTTCTAAACTTTGAGAAGTAAAGCCAGGTAGCCTCCACTCTCACAACATACAGATAAAGCTTTCCTTTTATTGCCTGACATTTTTTGACCGGGCTTTCTTTTGTAGATTTTACCGACCATCTTTGACTGCTTTGTGCCGACTATTTTCTATTTTTTGCTGCTGACCTGTTTACTTCTGACTATTTACCACTAACTGGCGCTGATATTTAAATGACAACGAGTGACATACGGACTAAGTCCAGGATTCGCCGTCCACTCATCACCACTAGGAGAAACATGTCTGAAGGAATGTTTCGACCGAACTTTGAACTTTTCTGTGCAGGTAGACAGCTCGACTTGCTCTCAAACTCCATGACGCTTATTGGAATTGCCTAAAGCTGGATTTAGACTGAGGCAGGATGCTGCTTGGTCAATTAACCCTCTTCCCTTTTAATTATTTTCTTCAATCTAAGGAGAAAATAATCATCTTCCGTTTAAAAGACACAATTCTTAAAATATCTCCAAGCGTAGAAGTCAGATCATGACACCACTGTGGTGCTTAGATAGGAACAGGTCATCGTGTACAGCCAACGGGCTAGCTGCAACGTTATTCCGCAAGTTGATAGTTGGATGAAGCGGCGAGAATTTCTGATGGAGCAGAGGTCGAGAAATCTTGGCAATAAGCACAAGTGAATAAAAGCAACGAGACCCTCATCACCGCCATCAAAATCACGTGACAGAACAACCTCTGGTAGTGACCCTGCATCGTAATACACACAACACAGCGGTCCTTACACTAGACTGCTCGTACCCGTCTAGAGATACTCTTTATCTTCACTTCTGATATTCCCCTCACCTTTAAAGGTCAGGACAATGGAGAAGAAATAACAGCTTCGTAGAGGATGAAGAGGACTACGGTGCTAAGGTTCTGTGTCATCCGGGGAGAAAGGTTGTTGAAAATGGACTGTGACAACTGAATGGGGCATGAAAATGAAAACTTGAAGACTTCACTACAGTATTTTAAGGAGGTGAAGATACGGTTCGACATTTTGTGGATTACCATAGAGGGGAAAATGGCAGTCTGACGCCACAGACCACTTCACCTGTCGAGTTGGAAGGCCGGCTGGATGGTCACAAATACCTGCGGTACAGGATGTCTTTTCTCAAAACATCTGCACCCTGGAAGCTCTCAACAAACACCTGCACTATAAAAAAAAAAAGAAACTCTGCAAGCAATTATACTTCACGATATCTTTGCTACAAACACTTCTAATACAAAATATCTTCATATTATCTACAGGAAATCTCTACAAAATCCTGCGCAGTTAGGATGTCCTTGGCACAAATTTCTGCTTTACGGAATCTTCCTATCAAACACCTTCAACTTTTTACAGAACATGATCGTACAAATGCCTGCACTTAGTAATTTATAAAAGCAACTGTATTACATGATATAATCAATGTAAACACCATGTCAATCCCCCATTGACGAAACTCAGTTATTTCACTCACGTCCTCACTCACTTCCTCACGCATATGCAAACACACAATGTTGCAGAGCGAAAGAGGAGAAGCGCCCCCAGCAGTGTTTACCACTCAGACTGCAATTAAAATGTTTCTCGTCAACGTCCAAGTCGTACAGACGCGCCAGTCTACAAGGCGGGCGGCCCGGATGCCGCACAGGTAGCGAAGGAAGCCGGGTATACCCCTGGCAATGAAAGGATAACATGCTGTCCATTTACCCACCCCTCTTCCACCCCCTCCTCCATCAACTGATTGAGCCTTCAGATAAAGCAGCGGTTTCAAAACCGTTCATCATACTTTGTGGCCGACAACGTTGATCTGATGAAAGCAAAAATTATCTATTTCACTCTGAATTCGATGTATCTGAAGGACCTGCATACCAAGTGTGTTATCGAGGGTAGCTGTGGCTTAAGGCCCTTCTTAACTGGGCAAAGTGCTGAGCGTTGAATCTCCGAAGAAAATATTAATTCATTTCTTGACAGGCACTAACTGAAGAACGGCCATGCTAGTCCTCCGGAACTGGTCGTCGGGGTGAAGAGCTGGACAGATGCTTTGGGGCAGTGGACGTTTTCAGATGAAGTTCTTCTTCTTCACCTCGATCCCAAGAGTGTCCTTGCCAACAAAAGCGTTCTTGATTGGTGTCGGTGAACCATAGTTTCTGTCCATGATGTTCTTCCAAGAAGATGATGAGACAAGTGACAGTCTGTACTGGTAGCAAGGAGACAAAGCGATGAACACAAATTTGTCTGAAAAAAATCTCCAGTTCGTTGTTAAGTATTGCGCTCATTAATATTCACCTCCAATGCCTTGGCCTCTTCAAATGCCTTTTTAATTGATGAAGTTGTGAAGAGGTCGTGCTGATGTAGCTGTCTTTCTATCAGAATGCAACAGACAGGTGAAAATATGCTGAACTGGCCTGAAGCCAGCCTGCTCTTCTGCTAACAGCTCCTTACTGGTGTTGATGGGATCCTGGATTACTTTCTGCATCACTTTGCTTGGATGGCTGATTAAGCTTATGGTTCTGTAGTTTTGGCACTGTTAAAGCTTCCTTTCTTTGGAAGGCGTGTGATTAGTGCTTGCGTTCATTCTTTGAACCATTAACTGCTTTCCCAGATTCTTTGGCTCAATGCAATAAGAACCTGTATATTTTTTCTTTTCCACGCTGCTTCAGCAGCTTAGCTAGAATATTACAATACCAGGTGACTTTCCTCACTTCTGACTGCACTCACTGCATGCACCTCTCTCGACTTCCTCCCGTAGTACTGGTAGGTCATGGCTGTCTGGTTGTAGCATGTTTGCTGTGGAGGAATTCGGCGTCTGTCCTCAACTGGAAGTTGTACAGGTCGTTGCAACATTCAGGCCATCGGCTTAGTACAGCAGTTTTTTTCTGTTTTCATTGCTGTCTTCGATGACTGAAGTCTTCTGTTGGTCTGTCTTGGTAACGGTCTTTTTTCTGTCCCCTTTTGCCATTCTCCCTTCTATTATCGGCACTGGTTCTCGATCCAGTTCTCCTTTCCTGATGTTGCACTTACTTTATACTTGAAAACTGCTGCGGGCTGTTCCTTTGTTTCTTTATAGCCTTCTTTGGTCACAGCCACCTGAGATACTATTTGTGACCCAGGGTTGTTTCTTCTTTTTCTTCCCCTCCACGTCTTTGGCTCCTGAAAGTAGTGCTCTGTAGGACCTGATATTTTCGTTGATGTGATATACATCGCAGTACATAGGTTAAGGGCAAAAAAATTAGCCTTCTCCAAGGCAAAGAAAGCGAATTTGGAGGTTGGTTGAGCTTTTTCTTGAGGCTTGTTTAGACCAGGTCATGTTGTTGATTATGTAGACTCCCGGATATGACTTTGTTTTGGTCTTGTTGATGCCGGATTTGAAACGCCTTGGCAGCAGGATGAAGTACATTTGGTCATGGACCAAACCTCCAGCTAGTGCCAAGATATTATCCTCCAATACTTGCAGGCGTGGAGGATATTGGCTGTGGTTTGTTTAAGGCTCTGCGCAAGTCTCAGACGTCTTAGGCCCATGTCCTTGGTTTCATATAGCATGATTTATTTACCTATCATTCCTGCTCGTTGTTAGTAAGAATCTTGGTCGATCTTGGATTCCAATCACCGTGCGGATACGATGTCCTTCAGTTTCATTACCCTTTCCAGCGGATCCAACTCCTCTACTTCGTCGCATTCGTGTGTGGAAGTCAGATCATAAACTTGGACAATTGTAACAGAGGCCTCCCAGAGGTGCGAATAAAGATCAGGTTACCGGAAGTAGGTGTACAGCTGATGACAGAGTGCCTCAAAGTGTCATTGTGATGGAAAATGGATTGAGAAACATAATAATAAAAGCTGCAGCATTCCAAACAGCCACGTTTTGCAAGGGTGAGAAACAGAAACACCCACACACACATTATAACACTTTTGTAAGAAATAATCACACCTGTAGTGTTATCAGTGATGCCTTGAGAATGACAATCACGACTTGCTTACTTTACTGCCAGCACCCGCTAAGTTTCTATGATATCCCTCAAAAATAAACAATTTCTACAGAGTGTTTCATCTGAACTACCAGGCGTGGTTTTATGTGGTGTATATCTGAGATAAGCAAGAATTACTGAGAAATGTGATGTTTTTACTTGCCTGGACCTTTTATTACAGTGTGCTACAGGATAGGCTGCTTGTAATGAACAAACATTTTTATTGTGATATCACATCCTGCATGGAGACAAAAACACGAGCGTGCAGTCACATAGACTTTGCGAGTTTTTGTGAATTCAATGAAAGGTTCCAGGTACCATAGGGCATGTGGCGAGAAGACAAATTGTAAATGACATTTTTATCACCGTGCAGCTTGAACTGTTCTTTCGCTTGAGACCCGACCATCTGTACACCTGTACACAACAACTAGTACACTAAAGCTGTTTAGTGTGTGGATTCCATGATGTCTGGAACAGACGTTAGCGGGCTGGTGTAGTAAGTATGGTGTATGAACAACACCGGACTCGAAAAATATGTCTGTTTACCAGACTGAGTTATAGCAATAATCCAAAATCCATGTGTAGGTATAACAACAATATTCTCGGTTTCTTTCATTGGCACACACACACACACATGCATACTCGCACAGCCACGCACACACCGTCACCGCCTGCTCTTTAAATAAAGAATTACTTTTTCGACGGCATCTGCTGTCTCGCTTTTTTTTCTTTTTTTTTAAAGAAAGAAAGAAAGACAAAAAAGAAGAGGAAAACAGAAACTGGGAGGCAGGCCAAGCGATGTTGGTTTGGTGTGTTGGCAGACACCTGACATCAGGTAGCCACAGGTAACACGTCATGGAGGCTCGCCCAGCCAGAGAAAACAAAGTCTCGGCAACTAACGAGCACTCAGTTTGTGAGAGTTAGTTGATTTTCTCTGAAAAATTAGTTTTGAACTCTCTGAGCATCTGTTTAAAGTTTGTATAAAAATTCTTCAAACGATTTTTGCGTGTGCTACATAGATGAATGATCATTTCTCGGTGATGGTGATGGTTGCGGTGACTGACATGAGCTATATACAAGTGAAATAGGTTTTAGTTTGTCTTGTTTTCAGACTTTTTAAATTTTATTTTTTAAGTTATTAATATTATTTATTTATTGCAAGTTATTTATCATTACTATAAAAATTAACTGTACCTCGTATATACAGTTAACGAAGAAAAAAAACGGTCAATTAGATATTTGTTATTGTGACAGGAATAATTACATGTAAGAAATTGAATACAATAGCAAACAGCTGTGTAAAAAGCAGTAAACAAAACTATTAGGACATAAGAAAAACTACGGTATAACTACAATTACACAGTCATTTTTAATGTAAATCTTTTCATTAGAGCAAAATAGAGCAGGAATTTATACAAGAGTTAGCTTAAATGTTTTCCTATAAAAAGCTCGATTGTTGGATTAGATCACATGACATAACTAAAGTTTCAGATCGGGTAAACCAATCAGGTACAAAGCCAGGCTGACCGAGGCTTCTTTATTTCAACATCCCGCCCCTTCCTTACCCACCACGTGGGCTGGAAAACCAAACCCAGGTAGTCATGAAGTTTGTAGCCTGCGTACACAGGGTGACGGGGGATCGCCAAGGCACGTGACCATATGTACCATCACGTGGCCATCGTGTCCACTGCAGCATTAGAAGGGGTCATGACATCAGGTCCACACTCCACCTATCTGTATTCCACATTGTGACATCTGTTCACAGGAATGTCATTTCCCTCTATACTCTAGTTTCTTTTTGATCCACCATCCCTTCTCCCTGTAGTAACAGAATCTTTAGATGGAGGAACTTCCACCCCTGTAACAGAGCCAACCATCTTTCATCCAGCATCCAACACTCCGACTTTTTGAGTTGTTTCCCTTTAGACGCTCTCCGCCTCGCGCTGTCTCCACTCAGGAGTAGTTGTGATGATAGAAGGACATTTCCACCTGCACTGAATTCTCAGCATGTTAAGGAGATAAACTATGTCTGTAATGATGCTATCGAGCCTGAACTATTTTTGGACATAATTGAAAGTAGCCATGACTACTTCAACACTGAGATGTCTGAGAGGCTGCCAATGGATTGACTGATTAAAACACTAAATGAAACAAGACTTGGAAATGATAATGTAAAAACTGAATTTTTTTAAATTCTCACCATCAAAGACTGAATCTTTTCCCAACTTCTCTTTAACCTCATTTTAGCAAAAGGTCATATCATATTTACATATATATCCAGTGAATTATATATGATTTGACCGAAAATACCTGAATATAGACAGACAGAAAGAAAGAAAGAATAAAGGGTGAATGTATTAATATGAATTACTCGGTGGATGTGTGTGCGTGCATACACATACAGATATATAAGTATGTTTGTGTATATATACACAATATCATAGAAATTAGGATGTGCGTATTATTTAATATAGGTTTAACATTGTTATGCGGATGATTGACTTTTGAACGTCTGAATACTGCTGAGAGTGGGAAAGAATAAAGTATCTCGCATCAACCTACTTTTCCCTCTTTCTGCCCTCGTTCATTAGATCCCAGGAGTCCGACTGGAGCTGGCATCTACTCAGAGCTGCAAGGTGAAGAAAAACAGCTCACTGTAATTCAAACAAGGGGGGAATTCTTTCTATCTCATCTGTTTACAGTCAGGGGGCAGGACATCAGAGAAACTAGTATATCGCATTACACTTCGGTACAATCGTAAAAAATCAGCGAATAATATCTTTGTAAGATGGTTAATTAAAAGAGCATAAACTTGAGAGAGGTTGGAGAGAGATGTCGAGAGTGCAGACTGAAGTATGGGACGAGGAGAGAGAGAGCGGGAGAGAGAGAAAATGAGAAACAGTGAGCGAGGTTTTACACCTCCACCTGGTTTCCTTTACCACAGATTGCAGACGTTAACCGTCCTCCTTTCTCCGACTTCAGAGCTGGATGTGCAGGCATCAGAGCAATTGACAGATTATTGTCTGTGGTAACCTGATCCAGGATGCTGCTCTCGTCTGTGGCAAAACAACGGAGGCCAGAGTGCAGTGAATGTTCTTGTGCCAACCGACTCCTCCACGAAAATCCACAAAGCCGCAGAAATCCGCAGAATCTCGGAAGAACTGGGTTTAGGGGTAGCTCGTTCGTTCATGCGGGTGCGCATGTGAGAGAGAGAGAGAGAGAAAGAAAGAAAGAAAGAAACAAACAAAAAAAAAAAAAGAAAGAAAGAAAGAAAGAGGAACCATTCTATAACCCTATTTACTTCTTAACGTTTTTCATAAACGTTTCCACTCCAGTTTATGTGTTTTTTAAGATTCTTCATTTAACTGTCTTGTTAAGATGACTTATCTTTCAAGGAGCGTACCTCTCTCTTCACAAAATTCCGCTTTGTGATGGCTCGCATGTCTCTACCCAGAAGCTACAAAAATTAAACATTTTGAGGGTGCGAACAAGTTAATTTGTTTGACAGTAGTATGTCTCCATCGAGAGGAAATAAATGTCAGTGAATTATTCTCTTCCCTACTTCAGTTTTTTCCACAATCATGGTTTTCTGCTTTATCAAAGACAAAGGACAACTCACAGAAACCAAGGGCGAGGATCTAGAATAGAGACAGTGTGACGGCAAGGTGTGCTAGACACAGGTACACAGGTAAAAATGTTGTACTTTGTGTTACTCTGTTTTCTGTTTCAAAAGCCACACAAAAGGGAAATTGATAGTCACACGCGCCCGTGTGAGAGAGAGAGACCACAAGACAAAAAGAAAAGCACACAAAATAGCATACTTACATAATAAACAGATATACAGACAGACAAGCCAATTCTTGTAATTGGATTTGAAACTAATAGAACTAAAAAATGTAAGTTAACAATCAAGGAAGGAAGCTTTTAAAGAAGCTGTAAACAGATTTTTTAAAACCTTTTTTGGGGGGTAATATGTGTTCTTTGCCGCTTTGGCACATATTTCAAACAGAAATTTAGCAAGAGGTTTGGTGGTTACACTTTGAAAGGTTTTTGGCAAACGTTTCTAACAAATTTTAGCCATGCGGAGGTTGCAAAGATAATGTAGAAAACATCAAATAAAGAATGGGCAACAAAAATCACTCACCAAAGCCAGAGCACGAGCAGCTGCTAGAAATATTAGAAAATGCGCGGCTGTAGGTTAATTATGAAAGTTTTATGATTTTTTCGGTTTTTGTTGCGTGGGCTACCCCAGAGCTGGGTGAGTCTGTTAGTCACACAGACATACCCGTCCACGACCGACAGACTCGGGTGGTGTCCCTGGCAGATGACCGCGCATCAGGTAGACGGTTAAAGTACTTGGCAGGTCAGATGTGTGTGAACATGGCCTCTGAGCAGGCACTTTCTAGAGTGAACACTAGACTGTAGTTAATGAACTATAAGGACAGTGTCATGGCCTCCAGTTATAAAAGCTGGAGATGCTCGAGAGTTTATCTCATTACCATACATGAAACTGTTCATACATTTTCAGAAGGTAACGGTGCGCTAGGACCACCTCTTTAGACCAAGAAAAACGAAGGTTCATGCAACCAAGTCGAAACTCGTTGGCGTAAAATACTGTTTTTTGGGGGGAGGATGAAGAAAACTGCACGATGATGCTGAAGAAGCTCAACTTCAGTTTCTTAGAGAACGGCGAGACTGCGGTAAAGGTGTAATGAGGGTGGAACAGTTTAGAGAAAACGCGGCTGGGTTTCCAAACACATCCCCTTCCTCCTTAAATAGTGCGACCCGTAACTTGTCGACTTTTCAGTTCAGTACACCCAGCGTTTCGAAATTTCCAGAAAGCAGGTCAGACGCGCCATGACTTTTTGCTTCCGGGATTACACGTGAGCTTGGCTGCGTGCTGCTGATGCCAAGACTTTGTTTTCGGAGGAAATAAGCTTTTGCGCCGGCGAGACTCAATCACCTAAAAGCTGCAACCTTTGATATTTTATTGGCCTTTCATTTGAATGCAGGTACCCGTATCCATGTCCATTTGCTGACGTCAGCGTTGTATTAAACGGCAGACAGTTCGTCGGACCGTCCGTCCATTCAGTCAAAATCACTCTGGCGCCAGTCACAGACACTTGCAGGTCTCTGACTCTATCCTGCTGTTTTGTTTGAGACTGAAGGAAATTCATAACCTCGATTGCCTCGAACAACTTGCACCAATATATATAGAAAACGGTTATGTATGGCTACAGATGCTTATCAGACTACGTAAAGAGTTTTTATTTTAAAAAGAAGTGGGTGGCGCAGACCGACTCTGCTAGTGTTATTTTGGGTGTCTGCTCTCTAGAGACGCATTCCACTACAGGTGGCCATTTACCTGATGAATGCCGATAGTGCAAAAGCATCCGAAAATAGAGATTTTGGTTAAGGTCAGAAATGAGAAATAACACAATTCAGAGAAGACTTCTGGAAGCTGCATCCAGCAGCAGCCAGCATGCAACTCTGCTATTAGCTGAGAAAAGAAAGATAATTAAATTTTTTTCATATGAAAT
The DNA here is from genome assembly GCF_003073045.1 of Pomacea canaliculata. NCBI lineage: Eukaryota > Metazoa > Mollusca > Gastropoda > Architaenioglossa > Ampullariidae > Pomacea > Pomacea canaliculata. The sequence continues at coordinate 11,081,686 of NC_037590.1, forward strand.
TTTGAATACATATGGTGGTTGAGTTGGTTGATCTCTGTGTGTGCATGTGCCGACACTGTACTCAGTTGGTGGGTCCGTCAGTGTGGTAGCGAGCACAAGAAACACAAAACATGAAAGACAGACTCCGCCATTTAGATGCATATCACAATTGCATCCGAAAACTATGCTGACAAAAGTCTGCCTTAAACAATTTTATCTTATTTGAAAAAAGTTTAATGAAAAAAGTTACAAAACTGTGTTGTGTACTGTGTTTCTATAAAAACTGATTACCTAAGCAGACTTCCAACCTAAAAGGGTTTAAAATTAGAAATGTGTTGTGCAACTAGCCACTTGATACTTCTTCTGTTAAAAAGTTTTTGCTTCCAGTTCGTTGCCCTCGTGTCCTCCTTTTTTTTTTTTTTTGTTACAGCAGGCTCGCCTTTGAAATCGCTTATCCAGGTAAAACGCCTCAGTGTATCAGGGTCGTACCTCACCTTTTAGCAGGAGGTGGCAGGTTGTGTATTTAGTTTTGCCGCTTGTCTCCAGTCCAGTCATAACACCAACATTGTTAAAGTAATATAGGACAGGAGTAATTAGCTATAACTATCTAACGCCCATTATATACAGGCGTTACTGATTAAGACTTGACATTAAAGGTGTTGTCATCTTATTACAAGTGTTTACCTGCACAGCCTCTAAGTGAAACACCTGGCGGCGGCATGGGTGCGTGAGTAAAGTGCCTCAGGTGAGCATGGTGGCTGTGAGGATTCAGCTCCAGTCCCTCTGGCACTGATTCGGTTTCCGGTCTCTAATGACACGCGGGTCCTGCCTCCGTAAGCTCATCACAAATCTTCTCGCCTCGGTCCTTGAAGTCTTCGGTAGTTTTCTGTAGAGGGTTTCTTGATTATTTCAGACTAGTTCTTTCTTTTTTGAAGATGGCGCTAAGGGGATCCAAAACTTGGCTTCGTTGTCTACATCTGACAAAGGGTTGATAAATATTTGTTTGCCCACAATCTTGTCTACTGTTAAGAGACTCTTTCTGTGTGCGTGTCTATGTGCATCACGAGGCCCAGCGTGTAAATCAACACATTTTCATTTTCTTTCCTTTTTTTAATGTGGAAAAAGAAAACTTGATAGCGAAATGAAAAAATGCTTGGGTGATAGAATCCGAAATAGTAAGACTTCAGTAGCAACTCGTTTTTATTATGCATTGATGTTCAAAAACCAAATAAAAAGCCCAACTTTTTTTTTTTAGGAAAGAAGCAACTCGATACCGTCAGAAAACGGGTTAAACAGCGCCAACATCGACAGTTTATTTCGTCTGAAGATGAAATTGCGGCGATAGCAATGATGAAACAGTGAGTCACGGTGTTGTGAAGCAGGCTCGTCTTACCTCTTCTTGTGAGGACTCTTATCGACAAACCAAGACTTATTTCGGGAACGAAACCGTTTGAAGGAAATAATGAAATAAGGTCTGAAGCAAGTGTAGCTAAACACAAATATTTTTCTGTAAACATCTTCTTGCTTGGTTTCGTAACTTTTGAAGAATGTTGACCACCATAGACAGAAAAACTTACACGTGAAGATGGCAAAAGTTGATTCGAAAACATAAAGTTCATATTGCGTTCACTTTGGTGCTCCTGCAGGCGGCGCTGTTTACCTTACTCGAGTGAGCCAGCGTTCACATTCGCTAGCGTATTCGTATACGTAATGAGGTTACGTGGTGACGCCGGTCAATCGTCAGAGGTCAGAGGTCAACGGTTTTTACTGAAAATAGTTTTACATGTATTTGGACATCACAATAAGTGATAAAAGTGAACAGTGATGGAAATTTGTACTCATGCAGCCATCTGACTCAATAATATTCTTGGTTTCTTTTTTTTTTGTTTTCCTAGAATCCTTTTCCAACTTTTAAAAATGTGCATTTACAACACTAGAAGGCGCCACATGTGAGTGAAATTACAAGCCTGCACATGAAAGTTTATTGAAGTCTCTTTCTTGGTATTTCTGTGTATTTCTTTCCTTCTTCTTTAACTCTGGTTGTGTATTTTCTTCATTTGTTTGCTTGCTTGTGTGTGTGTGTGCGCGCTTGTTTACATGACAAACGTAAGAGGGGGTCAGGTGGGTGGACATTCTTTCTCATCAAAGATGACATAAATCAAGCTGAAACATCCTACACACGGCAGAAGAATTTAAAGGCCCCTTTTAGTCCACCACATTCGTTTTTTTTTTAAATCTGGCATTTGTTGGCTATCAACATCGAGTTTGTTTTGATATCTGAGTTCGTTCGTTATGGCAGTTTCTGTGTTTGTTGGCCGTGCTTTTTGGCTATCTGTGCATCTGTGTCTGTTGCGGGTATCGGCGTTTCCTGGCTATCTCTGTGAATCTGCGTCTGCTGGCTATCTGTCTGGCGATCGGCCTTGAGAGCTCGGAGACCTGCTGGCACTACCGGAACCAAACTGATGTTACTAGACTACACCTCTAGCCCGAGTGTTGAATCCTGTTTTGAACGTGCCTGATGTCAAGAGAGCGCTTGAACCTGGAGGGTAGCATGGCAAGGGGTGGGTGGGTTGGAGGTTAAGAATTTAGAAGCTTGTTCCTTTTAGTTTTCGGAGTACAAGTAGGTTCACTGTTTTTGAAAACGTCCTGCTTGTTGTTCTTGTCATGAAATTAGTTCGAGATACTCCCTGCTTTTGAGTGCGCGCAAGCCCGTGATTGGAATCATGGAATGGTTTGTGTGTGTATACGTGTGTGTGTGTTCGCGTGTGTTGTTCACACAAACTATGCTGGTCACCGTGGAGAGTATCCGAGTTCGTCTGCACGGCAGCAACGGCGTGGGGAGCACGGAGCTCAGTTGTTGCGCGCGCTGGCAAGGCGCCCCGCCATCTCCATAGTCATGACGCCACCACGACTGCAGCCATTATCTCCCCTGCCTCGCGCGCTCTCTCAAGCAGAGAGCATAAAAAACCCAGCGCGTGCCGCCAACGCATCACAGATGGTTACCACCAACAATCCTCGCGTTCGTTAGCTGCCAGCGTCCGGGAACCTGTCTGCTCTTCCTTCCTTCGGCCCTTTGGCCGCCTCTGACAAGTGAACAAGGGTGGCGGGTGGAAGCTTGGTGAAGGGGTGTAGGTGGGAGTGGGGCACTGGGGATGAACAGCAAAACACGACGCAGACGTTGCAGCAGATGACACTTAGAACCGAGGTCGAGGCTATTCCTGTCCGTTCTGGGTCAAAGCGAGAGGTTTAATTAAGCACGAGAGCTTCGCAAGTTAGAAAGTTATTGTCAAGAATTTGTACAGTTTAAAAAATACCCGGATAGTTGTTTTTTTTTTAAAAATGTAGTAATGATGACAAATCTTTGCACTTTTATGAAAACAAGCCTAGGTAAAATAAACACAGTAGCTCGTGCTGGGTCACAGCAACTTGGTGCAACTGAAATGGGTCAATTATCGTAAAACTTTAATCACCTTCTAATCATCGCCCTGATTGGCTGTAGGGGCACCAACTACAAGGAACTGCTGTTGGGCACTGCTACAGGGCACAGTTAGGGGCACTGCTACAGGGCACAGTTAGGGGCACTGCTACCTGGCAGAAGGCAGCGTTGAGAAGCACTTTGTGACCGGGGCTGTAGCAGGGCACGAGGCCAGACAAACGACTAAAATGGCCGCCTGAGGATTCGAGCTTCGGTGTTGGTTTGTATGTTCTTCCTGCACCCTCCGGAAACCCTTGTCACGGTTGTACTTCAGATACCAGAAAAGCCACGGAAGTTAGCACGAAGAGCCCAGGTATAAAATACTTGTTCAGATCGTTCTCAAGTGGGCCCGGTCTCTGTTCTCTAGACGTGTAAACGCATGATGCAAGCGTTTGATCCTCCCTTCGCGTAAATTGTGGCTCTAGAAAAAGAAGGTAGAATTTTTTTTAAAGAAAAAGTGAGATTAGAAGGTGAAGTGTGGAAAGGATATCGAGGTTTTACAGTGGCTGCATGAGTGGAGTATACACGGAAATGCGTGGGATGAAACCCCGACTGAACAGCCAAGACTAACCCCACAGCTCTTTGCAAAAATGCCGGAAGGATTTCCCTTATTTTTAAACTGATTTGTTTACTTGCTTAGCCTGCAAACTATTTTTGATTCCCAACGAACTTCACGTCATTTGTCGAGACGCTCTCGAGTGTCAAAGCAAGCAGTAAATCAAATGTCTTTGAATGTATCTCAGTCTCAGGCCAAAGGAATTCCGCACCTGACTCAGTATGGTTATTTTAATCCCCAAAGGAATGGTGGCGCATTCTCCCAAAGCAATCGGGCAACGGATGAGGGAGACGAATCTCCTGGCAATAATTTATCTGTGTTTACCGATCCTTCGGAAAATGGCAGTGTGCGAGCTTGTGGGAGAACAGTCGGAATAAACACGCTTCTCAGAAGTTTTTTTTAAACACAGCACTTCTTAGCCAATTAATTTCCCTAAGAATTAGAATCATACAACTTTGAAAGTTAACACTTACCAGTTTGTCATTCCAAGATATTAATTGTTTGTTCAATAAAATATAAATCTTTCTGCCACTGGTTGGCAAGGAATGGGCCACTGGAGGGACGCGATTCTCTGCTCGTCGCCGACTCCTTTTGTTTTCAGTAGGTAATAAGAACTGGATGACTGTTTAGTCTGATATCAATGATTGTTTTTGTGGATGAACGGAACTTAGAATCACTGTGTGTATATGCTTTCCTTTCATTTATTCCTGTCACATTCTTCCGGAACTGACAACTTGCTGCGCCTCCTTTCTTCCAGTATTTGATTTTGAAAACTTTACACCACTCTCTGTATCACGAACACTTTGGAAGCAAGAGAAAGATTCTGTTGCTGTTTTATTTGACAATATTGCCATTGGCTGTTGATTTTGATGTGGAATACATACAAGGTGGTGGGATAAACATTGCCCTTTGCCAATATCAGATCACTAGCCCAACATTTGAGGACTACCCCCGACTTTGTCATTGTCTAGTTGCACACAGGCTTTCTCTACATCTCTCTTTCTCACACACTCTCTACCTCTCTCTCACTCTACCTTCTGTCTCTCTCACAAACACACACACACAACAAGTGGTACACTAGTAAAACAAACACGTTAATTTATCCTTTGCTGGGAGAAGCCCCTCTCAATGTGGTCTTGTATTTTTATATATTATTTTTTTAGTGTACACATGTTATTTACCTTCCCGAGCTGCATCTGATGAGTTCTGTCTAATTGCTCTGCCTGTTTATCCATGTTTCTCATAAGAAACGCTGAGCAGGACACTTAAGATCTCTGGGTGTACGCTAATGTGCTGATCAAACCTCAGGAAATAATGTCATAACCATCAGGAAATAATGTTGTAAACAGTAAATCATGTCATCAACAGTGCTGCAACACGAGACCCAGCCATGCATGTTGTTCTTCAAAGACATTTTTGTTTTGACCAGTAAAACCTCCTGAACTAGTGGGTTGCAATTTATTCTTCTATTTCTTGTGCATAACTCAATGTAAGATACCATTTGCCGAAATCTGTGTGAATTCACCGCTTTCATTCACGAGAATTACAATGTATACAAGAGTTTAAAATCGTGACCTCACATTTCTATCCAGATGTTCCTAATTAGCATATGGTCTCACGTTTTCCACTGGCTAAAGTCTTGACAAAGTAAACACATCCATCAACAACGGTTTCGTGCGCATGCGTGTATATACGAGCGTCTTCGAGGAGCCTGTCTACGTCAGCGTTGTACCAGCATGACGTAACGCTCCTTGCTGTCCTCAAGATCGAGTGTCTAAAGTATTGAGACGATGTTCGCAGGAGGACAGATGAAGACCCTGTTCACTTGTCTCTCACTACTGAACACTTTCTTACCTCCTGTCCCCACCCTACCCGCTTCAAGTTTCTGTACCCGTGTCGCTGACGGAAACTACGCAACCAGCAGTTTATTGCCAGCTCGCGAGTGCTCACCGCGTGTCATGACTTCTCTGCACGGACGAGTGTTTATGTGACGTCACAACGAGACGGTTTACGTGACGTCTTGACATTGCAGCTACTCGCTACTTTTATAAGAAACCCTGGGAGGTCGGGTAAAGATGTTTACTAAACAGAAGTAGAAATGGCAGTCATATCCGTGGGCACAGTTTAGAAGGAAGTAGATGTCATAGAACAGGGTCACACACACACACACGAATGTTTAACAGCGATGTCGCACGCACGCCTTTTGAATGATGTAAAGAAAAATGATTCGTCCCTACCTTAAACAAATAAACAGATCGAAGATATTCAGACATTAATTTGCGATCAATGCCCATCTCACAAGCTTCAAAAGTGAAGGAAAATGCACATACACGCATTCACAACTCAAAGTAGACAAGAACAGGGAGACAGGGGAGGAAAGCCATCACCGGCAATACAAGTGCAAGTGCTCACCCCAGCACTGGGATCCCCCCGAAATACACTTCGAAGACGAAAGATGCATTGGAACAGGAGACTAGGTATCAACGTGCAGGGGTTGGGAGGGAGGTAGAGGGGGAGAGGGAAGACAGAGAGAGGTGTAGGCTTCAGAAAAATAAGCAAAGTGCGGAGGCTGCAGTTGTCTACCAGTGACTGTATGTCTTACACCCACTGGCATCGTCCCCCTCCCCCATACAGGTTGTCTTGCCAAAATACCTTGACAATTAGGTAGCAGCCATGACCACAATTCTTTCCTTTGTTCTGCACACGAAAGTACAGACGAGCTACCGCTTCACCACTGGGCCGCGCGGTTCTGCCGCCTGCGGAGCATGACGAATGAACGGAAACACAAGATTTTGCCGCGCGGTATTGCCGCCTGTGGAGCTTAATTAGTTGATGGGAGCGCGAGACTATCACCTCAGAACTTGTTAGCGATAAAGTTGAAGCATCACCTGCACACAATCCGTTTGGTTTTTATCAAACAGCGGGTAACCAGATGATCACGAATTACTGTGTACTATACTTCTTATCTTTGTGAGTTACTTTTGACCCCTTGCCTCTAGCCCTGACAACCAGACTTTGGTGTAGTATTGTTGTGTTTGTTTTGTTGTTCTTTCTTTATTTAAAAAATTAAATAATTTAACGAGTCTCTCAAAACGTCTGCCATCAGATACCATGCCGTTGAGAAGATGTGCTACACTCGTCGTTTATTTATTCTAAGGATACTAAATATTGAAATCACGGGCCGGCAGAACAAACTGTCATATGTAGCCATGTCTTTACTCATAACAAAGTGCCAGGGGTGGCACTTGAGTGTCTAGGCGCTTTGAATAACTACGCGGTTGTTCAACGCTGCCAGCATTATTCTCTCTGCTGATTGATCATCAGCTGCAGGTTTGTTTGTTTGTTTTTGCTTTTTGTTTTTTGGCAGAACACATCTCGGTTGTTGCAACGCATCAGACGCTGGAAGGTGAATGTAACTGTCGAGGAACCCGCCGATGCAGAAAGGAGAAGCTGGTGACATGACAGAGGAGAATACTCGTGTGATTTGTTTACGACACCTGACCTCAAACCCGCGTGCAGGAGGTACTCGACCTCCCATTGGAGAGGACAGTGATGCCTACCTACGAGGTGCTCACTGCTATACTTACTGTCCTCGACGCCTGCTGCTTTTCCAGTGACTTTGCTGTCAATGTGCAACGCAGTTTCTATTCTTTATATCCTCTCCCGAATACTTTCCGAATGATGGTGGTTTTCTTTTCTGTTCCTCACCGAGCAATATTTCAAGGATCTCCGCAGCACAGGTGAGCAGCTGCCTCGTTTAGTCCCGGAAAGTGGGTCAGAGCACCTGGACCAACCTACATCTGCGATCAGGTGTTAGTTGAGAACAAAGCCTGTTGGTGAGAGTGAGGCTTGCACCAGGCCACGGCGGGGTGGGGTGTGGGGTATGGGGGTTGGGGGAGGAAAGCCTGGCGTTCGCTGGAATCTGCAGACATCTTGGCCGGTATTTGTGCTGCTGTTGCAAAATTCTCCATAGGATTGACTGTCTTTGTGTTTCCTGTGGGCCAAAAACTGAATGAGCACCGCTCACTTGTCAGAGGTTGCTAAGCTTATCCGCCGCATGGCTTACATGACAGGCACAACTCGCTGAAAGCCAAATCATAGAAGCAATTCTTTCGGTGCGTCTGTCTGTCTGTCTGTCTGTCTGTCTGTCTGTCTGCCATTTTCTCTGTACGCATGTTTGTACAGAAGTTTCGGGCAAATAGCTTGGCACCTTCTCTAACAAAATTTACTAGCATTTGTTTGCGGATGTGCAAATCTTCCGGACGTGAACTCGTATTCCAGCAATAAATAGAAACATTTTATTTCAATCAACAACTATTTTCAATTAAAAGTTTGTTGACAAAAGGTTTGTTCATTTTGTCAACGTTTATTCTCCATCACAAACAACGGTACTTATTATGTCTGGCCGTGCAATAGACCTCTGAACAATTTTTGAAAGGAAGAGGTATAGAGGAAGACGAACGGGTGAGTTATCTATTCATATTTGACTAATATACGAAAGCAACATAAATCTTAATTTTTGTTTGATGCGTATCGCCTTGGTAGTAGCTGAGAATAAGACTTCCTACCTACTGAAAGAATGAGCATGCAAAAACATCTCTCAGCAACCATATTGGCAAGTGACTAAAAGGACATCACACAAGAGACATTGTGAGAGAAGAAAGGTTACACAGATATGGAAAGTCTTTTGTGTTTTGAGTACACTTTTAATTCGGGGAGATGGTAAAGAAATGTTGGTATTTTGTGCTTTAATCAAATAAACAATAATTTCTATTCTGAGGCTGAAAATAAACTCAAAATCTGCTGGTGTTGAATGTCAAAATTCAGATATCCATGGAGTACTACAAAATCAGTCTACACAGACACCAGATGCAGCAGTGCATAACCAGCTTTTAACTGACCGGCTCGTGCTTGTCATCGAGCAATACACTGACTAATACAAGTCACACTAGGTGACTATGTCCCTCTGGTAGGATGTCTGTGCTGTCGTTCATCATGGACAGATACTGTTTGTGTGCGTCGGTGCACGTGCATGTCTGATTACATCCATGTGCGTGCATGCCTGCGTGTACAAAAAAATGTAGGCGTGCGCACTCGCAAATCAGCATACATACTCTCACTGGCATGTATGTTAGCATAAAAGATGCAAAGTCAGGCTCACAAAAATGACACACACACACACACAACAAACGCATACTTTCTTACTCTCTCTCTCTCCTTCTCGTTCAGTTCTCACAGCTCTGGCTACTCAGGTGAGTGGCTAGGCCAGCACGTGCTGGGTTATCACCACACAGCGGGCGCACACTACAACACTTCGCTAAAAATGCCGACGGTTATCCTGTCTTGACATCACCATGCAGAGTTTGCAGCTAACGGGTGAGCGGGTGGAACTTGCAGATTATCCATCATGCGAGGTGTGCCACTTGAGTACACACCAGCAACCCACAAAACTCGACATCCAGGTCATTCAGCTGTGTCTGCCTGTCTGGTATTCGCTTCTCCGTTTGTCTCTCTATCCGTCTGCTATTTCCGAGGAAGCTTAGAAAGTACAGTTTCTAACGGCAGTCTCTAGAGGACACTGATACTTGTTGTGATTGAAAACACAGCCATTCTCAAAGGATCAGGAATTGGAATTGGGTGAAACCGAGGAAATAAAGATAATAAAAAAAGGGTAAAAAAAAAAGGCTTGCAGATCTTTTTAAGCAAAAACAAGACTAGCCTTTTTTCTTTTTTTTTTTTAGAAAAAACATATTGGAATGCTGAGTTTTTCCTTAAATTCATCAGAATGGCAGTTTCCTGAAGTAGTGACACAAGTACATCCTGCCCGTCACGGTTGGTTGAGGACTTAGAGCCGTTACATCACGTCTGAAGCCTTAAATAGTAACCTAGCTACGTCACCTCAGACGGAAACAGTTTGAATCTTTTCTGAACGGAATGACTTCATATCTCCCAACGGACGGACAAACAAACAACAAACAAACAAACAAACAAACAAACAAACAAACAAACAAACAAACAAACAAACAAACAACAATAAATGAAGGTGTGCATGGGAAAACCGTGCCAAAGTCACCAGACGACGCGGAAATTTGGACTTCAGTCAGCTCCACACTATGGCCGCTCTCAGAAGACATCAGCTTTTGCCATCGAGTGAAGGCAAGAAGAATTACCAAGGCTATCATTGAAGCTAAGCCTAAATCTTTATTCGAAGACTGTCATGTTGTCCACCAATATATTTCCCTCTGATATCTCCACCCCACGCCCTAAAACTTTGAATACACTGTTAAAGCTTTTAAAATGCGACACAGTTTGGAATTTTAAGAATCAAATAAACATACGTGTTCGTTCGTTAGCTAGTTAATTATTTGTTGTATATAGGCTTAGCATTACAGTCTGAAGAGACTGTGGGCATATAATGAAGATATATATTGGCACACGTGCTATTCTCCTACCAGTCCATCACAGGGAGCTGTTGAGTGTCGCACGTGTCAGGAAGTTCTCATTTTTTCCTTGCTGGCATCATCCTTGTACACTCCCCCTCCCAAGCCTTCTACTTCTGTAAAACAGTGATGTGATATATATCAGCCAGTCATTTAATGCAGGAAAATAAAATAACACAAAGACATGGACACACCCTATACAAACCTCATTATTTTTATATTTTTTCCCCTTTGTTTTTTTAGTTAGGGGTTTGTTAGCTGAACAGAAAATCTAGATTCAAAGCCCCCTAACCTTTATCACATAAGTTTATAATAGTTACGTGGACTTATTAGTGCAAATGTTCCCACTTATGAGCAGGTGTCTGCTGACCTGAAAAGTTATCATTTAAATTATGTAAGAAGAACTGTGTTTGTTGACCTACTGTAAGCCTCGCTACCATTAACACGCAGGCTGTGTTTTGCGAGGAGGCCGACACTTTGCCGCCGTTTAACGCCTGTCTGGGGGAGCATTTCATTTAAGATTCCTCTGAAAAGCGACTAGATAATTATCTTGACAAGAGCAACGACTGAAGTCTCTCCCCCTCCCATCCATCACACCACCACCCTCGCCTTCTTTCTTCTTAGGTTGCAGGATCGTTTTCCTACAATCCACTGCAGCTGATGACGTGGCTAGGGAAGAAAAAAATGTCATGATTTTTTTTTCTCATCGTTTATTTTCTTTGAAAAGTTGCTGTCCTATGCTTTGCCTTCCTCTCATCTTCGTTTATGCGTTTTGTGTTGACGAAATTATGCGTCTATGTACGTGTCCGTGTGTGTGTGTGTGTTCGTGTGTGCGCGCGCTGACAATCGAAACTCCTTCATCACACTTTAAGAGACAGGACAAATAGGTGGAGGCTGCAAACGTTCGTTAACGGCATCACAACAGTTTTAAAAAGCAACCGTTGCTCTCGCCCCGCGTGCTGTGCACGTTGTGATGGCGCCAGTGCTTTCTGATCTTCACATTTTATCGTACCCTGCTGCCATTCACCCTGCATCGTCAGGGCCACTCCGTGCAACCTCTGATGTAAACCAGTAAAACTACTTTTATAGCGAAAAGTGCGATTCCTTCTTACTGCCATCATCACCACATACACAGAGCTAGAGACATTGTCTTGTTCCTGAGATTAAGGTTTTTGGAGGAAACAAATACATTTTCTTGAAGTAGCTTGTTATAAAGATCGGCCACGCATTTGCCGATTTTTTCACAATTTGTGACTGCTGATCAAATTTTCGACAAGCTTTGTCAATTCTCTCTCTCCCTCCACCCCATAAATTAAACCCTTTTTTCTTATCTTGTCGCTGGATTGTCCGTTCCTGATAAGTACAACCACTGAAGAAAAGTCAGTTTTTTACTAATGAAATTCAGAAACCACTTTAGTTTGAAAGATTTACCTTTTGCATTACTGGCTGATATGTGGAAGGGGTGGCTGTGTCAGGGTAGATTATAAAGGAATTCCCGTTCATTATGTCTTACAAGCTAGAGTTGCGTGTGTGACATGTGGGGAAGCTGTTGCGCAAAGCGTTTACTCTCTCACACACACAAACACAAATGAAAGCAACACGTGTGTACACGAATGTAAACATACACGCGAGCACACACACATTTATATATATATACACACAAAGACATGCCGAGAGAGAGAGAAGAGTGGGGGAGGGAGAGAGAGAAAGAGTGAAAGAGAGAAAGAATGAGGAATGGCGGAGTTACAGGGGTACATCAACAAACAGCGATTGTCCAGCACTACGTCACACCACTAACGACACGCGTGACGCATGCGGCAGCTGCAGCAGTCTGATAAGCACGCAGCTCCACAAACACAGTTGGTGCCTGCGTCTCCAGACTTCCAGAAGCCCGCGAGACATGTCTTGTTTCTGCTGATGTTGTTTTTGTTTTTTCGCTTGTTTTTTTTTAATTACAAGAGACTAGCTCCTCTTTTCTGTTTCTCTCCACACTGCTGACTATAATATTAAAACAGTCTTCCAAAGAAAAAAAAAGATGAATGAGCCCCACTGACTAGGACCTTAATCGTCATGTTTAAACATTTTCTTGCATCAACATATTTTACTATGACATCAACATTTCAGACATTTTTCTTTGAAAATAACTCCAATCTTCGCATTTACCTTAGACCTATGTATCGTTGAAATATAGTGGAACTGGAGGATATCTTTCATCTTCGTTTTGTCCCTCCTGCCCCTAAAACAAACCTGTGGGTTTCTAACTTCCCTCTCCTTTCCCAAAGGACAACACAGTCCATACACAGAATCGGAACAAAACATATTTAAACTGTCAACTCCTCTTTAACGGTAGTAACTTCATGAAATCAGTTACAACAATAACACATGTGATAATAATTCATAATAAAAAGGTCATCGCGTGGGTTCGAAACCTTCATCGCGCTTCTCAAGGAGCAGAATCCCAATTGCGTGGTGCAAAGAATGACATCGCAGCTCCAGATATCTTGGTGTGCAACAGAAAGTTTCTGCTACGCAATAAATCTGCGAGAAAGAATCAGTTCACGAGTAAATGGTGTCAGAGGTTAAACAAATTATTCTGTGAGATCGCCGAGCACATCGGAGTTTTTCCATATTGAGACGGTGGTAAGGCTGGCCTGCCTGTGGATGTAGTCGCTCTTGCCAAACCCTCACAAACCTCTGACCCCTGCCTCGTGACTTCTAGCCCTGCAGACAATCAGCAGTGGCGCAGTGGTGACGTGGACGACCACAGGCCAGGTGCAGCCAGCTGCAGGTCAACGTGACCTCTCTGCTAGAGGGCGTGCACTGGCCGAGAGGACGGTAACTGCCAGCAGAGGGCGCTTTCACATTCCAAGGGATGCTATGCCAGTTCTTTTTATCCTGCGCTGCCTTCTAGAACATTGAATTTACCTGCAACTTTCTGACTCAAGATTAGAGGGCTTATTCCGTCTATTGTCTGACTTTTTTTCTAAAACATAAAACCACCCAAAAAGTTACATCTTAACATGCAGCTTCTCAGTGAGATAGAAATTCTATATATTTTATCTCAAAATCTATCTTATTAATATTTTTGTCAGTGCATAATATTTCTCTTTAAAATAGACTAAATAATGGAGGAAAAGTTGAAAACGAGAAAGAAATTTTTCTCAGGTTGTTTGATATCCGCCCACCAATGTCCGACAGTGAATTCTGCGTTAGTTCCCTCACCCCTTAGTTACCGCATAGAAAGTAGACTGATAAATACAAACACATGATTATGGAAATTATTGGATACCAGCAAGTCTTGTACCTTTTGCCTTCTCGTCAGTCATTACCGACCAATTTTTGTTGGGTGGCATCTGGAGATGGAGGAGCGGTCCGCCTGCTCTCGCTGCGTCTCGTGTCGTGAGGGAGGCGGCTGCAGAATGTGCACTGTGATATTTTTAGCCATGTTTTCCTATTTATCCCACCAACCCCTCAAATAACCTCTCCTACCCCTTCAAACGCCTGTACAAAGTCCCACCCAGCTATGCAGCAATCATTGCACATAATGTCATAACTAGACCTACCCCCACACATAAATGTATTTTGGTCATCAGCTGAGCCAGGCCCTGGTGTGTGATAGAATCAATTAATCAATCAATCAAAAAAAAAAAAAAACTTCCTTCATCCTCCAGCCGGTAAATTGCTGTTATCGGTCGAGCCAAGGATCTCAGTTTGATCGCCTGTCTGAAGCAGAGAGGATCGTTACTTTGGACTGTACGGCAACATTTCTGGAGGATCCTTCCTCGCTTCTCTCTTTCTCTCCCACCCACACACATATCCTGCCCCCATCTCCAAGCCCTCCCCGTCATCACCACCGAAGTAGAAGCAGCGGCACGGCAGCCTGGCTCACACTGGAGCATTCTCTGAGCCAGCCTATCTCAACGTCCACGTGTATCTCGGGTCCGGGATGGGGTCGGGAAGGTAGGAAGGAGGAGAAAGGTGGGTGAAAGGAACGCGTGGTCTTCGATAAAGAAGACCTAATGAAAGATGACGCAAACACAATGCTCTAGCCCACTTCTGTAAACATCCCCACCATCCCTTTAACTGATGCCATGCACCGTGGCTCCACGCCAGATTCTCTTGAATCTCCAGTCGACGAGCACGAAACCCTTCACTCACCTGGCCACCCCTTTTAGAAGCGGAGAGGAGGGGGTAAGGGAACCATTCACATCTTCCCTCTTCATTAGCATCTATCAAAAGACAGGGGTTCCAGTTGTGGAGAGAGGCGGGTCGGTATTAATTCACGGTTCCCTCCCTGGTGAGAGCACGACCACAGTCACGCCTTGCAGTGGAACAGCACCGGGTGACTGCATGCTGCCATGATGTACCCGTGCATGCCTGGAATACGGGGTTGGCATAGCTCTGTCAGATGTAATCAGAATGCATGCAGGTTGTGTTGTTCTGTCGGCAGTGGCTGGCTTTTTACCACCAGTCGCTGTTTTGTCTTCTGTTCTGTCTGCAGGAGCTTGATTCACCTGTATTGAGCTTGTAGACTGCAGTAAGTACCAGGTGCCAGGGTGGACTGGTAACAGGTAGAGCTGTGGGCGTCCCTGTCATATCTTTAACATTTTGTCCCTTGTGACAGATTTTACTGTTGAGAGGAAGAGGTAGCGGGGTTAGGGGTGTGGTGTGATGTTGAACAGATCGAGAGATGGGAAGAGGGTGGAGTGGCTGGAAGTTTTCTTTTGTTAGAAAAAAAAACAACCCAGAGTGCTTAATTTGATAAGAGCTATTATCTCCACGTAGCTATTTTTATTAACAGAGAAGGCATATTTCTGTCGAGAACTTTTTATCAGGAGTAGGCCTTTTTTAAAGAAAACATCTCCGGTGTACCATGATATTCATTATTTTCATCTCGCACTTTTTGTGAGAGTTGTCCATCATCCATCCATGTCTGGGTACATGGTATTTCCTTGCCGTTCTTGGGCGAGGCGTCAGAGGCCAAAAGGCAGCACAAACATCAAAATACGAAATATATTCGCAAAGGTAGTCAAAGCCAAATCAGTGTGCTCAACACCTCAAAATATATATACCACACGGCGGTCCTGCTCCTCTCCAAAGGGCGCATTGTAGTGCATTGTGTGGCTCGCGGCTGGCGCCTGTGTATACCTGCATGAGGTAAGTCGAGAAAGATGTGCAGTGCAACCGATACCGGGATGGAGATGATGTGGAACAGGTGGAGATGGAAAGACGATGGATTATGTTGGAAAAGTCAAGGGTCATCTTGGGGCCAACGAATTGCATATGCTCTAGTTCAGGCTCGTAATGAAACTAGATGGATGAAATGAAATTAAATGCTGATTGCTTCTGTACAGAATGTCTGTACTTATAAATAAATGCTGGCAGAGGTGTGGAATACCAGTGGACATTCCAAGTGTGAGTGGGATACACACACACAGCCTCACACACGCTCGCTCGCACGTATACAAACATCAAGAACATCTGTGGGTTATTTATCGCATACTCAGATATTTCTCAGTGCACTTTATGAAGTGTAGACTTTGCCAGATTTTTTTATTTTCAAAGAGAAAAAAGCTACAAGTTGCTCAAAGTTATTTTTGAAACTTCGATGGCATGATTTTTTTTGTATAAAGCTTTTTCTTCTGCATCAAATCCCACATTTTAAAGAAAACCTTGATGTTTTTACTTAGGTAAGTAAAAAAAAAAATCTGGTCAAATCTTTAAAGAAGTAGCTTCAGCATTGCTTTGACAGAAAGATTGAATCTGCTCACAACATTCAAACTGAACAGTGAATGGTTAAATAAAGGAGCTAACTGCAATACACTTTTAAATTAAAGATATAAAGTATAACAATATAAACAAAAATATCGGAATTTTAAACTCTTGTACGTGTATCTAGTACAAAGCTAATAGTGAGTCTTGAGAAATATCCTTTCCCTCCTAGTATGACAGAGCACATGCACACACACACTGTCCACAGTCATCATACAGCATCTACTAAAGCAGAACAGTCAACAGGAGCTGTAGATGAACAAAGGTCGTCGGGGTGGTGGGCAAGTCACAGGAAAGTAAGCGAGAAAAATGTCGGAAAACACGAAGGAGAAAAAATATCTCCTTTGTCTGAAGAAAAAAAGGTAAATAAAAAAACCAAACCTGAGTTTCCGAGGTATCTACTGCAACCAGTAGACATAAGGACTTTCCACTTCTTTGAACCCATTCGCAGAATTGTTCAACTTGTTTTTTTTAAATCTTTCCCACCAAACTAACATCCTTTTTCAGTATTTCTCTTTGCATCTCTAGCTCACACCTCAACACACACATGGTTTGTTCAAAAACAAATAATCAAACAAACCAAACTAGGCAAGTGAAGCAAAAAGCTTTCCTATCTCTTTTTCGATGAAGGCAGCTGCATGTCTCTCTCATCCACATAGCAGTTCAATGTAATCTTAAAGTGCTGGGCAAGCACAATATTTTTACGATCAGTTGGCTAAACTCACAGCAGGATAATGTTTCATCAAGTCTGGGTAAATACCCTCTTTCTTTATCGAGATACTTACTTCAAACATCACCATGAATAAAAAGAGATACAGACATGAGGATTGTACATAGACAATAAAAAAAACTGAGAGGATATATCATTGAGACTTACCTGTGTATAAACGTTAGGACACGAGTTTAACATCATTCTGTGCATATATATGTGTGTGTATATATATGTGTGTGTGATTTGCTTTAATCTGGAAATGGAAAAAATTGGACCTCACTACGCCTTTAATGACCTTCACAATGCACCAAACCGCGACAAAAAAAAAAAAAAACCAAATAGAAAATTGATTCCGGGGGCATTGCATTGTTGGGAGGTGTGACGACCAGGCTCTCCACCTGTTTCTTGTGCAAGTGTGTCTTCTTTATTAGTCAGACGCACAGCGCCATCACAGTTGACAGGTGCTCGTTTTTAAGGGCAGACAAACAAACAAATATGCATGACGCGCAGAGTTACGGGAGGCTGAGTCACTGGGTTCAGTCCCGCTGGTAGCTAAGGGAGGTTATTAGACAACCGGGTAGAGGCAAGATGGGAAGTAACTGTAAACACAGACACAGACTGGGCCGGCTCATGCTATCGTGGGCGAAGGGATGTTCTCTGTTATTTATTTTATTATTAGTTTTTTTTTTTAGCTTAACAGGCGGGTGAAAAAGTAAAGCGAGCACAAAGGGGTACAGGGATATAAGCAAGACATATTAGACAGACATACAGGGGACGTATTAGCAAATTTACAGATACATGTCTTGCTGTCCCAAACAAAGGCATTATCACTGTCATCACTATGACTGGAAAAAACGACTTCTTCAAGAAAGAAGTGCTATCTCGGTTCAGGTTCATCGTTCACATGTTTATAAACAAATTACATTCTCATTTCTGCCACTTGCAACAAGTGATGATAGGTAGGCCCACCAGAAGAGAAGTTCTGCAGCCAACCGCTTTCCTTCAGATGTGCATGGCCAACAGCAGCTGGTAAAGTTCTACCCAAATATTATTAACGAGCCTGTACTTCTAATATGCTTGCTTCCCTCCCAAAGGGTAACTTAGTACTCGCTTGACGTGCGATCACGTGGTCGACAGGAACAAACAGTTTCCGAGGACCCAACTGAGATGGTCCGCTCTATAGCTTTAAGCACTAGGTCTGCACTTTGTGGTGTTGATGACAGGTATCCAGGACAGCTTGACAACAAGGAGTTAAGCAATCAAGATTGTCAGCTGCTGCTTCTAGCCAGGTCCTCCGACCAGCATGGAGGTTCAGCTTAACTGGTGATCAGCTGATGATGACGATGATGATGATGATGAAGTCGATACAGTAACAAAGACCATCTGTTTGTTAACTGTGAAATTTGATGTACAGACGGGTGTTAAACTACTCGAGGAGGAACTTGGGGCACAGTTTCCACAACAAAACGCTCTGCCCACCTTGACATTGACAGTTCAGTTTTCCCGTACACAAACAATGGCACAACAGACACACCACACACACTTACACCAGACAGATGCACCGAGCAACAGAAGCACTAATCATATTTGAAAGTACTGCGCATACAAATAAATTACAATGTGAAAAAATATAATTATCCACAAATTCACCAGTTCCGTTGTTAACCAGGCAACGTGCCCCAGAGTCCAATGGCAGACAGGTTAAACTTAGCAACACGCTGACCACAAGTTTCAATGTTTTCATCCTGTACTGATTGGTTTCCTGTGACCTTTACACACAACCTTTCTAGACTTGATGAGACGTTCGATGACATTTGTTGGGTGCTGATTGGCTTCTAGTCTACAACCTGTTTTTCTTACTCTTCGATGTCGCCTTGCTGCATCCCAGAAATAAAAGTTGTACTTGGGTGGTGCAACTAAGAAATCTGTATATGTGGGCACTGGAAACGTACATTGACAGTAGGTGTGACACAGTAAGCACACAAGGTGAGACTTGCTGTTCTACAGACCAAGCTGACTGTTTACCTGACTGGCCAGTCCTCAAGCACAACAGTCTGTAGCTCAAATTTCGCGGTCGACAGATGGTCTTTTAAAAAATTGGTTTTGCCATGGGTAGAGTGCTGGCGTTCGAACTGAGAGGCGAGGTGGTTCGATACTCGATGTGACCTAGCTGGTGGAAATGGTACCTGACTCCACAGAGGGTTGGGAAGGTAAGGAAGTGAGGGAGAAGAAATGGACGCCGCCCTCAAGTACAGTTGGCCCCGAGACAAGTGATGTCTCTAACACCTCTCTCTAAAGATCCTGATAAGGTTAGCGGACGACTTCTGCCTTAAGTGCCATGCAATAAGATTTTAAAAAGCCTGAATTTACATTTTCGTTCAAGTTCTGGTATGAAGTCTACCCTCAGGAGTTCTGGGAAAAAAACTTACAAATATTTCTGCTTTTTTGACCGACCATACTAAAGCAAGAACAAATCTTTAAATAATTAAAGGATAAACTGCCAACCATAATGTGTCGATTGCGCTTTCGTTTGCTGCAAAAATACTGATCAGTTAAAAATAAACAACTAAAAAAGCCTCCATGCCATACCTCACAAAGTGCAAAGTCATAGTACACACACATCGCAGCGCTTGGTTGATTTCGCGAGGTAAACACGATATAAAAAAACTCCTATTGTTTGCTTTGTTTTTTTCTTATTTTATCTGCGCATTATATTCTTCTTGTCTCCACCCCTACACATCCTCCCCCGAAATAAATGCAAGTTTACAATACCTGTTGCCGCAAGCTCATATCTGGAGGGGCGAATCAGAGTTTTACGAGGGCGAAACATCGTTTGTAGAGCGCTATTGTGGTTAAAAAATACTGCCAATAGCTTTTCTGACAAAAATATTGATTCCTGATATCTTTAAAGAGATATGCTATTTTTTTATTGGGATCTTAAATGAAAAAAAACATAGTATGATGGCGGCTTTAAAGTTGAAAGCAATCAGTTCTCGCGGCATTAGTGCACTTGGAGAAAACATTCGCCACAGTTTTTACTGACAAAAGGATTCTTCTGCTTGCAGCTTTGGCAACGAACCCTACAGAATACCTTCATACCTCGCCAATCTCTTATAACAAACAAACAAACAAACAAATAAATAAACAAACAAACAAGCAAATTAAAAACTACGCCATTGAGAGAATTAAAATTGTTACATGGCAGTTCCTTCCTGGGTGTCGAAACACGTTCTTATCTTATTTCATAACGAAGAAAGTTTACAAAACCTGAACTGTTGACCAAACTTCATCAGTTCCTTTATTGGCTGAACTTTACTGCCTTCAATGGGTTGTGTTATAAATGTCAAAAGGATTTCGAAAATCAGTCGTATACATGAGATTCAAGTCATTCTAACATTGCATACATGTATTACATGTAGTAATAAAATGCGAATTACTCTGCGGCATCATGCAGGTCTAGGAATGAGTTATTTGCTTTGTTTCGTTATTATTTTATCTAATTCATAAAGTAGGAATAGGTTTTCTTTCTTTCATTCACCAACCCCTACCATCTGTCCCCTCCCCCTGCATATGCACATTAAAGTTCCTGTAGAAAAATCCCATTTGCGCAGGTGAGAAACGTCTTCATATTTACTGACTCACAGTTGACCCCTGCAGTGTCAGTGTCTCAACTGCTGGTGTACACAGGTAAGAAATACTTGTGCACTTCTCAGTAGATGGATGTTTCTTTAGCAAGCTTGCTACAGCTGTTTGTCTTGGATGTTGCTGGCACAACATAAGTCACGACAATCCACTCGCAAGGCCACCCTTAAGCAGCAATCTGCTAGATAGCAATCTGCGATAGAAATCGGCAAAACGCTCGGTGCAAACTATGGAAGCACCCGTACCCCACTCTCCTTCCCCTCCTCCGCTGGGGGCAAGTGCGTATTATCTCCCTCTTATTGTTTCATCGTTGATGTCATTGCTTCGGCGCGAGTGAGGAGGAGGATCATGGTGGTCCAGATAAACACGGTGTTTATCCAATATTCTTAAATGATTAATATTGTCTGCTGCCTTCCTAACATGCGCAGGACGTGTCAGTGCTGCGGAAAGATAGACAAAAGGGTGTACACTGTCTACAGGAACCTACGCGGATTTTTGTCCCAGTAAATAAAGATTGCATGCACGAATGAATGGCCTACAAATATAGAAGGGATTGTTTGGAACGTGGAATAAGACCAAGCACCATAGCATTTTTTCCTGATGATTTGTTAAGTGTATTTGTGTGGGAGATTGTATGTTGTTCACATAGGAACAACAGAAAGTGAAAACGATGAAAATCGCTATACCAGTCACCGGATTATCATCTGTTAACAAATATTTTCCCCAAAATATCACTGTTTTCCTCCCACACCTGCTTCACCCTGCACTCCCAACTTGCACGGCTGTCTTCTGAATCACTGTAATGAGGTGCACAAAAATATGAAATGGATAATGAGACAACTATTTAGAGTCTGTAATTTAGCTTATTGTAAGAGAGTTCCCAGAGGAAACTGAATACATCGTAACAAAACCTTCTTTTCCTAATGCATAATTTTTTGTTTTCAGTAAAAGAACATTACTATTACTACTATTCATCATCATCCTCATCATCATCATGACTAGAACACACATACTTCCTCCTGATGAAGAAGTTCATAGCATTTACAGTGTCTACACGACACATGCTGCACAAACACACTTGACCAATACACTCATAAGCCCAAACTAATTTTTACAAGCTAAAGTTTTTTTTCATTCGCTTGTACTTTGGAAATCCATCAAAGGATAAGGTTGGAGGTTATAGGCGAACTATATGCTGTTTCACAGCAATGGCGACAATCACTTTGTTATTGTCTGAGACATGGTCGACAAACGCTACACGTACCAACAGCCGACATCAAACCAGAACCGGAACCGGTCTTCCCTTGACTTGGAAAGAAGGTGACAAGCATGCATAATTATCTAAAATCGTCCATATAGGCCGCGGGCATCCGACGAGAAGTATACCTGTCTGTCCCGTAATGAACCTTTCTTACTTGTCCCTCAAAATTTACTTTCTTCTTATAATAATAATATTGATAATAATAATGAAAAATGATGGCCAACGAACTCTCCCTCCCCTCCCCACCATCCCCTTAAACTCTATGTCCCCTCCGAGTCACTCTTGTCACATTCACTCAAGTTTGTTTCCTGTATACAGACTTTCATTTATCAATAGCAATTTCTCTTACAACTTAAAAAATTAAATTAGAGGTGTGCTGCACGTAAACAGCACGTGTAGTTTCAGAAGGCGCTGCATGAAGAGCACACACTTACAGGTGCCACGTGCGTAGATGCACGTTTGGAAACATTTCGACATTTCAGGCTGCTCGCTTTCTTGAGGTCATACAGGCCTTGGAACATGTTCAAATCTCGAAACCCGTCTGGATAATCTTTCCCAGGAAGACAGTTTTAGGAGCAAACATTTCCAGTTAAACGAGAGTTCATCCAATTTGCTGATCTTGCATTCAAAGTTGAGAGAGATAAAACGTAAAGAAAGACAATTACAACTAAACGACAAAGGGACAAATCAGAGGTATACTGGAATGTCATGAAATTTTATTTAATAGTAATGGTAAGAATGTGAGATTTGTTCTGGCTGTTTATTTTCTGCAAAAAGTAGGCTTTGCGTTGGAGGACGTTTGACTCCACCGCAGAGGAGGCGTCCTGAGACATTCTTTGACAGGTGCAGTGTCCTGACACCAGCAGCACTACCTGGCACTGGGGCGATGCAAGGATGAAGGCGATGTTTGCTCTGCCGAGACCGAAACAAACATGTTATGCTCTCATCATCTGGACGCCAAGGCCGTTCTCTGTCACTCTTTGAACAAAAGAAAAGAAAAAAGAAACACAAGAAAAGATTCACGATTGACAGAACGGTATTTCCCACCTCCGTTCGTCCCGAAGGAACAATTGTTTCCAACGCAAAGAACGAGAACCGTTGCCAGTTTTCTGCTTTCGGGATTCTGCGCCTTTAAGTTGCCTCCGAGAAAAGATAAGCCTGTGAAAACTGACTGTTTCTGTCATCATGCTGGGATATTTGCTCCCTAAGAAAAATACTTGGGGCCAGCATCGGGTGCAAGAAAGTCTCCGACAAAAATATTTCATCCCCACCACCTCGATGTTTTTCCACCGTTGGATGTTGTCGATAACTGTCGAACGGACTTATTTCGCCAGGCACAGCAATGTGTTAAGCGAGCCTTTTTCTTGTAAATAACAATTCAATATTAGCAACCATATCTAGTAAGCTCACCATCGATAACCTTATTCTTAAGTTATTCTGATGAAATTTTCTCCTGAAAAATATCGAGCACGCACGCACACGCACTGAGATTCCACACATTCATAGATTCCCAGAGAGTAACATGATGGCAAGGTATTTTTATGTATCTGTGATCTGTGTTTGTATATCCTTGACGGTACAAGGTACAGTATAGAACTTTTTGCGAAGCAAAACAAATTTCTGGCCAATTAACTTCCCCTGAACCAACTGTGTTCCTGCATTCCGTCAACATTTCAACACAGTGCCTACCTGAAACTTCTATTCTTACTAGTAACCATGTTTGTTTCTTTATGACACCTGTCGATGGCACATATCAGAGTTTTATATACATACAGGCAGAACACACGTTTGTAATCTGCATATTTTTGTTTATTTATTACATTCTTTACAGCAAAAAATTTCTAGAGGAAATATAGAGAACCCAATAAAGCTGTCTATAAATCCTACGTCTCGAGAGTATGACAAAAGCTGGACCACAACATCACAGCTTCTTTTAAAAGCTGCGTTTTGGTCAACCCTGATGACAAGGTTTCCCGAGATATAAAAACTGAATCCATCTTCAGAAACAAAGTATTGATGTGATTTTGTACTCGCGTAGCTCTTACCGGCATGGCCTTGAACTTAATGAACAAATGACCTCGACAGGGTCACATGAACCCTACCTTGACAATCCTCACCCTCCTGAATGAACGTCCAGTAACGGTACCAGGCGTTTTCCAGGAACAAATGCACCTCAGTTCGCCAACTGCTTCAAAATATAATTCGTGGCCTTGGCGGCGCGCGTGGTAAAGACATTTCTGCCTTTTTCTTCTTCTTTTTTTTTTTTTTTTGCCAGTGGATTTTTCGCCATGGAGAATGTGGGGTGCTGGAAACTGTGACTTGTGTCAACACGTGGACATGAATACAAATTCTCCATGGAACATAGTAGAAGCAGATTCCGTAACTCACAGACGAAATGCGTTGCAGTCAGCAATGGAGCGTATTAAAGGCTCACCCGAGTCAAAAATGAAACTGCGCTGACAGGTTAATGTGAAGCTAGCTCTATCATTCACCTGTCTCAGCAAAGTGGGATTTATATTTAGTTGGGGTTAAGGGAGTAGACAACAAGTATAACACACCTTTAACGACATTGTAGGCAACTAGAGAGCTTTGATAAACATGTTACAAGCTCCCTAGAGCCTAAAACAAACTTTAAAAATGTTAAAACTAAAACTTAACTTTTTCTATCTTATGAAAGTCTTTATCTCGCGAGCGTTCAAGTCCTGGGGATCGTACCTTGTAATGAACCACAGACAACGACTTGAAAATAATTTAGCTCTCGAATTACCATTAAAGCTCAGTTTGTAACCTTCTAGATTTCATTAAACTCACTTCTTTCATAACTGGAACTCATATTTGCTGAATTAGTCTTTGGGTAAACACACGATTTTCATGAGTCCAGTGGTATGTCATTTACGAATGGCTTATTAAAGCTGTGCCATTGGCATTGCCGTGACAATTGCACGTGAAAACACTATGATGCGCGTTCCTTATCATGGATAATTTATTTTGATAACATGTAAAGCCTCGAAATTATTTTTAAGCATGCACATCGACTTCAACATAGTTTTTTTCAATATTATTTCTGTTTTTTTGTTTTGGTTTTGTGTATTCGTTCAAGAATCTGAAGGAGTTTCTACATTGGTGAAGGAAAGAAACATGAAGCAAATCACTTGGGTTGATGAGTTGCCTCAAGTGTCGTAAAACTGTTGCGAGTACTGCCGCATAATAGCTTTGACTATAAAATAATTGAGCATTAGTCTTTATCCTCCAGTAACTTCCAGCTCCATTATCTCTCCCTACCCACTAAAACCTTCCCTCAGGCAAATGGAGACCACAGACCAACAGTCTGCTGCTGTCAAGTGGAGTTAACTTCAGGCGATACATCAACGACAGTAGGTGGCGACAGCTGTTAGTATGGGAGGACGAAACTTAGAGTTTGGTACTCTCATCTGGCTTACTTTTTACAGAATGTCTATCATACTTTAAAAACAGTCTTTCGGGAATTTTGGGGTTTTCTTTTTTAGTTGTCTACCTTTTCTGAATACTTTCAAAAATATCCTTTGAACTTTGTACATTCGTGTTATGTTACACAGTATATTTTGTATAATTCACAGATATACACTGTGAACACCTTAGACTTGTGTACTACAGAAGACTCACTATGTACAAGGTTTTCTCTGGAATAAAGCCAGAGCAGATTGCTTGTCTCCAGCAAGTACATGGGTGTAGGTGACATATGTGGGCAGTCGCTTGTGTAATTAGATTTTTATAAGCCTTGATGTTTGCCACCCAGGTTAGTCAGAAAGACGAAAGTATTTGTCAGACGCTCTCACGCAGTCGCCTGGAGTCGAGCGTTCTTTTAGTCGTGAACAAAACAACTAAATCTGCCTCTTTGAAGGTCCTGTATACATTTAATTGTATTAAAAATATACTTAATAAAATTATCGCTAACAGTTGAAGAAAAACTAATTCTTAGTACACATTGCGAAAGTTACTAATTAATTCATATCTAATTATCATCTAATCTAAAGAAAGCTTCTTTTTCTTAGTTTGTTAACAGTACTAGAGTTTGTAGTTCGGCACAAGGTCCCTTTTTACCTTTAACATTTGATAATGTTCTTTTACAATACTGTTAATTATAGTCACTGGAGCCTGATGTTGCACTGATTCAAGATATCTATATTCAAATGTCACTGGCCTTACTTTTCAACTAGTTTACAAATGATGTACGAGAATCAATGAACGCCGAATGTTCTTACCACAGCTTTGTGGAGTCAGATTTTACTGCATGAAGATTACTTAGACAAGAGACTCGCTAAATCAGGGAAACCCATTGCTGATGATGTGTTATCATGTAGTATAACCCGCCGAGGAACATTTAAAAAAAAACTGACTGCTTCTCGGATGGCTTATCACCTTGTTTGACATCCCTGTATCATGTTGCCATCCTACGCGAGCTCGAATGTTTTGAAGTGATACATGGTCCTTGTTTCCCAGGATGCTCTTCCTCTCCTTTGTTTTCGGTCCAAATAAACATCCTAGAAAGACGATGCCATCCACACACCCATGGATGGAGCTCACGCCTTACAGGACAACTGCCATCTGGTATCTGCACACAGCACGCTAAACAAGGGCAAATAATTCATTAATAGCTCTTGCCTTTATTATCTCCCTTTTAAGAATACCACTCATCACTTCAAAGGTTTTCATTTTCCGAAGCTGCATGCGAGTTATCTAGGTGCGCCAGTGCTGTGTGCACACAAATTGTTATTAAATCCGACCCCATGTAGAGTATAACTCGTCCTGTTGCCTCAACCACTTCCAGCAGCATTCACTATAGTCAGCAAATTCTGCAGATGACATCTATAAGTTAAACAAGTGCAGACCTCCGGATGTATACAGAAACTAAATCAGAAGAGCTGTAATTATGAAGCACACAGATGACTACCTCCATGCGTGTAAACAGTGAACATCATGAACAGGAAATGGCGGTGAACTGACCTAAAGAGTAACAGCTCGACACTCTACAGACACTTCTGTTGACGAATTGGATGGAGAAGATAAAGGCTACAAATATATTCACATAAAGACATTAATTTTTCAGTTCCTCAGTCGTATAACCAAGACACACACTCACACTTCAGTGGGAATCGAACGGTCAACAATGGACCTGAGATGTACAAACGGATGTTTTCAAACGGAGAAGTTGGCGAACACTGACAGTAAGTGGCACGAAGTCCACACACCAAGAGGATGTTTTATCACCAAAGAGATTCACCCTCATGGGTTGTGGAATGCAGAGACCCTCCGGTATTTACAGATGAAGAAAGGAGAGAAAGATTAGTCAACTCTTTGCTTGGATTTATCAAGCAGTCGTGTTACCTTCATTAGCTTTGATCATATCTCTTTTATTTATAGTCTGTAGAGAGAGCTGTTATCAGTTTTAACCTGAAAATTAGATATCATTGTAGTGGAAGATGTTATTCTTGTCTTCTCCTGTTTCACCCCAACTGCTATTTCTGTTCCCCCTGTTTCTTGTTTGTCTGTTTTTGTTATTTTTTTCTTTGGTGTTCGAAGCTTAAGTCTCTCTCTTTTTGCCTCAGTTTGTCATTCGCTAGCTCGACTGTTAACTGATAGCGATAATCGTCTGTATTTAAAATAACATGTAGCTGATACTCATTTGACAATCAAGGAGTGGACAGGACGCCCGCCAGATGGGAGGCTGCTGAAAGGGGAGGAGAATAGACCCCACTATTGCTGCCTCTCATCATGTACCCTCCTCCCCTCCTACGACTGGTCGCACTTAAGGGACAAGCATGAAATTACACCTGAACAACTAAGTTTGAACCAATATTCACCACAACAAAGTCATCAAGTAATAAATCCTACAAGAAAGGTTCAGCAGTTAAAAACAATGGAAGGCTGTGTAGTCATCAAGGATTGCAAGAATAAAGGGATTAGTTTTTATCTCCCGAGAAAAGTCTTGAGCTGAAGATTCCGATCTGCCGCAGTGTAAGCCCCAGGTAAAGTTTTATTTGTGGATGGTGAGGGCAAACTGGTTACTTTATTTATAGAATGGCTGCACGTTCAGCGCAGGAGCTGGAGAACAGCAGTTGCTGTAGCGACGTTGCAGTCTGGGAATGTTGTTCCGGTTTTCTCCCATCAGCTCAGGAATCAGCAAGACACGGTGGCCAGGTGCTAATGAAATATCCACGCAGAGTATCTGCTAAGTTCGGCGAAACTTGCAAGTCACTTGTGCTATCTTATCTTCGTCAGGGTGCAGCTGCCTGCCGAGCTTCTTGCCGTGGAGGAGCTGCACTGCTGCGCGAGGCGGCAACACGCAAACACCCACCAGCCTCCACGGCCCTGAGATGCAGCAATTTGTTTTTGTTCTCGCGAAAGACTTATGCCACAGGCAAACAAGAAAAAAACATTGCCTACCAGAGACGCAATGACATCGTCTGCTACCGTTTAGCTGGTGGGCGAAGTTTGGAGAAGTTTGTTTAAAAAAACAGCACTCGGTTTGATGGTGGAAAAATTGTTGCATGCGTGAAATAGACACGTAATTTCCCATCCCACCCCTCGTAAAAATTAATTAGCTCGTGCCGGCGAGAGCGAAGGAAGGTGGATGGTGTCACTCTCAGCGCTCTAGACTCTTTAAATTCTAGGAAGACTTGGCGGTTGCACTCGATACTTGCATCAGAATTTTCTGAACAAATTAGGCCGAACATTTGACCAAACTTGGCAAAAATGTGATAGCCCAACAGTCGTGTAAACACTGTACATAACTAGGTCAAACGTTCGACATTTTCTCGATAACTCAGGGGCTTCAAATGAGGGCAATTAACAGGGTTTCTCACAAAAATAAACGCAGTTTGACTTTCCTTCCCTTGCCAAAAGACCCATAAATCAATCCAACCGTCCGACGATTCATGATAGGCAAGTGGTGTTTCTGAGCATTGAAGCCTCGCAAAGGATCAGGCATATCTCAGTGAGTGGCAGATCGCCTGTTGCCAAGGTAACATGGCGGTGAGACAAGGTGAGACCAGGATCTGGCTTTGTCTAGAAGGGGCAGGGACCCTCACTGCAAGTGAGGCATTTAGTCCATTTGCTGGATCATCTTTACTGTAAAGTGTAAATTATTGTGTTTCTTATTCCCACATCGAGCAAATTTTCATTGTTCTAGCACACAATGTTTGTATTTACATAATAAGTCGTTTTCCTTTTCATCGTGAGGACATTGACAGCAACGGAATTCTTTCTTCAGCTATTATAATTTTAAAGACACCATACAAAATATTATTTTTGCTTACATCACTCCCTCCGTTCGGGTCGCGAACATTGACTGGCTTTTCGACAGATGATGACCTTTGACAGATGTTGATGTTGACAGATGTGGCAAGTCGCACAAATGACTGCGTGCTACCTGTTTTCAAAGGACTGAGAGGTGGGGCATTCTGGACCTCCAGGGTGATGTAGTTGCTTGAAGGAGGAGACTTGTACCGAGTGTTTAGGTAACAAACACTAAAACAGAGCGGCGTTGCTGTGATGTCTCACTTTAATGATCTCTAAATCTTCTGTTGATAACAGTAAACAGACAACCAGTCTGCCGTGGCGCCCAGCCTGCGTGACAGAAGAATCGTGCCGAGCTTTGTAGGACAAAGCACCTACAGGTAAGGGTTGTGATGGAACACGATACCAGGGATAAACAAGGAAGACGGTACAAGGCATAACACAAGAAACACGGTACCAGGGATAACAAAAGGAGGACTGGGTGAAAGTTTGTTTTTTCTTGGGGTTTCCAACACGACAGAGAAGAGAATGGGCAGAAATGGTAGGCGACGAGCTGAGAAGCGCTAGAACCTTATCGCGGGCTCAGCACGTGATGCCATGTTCATCAAATACATGGATCATCTGATTAGACCTTGCTGCTCGCCAGACGGCGGCGCATTATCCAGCAGCAAGAAGTGGAAAGAAGGTGTCAAGTTGTTTTCTACGCCTGTGTCAATAATAACTGACCCGAAAATCGCTTACCAAACTGCCCTAATAGCAAGATGGATGGTCAAGAAGACGGAAACGAAGGAAGGCAAGAGCCGGAAGGAGCGAATGACTCCTGAGGAAGAGCAAAAGGCTGAAGATGCTCAAAGCTGCTGACTCGGCACATAATCCGTCAACGTCTGAATGAAACAGTTTTACTTGCGAAGGTTTGTCGATGGGCGACACCGCACCAGCACCACCCGCGGAGGTTTCGCTGCTAAAGTGGTTGGCCAATGAAATTAATGTTCTTCTCGATGGAGGCTTCCTGAATCCAGCGCGCGAGAGGAGGTGGTTTAGGGGGTGAGGTAGGGTGGCAGGTGCAGGTGAAATGTCAACACGGTAATTTTAGACATCCACACCAACAGTCTTCAAACACTCGGCGTTGCCGGAGCTGGTGGGTGGCCATCGCATCCCGAAATGTGTCGGAAATGCCCTCAAATCGCCATTGTTGACGAGTTTTAGGTAACCTCTGAGGCGGTGGCACGACCTTACATTATAAACTGAGGAAGAACTAGGAATTACCACAGTTACTGGACCAACATTTTGGACTTTCTCTTTTGTATTCTTCTCTTTGTCTAATAAATAAATAATAAGGAAGGAATTGAGAAAAGTCACAAAAAACTGACTACAATAGATCACATACTAGTTCATACCACTAAAGTTTTAATATCACATGGAGCAATGAGAGAAAAAGTAAAGACTCGGGAAAGAAGACAAAGAACAAGGCCAACGAAGGCTGGGAGATGGCATTCTTTACAACTCTTATCGTAAAAACGTGTGTAGTTGAAATATGTACTATATCTATCCTCGTCTGTTTATAATGAAGTCTCCAAGCTAAAATACGGTTGCGAAATAGGTTTGAACGGAAGAATGGAGCACAAGTTCTGACTCTTGAGATATTTCAAGAGGGAGCTCCATCAACCGAGTTCTACATCACTTCGGCACCGTTCCACACCGTCAGCCCCACCTACCCTCCTCCCTGCCAGATCGTGTTTATCTTCAACACGCCTGATATCAACAGTTTTCTAGCAATATCAAGTAGCATTCTGCTCGCGACTGAATTTTCTTCCTCTGACAGAAAAGGGGTAATAGTGACAGTTTATCTAAGTAATTATAAATTTAATATTAATCGGAAATATTGAGTACAGTAAACAATTGTATCTATTATTAATCTGTTGTCTCAAATTTAGGGATTGTAGAGTAGAAATAAAGCACGAAGACCTTTCTCGGAACAACCAGCTCAGGCAGCGCCGAGTCTTTGACGAGTGTTCGTGCGGATGTTTACAACTACCGCGTTAAGACTTCTTCCCACCCCTACCCTCACTCAGTCATCGCCCCGAGGTATTCTGGCCAGCAGGATATGCAGAGTATCGGGTGTGGTTGGCCCTCGACGTGGACCATATACGATTATAATTCCGTTCACTTTCACTTACTCAAGGTTTTACCCATCTGAAATATTCTGCTCCCCAACTGGAATGAGCACGGGTTATCACTGCAACGGGTGTGAGATGATGTGATTCTGAACTCAACGAAATGATGACGAGGGCGAGCAGTGTGAACAGTTATCCCCCTTGACGCTATCAGATGCACGGTCAAGACAACTCGCTCTTCAGTTACATAATATTGTTTATGGAAGGCCCTTATCTGTGCCGTAGCTTCTCTTTAACTGTGCGATAAGCGTGAAAATTGTTTCTCTGAAGTCCTTTTGAAATAAACAGCACGATCTGGTTGAAACAGTCTGCTCTGGAAGCAGTCTGGCTGCAGGAAAGGGAGACAGCTACTTCGGGGATTTATTTCGGTGCTAAAAACTCTCAAAGATTTTTAAGTGAGAAGCTTAGAAGTCTTAAAGATGACGATAAGGTTGGGTATTGAATGATAACGGTGTAATCATGTGGATATCATCAGTATGTGTGATACTGCCCACGCTTGCTGCAAAGTTCTGTACAGCTCTGTCACAAATGTTTGTCTCAGTTTTTTTATACCATTTGAAAATTGCTTCTTACTTCGAGCGAAGGTAGTAATCAGGACACAAAACATCAGCAGGAGAAAGAAACATTCTCAGTCATAAAGTCTTCCTCTCTCTGCATGCAGATGATAATTTACTTATGAAACACATCTGGTAGTTATTGCACTTGTATTGTTAAAATATTGTTGGTGACGCAAGCAACTGTGATTGTGTCATGGCAAAGAAGAATAAAGGGATGGCAAAATGTTCGCACATTTTTAACGATTGCACAGGAATTAATTTTTGCTTGACTCGGATCTGAACTTTCCCATAGCGAGAGAGTGAGAGAGAGAGAGTGTGTGAGAGAGAGAGAGTGTGTGTGAGAGAGGAGAGAGCTAGCTGCTAATAAAGTTGCTAATTGTGGACGACATAAAAAAGCACACCGTGTAATTCTAGCTAAGACAAACCTTTAGGATATACCAGCATACGAGTGCGTGAAATTTAATGTTTCATCGCAGATCCTCTTCTTGGCGTCTTCTGATGCCGCCCCGGAGCTTCTCCCCTCTCCCCCCATATTGCCCTAAATACTGCCGAGGCAACGAAGGATGAAATATGCTATGTAATTACCTACCAGCCCCTCCACAAGCAGCAGGTATTTGGATTGACTAGCATGAAGCAGCAGACAGCAGCACAGTCGATTTGTGTAGAACTTTTTGTGGCACGAAGCACTCAGTAGTCAAATGCTTTCGTGGCACCTGATGCTTGACTTTTATCGGCTCCACGTGTGGCATTGCTTTGGCCCGTGTTTTTTCCTCCCTTTGTTTTCCTCTTGCCCTCAATTGTCTCTCGTTGTCAGGTTTGCTATCCATCTGTCTCAGCTCTTCGATTTGCTTCTTCCTATTAGACTTTCACCTGTTTTCGTTATTCGAGCTCGACCACGGTTAAGAGATAATGTTCAGTAGTGGACTAATGAGTGCTGAGTTTCCCAGAGGTTGGTCCTTCACCTTTTAAGTTAAGGTTAAGAATTGGGTGAGAGTGGACCATCTGTCATGTCAGTGTGAGCGTTAGACTCAAGAGCAAGGCATGATGACTATTCAGCAGCGACTTGTCTTCATAGAATCAAGTCCACATGTAGGTTCCAAACACGATTATTTGGGCGAAAAAAAGGCAATTTAACACACGGCTCAGAGTTACAGTACTGTTAAACAGTAATCAGCTTCAAAATTTAGAGCAATACAAAGGTGATGGATCAACTTGTGGCCTACAGAAATAAACGCTCATTTCATGGACTGAAACCTAGTGTAACAGTTAAAGAATTTGTTCTCAGTTAATAGCAATTTAATTAGAAATTCTTTGTACACAAGGTTTGACAAAAACTGGGAAAGAAAAGTCATCCAACAGGTGACAGAGAAGGATATTCCCCAAAAGATGTTGAATAGTACAGGTGCACCCTGGAGTACGCCTCGTATGTCGTGTGAAGGTAAGGTCCTCTCTGGTTGTCCAGCAGTACAACGCCCGTTAAGCAATCATACACCGCTCCTATCACTTGATGGAAGGCTTTTTGATGTTGAGTACAACAGTGCTTCTGTCAAAAACTGGCCATTGCTGTCTCCCATGACTGGTGGCTGTCTTGGATGGCTGAAGTATTGAGACATTTTTTTTCCGGTTAGTGCGTGTGTTCGTCCATTCATCTGTTTCTGCTTGTGTGAAAAAGGGGATGGAGTTTAGAGGGGGAATCTTCTGCGCATCTGCCTCTTCCCCTATTTCCTAATATTGGCTCGCCAGCGAACTTTTCACCTCTTTGTATCGTAGGCGGAGGTAGAGCAACCCATGTCACACACTCCCAGTCTCCTATCTGCTGTACGCACTTCATGTACTTCCTCCACGCCCGGACGCTCACCTCGCTCTGCTCGCCTTCTCAACTCACATCGCTACAGAGTCATCATCTACATTGGCTTACTTTTCACAAACACAAACTTCCTTGCAAAAGCACACACCACATGGGTTTACTTCTTTGTGTCAAAACATTTTTTTGGCGTTCCAGTGCATTCTCTCTCTCATCTTTTAAAAGCAAAATTAATAATAAGAGTTTAAAGGGCAACACGAGTGCAACATTTTCCCGTTATCGGGTTAAGTTCATTTGAAAACAATAATTAACAAAATGAATACACAATTAATGGTTAATTTTCAAGATATAACCCTTTAAACATCGGCATTCTCACCTGCTACTATAAAAGAAGGAGAAAATTACTTTCTTAAGCAGGAGAGTAGTATTTGTAACAGCGAGTGTGACTCTGTTCAACAACTCAAATAGATGCATGTCTTCGAATCAAATAAAGAAACATCTCTTAGGTTGTCATGTTCAAGAAGTGATTTTTTTTTTTTTTTGCCCAGAATATGAAACAACTGATTTGGAATACAGCTCTTCCGATTTTCACTTCATTTACAACCTTTGATTTAAGTCTAAAAAAATTAAAAAGGTCCAAACTGAACTCACTCGACATCCTGGGAAGTATTTTTTTTCCACATCAAAATTTATGAGGCAGCAATCACAGACATCGGCAGTCGACATTGAATTATTATTATTGATTCTATGTAAGAGGGCGCATTTGAGTTAATTTTCCATGTGTATTTTTGTTAATAAAATATAAGCACATTTCAAATGTGCGTTTGTTTCAGATAAACTGCTGTAGACCTGAAAGATGTCGATGTTGCATATCTGGTGCTTGATTGTCGCTGAAACTTTTACCAACAATTGTTGTTGGTTTTAACGGCTGGTGCTTTTGTATAGGTGGCACTGCGTTTGTCAGTGCTCGTGTTGACCTTTAGGTTGGTCACAGTCGGTGCAGTTGTCCTTTGTAATTACAGTAATTACACCTGCAATTACTTGAGCACCGAAAGTCGTGCTGGTTACTAACAATTACATTTGTTTGTACGCGGACTAAAGCACAAGTTTTACAGTGTTTCCCCGTTCTGCATAGTACATTTATTTTGCAGCTGTTATATAATATTATGGCCATGCACCTAGACATCAGATAAACTTAAAAGGCAGACAAATTTATTTAAAATGTGAGATTTATTACTTCGAACTCCAAACTTTTAGAATTTATCACCCTGCACTCAGAAACACCTTTCATAAAATTGAAAGGTAGGGGGAGTCAGAAGGCGGGGTGTAAAACAAGAGAAAATGTGATAAGAAAATTTGTGAAGTGTAGATCGTGGCGCCGCCTCCAGTCTATAAACTATTGGCCTGCACAACTGAAATAGCCGAGTAGTATTTTAATGAGATGATAATCCAGACTGATGCTGCCCGCCTGCGTCTTAGCTCGGGAATCTCTCAATGTTTTCGGCTAACTCCGAGTTACTCTTGAATCCGCAATTTTCTCAGTGATACACTCTCTGAGATGTTTTCTCCGATACATTCTCTGATGTTGTTTTATACTTTCTCTGAGATACACTGTCTGATATACTTTAGGATACTACATCTGAGAGATGCGCTCTGTGAGATACGATTTAAACCCAGCAAGTAGCAGGTCAGTAGTTCAACCCAACAATTTATTTTCTTTTTACCGGTCTTCAGGTAACCATGACAGCGGTACAGGCGAAGACTGCTCAAACGATTCCTGTCGCTCCTAAAGTGCAAAGATCCTCCTCACCTCGTTGGCTGGTAATTGACCCTGTACAGCGGTCTGAGGGAGCAAAACACATGAAAGGCGGAGAAAAGATATCGACCCCGACACTTTAAAGCTGACTTCCAGATACAAAAAGATCAAAATCTCTTCTCTAGAGTTCGTGTGTGTGATGGTTTTTGCTGTCCTAATGGGAAGTAACTTTTGATAAATCATTTCATAATTATTCAAACTAGAATGAGGTGGAGACAAATGTAACTCACTGCATCCAGCAGTGGAGGACTCATTTAACCAATGTCACACTAGACACAAATGACACCAGGAGGGCGGAGTTCTGGAAGTCATGTGACATATAACCTTATTAGTAACTACTGTACATGTACACACAGTCACACTACCCTATCCCGAACACATAGGTGTAACACAGTGCTCATAGTTATACTGTAATTATATATTGTAGTTATGAGTAAACCCTATTTTCTTTTTTTTCAACATGTTTATAATACAGGTAAGATGAAGTTTCAACCTCCGTGTTTTGGCCATCGCCGCATTCTCAGTTCTGTGCCACTGAACTGTTCAAATTTGGCTGCACCGTCTAATATTTTGATAAACAATATCTTTTAATTTGTCTCTATTTCCTCTATCGAAAATGATTACCTGTGTATGTGTTGAAAAGTGTTTCGCGATTCTATCTCAATTGCCAAAAACAGAAGAGCGAAGTTTTGAGTTTTTTCACCCTGTAAAGATAGATACTGTGTATTTTCTGCTTGATAACCCTATTTTTGTACAGTATTAGTTTTTATTAAAAGCACAGCTGCAATGCCGCGAGCACCAAAGCTGAGCGAGTTCAGCGCAAGGTTAGCCATGGCACTAGTGCCAAGTTTATTGCTGTTGCCACGGTGACCCATCAAATACACACGAGAACAGCGATGTTAATATCAAAGTAGTGTTAATACTTAAAAATACACACGTGCAAATGTCAGATAATCCTCAATTGTACCCTCCCTCCCTTTGCCCCTATTTGTCATTGCCATACCAAACAACGCCGATGATCTACCGGGTTTTTTGAATGACCTGCGGGTGTGTGTGTCAAGGACGGGTAGCATGACAGGCAGATGGTGAGAATGAGTCAGCAGAGCGCGGACAGGCCGAGCCGTTCAAGAACATGGGGTACCGGCCATTTTACACGTAGTTTGAATATTGTAGAAAGGCATCGTGGGATCGTATAACAAACCATCAGTGGCCAGCTATTCACTTCCCATCGATACATATACCCAGATACTACGTGTGAGAAGTCGAAGAATGTGCGGTAACTATTTTCCTTCATCCCAGTCTCGTATAGTTCATTCGGAATTTTATCTATGTAGACTCCGTCTAAATCCTTGTTATAAATTATCAATAGGCACAGCAATGAATCCTACAAAAACATATAAACCGAGAATGGTTAGTCAAACAAGCTCTGGCAGCTTCGAAACTGCTGGCCCACCACTGAGAAACGAGCTGGGACTAGACTATCCTCAGTCTGATAGCGGGGCTACCCCAAACCCCAGCGCATCTCCAGGTGGCTGATAGGAGAATGAAGTCCACCTTCAATGACTGTAGGTCCTTTCAACCCATCCTGTGGAGCAAGGAGATGGTAAAGGAGAGCAACTGGCCAACGCACCATCAAAGACAACCCAATACTACCATCATGCACCGGAATGCAGAAGGGGTTTTCAGTAAGAACACGGAACTAGAGCGATATCTGCACCAAAACAGCAGCAGCATTTGCTGCATCCAAGAAATTCATCTGCAAGAGGTAAATCAACAAAGACCAGGCTTTCCGGAGTGATGTATATGGCAGGAGGACAGGTGGAGCGATGACCTTAAATGGAAACAATCCGGATGTCCATGAAAACAGCAGACACATGAGCTACGCAGAATACATCGAAGTCAAGGTAACGATGCAAGCCATAGGGATTTTCTTTATGGTCTCTGTAGGTACTCGTAATTCTGTTGAACCACGATAACCCAGGTACCCGACGAGATAATCCCATGGTTGGATTAGCCCACCCGAATATATCTGAAGGGCGGTCTCGCTGCTATGCTGCGGCTTTTAGGAAATCTGGCACCTCTCCCATCTCAAACATCCAACACCACTTTAAATTTAACAGAACCAAAATACAACTCTCAACGGTGGGTGGCGGAAGAAGAAACAAGAGGTGAAGTTGCTCTTGTTATGACCACACTCTCAAGACACTTTGCGTTGGTTTACAATTTCTAGACACTTGGTGGGGCTGGACATTCTCTAGACAGTTGTCGTGGTTTTACCTTCTGTACTAGACACTTGGTGTGGTAGCCCCAATTCCTCCCCCGTATAGACCTTTATGACATTATAGTCACAACACTTGTGACCGTAAAATTAGATACTTGGGATGGGGTGGGGGACATAACAGCAGACACACACTGAGCCCCACACTAAACAAACTCGATGTGGCCCAACACTAGTCACAGATCTTCGCCCCTCATACCTCTCCCTGTCAAATGCAATTAAAATGGAGGGTTGATCAGTTGCAATGAAATAGCTGGCCAGAGCCTTCGGCTGGCTACTTCTCTTCAATTCCTATTTTAAGCCCATTTTTTTGGCGGTAAAACAAAGAAATGTGATTTGTGAACTGGATAAGCTCACAAGTATGAAAACTATCAATTTACGATAGAAACTGTGTAAAGATGCTGCCAGGTTAGTATGGATTATCTTCATGTCACAAGCTATCAAATGTTTCCATTTTAATGCACCGCACTCAGCAAAGAGCATTGCTCATGCTTGGAATGTCTGGCAGCAGCCTCGTCCTCATCTTAGAGTCAGATTTACCCGAATCCCACAATCAGCTCTTCGAAAACAGCAGGTGGTGAGAGGCAAGGCAGAAACCCACCTCCCTCTGCAAGAAGTTACGGATAGGTGTGCTGATTTCTGCTTCCACATCTCTACAATTATCTCTCTTTCATTTTAGTCTTTCGCGCGCTGCATGGGGGAAGGGAGGATCCTTCTTACGGGAGAAGGGCGTGAATAGGGGGCTCAAGAAACAAGTAAATTAACCGAGGAAAAAAACCACATGGAAAGAATTCTGTGTGAGTTCTATCTTTTGAACAGGCTGCTTGGAATAACGTGCATTCACGCACCAACACACACACATACAGGAGGGAGGGAAAGAAAAAAGAAGAGGAAAAGAAAGCACGTGTGTGTGCGTTATTGGCAGTGTGCGTGAAAAGAAAAATAAACATACTGAGCTAGTTTGAAGATAAGCTCTAAACCGTCTAAGATTGGTATGTCTGTGTGTTTGATATCACTCTTATGTTGTTGACTGTTTGCAGCACAGACAGACAAGAAGGCAGGCAGACACACAGAGAGACAGAGACCCTTTAAACTGTATGATTTATTACTAATTGAAAGCCGGAAACCTTTGAACTATTTAGGGAAGTAAACAGACCAGACAGACTAGCTAGGTGGCCAGCCGGCGCAGTCAGTAATAGAAAAAGTTCTCGAGTGTGAAGCTGGTGCTTCAGTCCCACGCCTGCTCCTGTAACCGCCGTGATGATCGTCTCACCTCGGCAAGCAAAACAACTCTTGCATGGAAACGAGTAAAAAAACAGAATTAGTTTCCATGAGTTTCAACAGACCAGTCTCAACGCTGTAACTATAGACAGTC
Organism: Pomacea canaliculata; assembly: GCF_003073045.1. Lineage (NCBI taxonomy): Eukaryota > Metazoa > Mollusca > Gastropoda > Architaenioglossa > Ampullariidae > Pomacea > Pomacea canaliculata. The sequence continues at coordinate 11,120,802 of NC_037590.1, forward strand.
TCAGTGAGGTTGCTATAGAGTGTCTCAGTGAGGTTGCTATAGAGTACAGACCAATAGCAATAATTCACGCTACGTATCGCAATGCGACATTTAACTCGGTCCTGAAATCACGCCAGAAACATATATTTCAATAATATAACCAGGGTAAATTACTTCTACAATTGAATGCATCAGTTTCTTCCCTAAAACGGTTGACACTCCTGTTAAAAGAAATATAAATTCATCCATTGGTCAGCAGCCAACGATTGCGCCCACTAGCATTGACATTTCAGTACATCAGGATTGAGTTTTGCATGTTTGGCATGAAACAGCTTACAGACATTATGCAAACTATGCTCGAACCTTTTACTAATTTTGGCAACATATGATCGCACAGTTACTTGTTCAGTAGAGTTCGTGACCAGTTGTGCTCTCTAATTGTTTCTGTGTAAACATATACCCTGATGTTTAGACCGAAGCCTATCGTCTACTTGTCTTAGACTGGGACTGCAAACATTCTTTGTGCCATTGAACACAAAAGTAATTTTTGTACAAGTATTTATCGAATTCTATTCGTGTTGACCAATGATTCTTTTACAGGTGGAAATAATTAAGGCGGCGAAGAGGAAAGAATTTAATCATTTACAAAACACTGTTTAATGTAGTAAAATATTAGTGCACGCTGAAGTTGCAGGGTGCAGTTCTAATAATGACAGGAAACTGCAATCATGTGGAAACATATCACTCCAAGAATAAAAATGGCTTCGAGGTGAGAATGAGCTGCTGCCACTCGCCAGTGCAGCTCCACCACTGTCAGCACACCTATAGGTGAAACTGTCGCCTCTGTCAGCTTGCAACACTCCACTGCCTGACTTCTTTGATTTTTATTAAGGAAGAATGAGTTGTTCTTGTCAGTGTTGAGTTAATGCTGACAGTTGAGTGCCTATTCCATCTTTTACTTTCTTCTTTTAGCCCCGAACTCGCTAAAACCTTCAAGAAACTTAATTCCCGTGAGCACCTTAGATGTTTCGTCAAGAATGTTTTGTTACAGGTGGTTTTCTAGGTTCTTCTTGTTTGTATTGTGCGGCTGATAAATACATATGTGTCTCTGTGTGTCTGTGTGTGTGTGTGTTGGTGCGTCCGTGCGCGATTGTGAGAGAGAGTACCTTGAGGAATGTGTGTGCTAGTGAGAGAGAGAGAGGGGGGTGGAGAGGGTGGAAATAGGTTTGTATATGAATTTAGGAATATTTGAACATTTTGTTATGTCCTGAAATATTTCCCTTTAACGGCAATGAAGCCGATGGACTTTAAGAAAAGTAGTGAGGCTTAATAATACAGATCGTCTGTAACAGGACAATTCCCCAAATCAAATGAAAACAAAATCAAAATAAAAAAAAGGAAATAAAAGGAAACCACCAAATCAGAACAAAAAACGCAAATGAGTAGTTTAGTTCAAAAACACAATATTTATAGTTTTTACCTGAAATCGGAGCTGGAATACAGGTGATTTGATATGTTCTCTTACACGACCTGTCAGTAGGTACTGGAACGCCTGGTGCAAGTAGTTTGATAGGTTGCTGTAAATCAGAAATGGCAAGCAGTATATAGTATTTCCATGCAATTGCTGTACAGAATTAATCATCATAAACTGCTTTGGGGTTGTGGTACACGACTAGCAACTCAAGCATAGTCTAACGAACTCCAGTCGAACCTACAACAAACATTCTCGAGCAAAACCCTTTACATCTCCTTAAACCTTTCGACCAGTGTAAAATACTGCATACCCGTCGATTAACACTGGAGTTGTGTGTGTTGTAAGCACATAATTGTTCAGTTCTGCGACCATGGTTAGACTGGCTACTTGACATTTATCCATCATTGTCTCCTAGGAACTGAGCAATCTGAAACCAAAAAAAAAAAAACAAACCCCAAGACAATAAACTTCAAGACGAAAATTGTGAGATACAAACTTCATCGTTAAAAATGATCTTGGTAAAAGTTGACACCAGTGCATTTAATTAAATTACATATTGAGCTCAGTGCAAAATGTGGGCAGATAATTACCTCGTTACGGAAACAAAAGCCTCCAAACTTCACCATACAAGAAGAGGTCCGACTGTAGCACCACACTCCCTAACACATAATCACATTTCTCCCACCGGATGTTGCCTAACAATCTAGACCTATCCATGTTTATTTATGACCAAGTTCTATGGTGCATACTGAGTTTATAATAGAGGGGGAAAGGTTTGTTTACAAAAATTTTAGCTGAGGTAGGTACCATCCCAGATCTTTGAAAAAATAAACAAACATGACATTGTTTAGATGTTTAACCATGAAGATGTCAAGGAGGGAATATATTTTGCAAGAGATGCAAACAGAATCAGTTAAGGTCAAGTATCGTGTGAGATATGGGCCTCCAGCAGTCAGCGGCCACCGGCACGGCGGGTAATGTACAGCACCTGATGACGTTGCTATGGTGTAACGGCTTTACCAGCGCCAGTCTGCCTCTGTATAATGGAGGCTTCAGCTTGTGCTTCTTCTTCCGCGCCCTGGAACGCGGCTAACGTCTGAAGGAGAGACAGAGATAAACGAAAGGATGCGTATAAGAAGGACGGAGAATGCGAAAGGGAAAGCAACGAGAGATTTTGAGAGAAGGAATGAGAGAAAGACTGACAATTGGGAAGCAAAAATGTTGACGCCGCTTTTACTGCCAGTGCAGTTACATAAAAAGCCTGACAATGAAACGAAGTCATAGTTAAAACCAAGCGCGAGACTAATAACGATAACGGGCAGATAGCCCTCCGCCATCAATCACCTGGCGAGAGGAGTTGTGTTCTGCCACGTGGAATCTTCACCTGTCAGTCACAGAGCTCGCTAGGTCCGCAACCTTTCGCAACACTTGTCTGTTATGAGCGCGTGGACCACATTCAAAACTCGTTAATTTTCTCTCTAACCGGCGTGACCGAGATGTTTGGAGCTCCCACAACCACTCACACGAGGAGGAACTCATCTGTTATCGCAAGGTTTGTGGAAAATAAGACCTTGAGAAGGGGGGGGGGACTATAGCTGCAGGCAAATTGTAAAACTCGGGCTCAACTTGATAGAGTTAAAAACAAACTCTTTAAACAAGTTAACGAGAGAAATGTCTGGAAAGATCTTTCCCGTCAACAGCTAATCTACCATCAAAGCTTAAGCTCAGTTCTACTGGCCGCGGAAGGGGGAGGATGGATGAATGTTTTGCTCACTAGCCCCACCCACAGAGGCAGACACTTGCTGCTTCCGTCTCTGGGTGATGGAGCGAACTTCACACAGTTTGAATGGATTTCTGAGTCACTACAGCAGGGGTGGGGAACATTTGATGCTTATGATACCATTCTCAGGTAGTACTAAATTACCTACTTAAAAATTAGCCTGCTCTTTTGGTCAAACTAGTTTCCCCAAAGTATGTTAAAACTTTTGCAATTGCACAATGACAGTCTGCCTGGCTGCTGTCCTGTGAGTCACTACAACCTGTCTATTGGTAATTAGGTGGGCGAAAAACTTTGCTCTGCCACTATGGAAATCATAGTAGAACTATTGTTTAGAATTTGTAAAAATGTTAATGATTAGAAAGTTTCTACGGGAGACAAAGTATAGTCACAAAACTGTTTCCCTAATGCAAATTTTCTATTTTTAGCTGTGCAGTAAAAGTACATCATAATAATGACTAGTTAGTACACAATTATCTATTTATTTACCAACTTAAAGAAAAAGTTACTGGTGAATTGGGAGATTTAAGATTCAAAAAACAAAAAGAAAGAGATGTGGGAAAGAAAGTCAGCACTCGAAGAAGCAGCCAAGGATGAGGTGATGATGGAAGGAAAGAGCAGATGTTGAAAAGATATTTTTCGCGATTTCTCGAAGTCCGTCTGAAGAAGTAATTTTTTCTTGCCAAACTACCTATACGGGGAGATGAGTAGTACTGCGGAAGTAGCGCGCGCCGCTCAGTTTGAAGTATACAAAGGTCGGGTACATAAACATTCAGACACAAGTGCGGAAAGGTCGTGCTGAAGGTGACTCCACCGTCCTTGCAGGTCGGGAGGTCGACTTGGGTCGTTGTACCTGCTGCTGCTGGCGGTGTAAAATGCTGACTTACGATGACGGAAGGAAAACAGCTTGCCTCGCCGGCATCGCGCTGAAAGCAGTTGATGCACACAGCACTTCTTCTGAAGCATCCTAGTCCATATGTGCGTGTGTGTGTGTGCGTGTGTGTGTGGACGGTTTTCGTGGAAGAGTAGAGGGTCGATGAATACAAAGAGAATAGTGAAGAAAAAAGATGAGTGCATTTCTTATTACAATTGTTCGTTTTTTATTCTGCATGAGCGTGTTTCCACACTCGTTCCTTCTGTCATGTATAGTGCGAAACTGCATGTTCTCTCTTAACGAGAACATGTATTAAACCTATATTTATTTTTTTATTAGGTTTATCTATTTGCTTCTCGTCCTCACAGCCTGCTTCTTTCTTTGATTATATGCTGTTGGATCTTTACATTCTAGGAAACAAGAACGTGCAGTCTTATCATTGTACTTAGTGTCATCGTGGACACCTTATCTCATTCTCACGTTTTATTTATCAGCATCGCTGTTATTTTTGCCAGTACTGTTTACATATATACGTCTTTTTTTGTTACCATGTGGCTGTTCCTAGTGTGAGTGTTTTATAGTATCTTCGTTATTTTCCCCTTCAACGGTGATAACCATGACGACTTTCAGCTATATATATTATTATATTTATTATTATTGTTGTTGTCTATGGTTATGCAGAGAACTAAAAGTTACTGGAACTGAGATCTACTGACAGTTCGCACTCACATTCCGCCATGCGCAACTCGCCTTCACCTCGAAATCGACAGACCGCCACAATCGATTTGAAAGAAGACATACACGCTTCTGATTGGATATCGCACAGATCAGCGATTGGATGACTGCCCATGCGGGCCTCAAAGAAGGACGTGTCCATCCGAAAGGTCGCTTTAGTTATTGTATTTTTATCCCGTTGGAGTAATTATATAATTACCAATGTGATCTAAAATTACTCATTCAAATAATTTTCGCTTCCTGCACCTGTGCGCATTATCCAAAAACGACTCGTCACTTCTTTGAAAGAAGATAAAATTGAAGAAAGGTCAAGGAATGTGATTTTTTTTTTTTAAAAAAGCTCGACTCAAAATAATGCGTCTCCAAATCTAAATAAACAACACCTGTCTATACAGGATTCCAAATATCACACCAAGCACACAAGAAGGGCAACACCTGTGAGGTAACAAATGTCCATGGATGCGCCTAATCCAAGCTCTCCCATTGGCTGCACTCTTGAGGGCGTAGACGTATCCTCGTACGTTTCCTACGTCTGTGCGTTTGACCTTTTTCTGTGCATGGTGATCCTTCTAGGTTTTTATCTCAGTGTGAAGGGATATGATTCCCTCCGATTTCGGGAAAGAGTATTTTATACCGAACTCAACCATGTCATTTGAAAATAAAATGCTAACCCATCAGATTTTTAACATAAAACAATCTTTAAATAAAACTCTTTTCTAGGAATAACGTTGTATTCGTATAAAAAAGATGAAATATGTACCTTGAGGTCAAGCCATCTTTTAATGTATCTTCCGATAATGCATCATCATGGTCCTCTGTAACCTATAATAGAAAAGTCCCCGGTACCTTCTATTGCTCAGGTGATATAACTGGTCGTAAAGAGAACAGGTAGTCACCGCTGTGGTTAGGGCAATGCCCTCCATACTTGTATTTTGGAGTAAACAAAGCTTTGTCTGTCGCTCTAAGAGTAATGGCAGTGTGAAAATGTATTCAGCTGATTGCTTTACCACCGGGGACGTAATTCTGGCCTACTGCAGACGGAATTATCCTCCGCTAGAGCAATTCCCAGCTGGCACGTAAGACAAGAACTCACGCGTTATACTGCACTTCGTGCTGTACTTCCTTCACAATCGATCTTCACCTGGGGAGGAGAAGAGGAACTTTCGTGCGCTTGGGTTAGAACTCTGTTAATCAGCAGCTTGATCTTCACGCATCTCTGAAAATATGGATGGTCATAAAAAAGTTACTGTAAATTTCGGGGTAGAAAGTCCATGGCAATGGTTGATATCACGTGCAAATACTTTTTTGAAAGACTGAGAGCAAGACATTTAGTGACTTAGCAGACAGGCCAGCTTCGTGCCTCACTGATGTCATGTGCGTTACGAGTAGTTGGACTTGCACCAATCACCACTCGTCAAACTCACACCTACCTAGGAGTCACTTTCAAAAAAGTCTACAAACGAGACACAGCTCTCTTCTCTCCCTGTAATATCTGTTTTTCCTTCTTTACTTTCGTGCTTGCATTCCTTTTTTATTCTGTTGCAACCTTTCTGGCTTGCATTTCTTTCCGCTTGACTTCTACATGCGCCTTCCAAATGATGCTCTTGATGATTATTATTATTGTTGTTGTTTTTGCTGCTGCTGTTATAGCTGTCCTTGCTGTCACATTAATCTCTTTTCTCAAGTTGATTTCGGAATGCTGTAGGAACCTCAAGGTGTGGGCAAGCCACGCCACCCTCTGTATACAAAACTGCAGGTCGTGAGCCAAGCATTTCTGCATTACTTCTGTTTCAGAAAGTTTTATTCCACTCCAGTGTAACAGGCCGTCATTTTGTCATCGTCTGTGACCGACAGCTTTCTCGAGCTGACACGTGGGCCCAAAGGAACGACTTGAGACCTAGATGTGGGGCTGCAACTTATTTGCGATATCCAAAGTCTTCCTCAGAAGTAAGTTACAGGACCTTCCTATCTGTGCTAAGCCCATTGTGCACACTCTAATCTAGGAGTACCATGGTCTATAACCACGTCCTTGACCCTCAGCCCAGACAGGGCCCTTCTTGCCAACCACCTTCGCCATGACTCGTGTAGGTTGGTGATGCACCCGTCTCACCTCATCTCCATTGGCGACAGAGGAGGGTTGGTGTTTTACGCCGAGCCAGCAACTAAGACTATATCACGGCAAGGCAGCCAGCCTTGTAAACAGATGCCCCATGCAGAGAAAGAACAGAATGCCTGAGACGAGAGCTGAACCCAGGACAGCCAACCCTCACTGTATTGGTGACCGATGGGCCACATGTCCGCCCTCTTTGGCGACGGCCGTGGCACAGAAGCTAATCTAACCCAAACTGCCGGAGGGGTTTCTGGGGGGTATGCAGCGAACCTTGACTGACATCGTCATGTCAGAACACTCGTTATGAGACTTGCCATCGACCACCATGCCAAGTCTGCATACCACAGGTTGCTGTAATCAAGGACCACGTGATTGATCGTAAGAGCCTGGAATTGGAATGAATTACATTATTACTGTGCTGAAGTAAGAAGAGATGTTATTATCATTTCTCCCTAATACTTATTCATAATTTAGTCACGTAACACATTACTAGCAGGCTGAAGTGTCAAGGAAAAAATATCACATCTCAAATACACTATTGTGCCCTTGAGGTTCCTTGGTTAAAAAAAAAATATAATAATGTTAGGCATGCACAGTTGATTGGGTGGAACTTGCTGCTCATTTTCGTGGTTTTGTTTGGAATGCTCTTCTTGACTCACTGTGCATTTACAGATGACTGCAGTCACTAGTTCTTATTGCTATTATTTTGCCTTCGTTTTCGGCCACCTGAGGAGTTTGTCCTCACCCACCGTGGAAGGGAGAAAGAAGGTCGTTGTAGTTAACAGCAATGATGAAATTGCTGACACCAGGCTTACTTGATGTCATCTTAACTTCCAGACGAGAGTCATTTGCAATAATAAATTAAACATTAAGGACCTCACCGACACAATCGCACTCAACTGACTCATTTCATATCACTTATTAATGTCTCGAGCATATTATTCCAAGGAGAAACGAGAGTCGCGGAAAATTAAATACAGACATTTTCTCCCCATTTTAACTCTTCCACAAAAGAGGATGGAAAGGCAGCTGATGAATAAAGCGGAAGAAAACAAAGGTATTTTTAATGTAAGTGGGAAAAACTTTGGTAATCTAGCCCCCCCCCCCAATTTTTGTAAAGTACAGTATGCAGCTCTGCAACAAGTTCTATCTAGAAAATACAAACAGGTAGGCTGGTCGTATGAATACACGTGGGCCGCATGGAATCAGAAATAAAACCAACAGGACTGGCAAGCGGCGCCCTTTAAAAAAAATTCATCCGGTGAACAAAGGTAAGCTGCACTTACTTCCTTGTGTCAGAAAGGCCATCCAGGGGTTCATTTTTACGCAGACTCCAGTTTGACGCATATATACAAGAAAGCACGGCGAAAGTCCAACGTCTATGGTGCATAGAGGTCTTACCTGTGCTTACCTGTGCCAGGTGAGATTACTCATGGTTGTTGACTTAGAAATCTATGTACAGATGGGGCTAAGACAGTTGTTAATTATGCCAGCCAACTGTTTGTAGATGTTGAAAAACAAACAGCAACAATAACAAAAAAACCTTTCCAAAGGGCATGCGCTAAGATACTTCCGAAGTCGTTGTTAAGATGGAAGTTGACATGATTTAATTGCTTTCAGAACATTAACTGGCAAGCGAATGTGCACGACAGTAGGCTCTTTTTTGTTTACAAAAATAGTTGCCTATTCATTGCACATGGCAACTACAATCTGTCACAGTCGCACCTCGAGCACTTAGCTCTTGGGTTCTGCTCCCGACGCCAGTCGTCGTATTAATCGCATGATCAGGTGTCTGGAACTTCCGGTAATCTTGTCCATTAACCTTCCGTTCTCCCATAGCCTTGCACCTGGGCATTTAAATCACTGCCTCTGGGAGTTATTAGTGGATTGATTGCCACGTCAGACAAACATTACGAATCTCATGTGTGAAACAAGAACGGAATGACACGAGAAGTGTTGTGTCTGACGAACAACCACAAACTACGGGTGTGATCACGTGAGTTCTACTTATGGACAGCAACAGGAACACTGGATACCGCCCGCTTTAGTGGGGCACTTCCTGTTAATATATTTATCAATAATATTTATAGCCTAAGTGGTGAGGTTGTGCCACACCCGCACACTAGCCATTGTCATGTTTCGTGCATTAGGCGCTAAAACTGATGAATAAGATGAATGTTTTACATTGACCTTTCATAATTCGAATGAATTCATTTGACAGATAGAGCCTGTTGTTTATATTCCAACTAAAGACAAGACTCCATCTAATCCTTAGACATATTTATTTACACATCATCGGCTTCTTGCACTGGGAAAGATACGATCGTCTCTCTGTGAAATCTCATGTTTCCTGTTATCCTTTAACAGAAGAGTTTGCTTATTGGCTATTAGCCTGGATTTTTACTGGCTGCTGTCATTAAATGGCAAAAAACAATGGGACAAAGTATGCTTTTTCAAACAAGTATTTTTTGAAAGAGTCAACACAAAATTGTTTGGCTGGGATCAAAAATTCTTTGTGCTGAGTGTGCATTTGGAAAATATATAAGGACTTGTGTAAAGTGTCTACTGCATTTATTATTTCACATTCCGCAGAAAATGGCTTAAAAATTTTGGTCGGTTTCTGAGTTGCCCATATTTTTTTCTCTAAATGTTCTTTTTCCTCATAATAAGGTGTTGATGTTTTAGAAGAGGCAGGTGAATGTGTTAATGCATTGCAATTTTGTGCCGGTGAATATTTTTTATCAAATTGCTGTCAATATAAAATTTTTATATTGTATGGATGTCAGTGGATTTTCTTATTTTTCTTTTCTTCGTTCTTTTCCCTTTTTTCTTTAGCTGGAAGGTATATGTTAATGTTGTATAATAATACTCATTATTTTTTTTAATGTTTGTTAATAAAGTTTTGCACATGTGTATAAATGTAATCACATTTGAATTTTTTTACTGTAAATGAAAGGTGTAATAATAATCAGACTCACTGATTAGTGGATAGATGCACATAATTAAAGGATAATGAATACACATGATAAACAAATAAATGAAACTGAACAACAAACAAACTCCGGAGCAAAAGATACAAACCAAAGAAAGCATACGATCTTCCAGTATAATTCTGTCAAATCCTTTTGAGAAGAGGACAAACGTGGATGTTTGAATACTCAACCAGAGCCACACTTTAGAGGCAAGGAGTAGGACAGATGGCTTTTTCATGAATCATGAAGCGGATATTTTATTGAGGCCATTGGACATAACACTACTCGGTCATTCCTGGCAATTAGAGCAAATTAACAACAAAACAAATAAATGGTTTAAAACACAAACAGTATTGCGCCTTTCTAGTGCAGATTTGTTCTTATAATAGAAATCCTCTCACACCTACATATCAGGCATGGTGTCATGCCACTTTAACAGGCATATGGAGTTGTTAAAAAGATTAGAACTGGGATTAAGGAATTGTGTGTGTTAAAGAGAGAGACAGAGTGTGTAAATATGTTCTCATTCAAATTGTTCTTCGTGTATTTCCATCTTTCATTTTCTATTTAGTGCTTTTTTTTCTTTACACCTTTTTAATACTGTGGAATAAGATTAAAAAAGTCAGTGCGACTATCACCTACTGCTGTCATCAAGCAGCCAAATCCGCCATTTGAAGCTTCAGTTTGTTTGGTTCGCCGACAGCAGACATGAGAAAAGAGATTGCTATACATTACTCACCATTACTGAATATTCTCTTGATGGCACAACATATTAAGGCTGCACATTTATTTAGGAATATATTCAGTATCTTCTGGGAGCAAAATATAGCTTATCTGTTCAAAAAATTAAAGTGCCTGCTCTTCTTTTAAATTGACTTGAGCACCAGACAGAAGAATATAACTGGCGAGCTTTCCACTCCCATCCAACACGCCAGTAGGATACCCTCTAGGTTTTTTTCTTTTCTTTTTTTTTTCTTGATAGTTTTTTCGCTCTACCTTCATATTACTGAATCTAAGCGTTTTCTTTATTCTTTCCATCTGATCACCCTTTCTTTCTTTCGCTCTTTTCTTTCTCCCAATGCAGTCTCGTTTTGTCCCAGTCCTAGCATGCATTGTTGCTTTTTTTGTTGTTGGTGGTGCTGTATTTGTGTGTGTGTGTGTTTTAGCACTCGAACAACAGATAACCGCTTCTGGTAATCTGCCAGGTGTAACAAAAAGTTGTTGTGACGAAACAGTAGCAGATATTCCTGTCAGCAACAGAATGACAGGTAAGTAAGAATTTATTCCTTAACACTGGCTGACACACAGGACCACGAGACTTCATTAAGAGGTGCCATTCTTTTGTCGACACCGCAGGGTACACAGGTATGCAGAACGGAGTCTTGATAAGCTTTCTTCTGGAAACTTCTTTCATCCATCTTCCCGCGAAGCGTAACTCTATTCCTCCAAAACAAAAGGTTCATTTACCTTTGCTCCTATTGTACCAGTTACGTAAGTGTAAAGTGTTCAAGGAAAATCGTCGCTATGAAGGTTTCTTAGCCTTCATTTGCAATGCCATCTGCGAGCCTCCCATGTGGAGCGACCTGCAGTTAACACGGCAAAGACAAAGTTTAGGCGAGGCTAGTAAGCGAGTGATCAGCTGACAGTTTCCTTGACCTCGGTAGGTTCACGTGTCTTTGATCCCGAAACTAGTGAAAATAATGCTCTTACGATGACAAGATGACCCGATGGTAAATAAAAGAGCAATAAGTCAAGCACTTCTGCTGTCATTAACCTCACCAGACATCATATCAGTCCTCCCTAGTACCCTAACCTGAATCCTCCATATCCACCCCCTTAAAAAAAGGAAACAGAGAAAAACAAAAGAAGATAATTGCTCCGTGCACCTATCGGGTTGGTACAGGGCAATGAACTGCAACAGAGCATCAAAGTAAACCACCAATGTGAGAACAACGACTTCAGCCCTTGCACTACACATAGTCTTAATGCTATTGTCAACCGAGTTCCTAAGTGCTTATTGTTTACGACTGCATAATATTTCCGCAGTCTATAAATAGGCGTAGCTGCTGAAATTGTATTATGCGAAATCCCTTTTTGAAGTCTGGATTCTTGGGTTTTGAATTTTACCTCGACCTTATACAGGTCTGACTATGCCCGTGTGAACTACCGGAGGAGCAGTTCATTTGGCTGGATGACACTGGTCTTCCACATATTAGACTTCCAACGTTTGGGCGGGTACAGCTCTTTATTTTGTTCACATTCCTTATCCTTTTATCTTCCAGTGTGGCTAGTGTTTCAGGAAGTCAAAGACACATTTCTGTAGATAACTTTCATAACTATTACTTCATTGTCAAACTTAACATAGTCTGTTTTGACTTTTCAGTCATGCCTACTTTGACTGTCCATAAAGAAACCTGAAGCTAATGCTGTCCTCTATGAGTTGCTGTTACTTAGTGATAAGTACACCTGACCCTTGTCTTTGCAGTTATATTCCCTCGCTGGCAGTGCCTTTGACGATAGATCGAGTTTGTATAGCCTCTGAAGTAGGTTGAAGAACACTGGTGTCAGGTCAGACCATTCTGCCCAAACGTAAGCCACCTTCCCTTCTTACCTTCATCTGTTTTCTCTTGGAAGAGCTCACTGCCTGACATTATTTCTCTAAATCTGGGTGCATAATCTTCCCTCCGTGTTGGAAATTGACTCCTACAAACATCATGAAAAGAAAGAGATCGTTACCACAGATATCAGGATAGGTTTAAGCTGTCAAAAGCTACCCATTGGAAGACCTAGGATCATATGTCAATGGGGATTATTAGTATACAAACGTGACGTCACGAGTTTGGTCTCTGTAGAAAAACAATTAGAATGCACACCACTAGACCTTTAAATGCTTTATGGTCTCACCGTCTCAAGAGAATGCATTAAGGGGAGCCACATGAACTAACATAACATCCTTTGAACGACTTCTCCTTCAAATGTTCAACAGTGGAAGAAGCGCAAACTTTTAGATCAACCTTGGGATCGGAAACACTTAAAATGGAGCAAGAGAAAGTGAACAACGCTCCTCTAAGAGCCCAAGGATAATGGAGTTTGTCTAAACAGCGCAGCCAGTGAACAAAGGATGAAAGAGCCTTTATGAAACATTCAATTGCATGTGAGAAACCCCATGAAGCTTTTTCCCCTCGAGACGCCACTGAAGTTTCATCGAACCGTGACAAACAGATGTAGCACTTCCAGCAAACTGCCGGGCTTGGCAGCCAAGAGGCAAGTTCCGAGCCAAGAGATGGGATATACGCGTTTCTCTGCTGTGACTGGACCGATGGCATCACAGCACTTCGCTTGAAGTTAGCTGCTGCATTTGCAAAATGTAGTAAAAGTGGTGCACGGTGGAAGCCGAGACACAGGGCATCCACTGATGCACATTCTTTTATCTTCTATTTCTGTCTGATGTACAAATGTACCCGCTTTCACACATACACCCGCACATTCTGACACCCATGCACGCGTAGACCATAGGGAGGTAAGACACTGTGCTCAACTGTTGAGATTTCAACCGTTTGGGTCACCTTGCTGGATTTTAACTATTTTTTTCAAGTCAATATTTTTTTTTTAGCTTGGACTTTGAGTGCACACAAAACACTTTCTGCCTTCAATCAGTGTTTTACTGAACTCTATCATGAGACTTCTTTGATAAGATTTTCTGTGTTGGGCTAGCTTCTTTGCGTTTAAAGCGATGTTTTATCAACTTCTTTTTTTCGGAGTTATCAATTGAAAGTCGATGTATCAGGTTTCGCACGGGTTGATTTCTGTCTCTGAGTCTTCCAACTATGATGTTATTGTCAATTTTTATTCTGTCGTTTCGTGTGAGCCAAGCTTGTTCAAGCGAGGCTTCAGGATAAGGAAATGGAGTGAAACACTTGTACTCTTGATGCTTCTTCTCTAAGGTGACCAGACGTCCCGCATTTGGCGGGACAGTCCCGCTTTTGACCTCGTGTCCCGCCTGAATATCGGGCGGGACGCCCAATGTCCCGCTTTCTGGCTTTCTGGCAAGTCCATCAAATGTCCCGGTTGTCTTTAAAAATCACTTTTTTCTGCGTTTTTTGACGGTGACGACACCATCATCGGCACGTGTCCCGCTTTCGCACCCGAAACGTCTGGTCACCTTATCTTCTCTAAGTTGACAGGTTGACAGCTAATAATAGCCAGCTGATGCACGACTTTTCGAGTGAAGCCACAACGAGAAGGTGTAGCTCACTCCCTTCCCCTCTGTCGCTCCCTTCTTGTCGTTGACTTTGACATCAGTACTCGGTTAAATGACAACTTTATGCCAATCTTCGACGCACAAATAGACACATCTCAATAATTTTTCTGAGTAACTTTTTTTTAAAATTTGGAGTGGTAAATTCTTAGAACTGAGGAAATATACATGAAAAATAAGCATGATATGGGGAAATATACTCACCCATAGACAAAAGGAACATCCATGCCAGGTTTGATGTGGATGAGAAAAAAAAAGGTGTGGGTTTGACAAGGTTTTAACCGCCGCCTGACAAACATTGCCACTCTCTGCTATATTTTGCCGAGAAACAAGAGCGGCTGATATATTTTATGAATCCTACATATATTTGAATAGTTTGAGGGGAAAAAAGACATCGATGATGTAATGAATTGAAAACAAAATGTATTGTGTGAGGGGAAATGATCAACAGACATTAAAGGGAATGGAAAACCAACATACGTACGATGTTGTGGGGAAAACTTCAAGATAGGGATAGTACAAGACAGTACGCAAAAAAAAAACAACAGCAACAACAACAAAGCAAAAAAAAACAGAACAGCAAATAAATTAATAAATAACCCACCTGAAAATGAGATTGCCAAAAATTCAGAAAGCTTTTACAAATATGAACTGTACAAAATGTGCGCAGCTGAAAGTAGTCCCATGTAGGGGGAATCTGCAAGTAACATTCATAGTTGTTTATTATTAATTTGGAGAGCGAATCTTGTTGTCTGGATGTGGGCTCAATGCACTGCACACAAAAGACTACAAACAAACCGACAGCCAACAATGATGACACCAGAGCATGGATAAAGATGAAGAATTGAGCGGAACAGCACGTTTGAGTATAAAATGCATTTTTTAACTCTGTGTGTTTTCGAGGGTGGACTTCAAAACTTACAACGTAAACATAGTTTGAGTAGAAAAGGACAGAAAATTCAGAACAGTGGAGAAGGAGAAGTGGTGTCTGCCGAATTTCTGAGTGAGGCAGTGAGGCCACACAAGCAGACTAACGGTGCAAATCTTCCGTAGTATTAAAGTATCTTTTTTCCAACTCCTTCAATCATCTTTTCCGCCTATTTTTCACCACATTTGTTGGCAGGTTCTTGAAATGAGTTCACTGGTCTCCCGCAGTCTCCCCCTATAAATATATTTCCCGACTTTTTCTACTGCGTTGTCCCTACTCCTTTGGATCCAGGAGTCGTCTATTCATTTTTTTTTTCTTTTAAACCATTCATCTACAGCATCCTAGTCCGTGCTCCATTCAGCTGCATATCGCGGATGTCTGACTCACAGACGAATGCTACTGTGTCTGACGGGCATGTTGTTAAAAGAGAGCAGGCAGAACAGTGAAAATTATTTTAATTTAAAAAGCAACAGGTTGGCTAGCTGCGCGCCTGCGAAGTAGATGTGGTACAGATACTGGGTGATACAGAGTGCAAGAATGCTGTGTGTTGACAGGCTTGCGAAACGATGAAGATTTATACATATTTATACTTCCTGTTTACTTACTGACAAACTAAATTGAGAATCTGTGATTGCTCCCTGGACGACTAATGACTTTCCGTTAAGCTTTTCTTAGTGGTCGGCTCGTGAGACTGGAGGAAAGATAAGAGCCTCGAAATGCACCATGGAAAAATAGCAAATGATATGATGTATGTTTATGTGTGTGTGTGATGTAGATTGTATGATGTGTATCGCATGCAGCATAATGCATGGTGTAAGCTTTATGATGTATGACACAGGCTACATGATGTTTCAAAATCGTCAATAGAACCTAGGCGTGAAGTAAATAAAAAAAAGAATCATACATAAATTTAAAGCAAAGAAAATAAAGTAAATTGACAGGACATATTCCAGCCACTTTGAGATGGGTGTGGGTAGAAACAACTGCGTGACAGAGGCAGGCGTGATGCTGCAAAATAAGAGATGAGAAACTCTGTAAATGTGCTGTAAAAGTGTTGACAAAAGAAACTGTACTTGCAGCTACCACACCCCATTTCACGCAAGTCGAGAAAAATCCCAACGATTTATTTTTCTGTTTCTAGTTCAAACTGAAACACGCAAATGCTTACCGACAGAAAAAAAACCCCACACTATTATCTTTAACGCACCGGACTTCATCTCAAGGACCCTCCACGCACGTCATTTGAAGCGCTCGTTGCTTTAGTGGAGTGTACAGTAGGCCGAGCTCCACCACAGCCACCACCGTACCACAGGCCACCTTTCGCACCGAGTATATTTCGACGAAAGAGGAGGCAAGCTTCGAGACGATGTTGATGATAAACCCTCACAAAACATACCCAATGCGGTTGCAGAAGCAAACGGAGAAATGTTTGCATTAAAAAAAGGACAAAAAGATGGATTGGTTTGCAGACTCAAGACGTTTGTGCAAATTCGTGAACTGCTTGTGTCCTTTGAACAGAGAAGAGAATACCACGAGGGGAATAACAGGTGTGTGTGAGCTCACACTCACCTCCAGCCACCGTATGCTCCCGCAGACCTATGACGCACAGAACAATTGCGCAACACCCGGTTCGCCGAGCGATTACAAAAATCAAACCCGAGACTAGCGAGGGCCATATGAATCATAGGACTTGCAACTCCAAACACCCTGTTTAGGAGAAGCTTGAGCGGGTATTACAACTGGGTAGATGGTAAATAGTAGATACGATTGAGCCGACGATAAAAGATAACTGATGACGACACAGGTCGACTAGGACAGGTGTGATTTCCGTGGGTGTCGGACGAACTGGTAAACAATTTGAGCAATGGAATCCTCTCTATTCCCGTGGGCTGATGGAAAGGAAGGCTTGAGCTGCATACCGACTTCGGAGAACAATTCGAAAAGGGTGTTTGTCAGGTTAGACGTGACTCAAGCTACAGGTGCTCTTGAGTCAACAAGTCAGATTCCTTGTATTATGGAGCAAGACAGAAAAAGACACAAAAGTGCATATATTTTTTTTTTCTTTGTATTAGGGTAGAACAAATATATATTCAATATATATTTTTTAAAGTTGAGTTCTAGTGAACAGACAGAATAAGAGATAAAGGAGGGGAGAGAGATGTGGAGTCAGCAAAGTAGTTAGGTACCTTAGCGTACTCCTTGTTGTCTTGTTTCAGACCTGATATTTATTTACGAACACTATACATCTACTTATAAGTTTGTTTTTTTTACTAGCCGTGCTTCTTTGGCACTGAATATATCCCACTTGTAAACAGATGCAAACTTGTTTGACAGGTGTATGATGGACGCCTAAATGACAAAAAACTCAATATTTTGCTATCAGCAGGAAAGGTATGGGAGGAAAGAACGGACAAATAATGGTAAAGGGTGATATGAAGAATGAGGTATGACATCTAGGTAATGGAGAAACACAGGTGTGCTGGCTGGTGCGCCTCTAGAATCATCTGAAATCTCCCAGAAGACTGCACGCATCACAAAACGACTTCCCGGCGCCCCTGCTCAGTGCTTATAGTGCTCACAAGCTGCACCGGCCTCCGTTGTAAACAGCTCTCAGTTAAAATAAAAAAAGGAGGGGGGATGGAACATGACACCGTTGTTCGTCCGCTGAGCACCTAAAGCTATCTATCTGTTACAAAATGAGAGATGGATAAAGGGATAAAGAGGAAAAGGAAGGAGGAAACAGTCGTGTGGGAGACGTGGCCCAATTTTTACCAGAGTAAATAAACAGGTGTTAAAAATCCTCTCTCCATGAAACCTTCAGACAGCCTATACAACACTGAGGGAGAGGGGTAGCTGGCGTTTTCGTTGCCAGGATACATCCGGTAGAGCAGGCTGCCTTGTAATCAGGCGCCGCATGCAGAGAAACAACTACCTGCCCGACACGAGATCTGAACCAGAATACCCGGTCTTCACTTAAACATTTTAAGCGTGACGTCACAAAACACAGAGAGAGAGAGACGGTGGGGTGGGGGAGTGTTATGACTAAGGAATCTTGGAAGAACAGCTGCTGCCCACAAACACAACTCCTACTTCCAGTCATGTCCAATATGAGGTGCGTGTCAGCATTGCCTGTAGACGAGGCTGGCGGCCATGACCAAACGAACAACTCGCATCTCAGGTGGTGGTGGAGGAGGAGGAGACGGGGAGGTAAAGCGAACCGAAGCACCGCCAGCTCACCGTCTCCCTCACCCCTCATCGCAACCATCTCTCGACGATCCGGAGGAAAAGCATGAGACTGGGTGCCTCAGAAGAAGCAATCAAAAGCGCCTTGTAATTACACCGTCATCGTCAGCATGCCGATGGCTCTTGCAGGTACAGAAAGAAAATAAACAAGTAAACTGTCTTTACACACGCTTGGCATTGGCGGTGGTACAGACACGAGAAAAACAAAACAGCTCATGTGTACTTACATGTGAATGGTTTCATATAATATAAATAACCATGTACGCATGCAATTCAGTGCACGAGAAGATGAAACATGTTTGCCTTATATAAATGTAAACAAAAATCTGAGTGGTTCAACGTGTCTATCGTAGGGCAAGCGAAGCTCATTTCTCTCCTCTTACCTTCTATGATAAATTAGGTACACTTTCTCCCAGGATGAACAAAGTATTCCTCTCACAGGACATAAATGCATAGAAACTGGTGCGAACAGACAAACGGTTATGCTAGTCCGTAAGTGATGGTTGTCAGGATACAAAGTGTTGAGAAGACAACAAAATCTTTCTTAAAATGTATCCTCCATTGTCTGATGCCAGTTTGTTGAGCATTTGGAATAGACAAAAAAAAAAAAAAAAAAACAAAAAAACAACACAGCTTCGGGAAACTGAAGCTAAAAGCTATTTCGTCGCCTGTAATTAATAAGTATGAAACTATACATTTTTTTATGCGAGTATAAAGAGCCTGCCCCCACCCTATCTCGGCAAGAACGCCGTGGCCGCAGACGAAGTCACGGCCCATTGGCTTTAATTTCTGTGCAGGCTGCCAGTCTTTGATTACAGTGGCGGCACCCTGATGGGTTATAACAGCAAGATAATCACAAGCATTACGAAAGACGGCGAGTGCTGCAGATGACTACATTACACTTTAATCTCTTTGCATGCTCACGAAGGATCTGCTATAAATAACATCTGAAGTGGCGGCCAAAAGGGTGTAGTCCCCCCTCATCATGGTAAGCAGATCCTTGGCGATGACAAATGGAAGTGAAGACACGTAAGGGCAGAAAAGAAAGAAGTCGAGACTACTGCTTCTGGTTAAAGAATCCCCTAAAAGCGGAGTTGGAATGACAACTAACTTGGAAGCTGTAGCAATTGTGAAGACATGTGGCTGTCTGCTACAGGGTTCTTTGACATTGGCTGATACATCAGCTCTCGCTACAGAAACTGCTGAAGCTTGTGACAAACTGTGAAATTCAGGTAATTACAGAGATAACAGAAAACGTGCTCCTCCTTCCTCTCCCTTTAATAAGAGAGAAAGAGAGATAAAGATATGTCATGATATTGTTTTGTTGATGTTAATAAAATGTTCTATTGATGGTCGTTGCGGATTCCAGAATCTATGGTATCAACTGCTCTCAATCAAGTGAGAAAGGCAATCATTGAAATTTAACTTTAACGCTCGAAGCGACTGCGTAGCGAAACAGGTTGAAGACCTAGTGGCGACCAATATCAAGACTTCGCAGTTTTAGTAGCTATAGACAAGTACCATGTCGAAATCGAAATTTTTGCTTAAAAAAAAAAAAAAAACAAAACAAAGGCTATTTGCACTGCAGCCCTCGCGTCTGTTCACACATACATATTTCACCTGTAGCAGCCTTGGCACGTTGTCAAGGACGCAGTGAGCTTGCAGTGGGGGCGTCGTCCTATCTATTATACCCTGGAAATTTATAACTGGTTCAATTTCTCTCGAGAAATCATCTTAAAAGACGAAAAAAGGTAACTGTTAATCTCTTAAAAGCATTCTATTTCTTCATCCCATCATCGCTATCTGCAAGCAGTGAAAAAGGCGGCTGTATACAAAGAACGACAACCCACTTTTGAAAGACTCACACACACACCAAGCAAAGAAAAAAAAAAAAAAAAAGGAAGGAATGGACGGCCATTTCCACAGGATGATACAGGCCCAAACCCTCAAGAATAACAAATTAGGTTTGAACTGTTAACTACAAGATTTGTAATTACACACTGAAAGCATTACTGTTAACTGAAGGCGTAGCCTATCTTTCACTTAAAAACAGAAACAACTTTAGGAATGTCTGGGTGCTTCGCGATTTGTTCTACCAACTTATTGTTGAACTGGGTCCGAACTGCAAACTCAGTAATGCAATGGAAGCACCAGTCCCGAAAATTGTGGCAGTCGAGAATGTAAGATGCTTCAGGAATGCAGACTTTCTCGTTGAAAAAAAAAGTCGCAGAATAGCTCAGTAAAAAAAGTTGAAGGCAAAACTGTTAAAGAAGAACAGAAGCCAGAATAGTTTAGTCGGACGACTGAGGTCTGTATTGCGGTCGATTCAGGCTGGCTTACCTGACGATTGACACAGGCCTTTTTTTCCCCACAGCGACTGATTTTGGGTGGTTTCCAACAGTTATATTACACTTGAATTTTCATGTCAAGCAGCTTTTTCTACACCTTAAAATGCTGCAAAGATGCTCATATCTTTCATCTTTATGGAGCATTTATCTGCTATCTCTAAAGCTACTTTTCAAGCTGGTGAGCGAATGTTACTGAAAGTCGAAGAAAGCTGGTCTCGATTATCACTGTGCAGGAATAACACTCTAACCTGACGCTTATTTTAGAGGTGTAGAAATTTTCATCTCCAAACACACTCAACTGAACAAGTACCGGGTTATCAGGCTGGATTTATGTTGCGCCTTCCAATGGCGCAAACCAGCAAGACAAAAGTAAAGGGAGTCGTACAGGAAGTGGGTAACAGGACAGGAACACCGGAAAGTGCATGCATTTCAAACATCAGCCATTGGAATTTCGACCTGTTGACTCGACAGCATCGCGGTCACCTAGAGCGAGAAACGAACTGTGTTCTCCAAAATTGTGGTACACCGTACAGTGATAGACTGCGTGGCTCGTATCCCTAACTTATTTATACCACTATGGTTATTCATCCTGCTGCATACGGGTATATGTTACCAAATGAACATCATTAATCTCTCAGCATTCATTCATTTATCCGACAACCGGTACCAGCTATCGATACTTTTGTTGTATCTACTTTTTTTTTTTTGCATCCGTTGTGCTTTGTGATGGTCATCTGTGTTATCGACTATACCTTTGTTTTGATGCGACAGGGGCCTTTCAAAACGTATGTGCCGATCTAGCATATTTTATCTGAATTGTAATGATACTTAGAAACAAAGCTATGAAGTACCAATACTGTCATTTTGCCTACTGACGACGGACGCTATATTTATGAGCTTTTCTCACAAACTTTTTCATTGTTTTGAGACACTTGCTCGTCACTCTCATCGACACTGATGTTGCTGCCTTGTCAAATGCTGTTTGCCAACATGAAAATCATGTAAACATAGCAAATAAAAAATACTTTACTTACCAAACAAACAAAATGCAGATTATCTCGGCAGGAGAAAAGCAAAACAATTAAATGTCCTTACATTGTTGAAAATCCGCGCTACGACATTTTGTGCTTTGCGCAGGCGCACGCGAGGATTTCCCAGGGCATTTCCGCCACTATTGGAGTGTCAAGGACGCTTATGCAAATGTCGACGGTTCTCGAGCTGCGCATGACGGCCGGCCTCCTCACGGGAGGTCAAAGGTTTAGCAATGCGTTAATTGCCTGCACGACGATACAACTTTTTGATCCTCAGGGGCAATTCAAGATAGTGCTCGTACTAGCAATATATATATGATAGAAAAGATATACTATAAATGTACGTGTTGAAATAGATCTCTCTCTCACACACAAAAACATTCCCAACAGCAGATACAGTTAGTGACCTCAGGTCAGCTTAGGCTAGTACAAGATGACGGCCAGTAGAGTTTATCAAGTGAATAGCATGTGGAATGAACGAGTTGCGGTGACGATTGGTTCTGCAGACAGGCATCGCGTACGTACAGCCAGACCGCAAGAGTGAGAACTCACAGACCAACACATGATCAGAAATAGAGAGGATGCATGATGCTTTCCTGAGGATTTATTGATGACAAAAGGCTGCCCAATCCCTCTGTCTGGTTCCGGTTATCTTTTAACAGTTAGTAGCAAGAGAGGCAAGGCTGTTGCTGTTCCCTAGGGAGAGGCTGTGGAACCAAGAGATGAAAGAAAAAGTGATGAGACTTTCAAAGAAGGACTGATAGAAACGAGTGAGACAGAGCTGACAGAGAAAGATCTGATTTTCCGTTGGAGGTACAGACGTTGTTGGCTTTTACGGAGGATCATGTCAGTGTTGATGCTCTATTTAATAAGCTTGTCATAAAAGATAGTACCTAGATATTTGTAATAGTCGACCACGTCGATGGCATCATTATGGATAATACTGATGACTGCCTCCGAAAGTCGAAAATCAAGTCTATAAATTCAAACTCTATAAATGCCACATATGGTTTACGGTTAAGAGAGAATTGTTTCGGAATCAACCCCATCAAGGTAAACATGTCATTCACAGTTGAGTATCCTTTCCTAAAACCAGCTTGATATTCCCAAACAATCTGCTTTTCATCCATTTCCTCCTGTAATCTACTGTTAATTATAAAACCACACCCCTTACTTGTCGCATCCCGAAGGGAAATACCTCTACAGTTAGGATTATTCCTATCACCTTTCTTGAATATGGTAATAATTATTGATTCGGTACATTTATCTGGAAATAAAACCTTGTTGAATAATTCATTTAAAAATTGATGAAGTAACTCTACTACAGTGGAAAATGAATGCTTTATTAATTCACCGATTATCATATCTGGACTTGCGGCTTTATTATCCTTAATTCTTCGCATAGCACGCAATACTTCTTCTTTTGAAATTGGTCTGTCAAAAAAGTTATCATAATTCTCAGGTGTATCCTTATTGGGCCCTTCTATAATGTACCTGTATGTGGATCTGAAAAGAGAATAAGGTCGAGGTGTGAGGTTGCATGAAACACTTTTCGTTTTGTAAACGCGTGTCTGTAAGCAGTGAGCCTGGCTTTGGCTGGGGTACACAGCTAGATAAGTTGTCTGATTCTCATTATTATTAGCCCGTCAGGATGGCGACGGTGCTTCTTATATATTCGTTGTTCCTGCTTTATATGTAGGAAACTCGGAGCATTTTCCTTGCGCACTTGGTCTCAAATACCTGGATTAGTATCTGTATTAGCTGAGTCCAGACTACAGCTGGACTAACTGGAGCTATTTCGTTCGAAAAGTATTTCCGAAGTAGTCTGCAACCAAAACATGTTTACTGTTGTCTATATTGGCTCAAACCTTTTGTTCAGCGCACAACTGCGCAACAGTCTCTTTAAGAGAAAAGTTAGCCAACACCTATTGCTGAAATAAATTGAATCTTTGTTGAAGACGGTCAGACCAGCTCTTGATCACCACTTTCATTCAACTTGGTCAAACAGCAAGACTGTCTTTAATCAAAACAAATAAAATGTTCATATCAAGCATTTATTCATTGAATGCTACATTTAAGTTTTCAAAAGCGGACAACTGCTGGGTAGGTGGGGGAATGGGAGAATTCATACAGAACATATTTACATTGTACAAAAAAAGAGACTGAATGGCGTAATGAGATGAAATGATACTGGACTAGGAAAGGTGTTAGTGGACACAAATGATCATGTATCTCTAATGGTACATAAACACACGTGAACCTAACGTGATACCTTCCTAAGACAGAGAGAATCTTGTCATGGAGATAAGATGCAGGAACAGAGTAAACCACCCTCAATCTTTGTCTATTGCGTTGACAACTGATGCAGTGCCTTCAGCACACTTATTTCACCACATCATTAAAGTAATTTACAGTAAGTACACAGAAACGTGCCTGAAGTTCTAGAACTTCAGCCACATACTGATCAGTTATGAAAGACAATTTGTGTCAACTTCAACGGGTTTTCTTCTCTTAACAACACTCTTAACCTTAACATGATTGAACTTTTGGGACAGTGGAACGGACCCATGCTTCAACACAATGTAACAATGCCAAGCTGTAACAGTAGTTACCAAATAATGCACATTTAGGGTAGGAACGCATGAAAAACTCTCCACGTCTCGTTCCTGTAACTCGGCCCTTATATGTACTTTAAGACATCTCTTCCGAGTTCAAATTGAACCCATCCACACCAAGCAAGGTGTAATGGGAGTCAATGGAGGCCAGAACAAAACTTGTGACAGAACATGGGATAACTCGGTGCTCAGCCATCGACATTAAGAACGAACCCTTACCCGCTCCTGATGAAAATAAGTGTTCAACTTTGAAGCACCCCAATAACATGCACCCAGCGTGCCGCGTGATAGATGGCATACAGCTTCTGTTTCAAGCTGATTAAACAAATGTTTGAGTGCAAAAGACAAGTTAGGGATGACTGGATGAGTGGATCAGCTTTAATGCTGTTCTTGCCATGAATATGCGTTTGTGAAAGCGCTCATGGCCCTCTTGTGTACATAAGGGAAAACGTGCTTTCATCAATTTTTAAACTTTAAAAAAATGCACACTACTGATAAGCATTGCGTCACACACACAAAAAAATGTGCGGAACCAAATGAATGTTTTTAAATAGAGAAAGAAATAAGTAAAAACAAATTTTTCTGTTTTGAGATTTGGTGTTGGAGACAGATTAGGAACAGCATCACCTAAGAGTAAAAACTATGCTGACAAGCTTGGGACATTCATTTATAATGGTTTCGTAATTGTGCCTGAAGTAGCTATGTCTATATTATATAATTTCCTACATAGCACTATCAGCATAGTTTTATCAACACAAAAAAAAAAAAAAAAAAATGTTTGTATGTACATCTGCCCAAACAAGGCTCTACTTTATAAACACTTTTTTTGAATAAATTCTGGAAATGGTTGCTGGCGACAAAGTCTATCAACAAAATTCTGAGGAACTAAAAATTTTGCAGAAGCACATTGAGAGAGGTATGCCATCGTAACACAAGTGCTGACTACCCACACACTCTACAGATTCAGAATGTACCCAGAGTACAAAACATAACTACAATCTATTCATAATGCAGAACCACAGATGAAAACAGCATGCATTATTGTTGGGAAAAACCTTATTTCTTAAACTCAATAATGTAATCAGCCTTTAGGCTTTTTTGATTTTTTTTGTTGTTTGTTTTGTTTTAAAGCATGATAACACAGCTTCAATAACTAAATTTTGAGCTTTCAATGTAAAAGGCATTACTCTGGATTTTTGTATTTATGAGGTGCAAAGTAAATCCTCTTTTGGCACATAGTTCTTTACAAACATGATCTCAAGGAATCCAACAACTGCTTCAAGCTCTGTCAAAAGGATGTTACTGTAGGTGTTGAAGATTAAAATATTTTCTCTCATAAAGTACTGCATCATTATGGATTAAGTCTTGGTTTATAAGCATGGAGCTAATGGTATGGAATGTACACAATACACAAACATAATCCAGTGCTGAATCAGGTGCAAGCATTTAGTCCATGTGCTTGCATGCTTGGAATCAAATGCAAACAACCGGCAACCAAACCAGCCACTCAGATAAGATACTGCGATGAGTATTATTTAAGTCTGGTTTTTCAGTAAACTGTTATCTTTTGGCTTCTCTCCTCCAGTCTGTCCTGGCATTATTCTAGGTAGTTATCTAATGAAAATTACTTTAATATATTATTTATCTGCTTTAACATGCAGATTTGTGAAGCTTGCAAAGCTTGTGCTAATGTTCTCTACAATTACAAATTTACACTGATATCAATCTAATGTGAAATGGTTTCTTTTTTATATTTGTCCTCCAGCATTTCCTATCACAACACAAGAATTACCTTGCAAGCCACCATTATAGTCTTGTGTAAAACCCTTGATCTAATGATTTCCTGTGCAGATACCACACAGGACATAGTACTAAAACAGACCAGGGATACTCTACTACAGATATAAAGGCCACTGTACAAGGAAATAAACATGCACGCACACACACACTGATACATAAAAACAGTATAAATAACACTGGTGTATGAAATACTACATCTTGGTGTAAGAGAATAATGGTAAGACACAAGATCAATATACACCTTTTTCTCACAACACAAGGCTAATGGTGGTGCTAATTGATGAACAACTGAAATAAGCATCAACTCAACAAAACCATGGCCAGATCCTATTCGAAGGCAATCTGAAAACCACTCTAATCAACCCAACTTTGAAATACAACAGAAACAAAAGACTGTAGACAATTGGGTAAACACACACCAACAGAAAACTGGTAAACCTATAGCTTGCACCATAGGTTTAAAGATAAAGACTAAAAATCCCAAAGTCAGAACAGTCAAGATGGAAGAAGCAAGAAAACAAGCAAGATGCTGGGTCTCTTAAGATCTGTTTTCTACCAGAAAAAAAAGTAACTTTTCAGGACGAGGAATCACATCTGCAAGACTGTTCCACCGTCCAGCATTCACCCACTGGTTTCGTAGCAGCTTAAAAGCTATAAGGATCCTTTACTTCAAACAACTGTAAATATATTCTCAAAAATGAAACACAGGATTATGACACTACTTCTCTACTGACTTACTTCAATAGGAAAATGGACACAATTGTCACAGCACGCTCACTGAACAACATATATATACTTCATATTCTTAAGATTATGCTCTCATTGAAGCAGTCAGTAATGGTCCACAATCACAATGAAATTCATGAGGCAATGACACAAAGATCCAGAATCAACCAGTTTCTATATCATTTTCAGAACCTTTTGCATGCAGTATGAGTATGCATTTTCGTAATGAATTTGACATTCTCCTTCAAATTTCAAAGGCATTAATTTCATCCATGCGCATGTGGGCTTGCCAGTGAAAAACCCAGAAATATACAGACTGCTGGTAATGTGTGCTAACTCTTTGAGCCTTATTAGAGTTTAGCCTACCTTTGCTCTTTGATGAACACCCCTGAACAAGAAGATGGGCTAGTGATATGTGTGAAATGTGAACACACGGCTAGTGAGAGGTCAGTCACTGAAACACCATGCATCACTGCAAGTCTTCACAGTTAGTTTCATAAATGGGTAAGGCAACACAAGAGGTTCCAAAAAACCCCAGAAAACAACACTTACACACTGCACACACCTACATGATAAATCCAGTGACACAGACTCAATACACTAATAAAAATATAAATAAATGCATGCACAAGCAATGGAAGAATGGTAATATGATTGGCAAGAAACTTTTGTTGGCAATGGGGATGGTTGAAAAACTTTTAAGTATTCACACCCTTTTATGCATTCAAGCAAAATGAAAATGAGCATAATTTTCCTCCTATTTTCATAACATGCATGTGTTTGCAAAGCTGTTTGGTCACAATCTTCTAGGAAGTGTACACAATAGTTGATTCATCTGTAAATGAACAGTACTCAACAGAATAAATAAACTTGACATAGTTACATCTTAAGTCTTGTGGTTCTAAAGTCTGCATAACAAAACCAAACCCCCGAAATGCCTGGTCAGCCATGTCATGCCAGCCTCATATTCTTATTACTGTAATATCAGAGAACAGCTGTAGGCATTGGTAGTTTGAACACAAAGAGATTAAGGGATGAAAAGACGGTGGAAGACAGAAGTCTTTTGTGTATTCCATTACATTTAAAAGGTGAAAGTGGGGAAGGGAGCTGTTGGGAGGGGGGGGGAGATTACAGTTAGAAGAGTGCAGACCTGGGGATGGGGGTGGTGGATACAAACCCACTACATAAATAATTCCTTAAGCTTTGTTTTTTGGCCTAGTTAAGCAAAGACCTTACAACAAAGAAGGAGCAACAGAGGAATGATAATCCATCAGACAGGGAACACAAGCGGAATGCAAAACCAGTTTTAAATTTATTTGCTAGATAAGTAAATGGCAAGAAAAACTTACTCTTATTTATTCCGATTAAGATGCTGAAAAACATGGAATGTTTGTCAGACCACATTGGTCACTCCTGCAGGCAAATGATCCTTAGTTTTCCATTTTTAGAATGCCCTTTTTGCAGAGAAGAATTCTTTCATGACTTTTAGTATATCTTGATAGATGCAGAATGGCTTTTGTCTGCTGTGGTTATGGGTTTAACATGGATAATGCAGGATTTGTGAGTAAACGGCATTAGGAAATGGATTTCATTCATTACATATTGTACACAGTCTTTAAAAATTAGCTGATTTCAATAACTATACTTGATGCTACTTCGCTGCTGATGTAGCTTAGTATGATGGAAAACGCCTGAGGAGACCTCTTTAACTTCTAAGGCCACGCCATCATTAACAACCCCCCTCCTTCCCACAGCCCCGCTACCAAGAAAAAACATCTACACTTTTAAAGAAATAAGTCAAACTTAGAAAAGCAAAAGGGAAGGTCATTTTGTAGCGATAAATTATTTACACATTCTATGGAAAGTACTACTGCACTAAGAAAATGTTGTCTTTGAAGCTGTAATTACCGGCTTCCTTTTTTCTTCCGTTTTTTTCTTTCTCACTATACCTTCAGCTTTATATTCCTTCATTTTTGATCTAGACTGTCAATAAATTTTGCAAAAAGTGCTGCACATTATTTTAACATATTGTGTCTGAACTATGCTCTAACTAGATTCTGCCATATTGCTACCTTTGCTCTTGAGAAATAGGGAGAAGAATTGTAATAATGCATGAATGTGTTTTGGATTTTTAAAAACAATGTCTGTACAAGCTAAACAAAACTTTCACATAACATTTTAATAACATAATGTTGCATTTAACCAATCACTTAAAAAATATATTTTAAACTAAAATTTATACTTTGTCTTCTCTTCATGAAACAAAAATCTTTCTCAAGAATGGATGCCTCATAAACAAAGAAAGTTTGCTCAAGGAAGACAAGGTACTTCAGTCTGTTGCATAAACCCTATTTGGAAAGTCACAGTATGAAACGAAAGTCTTGTTGCAACTTTAATTTTTATGCAGCTACCCATAATTTTATATAGCATGCGTTGTACTTTACCACGTCAAGTATGAAGGTCAAGTTCAAAAATTTATATCACATACTTTTATTAGCAAACTTACTATTCAGACAATCTTTTTCCCTCCAACTTTGTACTTTGTTTTAGGAAAACTAAAAAAGGAAAATGGTGAAGGGGGAAGAGAGTATGCTAGAATGTTTGAAAACCAAAAATTGAGTACCAGCTTACTGCAGTTACTGAAGAATATTGTAATCAGCACATTTCAACACAAGAATCTCTTTTATATTTGTTTCACTTATAGAAGGGTGGAACTGCTTTAACACTTGGTGGATAGCAATAAAAAATTATGATATAATAAAATGCGCAGAAAGGAAATAAACTCAAATCCACATCATCATGTGCCTTTAGTTTAATGTTTAATAAAATTGAACTATTATAGAGACGTTTATTTCCCAAGAAATGTTACTCCACATAGTTTTATCCTATGAACTGCAGAAAGAACACTGGAAATAAGTTGGGGAAAGATAAATGATAAAAGAAAACCCAAGTAACAGTTGTCTTTTTATGATATTTGGAACAATGCTTATGTCATTCTGTAAGAGAAGATATGGAAGACAGAAAATAAATGATGAAACATTTGTGAAGGTATTTGCCATTTACTTTTCTTGAGCATACAGGTGGACATTGAAATAAAAAAAGACCTTAACCTTGTTTATCTTTGGCACCTGGTGTATAAATGATTAATATGAATTCAAAGAAATCTAGCAGGATGAGAAAGAAGAAAAGGAGGAGAGAAATGAAAAGTAAGAGAATGAGCTATGGAAAGTCTTAACCCTCCTGCTGTCATCTTTTTACTTAGTGTCAATCCTCAATTCCTTATTTTTTAAATACCAGCTTGCTTTAATTTGTGAAGCCAGTATCTTTCTAGAAATACTCAAATTTCTAAAAAATGAGGGTATTTTCTTTCACGCAACTTAGATTATGCCAGTATGACTTAAAAAGGACTTTTACATTAACTTTAACATGGAACCACAATAAAAAGAACATGATGCTCTGTGTACAAATGCATGCAGTAATATGAGTAAGATACACTGAATCTCTGAACTATGTTTTGACAGCAAAATTATCAAGCCATTCATTCTTGTCATTTCAATACCATGATCTTGAAGTGAACCTAAAGTGACATAACTAAATTAAATTTAATGAGACTTTCAAAATGATGGAGGGCACCCTATCAAGAAAAACATGACTGATGCTTTTCAATGAAATGTGGTCCTTTGTAGCTGCAGATTTCATGCCAGTTAAAAAAAAAAAAACCAACTAAAACTCAAAAAGTAGGGGAGAGAGACAAATCTCAAACAGAAACTGAAAATTGAAGAGGCACAGTTCACATGCATTACCAATCTGTTAAAATAGCCTGCCAGACTCATGCTCAAGTGAAAACTCTCCACCACTGGTGCACAACAGCAAACAGATTAATATCATCACACCACAACACACTTTGCTATTAAAGAGGTCTTGACTGCCTGGTGACAGCCAGAAGGGCAATGTCCAGTATGGGAGTCGCCATATCTTAGTAACTGAGACTTTTCATGTCGGTATGGCTGGCTCTGTTTCAAAATCTCTAATAAGGAAGGTCAGTATGACTAAGACTTTAGCATACAGTAAAGAAACTCTATAATGGCTAGGATCTACATCAGTAGCAACTGTTACCAAGGCTTTAAGGAATAAGAGGAAAGACACTTCATCAGCTACATTACAGCTGCACAGTCCTTATTTTGCTGATATCATCATTCTTCAGCCATCATCTTTTTTTTTATACTTTGGTGGAAAAGTGCTGCATGTTTACATGACCCCCTTCTACATTTAACACATAAAACGAAGATTTTTGAACCTGAGAACCATTCTAACACTAATGCAACCTTTATGTAAAGTATAATTAAGTTTATAACTTTATTTTCAAACTTTAAGGATATTTGTAATTATTAGCTCTATGCAGTACTGGAAAATCTGCAAGTTATGTTCCAAGAATAGATGACACTTTTGACCCAACAGAT
Organism: Pomacea canaliculata; assembly: GCF_003073045.1. Lineage (NCBI taxonomy): Eukaryota > Metazoa > Mollusca > Gastropoda > Architaenioglossa > Ampullariidae > Pomacea > Pomacea canaliculata. The sequence goes on from NC_037590.1 coordinate 11,152,132, forward strand.
TTATTGACCACTATGACCGTTACTTAAAGCATAGTATTAATTTAGCAAAAGTATAGAGAACTATTTTATGATCTATTAGAATGCTTAAGTCCAAAACAAGAAATTACTTGTACTTTTTGCAATTTTGAAAATTTATCTACATTTGGGAAGCACATGAGAGCAGGAATAGGTGTGTCTGCATGAGTGATGTGTGTACTTGCACACATACACACACTAGCTATATTAATACAGTTTTGTTAGTTATCTCTTACATTATATACTACCAAAACAATAGAAGCATTCTGATACTAGTAATAAAGATGGCATATGAGTTCTATGCACTGTGAAATGCCACAAGCAAGGAGGATCCACTTCTAGATCCATCTTTACTAGTCACAGGCTTCACAAAGGTCAGCAGCTGGTAGAACACTGAAGCATTCACCCTTTAAACAAATCTACCAAAAGAAAAATGAAAAAGCAAAATGGAGAATGATAGATGGAGAGAATGGAGGTGAGAAAGGGTGAAAATGGGGATGGGTCAAAAAGACAGGAAACAAATACAGCTGTTGGCAATACTTAGCAACTGATTCTTCCAGTGCAAATTGTTTCCTTAAAGAGTTCACTGTGATGTCTTAATGATAAATTTTGATTTATTTTGTTAATGAGACCATTAAGAAGAATAATATGAGCTTTTGAGGCAGAAAATATTTACTGTGACATTAGGTCTGCTCACTCAAAGCAGAGAAAAAAAAATTTAATCATGCAAATTTATTTTCTAATGTGAAGCTAAACATTTGTGTACTTCTTAAGGATATTTTCCTCTTACCACTTAAGACGCAACTATTTATTTAAAAATTACATAAAATGAGATGAAAATTCTGGATAAGAGGTGAACAATGTGCAAAGTAAATAGCAATGTATCTAAGGCCTGATAGAACAGAAAAACTATGTAGAAGCCAATGGTTTAAACCAGTCCTACAAGAAACAATTTTTGAATACCCATTATTTTAAGCATGTTTTGGAAAGTCTTATAACAGAAATCTAGGCTATAACCCAGTTCAATTAGAACTGCCTGACTGAATATCTCACTTGATTTTACTGGACAACTTAATGTGCTTAGCAGTAGAAAACTGTTTGTGCACAGGAAAAAACCCAACTAAAACATATCTGTGGAAAATAACAATAAACCTCCACAGCTGTTTCTTTCTATCTTGGTCCTCATGATAAACTCTGAACTACATTAAAAAACTCAAATTGGTGTGGCTCTTCTAAGTTAGCTTAGATATTTGCTGCTGCATTATCTTCCACTCACCTCCAGCAGGGAATTAGTAAAGCTGTTAAAATAGGAATGAAGGAAGAAAAAAATTATGATTGCATGATGTCAAAGAAATATTGACAGAGCTACCGAAAGATTGCTGAAAACATGACTACAGATTCACAGAATGCCAACAGAGGAATTTTCTGTGAAAATAATCTGTGGTCCACAAAAAAATGTCCTTCCTAAAACATAACCAGAAAGGAAATGTGCACTGATCAAACCAGACATGTAGCTCTACATGTCTGAGAAATGTTGCTGATTCCTTCTCAACTGCAGTCACATGAACAGAAAGACCTGAAGCTGTTGCTGGTCTAAAGGTCAAGCTTTCAAAAAAGTATTTCATGGGACTGTTTCAAAGTCTTAAAATGGAGGGTAAAATCAGTGGTGGAACATAGCATATATAAGCAATATTGGAAAGATATGGTCCCCAGTAGCATCTGGACTGTCACCAGGCAGTTAGTGTGAAAAGCAAAAATATATGCCAAGCAAACAAGCATTTTTTTTTAAAGACATACATCTTAGTTTTAATGAATTTTTTAATATCTTAGCCAAGACTTGGCTTGGAAGGGACACTGGTCTTAAGAATGACACAAAAAAGAAACAGAGACAGGAAAACTTGGGAGGTGGGCAATGGAGGTCAGTATCAAAACAGCCAACTTGGTGCTGACCACTGTTCATACCATGCTTCTTACTTATGTGAGTGAAATATACTTGTTGGGTTTTTTCTTTACTGTCTTGTTCATCTCTCAAAACAAGAAAAAATATAACAATAAAAAAATATCAAGCTCTGTGTATTGAAACCCTCCAAAACCCTTATCTTATTTAAAAATAAAAGAGGGATGGGGCAAGATGAAACAAGGAGATTTGACCAGTTTCATAAAGTAGCAACTCTAGAAGCATCAGACAACTTAAAAGCCTCTAGGGTTAATAGTCTGCTGCACGTATGCAGTAATTTTCCATATAAAGACTTTTGTTAATTAAATTAATGCATAAAATATGGAATGCATAGTCAGACAAACTAATGGAGACTGAAATCCACAAAGGAGCACAGCAACCCCTTTGTTATGTGGAAAACCAGACCAGTGATGCTGAGGCATAGTAACAAAATATCTTTAAACAGATCAAACCAAGCAAACAATCCGTAAGTATGGACCCAAAAAAGCACAGACCACAATGCTGTGAACAGCTGTCAACTAAGTGGGGTGGGAAATCATGGAGAAGGAACACAAGCTGTTCAATATCACATCCAGAATCAACTACTTAAAACAAAGGCACACACAAATAATATAAATACACAAACTAAAACAAAGGTGTTGAAGTGTGATGCATATCATGTTGAAACAGCATGACTAGTAACCCCCATCATCCTCCCAAAAAATTAAGACAACTTACTAGCTGGGCATCAAGGCCTGCACTTAAATATCCAAATTGTCTGAAGAGCTCCAATCCTGTGGAAAGGCCCCTTTCCTTTCTTCCTGAATCAAAATATTTTGGTGACACCAACATCATGCACTTCTGTACACAGCACAGATCATCTGATTCCTATCAAATCATCTATACACATTTCTAAAAACAAATTTAAGCAAAAGTATCAAATTTAAATTTACAAAAAATGTATTGCCTTTCTAGAAGGTTGATAAAAAGCAAAACAAAGCAACATGAGAAGCTGGAGGAAAACAATACACATTTAATTAAAAAAAAAAAAAATCCTTCATGCACTTACTATTCACACTTTTTTCAAGGTATGATCTTTCTATTATATATCGCAAACACACAGGGGTCACATCTTGATAAGGGAAAAACCTGCAAGGCCAATGTGCAATCAAACAATGATTTATCTCAGCTTGCTAACACTTGTTTCACAGACCAGCAATAGGTTTTATAGGCACTTGGTCCAAAAGGATCACATGACATACAACATCCATTCAAGCACATTCTGGCATCTATATTCTCAAAACAAGACATTAACAAGCAGGATGTGACTGCAAGAACAGTCATATTACCCTGACAGGGCATTCCAAGTAATTATTTCCAGTGCTAGTGAAAAAGCTAGCAGACCGAAATAGGTTATGACATAGAAATGGAGATGCTTAATATAACTCCCCAGTTTTCTTTTTAAATAAGTGCAGTCTCATTTTGATTTCTGCAAGATCATCTGATATCATTTTGTATTTGCCTTCTTTTTCAGCAAAAAAAAAGGTTAAGGAAGAAAGAAAAATTGTACGAATTTTCTGTCAAAGCCTTGAGGCTACACTGCACACCACATCATCAAGGTAGTCATTGCTTAAAAAAAAAAATCATAAAGATGCTTGTGATGAAGGCCCCATTACTTTTAGCACTTGCATGCTGTTGATGAATAATTTATTAAGCTGACACACCCATGCATAACCTGCAGTGTAGGTGTAATTCTTGAAATGTAAATCACGTTCAACTGCACATTTGTGTTAATGTCTGGTCATGTTGCTTCTATTTGGTTGGGTTTTTTTTTTTTGCTCTGTTTTAGCCTACTACCAACCTGTTCACAGTTTTTCACTGATAGGCGATCACAGTCTCTCTAATGTCTAAACAATAGCTCTGTTCCGGTAAGTTGCAAGCTGAAATTAACTGTACTCCTTTTAAGCTATTTTCACTTTGTAACAGAAGATGGTGGAGAATCAACTGCAACACACATCCTCCAAAAGAAGTACAGGATTCTGGAAATGATTCTTATAGCACACATAGATGTAGACTCTTGACTAGCTGGAGCTGGTGCTGGGCTCAGCCAATTTGTCCCACAGAAATGTGCTCCCTGGCTCTGATGGTGTGGTGAACTCTCCATCATCAAAGTTGAACAAGTCCAGAACTTCTTGCTGAGTCTTAGGAGTAAGGATGGGATCAGCAGAAAAGGAAACAGGGGCATTGGTACTCAGTGGGGTTAGCCCTGTGCTTGGCATGATCACATCTAACCAGTCCGACACATCAATCTGCATGCCTGTCCCATCCCCATCCTGGTCACCATCGTTCAAGCCTAGCGATGCCAGGTCTGGTTCTGAGCCATTAGTGCTGCTGCAGCCCCCTAAGCTACCACTGCTGTCCCTCATGCTGCGTTTTTGGCCTGCAACAGGCACAACCAGACTATGCTCTCCAGAACATGTCTGACTTGTATCTGCTAGTCCAAAGCCAACAGTATTGCTGCTACCAAGGTGCATGCTGGCTTCATTAAGATCTAGTCCCACAAAACCAGAATCAGATGTCCACTCCATGGCATTCAAGTCTCCAGACAACATCTCTGTTAGATCCAACAGTTCACTGCTGAGGTTGATGCGCTGATCAGGGACTGATGGCAGCACTGTCACAAGAGGGGAACTAGTGTCTGAGGCAAAGGTTTTGGTGTTGAGCTGGTGGGCACTGTCCACTAGAGTTTCACTGACAGTCATACTAACAGATGTAGGAGAAGATGGGGTAACCTGCAGCTGTTGTGAAATGCTGCCACTACTTGGGCTGCTAACTGGGGCTGAAGGCAGTGAAGATACAGGTACAGAAAATGTACCAGGTGCCAACGACATTGCTACAGACAAAGAAATGGGTGTTCCTTGACTGACTGTAGAAGTTGGTAAAGATGGTAGAGGTTGCGCTTCTGTTGTCTTTGGTGTGGGCAATGGTTCCTCAGCAGCACTTGGGGGAAGGTCTGTTAATGAAAATGGCAATCAAAAACTTTTCAGTTAGGTAAAAACTAAAGCCTACTTGAGATAAGTTTTAGTTTAAGTAATTTTAAATTACATATGAATGTTCATTTAAAAATAAATGGAATATATTTAAAAATCACCTACATTCATAAGATATAACCAGTAAAATTTTAGTAGCAGGATATTAATGCTATCATCACAAGACTATTAGTATTAACCTCCATTGCGTATCAGGATCTCAAGTACGTCATCCATGGCCTGACACTTGAGGCTTGTTAGATGGCTCTGGACTGGTGCAGACCCTGTCACAATGCTGCTACCACTACCATCACTACCTGTGCTGACTGCATTATTCAGAATCACTGGGCTCTGTGTCAAAATAAAAAAAAGTGTTAGAAAAAAAAAAATCTATATAAAAAAAAAGACATGCACATATATCCACAAGTATACCCCCACTTCCCCCACACATAACCATATAAAAAAGAGGCAAAAAACTGCCTGCAAAGCCATTGTTACTTCAGCAACAACTACACATCAGAAAAAAATGCAGCTATTAAACTATCTGAAATTGGTTTTCCTGGTGTTTCAGATCAGAAAGAGTTCCCACCTTTCAATTTATGCAATTTATAAAAGCAGAAATGTGTCTATAAGTACATACAAACTGATCATATGTTGCCTGAATACTTTTTAAACTCACATGCTGCTGCTGCTTGCTTCGGACAGCTTCATCATACTTTGGTGGCTCTTTGAGAGGAATGCTAAAAAATGGGTTTGGAACTGTTCGAGAGACTTGCAGCTTTTGGTCTTCAGATGGTGCTCCAGGCATAGATACTGTCCTACTACAAAGCAAACAAAAAGTGTTCTCTTAATAGTTCAAAGCTATTGATTGCTCTCAATGTAGACATAGCACTGATTAGAGCTAAGACTTCTCATAAAGCCTGCCAAGTTTACCAACCCAATAACATGTAATGGCAAACATGTCACCCATTTAATGATTTGAAATGAAGTAGACTTAATCATTTATACAATGTGTTGTACACTATCATGGAAAAAAATGTCAAATAAACAATTGTTTGAAATTGTTAGTATTCTGAGAGAACACAACTTTTCTATGGTATTCAGATCAGGGACTGGTGAGAAACTACACTTCATCTCGGAAATAAAATGAACTTTAAAAAACAAAACAGAGGAAAAAAAGTGTAATCTGCTACACTTACCCTGGCTGGTTGATACCATTCATTGATGCTGCCAGCTTTGCTGGCCCAGCTGTGAAGATGAAGGGCATGTTGGCATTATTAGCAGTGGCTAGGGATGTAGCAGGGTAAGACAAAGACTTGTGCAGCCCCTGATTCAAAACCTGGTTCTTTAAAAACTCATTCAAACTGGGTTTACCAGTAAGCTTATTTGAGCTCTCACCAATGGCAGAAGTTATAATAACTGGAGAAGTACTCTGCCCTCCTTGTTGTTGATGCTGCTGTTGTTGCTGTTGTGGTGTCTGTTGAAGAAAGTTAGTTGGGATCTGTATCTTCTTCATTGTTGAAGGATTGGACCCCTGTGCCAGGCACACTGAATTGATAACACTTGGTGTAGTCCCTGTTGCAGATGTCAATGTCTGCATTTTGACATCTTTGCTGCCAGTAGCCGGAACATTCAAAGCAGAATTGGCCAAGTTAATCTGCATGGTGTTTAACAATGTTGTTGAAGTTTGGGCTGAAGCTGCCTGTTGCTGTGTGGTCTGCTGTTGCTGCAATGCTGTTGACAGCTCCACCTGTGGCTGTGGTGAGAGTTGTGGCTGTGCTATGATAGGATGACCAGCAGGTGATACCAGTTGTCGCTGTTTTTATGTATTTAAAAAAAAAAAAAAATCAAATATCTATATGTTAATTTAAGGCATGGCAAGAAACATGAAAAAAAAAAACTTGTCCTGAAGCTTCCATTTCATTAAAAAAAAAACAAAACCTACACAAACACACTCACATGCATGCATATGTGTAATTATCTTTAATATAACTTAAAAATAAACAAAAGCATCATATTAAATAATCTGATTAAAACCTTTCATTCAACATCCCCCTTCATTAAAAGCACAAAACAAACAAAAAAGTAAACCAAGGCAAGAGAAGCACTTAAAATACCTGTGCAATTAATGATGGTGGAGAAGACTGAGTTGAAGTCTGAGGCAAATGCACTTGCAGCAATGGTTGCCCTTGAAGCTGCTGCTGTTGCTGCAAAAGATACTGCTGTTGCTGCTGCTGCAGAATGTGCATCTGCAGCTTTATTTGGGATTCCTGCAACTGCCGCTGAAGTTCCTCAATCTGCTTTGCCTGGGCCTTGACCACATCGTCACTCTCAACTGCATGTGGCGTGAAATTCATGGAGCCGCTTGTGCTCATGCCCGAGCTAGTGCCACTGGCAGAAGTACCCAAGTTGATGCCCAGACTCTGAAGAGTTGCTGTGGTCAGCTGAGATTGCAGGGATGGTGCCACTGAAGCCAGGCTAACTGTTGCAGCAGGAATCTGTACCTGAGGCTGTGATATGAGAGACTGGGGCTGAGCTTGTGACTGAGCATGGACCTGCAGCACTTGTGGCTGGCCATTGAGCTGAGCCTGGACTTGCACTGAAAGGGCCTGTGGTTGCTGCTGGACATGAACCTGCTTCTGTGCTTGCTGCATGTGAGCCTGCACCTGTGCTTGTTGCATTTGTAGCTGAGCTTGCAACTGCTGCAGCTGCTCTAATTGTAGAAGAGCTGTAGATGCAGTGATCTATAAATAAAAAAAAAATGTAAGTCAATAACTTGCTATTCCATACGCATATATAGTCTTAAAATGTGATTAACTGCCAAAGGAATGCACCCACAACCACAACAACAAAAAAAATCAAACCACCTCCATTTCTTTCAGGATCTCAAGAATGTCATCTATGGCCTAACACATGATGAGTGTAAGACATCTCTGGATTGGGGCAGACAAATGCATACAAAATAAAAGAAAAAGAAAATCTATTTCAACATTTCAACTTACCTGCTGCTGTTGTTGCTGAGCTGGTGTGAGCTGTGGCTTATGCAAATTGGCATTAAGCTGGGAAATAGGCAAAGCAATGGTTTTGAAGTCAGACAAGCTTGAGCCTAGATCCACAGGCTCCACATCCATGGGTCCTAGGCCTTCCAAGGTATCTGAAGTTCTGGTTGAAGGAGGCCGCGATTGGTCCAAGACCATTGGCTGAGCTGTGGACCCAATGGTAGTGTTGACTGCAGTCATTGTGCTGCTGGCAGTGCATAGCTGGGGACTGCCCAGCAGCGAACTACTAAAGGTGAGTGCTGGGGGCGATGCCATATCATAAATGTCAGGAGACATTGGAGTTGTGCTACTTTCAACCATGGGTGGTGATTCCGGTGGTGAATTTCCACCTGTTGCCATTGGCTCCTCCTTCACAGCTGTCCTTATTAAAGATGCAAAGGATGTACTTATTGCTGGTGGGGAAATAGTGCAGGTCTGCATGGCACACTCGCTACCAGGTTCTTTTTTAATATGCAGCAATGCAGGTGGGGGAGTAGGAGTTGGGGTTGGTACTGGAGGACTTGGAGATGGGTTCTTAGAGCCTGAAGGTGACAGGGCTAGAATGTTCATATTACTATTTGGGGTTCCTCCTGCTGAAACTTCTGTGTAAGGTTTCAGCCGCTCAATCAGCTGTGGCTTTGAACCTGACACTGGCAAGTTGCGCTTCTTCAGTTCTGCCTTTAGATCTGCAACTTTAAGATCTTCAAGGTTGACAGTAATTTTTGGCATGGATAAGGCCGCCACAGACACAGGGTTAGCTTTTGTTCCCTGATTAGGAACAGGACGTAAGGGTGTGGATGTTACTGGTACTGTATTCACAGGTTGTGGCTGCTGTGAAGATGGAAGTGGGGGTGGAGGGGGTGGTGGGGGTGGTGGAGGTGGGGCTGGTAAAGAAACAGAAGAATGCATGACAGTAGGATGAGACTGAATAGACTGTAGGGGTGCAACCAAGGGTTGGGAAGATATGGTCTGAGTAGTGGACATGACTGGTGATGTAACCATCATGGTAGTGGCTGTGCCCACTGAGCCACTCTGTGATGATGCAGCCATGACAACAGCCTGAGTACCAGATGCAGGCTTAGAGTTGCTGGAAGAAACAACAAAGGGCATGTTCTTTTGCTTGAACTCTAGTTGCCACTGTAAAAATAGCTGCTGCTGCTGCAGCAATATGTGGTAAGGAGTTTCTGAGTCTTTGCTACTTTGGCTGCTGGACTGGCTTTTGACAACATTTGGCGGCCCCTTGTACTCATGGAACTTTATCACCTTTGCTTTTGATGTTGGTTTGTGCTTCTGTTTCTTAGGTCTGGTCTTGCTCCCATTGGAGCTGCTGCTGAGACCCAGCACACCAGAACCTTTAGGTGAGCTGACCTGCTGGCCTGATGTTGAAGCACATGTATGATCCTGGCTGGAATTTCCAGGGGACAAGCTAGCCAGGACAGCATGAGGAGGTGACATCAGCTGTAACCCTTTCCCACTAAAAGCTGACATGAAATTAAGTGGACTTTTCTGCAAAGCAGACAAGTCTGGTAACGAAGGCAGTGAGTTTGGGCTGCTGATGTCTGACAGGCTGGAGTCATCCAAAGAAGGAGAGGGAATGCCGTCGCTGCTGGCACTTTCCTCATCAAAAGTAAAGCGACGCATTCTGTTGTTGGGATCCTCACCTTCACAAGTTTTGTTAAACTGCACTTTTCCATCTGTACAGACATATAGTACTGATCTAAATTTTTCTGTAAATGTTTCTAATATGTAAATAAAGTACTTCTTATACTTCTCATAATGAGAGAAAAACCTCACACTCATTATCATATTGTCTAAAGAAAACTAAATAGTCAAAATGCATTTCATTCAAAAATACCTTTGATTGCCTCTGAAAGTTCTTCAGAAGAAAGCAATATATTGCCCTGCACAAGTTCCAGTGGACCTGGCCTATGAGCAAGCTTGTCATTCAACCCATCCACTAAGCGTGCTCGCTTCAAAAGGCGCTGTCTCTCCACAAGTGAGGGATCCAAGGAACCAGTGTCTGATTATTCATAAAAGGATATTTGTATTATCTCATTTTAATTATCTTTGTGGTTGCAATTTAAATTGTTTTGAAAAAAATCTCAAAGGAAAGAAGCACAATATTAACTTGCTCAAGACAATATCAGTCTCTAACATTCATAAGCATAAAAGAAAGTAGGTATTTGTTCAAAATTAGGAGTGAGCTGAAAATGACCTGCTATCCATATTATCAAACTATTAAATGACTAGCAATTATATTTTGAATACAACATGTACCTTCAAGAATGTGCTGCTGCACCAGTTCGCTTCTGTCTGGTCTCTGCTGAATCTTATGTCTAAGAAGGTCTCCTGTCTGCACAAAACAAGCAATACATGACAAGAATTAAACTACTTCATAAATTTTTAACTTCTCTGAGATTCAGCCCAAATCCTGAAGCAATGCTAACACTCAACGAAATGTTATGTTACACGCAATTTTTACCTTTAATTGAATCAAATGGATTTAAATCTCTCAAATATTAATCTCAGAACTAAAAACTCAGACAGAACTATGCAACAGTTCTTCTAACAAAGGCTTCTTGCAACTTTATGCAACATTGCTAAACTGAAGCTTTCAAATTAGAATGAGAGAGTGTATGAGAGAATGTTATTGCAGATGTGTGTATACAAAATTATCAGCCAGATTTTTCACACAGAAAGAAGGATGAAAGCCAATATTTAGAATATCTTTTAAATTGTCAATGATTTGTCAAATGAGACAAAATGTAGTGTTATTGTGGATTGCTGTCTTTAGAACTGATTCACCCAATATAATCAAATGCTTTATGAACACAGCCATTTGCCAAGTTTCCTAAGTTGATAATGTTATCCAATACCAAGATAATGATTTATACTGCTTTAGGAACAATCTCCTTCTCTAGTTTTTTTTATATATAAGGTAACATGAGAGACAAAATGTAGAAAGTAAAGAACAGTCTGGAACACTGAAGAGTCTGTTAAATTAGCATTTATTAGTTACTGCTTCTAGACAGGAAACAAAGATTCTCTTATGTGAGGATCATATGGATGACACAAAATGGGTAAAAAAAATATAAATACTGAAAGACAAGTTTTCAAAACAAAAAGTTTTCAAAATGTACTGTGTATCAAGCCTGTAATCACATTTTCAAATTCAAATACAACAGTATTACTACTAGTAATCCATTCAGGAAGGCATAATTTATATCAGTTATATATTCTAACCTTTGCCCTTTCAAGCTGCTTTTGTTGTCCTGCAAATGCTGGGGGTGTCTTTAAAGCTGGGAAGAAGAAGAAAGAACAGAGTATTACAATTTCAATGACTAGTTCAATACTTCATTTATCATAGAAAGGTTTTAGGAAGCACCTCACAGTTATAACTAATAATAATTAAAAACTGCTGAGCACAAATGCAAGTAATGTTAGCAAGGAAGTGAAATAAGCAACAAAAAAAAAAAAAAACAATATCAGCTGAATGTTTTAATGACCATGCCCTCAATATTTAAAAATCTTAATGACAATGCATTTTGAGAGTAACTGTCAGTTACACTTGATATTTGTATTTGCAATATTTATAGTCAAGTTTATGCATCTGGTGTTTGCTTTCTAGGGTTCCCAAAAATGTTTAAAATAGATCTAATTTACAATAAAATCCATCTTAACTTCAAATAAATGGAGAAGTTATACTTAGAACAACTATTCTGTCACAATTCCCATTCTTCCTCTTATCCAAGTATATCAATTCTAATTGGGATCTGTGCAGCAGACACACAGGATGTACAGAACTGATGGAATCTTAAAAAATGCTTTGTGCCACATATAAGCATACTGCAGCAGCTTGAACACATTACTTCTGTGATCCATGCACTGTTGTTTGATAATGGAAAACACATCTCAACTGTTTATTCCTTCAACACGTAACTGTTGTGATAGGAAGATCCTTCTGGTTCAAGTATATTTTGTTGTTGACAAAATGGGTAAGCTTAAGTTTTGCCTGTTTGTTTCAATTTCTTCTTTCTTCGGAGGCAATCTCAAAAAGAGTCTGTGCACTGCATGACAACTGGACCAGCAAATTCTAGAATAAACTCTAAAGAATTTTAATTACTGGCTGAAGTATTACAAATTCTTATTTGTTTAGGATTTCTCTTTGAGGGGTTGAAGTTGGTGCTGGAAGCAGCTTCCCAATTACAAGCAATGCGAATACAATGCAAGCAAAAAATAAAAGGTAAATATGTACACACACACACCACACACGCGCAAAGAACATCTTGACAAGGATAGCATATACTTACAAGGATAGATGCCTCTCTCCACTAGCTCATTTACTGACCGCCTTAACATCAACTTTCTTTTCAGAGCTAAGAGAAAAAAAACACAATTGAAATACATCAGTTTATCATTCCCCCAAAATGCCTTTCGTAAATCTGATTTTGTGTTTTTGAGTTATAAAATGCTTTTGATGTCCATCTCTTTGACAATTTCAATAAACATACCTTACAAAGGAGGACATGTATATCTCCATTAACACAAAAGATTACAAACACACATTGTTCAATAAAAAAAAAAAAAAAGGGGGGGGAAGAAACAGAGTAAAAATGAACCATCTAATGGAATGCAATGCTGCAATAACATCCTCAGGAATACTCAGGAGAATTGTTGTGTTTGAACTGCTCTGTCTTAATATTCATAGCATACTATCTCTTATAAAAACTCTAACACAATTTAGCAGCAATGAAGCAATGAAAATGTTCAGCCTATCTGAAAAAGGAAGTTTAAAACAAACACTTCTAACTCTACTGAAACTAAGTGAAAGTAGTTCAATGGTATCATGTTAACCATAGGCCTTGAGAGATTCCTTTTGGTTTTTTATTTCTTTGGCTACGTGAGAAACACATACTTTTTCCTCCTACTCGTTCGTTCACGGACACCTCTGCTGACTAACCTGATGATTTTTGTTTGAGACTGCACCTCCTACACTGTCTGCCACTGCTTAATGCTATAGCTGCTGTGGCCGCTGCAGCATCCAGCACAGCAGTGGTAATAGCCTCCAGCACCCCGAAGTGCCTAGCGCTAACTTGAGTGAATCTGTTAACCAGAGCTCCCAAGACAACAGCTGACTCAGCCAGAGAGCATCTCCCCCAATTCCAATGCCCACCTACTGATTCTGCCTTCCAACACTGGTGACCTAGCCAGCATGATGTAACGTCAGATCATACTTCAACAGAATAACACTACATACACTGTTTGTCTGTTAAACTTCTGGTGAGATATTTTAAATAAGCAGACAGGTCTTACAATGTTTAATGCAAAAAGTGATCTCAAACTGCCAAGCACTAAGTGCCAAAGTTGCTGGTGCTGATTTAAAGTTCTGTTTGTAATTGTACTGGAAAGGAAGATAAGTAAAAATGCATCAAGAATGCTTGCACTAAAGGTTTGGAAAAGTTAATATAGCATTTTTTTAAAAATCTGGCATGTCAGAATATAAAAAGTGACAGTAAGATAAGACTACTGTATATATTTCACTGCTTTTAAAAGTAGTTTTACTTTAGTAGCCTATGATATCTATAGTGAACATATTCTAAATGTAGTAAAAAAAAATTTTCCCTCATGATGCACACTGTATTCCTTCACAAGACTGGGATTGACAGTAAAACAGTTCTACACTTTCCTTCCTTTTTTTGTTAAAAATATTCTCTAAATTAAAAACACATGAAAAAGAAAGTCAGCAAATTTGGCTAATTGCATTCATTACGCTACTTAGAGCATATAACTTCTTAGATATCTAACATATCTTCATAGCAAATGATACTTCACTTTCAATGTGTAATGTCATTTACTATGCTGTAAGAGATGGGTTGCTAATGGAGATGTTCGTTTATCAATCCTTCTGAGTGTGCTTATTTCCCATTATCTCTCTTACTTGACTTCAGCAAGAACCGATTACATTTTGAAAATATTGCTTGGAACAGATGCAACTCTGGACTGATTACACAAGTGCAGGAAGCCATGTGCATGCTGTATTCACATATGTGTTGATCTTTCTATAACCCTCTGCAGAATAATAAACTGGCGCTGACAGTTTCTTACACACTATCTTAATCATTAGCATAGTTTCAGCTTGATACTGGGTAATTTACTGACTTAATATTTTTCAACTAAAATATAATATTACACTAGAAAACTTAATGTTCTACTAAGCAGATATGACAATGAAGCAAGTTATTTAAACTATAGTGACATTCACTCACATAATAGTGGAACTTGCCTCAATGCTACCTACTATCCCTACTTCTTCTTACAACAGTTTCTCTTTTATTATTAAAGTAGCAAAAGTTACCACTGGGTGGAAGAAAAAAGAAGATACCAGTCCTAATCATATATGATAATTAAAATAAGTGAAATGAAAGAAACCAAAATAAAAAACTCAAAGCGGGAACAAATCTTCATGGCTGGATCTGATATATCTGTGTTCTACATTAGTGTGTATGAAATTTAAACAGAAACATATGTGGCTAGAGGAACAAAGTGCAGACATGCAGGCACTTTGTAGAACAAAGTGAAAACGCTTGCAAGATATGGTAAATGCATACAGCTAATGTTTTCTTGGCTCCATGCCATATTTATCACCTGATTTGTCTGTTCCCTCTCTCCTGCTCCTATAAAATTATTAAATAAAAGATCCTACTTACTTATGTTGAATAAAGATGCATAATAGCTAAAAAATTTGCCTTCCCCAGCTACAACAAACTACATTTATACAGTAGTAACAGATGCAGTAGATGTAGTAATCAATCACACCTTTACAAATATTTGCATAAAATCTTTCTAATTTGTTTCTCCCTTTCCCCAAAAAACAATTTTTATAGTAAATTTCACTTTCACTTTCCTAAAAGAAAGTGGTAACATTCAAATGGTATATTAAAATGAACAAAACCAAACACTACTTTCACTCAACGTATATAAAATAAACACATATCTGTTTAATACTTCAGGACTATATATGCTTATTTACCAAATATGAGTTTAAGACCAGCAACTTTGCTATTAGCCCCGATGTGTCTTAATCTCCTCAGCATAACTGGGCAAAAAAGAAAAAAAAAAGTGGAATAAAATTCTTTCAATCTTTTACTGAAGACTTGAATGCTTAATGCAATGAACTATCAGCCAGACTTGATTTTTGAAGATGGATGTTTGAGATTACCAAAAATTTAAGAAATCAAGTTCATTATGCCAGCTTTCTTTTGATGCAAAAACCCCACAAGAATAGGTGCATAAATAAACCCTTTGTTAACCTAACACTGAGGTTTAGGTGGCTATGAAATTTGATCTGGGCAGTAAAGGGCTGTTTTACTTCTTCTGTGATATACAGAAGCATCAGACCTGAAAATTGATTATGTGATATTTCACTAACATTAAAAAGAAGCATGGGTATTTAACAAAAATAAGTGAAAGACTAACTTTCTTTGTTTTTGTCCATGGTATGTTGTATGGATCCTTGGTCAAGGGAGACCTGAGGACTGGTTGGTGGGACTGGTTCTGGGGTGTCTCCAGAGGCACCTGAGAAGTCAGCAGAAATGGCATGACCAGCTTGAGCTGCAGCACGAGCCTGTTCTGCTGCTAGCTTCTCCATGCGACAGTCCTTGCAGTAGATGCAATGGATGATCTTGATGGCGTCAGAATCAAGCTTGGCCTTGTTCCCACCCCCATACAAGGGCGACCAGCTGCTACTCCCAGTGCTGGAATCTGAATAAAAAATTGCGAATTCAAGATCTAAGTAGAAAATATACTAACAAGAAAATCCAGTTATATCTAAAAAATATAATTTTAAATTGTAGACAATCACTTGCTGCAAATGTTGGACTGGTAACAGAATGTGGTGGTACCTTTTGGTATTTACCTTATATGAACATCATATCTACTTTGTTAAGAAGTGTTATAAACTGTCTGAAAATGAGTGAAGGAGGAGTGGAGAGAAGTGGGAGTGAAAGAAACCATTGGAAACTGGTCTGCAATCACTGACAACAGTTTCATTATCATGTACATCAGCTTTCCATGATACATGTAGCACTACATTTCACATAGTATCAGACATTTTAAATGCCAGTGGAATTCTGGAGATGGAATATACCGATCAACATAATTGATTACAAGAAAAACATACATGGAGCTGGCATCTGCTTACTTAAGCTTTTCTATTCTAAGGCCTGTTAGTTCTTCTTTAAGTTGGATGTTCGTTTCAGAATTATTGCTACTCAGGTAGTTATTTAACCATCTTGCCATGTCGTGAACTTGCATTTGCTGTGGCGTGAAAGATTTTCGTCCTTATGCAATCGGTCAACTGGCTACCCATGACCCCCACATGACTGTCAAAATAAAGTCTCAACTGTAGCCAGCATCAAGTTCCCAGAGTACATTTGTCACCTTGATTGCCCAGACCTGTCTTCAGAGGATGGGAATGGTTTACAATAAACACAGCGTGACTATAAATTAGTGATAATAATGTGAATCTATATAGCAAATTTCAACTTTTTTTTTGAAGTGGGTTTCACAACTGACGACAGTGGTGTTGGTGCTTTACTGTAGTATGATGTGCTTCAAGCTAAATGAGTGCCCGATCAGTGAAATCTGTGCATATAATAATAAGCAGCAAAAAAGAAAGTCAAATACAAGTTCACAATAAAATGATGACAAAATCTTTAATTTAAAAGACTGCTTAAAGAGAAAAAAAATCACGTTTATTTGCCACCATAAGACATGTTCTCTGCATGCATATTGCCAAGCAGCCATTTTGTGTAGTAAAATGGTGGCTAAACTTATTCATGTGGTTCTGCTTAACCCTCTTAGCACGGCATAAAAATATAATTATGTAATAAAACAATGGTGTATAACTTAATATGTCAAAGACATCAGTAGATGATGTTTGTTTTTATGCTTTCCTGCTCTCAGGTAAACATTAGACCAAGAAACAAACTTTTGGAAAGGAGAAAACTTGAACTTAATAAATAAAAGTAAAATTGCCTACATTCATTATGTTGACAACAATAATCCAAGAAAATTGACAGTTTACAATTCTTGGATCATATGAGCAGAGACACAGTCATGACTCATCTTACTCTGCCTGCAAAGCCACGATTGTTGCCCATCATGCTAAGAGGGTTAAAATAGGCAGCGGAGCTTCTGTATCTATATTGTTCGAAATAACATATGGCTCTTTTGGTAGTATTTGATGATAATAGCTATTTGTTTCATCGGTGATCGATTCGTTTTTTCGGCTTAGGATGTTTTGACTTTTTGGTCCTACCAGGGATTCAATGGAACAAGCTGGGACAAACTGACTTTTGTTGTGGGTCGAAATGGTCTTGGGGCAAAATGACCGGCCCCACGTTGCATACAGTAATGGCTCTTTTCATCAGCACGCTCTGCTGACTTTAAAATAATCACATTAAGTGCTTTGTACTGGGTCTAAGGCATGAAACATAAACGTACATAATGCCCACTGCATGAATCCCATTCACTTTCTACTGAAAAAAGATCCCTACTCTTTAAAAAAAAAGGGGGGGGGAGAAAAAGCACCCTTCGTAAATAACAGATGGAGCATCGACGTGCCCGGAAGAGATTAGCGAGACAGGGCTAACTGGCCGGCGCACCTACTGGGCGGTCGTGCATGGGTGTTTGCGAGACCTAACGCCGTCTGCAGGCCTAAGGGAAGCCGGCGAGCAGACAAACAGGGGGGAAAAAAAACAGGGAAGGTCGCAATCGTGGCAGAAGTGATAAAGCTACTTCAAGTTCAACCGTGCCTTAAGTTCGAGCTCTGACAGCTTGGCAGTGGCAGCACGGTATGCTCTGCACTTGGCTCGCTAGATGCCACCTTGTTTGCCGCTAATTGCCAAATGTATTTTTTTTTGAAAGAATCACCAATTTCGCGGGCAATAAAATTCTAAAGCTCCACCTTTCTTGCCGCTAGATGCAAATGTTAACGATTTTAACTACAAGACCAGTGAAAAGAAACGGGGTGAAAATATGCTTTATATCTTTCAAAAGAGTATGCCAGGACATGTCACTGTCAACTGCTAGTTGTTGCCAAACGGACTGGAGTGACACAAAGCCTCTATTTTCCTATTATGAACACGGCGTAGTGTGAGGTCACAATTTGGGACAAAATAGAACCAACTACATACAAGACTGACTCACTAGTGTGAGTAGAGTCAGTCCAGGCGCGCTTTTCTTTAAAGATGGATAACAACAAAAAGTATATCAACAATATTTGCATGTAAACTTATGTGTTCGCCACAGGTAAGCCTTTTATACAGCATTCTTACTATAAGCCACCCAGCGATGCAGTGAGCATTCTGGGTTTTGCAATATTTCTTACATTTCTTCGCGTTACATTTCGCACCCGTGGGTAGAGTGGGGTAGGATACATGTAAAAATGTTGCGGCTAGACGGTTACACAACTCTGCCCGGAACGATATTCGGGCTTAGCACTGCATCTGGAGTCAAGTCAGGTGATGCCGAGTAAGGCTCGGGGTGGACCGTTTTTTCATAAAATTCCAAGCCCAAGTAATGCTTAGGGTATACGCCAAAGCCAAGTTGAAACTACAACCACAGAATTTTTCGTTCGCAAATCTCGTTCTCGTTATAAAAACATGCACACAGAGTACATTTAAATACCAAAAGGCACGCGTCATACTTTAAACACATAAAATAATGAACACAAAATGATCAATATTAGTTTAAAGAAAGTTTTTTTTTATACATTTACTTTTCTCATCGTCGTCTTTGTCACAAGTCTTAAAGTAGCCGTTCCATAGCTTCGAGTGAATGTGCAAACGAAGGGCGGCACCTTCTGAGCTCTACTTTCCTAAACTCCAGTAAATCTTCGCTCAAAGCATAACTTACACTTATTGTAACTGCACGTCCCGCTCAACTGCATTCTATCTTTTAAACACCTCATCGAGACTAAAGCAATGTCTAGTAAGTGATAGCAACTCGAGGTAGGATGCACTGAACTCGTTTAACCCAGATAACGGTTGGTGTATCTTTAAATGGAGCACATCTTGGCAAGCTGCATGCGGAACTAATGCAGGCATTCTGTGATGGCCAAGAAGTTCATTATGATGAAAGTGTCTGGCCTGGAGAAAAGGAGGGCTGAGCGCCCAGACCACACCACGAAGACGCCGCAGTCTAAAAGTACGACCTTCGTTGTCAGGCGACGTACACAAGCATTTCCAGGCAACACAACTGCCAAAACACTGTGATAACCATGTTTACACTCGCACACATTGTTAAAAAAGTCTAGTGATTACGATTTACACTTTATCATTTTCCCTTTTACGAGTATCTACATCTTCATAACTACTCTTTCTAGTTTAGGAAATTATTTTTTTTTATGATACGAAAATTAATGCATAAGAAGGCCAGCCCAATTAAATTTCATTCCATTAAACAATCTCACCAGGCGCAGGACGGTCTGCAAAACAAAATCTGATAAAACAAAAACATATCTTTGAATTCTAAATTAAATTCCATTTAAATTGAAGATAACATCTGCCAGAGGATCGTCTCGTACTTCTTCGCACCGAGAGCATCTACTAGCCATTTATGTGCTAACACACACATACTCAGACCTAAAACACGTTCGCACTGATGGTGGGCGGAGGGGAGAAGAGTAAGCGAATGTCTGAAATGTTGGAAGCTGTTGCCTATACACGACTTGCCATAACATTTCCACACTAAGCTGAGCGACATTACGAGAATGCGCACATTTATACACCGTTATTCAGAGAGAAAGAAGGAGAGGCTGCTTTTCACCTTAAGTTCGCCCACCTACAATCCCAGGTAAGGAAGACGATATTTGCCCTGTGCATAACAAATGCCAACGGCACTGATGTTGACCAGGCAGCGTCATATGGATTGCTCATAGGCCAAAACATCAAGACAGCTAGCTAGGCCATGCAGATGGCAACAACACAAGGCAGAGAGTATGAAAATGGCACACGTGTCCACAAAGGAAGAGGAAGCCGACAGGACTACTAAAAGACCCGTGTCAATACGGTAGGTAGCCTACTTTTTGCCTTCGGAGTTTGCCACTACTGACCTGAAGCAGCTGAGTTCCATGTGAGGGACTGTTGTGTTTTTTCTCCTCCCCGCCACCTTCGTGTCTTACTGCCATGTTGAACATTTGGCTTCAGTTAAGTGCGAAGTCCGCTGCTCTGACCTATTTGCGGTTGTCTATATGCACACATCTTTCCCCCACCTAGGCGCATACCGCACGTCATATGGCCTTTGATTTCAAGAGAATGCCGACGTCTTGACTCTGTACCTCGTACGTGGCGGCAGGAAACGACTGAAGGTAGAAACACGACTTACACCCGTCCGGAGTCTTACAAGCTTTCCTCTGAAAGCTGTTATATTTTTCCAGTACTTTCTTCCTAAAAAATCTAAGTACCCTCGTATGTAGGCTGTGCTGATTCCATGACAGTTTAATGTCAGGTAAATGGCGCTCACTTAACATTGATTTAGCCACGAAAATGTTGGCTGAAATGATCACCAACATGGCTGATGTTTTTGACTGTTCACGTACAACATATCGAAATAAAACAAGTACTTTTTATTAATTACAAAACTGCATAACAATAACCACAGTTACAATTCTTAAATGTGTTTTTACTTCAATATTAATAAACAATGCCAACCTGATTTTCAAAATACACTTTTTAAGTAAAGATGATCGTGTGTGTGTGTGTGTTTTTTTTTTTTTTTGGGGGGGGGAGGGGGCTGAAATATCTTAACATTTTAGTAGGAAAATAGTTCACTATTCTGCTTAAGTTACGAGGTGTCAAGTATGATAGAGGCTTTAGTTTATACATCATAAACAAATCTTGATGCTTAGTCACGAAGCTGAAAAGTTACATTTAATGTAACCTGTACGGATTTGCGCCCAGATATGTTCATCTCCGAATGAATTATTAATGGAGCCCCGGCTTCAGTTGGTCTCAAGCGTTCTGTAGAATTCTTCTACCCAAATTATTCATACTGCACTTTCACACTTCGTTTTGGGCACACACACACACAAAATTTTACCTTTACACAAATTTCAAGCTATGTACGAGACACACTAGCACGCCTGTTCTCAGACTGTCGCCGTAGCTACTGTGCCGGATGTAAAAGGTATGTGTTTTTTTCCGTGTTTTTCAGAATATTTTACCCTTTTGTGACTCACGAAATAAAAGTGTATGTTGAATGTATGAAAACATTAGATAGGCAAGGATTAACTGTCACAGAAATAGTTTAGTAAACACAGTTCACTAGTAGGTTTTGGCGGGAAGGAGTTGTGGAAATTTTACTCAGGCCCGGGACAGCGAAAAAAGAAGACATGTCCGAGTCACGAGTTGTAAATATCCCGAGTTGAGATTGGTGTACAGTAAGGGTAGTGTCCGTCCACGCTGGATGCGGCGCGGTACTTACCCGTTTCTGGAGTAACCTCGCGTAGACGAGGTATGACATCTTTTTCTGTTATTTCTTCTGAAATTGTACTAGAACTCATGTAGGTTTCGAAGTTGTAATCATATGAGAGAAAGATGTGTGAACTGGAGAACATAGTTTAGAATTGTAGTATAGTGTAACCTCGAGTTACAGGTTTTAATTGTATGGGCTGAGGAAGAATAGGAAGAATCGCCTCCAGGACCATTCCTTGATCCCCTCTGGTCCAGCATCCAGCAGCACGTGGGCTAGGAGCACCGTTAGCTCCGTGACATCACCGCGGATTGCTCCTTCGTGACCCCGGACTAACTCAGTTTATAAGCCAGAAGATCAGCTTTTAAAAAGCATTGACATTTCAAAGACATGACATAAAAAAGGACAAGACAAGCAAATAAAAGTTAATCCACTATTGGGCGTGCCAACGACATGCCACCCCTGCCAATAATCTAAACCTTACCAGAAAAAAACCCCCAGAAAAAAAAACCAAAAACCTGACACCTTGTCCAAGCCACGGACCAGACATACTATCCACTGTCTCAAGCCTCCGATCAAACGGAACAAACCATTGCGGGGCACCGCAGAAAACTTACATACACACCAGGTATGTTTACGTAACACTGAGGAGCTCGCTGTATACATCGTCGTCTGGGTTTGCAGTTTTTGTCTGAAAGTAATTCGTTGAAAAAAAAAAAAGGTACTGCAGAAGAACCATCTGCGAAGAGATGCTAGCAAGGATACAATGACATATCTGAAGACAATACCACAACAGTAAGCTGTGGTACAACTAGAGAAATTCCTTTCCCTGGACTTCCAACGGCAACGGAAGAGGCTAGATAAATACAAAGAACTGCAGTTTCACCTGCACCGGGTCGAAGGCTGCTGGTTTGATAGGAAAGTGCCTCCACCGAGGGATGATGACGAGATGCTACATCCTTATGTCCAAAGACAAGACCTCTAAACCTAGCACATTACAATTCTCAGTGTCTGTAACAAGCACGAAATGATTCTTTGTGGGGAGAATCTTAAGATCTGAGTGAATAATACACACCCCTTCCACTACCCAACACACACAGCCCCACAAATCTCAGAAGCCTATAGATAGTAGTATTGCGTTGTCAAGGTTACAGCCAATGATCGTCGTTGAAACCACTGGGCGTGTATCCGTGATTCCTATACCTTGATATCACGGTACCTGACCCTCTATTTATGTCAACTTTGTAGGCTATATCACCACAACGAAAAGGTAAAACCAGACCGGCGAAATAACCGAGGTTAAACCAATAACTTGGCACTAAGTGTTTCACTCTTCAGTAAATTCACATCCTGAAGCTGGCTGTATACCCAAGGCAGTCTTTTAAACATGAAGTATTCGCACACTGCGTGCTTTCATATCATGCCCTTTGATATGCCTGTTGTGTAGAAAATAAGCTAGTAGAGGGAAGTGCCAAGAAGACAAAGATATAGTCACAAAAGGACAAGGGTAATTACTCCTCAAGTGTCTGACAGAAAGTAATCAAGCTCATAAGGCGTAGCTTGTCGGAGGTTTCGTTCTGTGCGACACAAACATCCTGTTACACCCACCTGAGAAACGGCTGAGGGACACAGTTTCGCCTGAACAAGGGAATGTAAGGTCAGCGCTATAACTCGTCGGATGCCTCGTCGCGTTTTATCACTGAGCAAGACTTCGCCGGGCTCCATATTGTTTACATTAGACTGAAAACTTTTCAAAAACTTCAAAGACTTAAAACTCCTAACATTAGATCAAAAGTATATTTTCACCTACTTCTCGTTTACACAACTATTAGCAACAGGGCTTAGTTGCACGTAAGATTGTAAGGTCTTGAAAAAGTCTTAAGCCGTCGTAAGCTGCCGATTTCAAGTTCAAGTCGTTTTTGCTGTTTGGTCTAAATGGTCGGCTTGAGCAAAGCAGCTAACGGTGACTGTTGGAAGGTACGTCCAGAAAACCTGGGCTTAACATCCTCGCATGCAGCTCAGCCTTGTCCTTGTGCCGTCTGGACAAGGAATGGGAGGGGTAGGCTTGGCTGGCTCATTTAATCTTGAATACTTGAATATATAAGTGTAAGCGCAGTGCACGGTATAGAATGCAAAATATGATGGCAGTAGTGAGAAATTAATGCCTCTAGAGCATGCATTTCTGCAGTACACAAGTGCTCATGTATCACTTCGACTTCCCTTTCCTTCCAACCACAGGATCGGGTAGGACCTGTTAAAAAAAAAAAGTGGAGGGGGGGGAACATTCTCGATGCCAGTTGCATATGTGCGAAGTTAAACACGCTTACGCCGAAGACTAGCCCACTACGGCACAATAACAGTCTCTTGAAAGAATATGTTCACCTGTGGCTGACACCTGTAAGCTTTTCCATTCGGGTAGTCAAGTACAAGTCTAAGCATACACTTGTGCCCTCCCGTGACCCAGTCCTCTCCCCCCTCCGTATTTTGACCCTACCCCGCCAGCTACCCTGTGTGCTAGTTCTTTACTTCCGCCTTAAGTCTACCTCCTAAAGTTAAAAAAATTCCTCTTCGTCTGCTTGGCTCCGGAAGATCATCTTTTAGTTTCCGTTCGTCTTCAGCTGTTGTCGAGCAAACACTGACTCACACTGTTTACCTGCCAGGAATCCCGAACACGTACAGCAGCTCATAATATGATGCAGACACTAGTTTTTTAACTACATGTATGTCTTTACATTATAAAGTATATTACGCAGATAATCTTCTCAATGGTTACTTCTCACAGGTGCTTACGCTTCGTGGTTGATATGTGAAGAGGAGTATCTCCATTTCTTTAAGACCAAGTTTTTGAGATAAACAAGACCTGCTTTAAATCATTTATTGCCCCTCCCGCCCCAGCTTAGGGGTGTGTTCAAAAGGGTTGCGTGGGTAGGGGTGAGGGTCACGCTTTGTGATTATGATTCTGAGCGTTTGGTCGATTTTAACAGCACAACAAAATTATGTTGCTTTAGTTTTTTTCCTCCTGTTTGATTCTGACAAGAAAGCACGCAGAAACTGGAGACATAACATCATTTTACCATACTTTTCCTGCCCTTAAATTTCTACCTTTTTGTCTACTACGCTCAATCAACTTTTCCCATTCTCATCAATCGAGTCGACATCGTCATCTGGTTAACTCGTCTTCACACCATCGAGCTTTAAAAAAAAAAACTAGAAAAAATGCTTTTGCCTACGCACCGGTATCAGGTGTTGACGTTAACTCCCTCAAAACTGTAAGGCATGAAGTTAAGGGAAGAGAGAGAAAGAAAGAGGGAGAAGATGCCACAAAAAGATGTTACATGCTCTTTCGTTCATGTCTCCACCTCCTCCAAACCATCTACATCAGGGGTGGGGAACCTTTTACCCTTGAGGGGCCCTTTTGATATATTAAAAACATCATTCTCAGGCCGTAAAAAATCATCTACTTAAAAGTTAGCTCGCTCTATTTATTTAGCTATAGTCTGTTAACGCTTTTGCACTGTCTACAATCCCAGCCTGCCTAGCACTGCTGTTCTCTGAGTCACTACAATCCCGCCTTTTCGTAATTAGGTGTGTAAAGCTATGCTCTGCCACCATGAAAATCATAGCAAAAAAAAAAAAAAAAAATAAAAAAAATAAAATAAACTGTTTAAAGTGAGTAAAATATATATTTATAATTAAAAGTTCCTCTAGGATACCGAGTATTTAATAACAAAAAACGTTTTCTCTAACGTACAATTTTCTGCTCGTAGCTTTCCACTGAAAGTGCATTAATAATAACAATAATGACTATTTAGTACACACATACTTCCTCCTTGTGGAGAAGTTTTGGCATTTATAAAGTATCTCCACACATACTAAGCACATAGAATTGCACATGCACAAATACACTTATAAACCCGAGCTAGTTTTTACCAGCCAAAGCTTTCTCATTTGTTCATCCTTCGGAAATCCATAAATGGATACTGTTGGATATGTGTGTAGGCCTGAATTGTACACTAAGGTACACCGCGGGCATCAATCGAGAAGCTCACGTGTCTGTCATACACTCGTACGTGTACCCCCCTGGTCTACATGCACAAGATTCCTGGTCATGTGGAAATCAGCAAATACAAAAATCCCATGTAATGTAATAATTCGTGCAGATTTATCAGCTATCTAAATAACAAAATCTGGCCCTAACTGCTGTTCTTGAATCGACAGTGCCCACCACTGCTCTTTAAAGGATATTTCTCCGATCTGACTTATTGGTGTCGACTCCTGTCAAAACTATTCTGGAGCACACAGTGTCATTACGCTGACCCAACTCCGCGGCCAGTGGCGTTATTCGTCTTGCATCAAAGCCTGTAAGACACCATGAAGCCTTAAAATGTAGGGTTTGTGCAAGTGCACAAGGGCAACAAGGATGAAACACCGAAGAAAGATCTAGCGATGTGCGGGAAACGTCACCAGGGTGCAGCACCCGAGCAGCCGAGTGTTGATGGCTACAGGACGCTACGCGCAGGCGCACGCAGGCTGCCGACAAAAAGCACTCGCACGACGGGAGAGGGAGAGGTAGTCGCTGCAAGGCCCACGATGGCTATCCTGGTGGGCGAGCGACTCGCAGTACGTCTGATACATCTGATGACGCTGGAGTAGTATAAATTAACGCTGGTGACTCCATCTGCTGTCACTCCTCCCACACATTCGGGAGTTACCGCTACAATGATGAGATGATAATGCCGCCTTTCAATTCTCATTATTGCGACACGCCAACAAGAATGGCGTTTAAGCAAATTAAAAAATGGCTTAGGTTTTCATTTTTCCGTGAGATGTCTCACGCACTATTTTGTCGCGAACTATTTTGCTGCTTACAAGGAAATACCCTCTGGCGTTCTCCGCGGCAGTCTGGTGAATTCTTTTTTTAATCTCTTACCACGTTTGCTGACTACTTAATTCCCACCCCCACCACCTCTCATAAATCCTATCCCACGTGCCTTGGAACCTCTCTCACCTGAGCAAATGCACACGCTCTATGACATAGGACTCGGTGACACGCTCACTGCTCCCCACGTGATACAAGACAGGTGCCTCGTATTCTTATGTCGGCAGCAGCATTGCCTGAACGAGCGGTGCTGTGGGCTAGGTGTGGGGTGGGCGAAGTATCCACGTGCACTTCAGCTCGACTCTTGCAGCATGCGAAGATGGCAAGAAGCAACTGGCGAGGATTAACAGAATCTTGGCACGCGTCATCGACGATTACTTCTCTACTTTCTCCAGTCGCTAAGTCAAATTATTCTCATATTTCTGATGGTCCCTTCTCATTCCCTCAGACGGGGTGAATGTCCAACAACTGCAACGTCCAACCCTGACTCAGATACAAAAGGCCTTCCCGGAGACGTAGTGAGCACCATTCCCTCCGTGAAATGTCACGTCTTGCGCAGCTGTCAACGGCGCGCTCCTTGAGTACGCGAGTTTATCGCGATAGTGGCCTGACTATAACCAGCACTAAGCACGTCCACACATAGTAGCTACTGTCTACGGTCCCACTGCAAGTCGGAAGAAAGCGCTTCAGGAGAGTGTGAAAGGAAAAAAAAACATTACGCGATGACAAGCCGAGCCTTTAAAAAAACAGCTGTCGTACTAAATTATTTCCGGTAAAACATGCAATACTTGCCGATTATCTTGCTCCGCAATGATCGCAGGATGTTCCTGCGTGTGAACTTCAGCGCCAGCGGGGATGTAGGCCACTCAGCTACGAACTCGAAACTGGCCTGATATTCGCCGCAAGACACAAAACACGTGTTACTATAGTAGCCTGCATCATTCATTTCATGAACCTTAAGCGTCAAGGTAACCGAAAAAAAAAGGTATGCGGTCACCGGCAGCCCTCAAATTGCAGGATGCCCTCGCCTATAGGACCGCGTGCGTTGGAATGCCGGGGCTGCAGGATTGGCAGTACCAGGAAGCGTAAAAGCATGCTGCTTCCTTGACCAAATGTCTAAACAGCTAGGCTGGAATCGTCGTCTGAAAGATAGCAGAGGCTATCGGACGCGGAGAATGTGGCACTGGGAGAAACCTAGGCCAGACATGACAGCTGCTTGGCCAGCGAGGAAAGAATGCGCCGGCGCACGCCACGCTGTGCATGCAAACCAATCAGACTGAAAACACTGGAGACTTTCTACACCAGACATCTCTTCACGATCAGCCTTTAACTCCATGCATGAAGCCCCCACTGACAGCCCCCACTTCCACACACAACAAAAACAGTCGCACGAATTTCAGTCACATAAATATTCATCAAAGAAGGATCTGAAGTGGTCACTCTTTTCTCTCTCACACACACAAATATCCATTTTTTGTTTTCTTTTGCAAATGCACTGGAGTAACCGGAACAGGGGAACCCCTGTTCAAAGAACCTTATTTTACGCCAAACGAGCGTACAGTCTGATTAAGCGAAACAACATATTCATCTGACTTATGAGACAGCCTGTCGTAAGCATGTCAAAATATGACGGCAGTTTGTTTTCTAAAGCAAGCACAAACCAAACTGTTCTTTCCGGTGGTTACAGGATGTTTCACCGGAGTAAGCAACGGATGGTCGAATCAAGCACTACTAGTTTTTATTTCTGCTGAGCAAGTTATATGAACCCACAGTTGTAATGATAAATGGAGCGTGAGGTTTTCACGTAGCCAGCACTAAACAAAACAAGTACGTGGATAGTTTAGCTCAGCAACCAATGAAATGTATAGTTTTTGTCAAATTACCATACTCACTCGTAACATTCCTTCAGATAAAAGATAGGGTAGAGCCTCTAGCCTCCTCCACCCTCCTGTGCGCATAGCGCGTGCCACAAGGTAGATGCTGGCCTATCAGCTGTGCTGTCAGCTGTTCAGCAGCACTCACCGGGTAGCGCGCTGTTCTGTAGCCAGCTGGGTCAAAAACAGATGTCGACCGCTTCTAGCAAACAGTTCTCTGCTTGTACTGTCAGCAGAAAAGGACCCGCAATACCTTTCTCTAGTGCCTCCGATAGATTGGTTTCTCTCTTATTTTTCTCTGGTTCTTCATAAGCAACCTCTCTCTCCGGTCACAGATGTTGGACCTCCTTTCAGTTTTCTCCCGGATCTGCTCTAAACCCTTCGGCTTCAGACCTACAACAGCGCAATCTTTTTTAAAAAGTGGTCAAGGATGTCGAAAACTTGACACCACGACATACCTGGAGTGTTTGGTAAATATGTTTGCGCTAACATGTATAGGCGCAAGTATCTTAGGTTACTCTCTCTGTGTAGGTGAGAAAGTGTGAGTGTTGGCGAGAGGATAAAAAGCGACAGCATCATGCTCCTAAAATGATAAGCACAAACAAAAAAGGCCGCTACATTAGTTTTCTGCCAGTTTTCTTACGACTGCCCCACAGACACCAACGCCATTTTGAGGACACGAAACCACAATTAAATTCAGCCACCATTTATTTTAAAGCATTGAGCTTCGAACTGCGTTTTTCTTTATACTTAATTAAACCTATTTGTTTTTCTTTCGTCATCCCCACCCCGCCTCCTTGACACCTCGGGTGGCTGCAGGGAGGGTAAGCGGCGTCGGGAGGAAGGGGACAACGTCATGTATTACCGTCTGAAAAAACAACATCATGTATCATCGTCATAAAAAACAACATAATTTCTAAATCTCGACTTACCTAGCACTGAGCTGCTTTGAACGAGGCACGCCATGCTTCTCTTGGCAGATACAAACACAGTCGTCCTCGCCAGACTGGTGGTTGGGGGGTATTATAGGCTCCACCCGCACCCCACTACAAACACAGGTTGAAAAAGAAGCGCACCATCATGGCACCTCCACCAGCGCTGAAGCCATCACATGGAATATTCATGCCACTCGTGCGACTCCCATTTCTCGTTACTTGAGCACTGACCCGATATCGTCCAAGCAACAAGAAGTGAAAATGTTTGCGAAAAATGGGGGCCATCTACCACTCAGTAGTCTAGTGAGGTCTCACCGGAAGAAGCTACTACATGGCAAGAGCTCATCTACTCCCTCTAGGGGACCAAAGGCAAATGCTCCCCAAAACATCCAGTAGCCGGTAAGTAAAGCCGGTAAACAAATGCCGGTGGATCCAGTCGGCCCCCCTCCCCTCACGCGCTTTCTCCCTGCCCCTTATCTCCCAGTCTCTGCCAGGCGCTGACCTCCCTGCAGCTCTGGCTGCGCCCGCAGGATGAGGCAGGCAGACAGGTGCTGCTTCAGCTGCATATGACAGTCAGCTGATCTGCCAGCTGTGCCAGTGCTACAGCTCACAGACCCTTCCAGTCGGCTTCGACTCCCTGTAGGTCTTGCCTGGTCTGCCTCGGGTTCATTCACGGTCAGCGTACACATAGCTGACGTTTTCACGCATGCACATGGAGTTCCAGCTAGCTTCGAGGAAGCTGCCGGGGGACCTTAATCCCCTACACTCTAATGGTCACTGTCCAGCTGGGAAGCGACTTCTTCGACACGCCACATTAACAAAGGTAGGTCTCTCAAAAGTTTCTCTTGTACTTGTGTATGTGTGTGCGCGCGCGCGCCTTACTGCTAGCAAGTTAACTTTACACGCGTGTTCTGCGTCAACGCCCACTTCACGTTGTATGGGGTTTACCAAAACCCTTCTCTTTTGATGTCAGGTGTAGTGCTCCGCAGATCCTAATTCAGTTTCCCTGTAGCTTCAAAACACATTTTTTTCTTACAACCGTGGAGCAGCGTTTGCATCGCCTATCTATGGTTTCACTTCAAAAGCTAGGCATGGCTGTGTCACCATCACCTTGTGCCGAAAATACTGCGTCTAGCATCTTCTACGTCCACGGTGCTTGAAGGGAGAAAATAAACGTGCTGATTTTTCCCCTGTAAATAAAAATGTCATTTGTGCGCAGCTCTGGTGTTAGAACTCTCGGGCTAACGTTTAAAACTGTCTTCTGCGCCCAAACTCAACCGGTATGAAATCGGGAAGAATTACTACAGAGGACAGCCGAGGGAGATGCACCTAAATTCTACCTGGCAGCCCCTGGGCAGCTGCTGACTACGAAGACAACCCGTCTTTCCCCTTTCCCCTGCCAGCTGACTCTGACATAAGCCGGTTGCTTCTGACCAATGGGGAGGGGATGCGGAGGCGGAGGCGCG
Organism: Pomacea canaliculata; assembly: GCF_003073045.1. Taxonomy (NCBI): domain Eukaryota; kingdom Metazoa; phylum Mollusca; class Gastropoda; order Architaenioglossa; family Ampullariidae; genus Pomacea; species Pomacea canaliculata. The sequence continues at coordinate 11,182,777 of NC_037590.1, forward strand.
TGCAGGCAGAAGGCAAGCAGGTAGGTACCGGTGCTCCTGCCGCTGGATCATACCTATCGGAGCTCGCCACTTGTGTTTTCGCTCATTGTGTATATCTCTGTGTAGGTGGCGTAGTCTCTTTGCCGGCTTCTGGCTACCGACTGACATGAGGACACCGCTGCTCCTACACACAGCCGCAAGACCCTACAAACTCTGCTACACCTGGCAAAGCGGCGCTAAGACAAAGTGTGGAGAAAGCGGGCAGCGCTGTCTGTGAGGATGGCAGAGCGGCCGTGAGAGAGAGAAAGACAGAGTCAAACCTTCTCTCAGCCCTCCTGCACTCTCCTTGCATATGGCGCCCATTAATCAGTTGCCCCACTCTAAAAATAAAACATTGCTCTCTCGTGCTTACCGGCAGGCTTGTCGAAAGACAGAAAGATGGGAGTGGGGGTGATATAGATAAAACAGATAAAACTTAAGAGAAGGAAGGACGAGTAAAGGGACAAAACTGCAAAACGTCCCGCGGTGACCAGCAGCACTTCTTCCATGTGTAAGTGAACAGGTGAGAAAAACGGTGGCCGTCCCTTACAGCTGTGTAGATACATGTATAGATGTAGATTACAGAAAACGAACACACAACATGCAGCATCTACATCAGGGGTGGGGAAACTACAGACACTTCTTAGAACCGGTCTGCCAAAATCTGAAATGCACTTGCTTTCATTTTTTTGTATTCAGCCTACATTAATTTGATTGAAGTTCATCAAGTACAACTGCGATATAAATCGGCAGTCCGCAACACTTCTAACACTAAGTAAAAAGATAACAAATAACACGGCTGACATGTCTGATGGAGTCTTTAGAAGCACTGGGACAGGCTGACTTCAAGGGAAAAGCTGGTTTTAAAGTTATATTGTGAGCGAATTCAAACAGCTTCACTTTACGCAATAAATTCGGTAAGTGAACGCCTTCATGTCAATTCCATTATGACTAGGTTTGTTGTGTATTCACCTGGCCTGGGATTTTGGTATTTTACCGGCCCACCGTATAGCTTAGAATTATGAGACCGACTAAAACGAAACTTAGTCCACCCCTTGCAAATTTGTGGTTCACAACCTAAAGGAAACACTGCTTTACATATTGAAAAAGATAGTAATGAGGTCAAGAAATCGAAAAACTGTTAATCTCTAACCCTCTCCCCAACAAATCTACCTGCAAACCCAGACTAAAAGGTCCCAATGAATGCAGGTCAAAAAACTAGTGATGGAAAGTCAGCGTTAAAAAAGAGAGAGAGAAAACATGGATGTGTCGAAGGCCGTTGGGAACTGACGGCATAACGACCAGCAATATCTCGAAATAAGTGTTGAACGCGCACTCACTCCTGCCTCCTCATCGGAACCGAGCTTTCTGTTTAAACAGCTGAAGACCTCGAATTTTCTAAGGCTGCTGGGCATAGACTACACGAACACTCGATGACCACTCAGCCGCCTTTGATCAAAAGGTGAAGAGCACTTTAGCACAAAGTTCGTGGTAAGCGATGACGGAGTCGCGCTACTATCGGCCCTACTCCTCCAGGTGATATTTATCTCATCTCCACCCATTGCCCTTCCCCCCTACTATCCACCCCCGCCTAGGCCGACATCTACAAAAGGCAATGAACCAAGCATCTTCAAGCTTGTTGTCGCAACTCTCGGCAATTAACACGTGCAACAAGACGGAGGGGACGATAACAACCAGCCGATTGCTGCTAATAACCCTCCACCATTCCCACCGACATAGTTCACCACTCTCACTAAAGTAGCACTAGGAAGGAAAAAAAAAATTAACTAGATTTTGATAACGAACCCTCAAGCAACATCACGCCAAGCGAGTGTTAATTTAGTGTGCTGATGTTTTAACTAAATTTAACTGGAATGAATATCATTATCATCCTTGATTATGAAATAAATACAGTAAAGATCGTAAACGTCAACTGTAATATCTTGTCATCTGGGTAGTCCCGTCATTCTTCGTGGGTCACGTGACTCCCAATCATTACTGAACGTGATAATCAGCTTACTCAAATTTGCCTTCACAGTCATTTATCATTGACTTAATTGATATCAGTGTGCAGAAACTCTTCCCTGTGGCGTCTTAACAAAGTCAAGTTGAAGTCTGTTCATCTCATCGGTAAGCCAGCGGCCTGTTATCTAACAGCGACATAACCAGGTATGCTTTAGAAGACCGAGGACATTGTCAACGCGAACAGTCCCTGGTGCCAGGAGAACAGAACCCAGTAAGGTAACGCCATAGAGCCCTCTATCGAAAACAGACCCGCTCACAATAAAGTGATAATCCGCACAGAATGAGAATGTCAAGAACCTAACAAAGTCTAGGCTTACTGAGCAGAACAATAAAAGAACCTATTCCATTAGGAGTATCCCCTACATCCTCATTTAAAACTTACACGTCCACATACGTTCACCCCAAAACTGCATTCTACTATTAAAAGTTGGACTGGCTTTCACAAGAGTCTAGCACATCTCATTTAAGCCATTTTAGCCGAAAAAAGTGCTAACAGCTGGAGCAGGCAGTGGAGGTGAGAGCAGAAACAGCTAGAGAGGCCAACAAAGCTGCGCAATAGTCTGACATCTTTATAAGGGACTTGGGGATCCGGGTCTAGCAGATGGTCCCATCACCGACGCTACCAGGAAAGTACGACAAGACGACGCCAATTCCTAGACTTTGGCAAGATAAGTCTCTGTTCATTTCCGGAAGTATGTAAAGATTTATTACTATACTTAGTGTTTCACTGGTTGTTTTTAACTATTTTACACTTAATGTGGCTCCGACGTCTTCAATGTATGTGCAGCAACATAGAATGGGTTATGAAGGACAGACAACCATGGAAGATAATATCAAATTACCGAGATTATTAAATCGGATTGTGACAATCACTAAGTGATATTTGGCAGTACGACAGGACTGGTAATGGTACGAGGAGAGAAGCATCAGCAGGTCGTTTGTCTATGCGTGAAACAGATCCGCGTATTTTGACACAAGTCCAGAAAACGCTGCGCCGCCATTATTCCTGACGAATACCACTTGACAAGAAACACATGGCGCTTACACTCACGGGCGTCTGTCTAAAGAGGTTCTAAGAACTAAAACACAAAATTGTTGCGCTTCATGTTACTCATGTTGCTCGCAAAACGCGGCACCAAAAAAAATTTTTTAAAACATAAAGTGGGTATAAATTCGCATACAGTAATCCATACTGCACAACAAAGCATATAAACAAGTTAGAAATAAGCATGTGTGTGTGTGAAGGGGAGGTTGCAAACGGAGGATAAAATTGCTACAATTTTAAATGATTTTTCCCCCTGCTCTCGAAGCAATGTAGATATTTATTAAGTATTCTACAGGAAGTAAATATTGAAAAAAGTCTAAACATGGTTGTAAAGCATTACCAGCTTCTGAGTTTTTACACAAACACACGGAATCAACAGCGGACGAGAAAACGAAACACTACAAATCGAGCGGTGTTATGAGACTACTTTATGGTCATTGTCCACAGCGATCAACCAGCCGTTTCAGATGGCTGAATATGAGTGACTCCTGCAAACAGTTTTTCACACACCTGATCATCGCACAGCACAAGCACCTGCCGCCCGCTTCTACAACTCGCTAACCGGCCAAACGAACGAGCATCATGACAATACTGGTCACGGTTTGACTGTGAAGCAACCGTTTATCCGCATATTTCTAACCGCGGTCTCTTCTTCGGGAAGCGAGGGCGGGGTTTGAACTTTTCCTCTCTTTCGCATTCAGGACCATGGGGTTTTCTGATAAACAGACAACACAGGGATCGATCTAAGTTGCTGTGTAACGGCATCTTGACGGGGTTTCATGACACGAAGCCCCCTTCCTCTCAAAAATGCAGGGACTTGTTGGCACGGTTCGCCCTGCACATAGCGGCACCAGCGCGACCAGGCGTGACGAATCGAGATGCTTCTTGCCAGTCAAGTTCCTTGCGGAGCTCCAGAGTGAAGACTGCAGCAGTTCCGCAACATGTGCGCCTGATCCTCAGCTGAAGTTTTTTTTCCCCTTCAAACAGCGGCCGAGTGTATCATTAGCAAAGACCAGGCACGAAAAGAGTACACATACCTTTTTACCAAAGCTTCAAATAATGTGTCATCTTTCCCCTTTGAGGATGATCTGCATCAGTATTTTAGACTATATGCAAACGTATTAAAACATCTGTTCTTGATATTTATCATCTGCACACTACTATTAATTTCTGAGATAAGATAAAAGTCACTTTATTGTCCATAAACTTCGTATGATAGTAATGCAATATCGTTCAAGCTCTGTTTTCTTAATAGATGAAACTGTGTGAAATCGTGACTTTCTTAAAAATTACTTATTTTAGCATATCTCTCTCTCACACACACAAAAGTGAAATTTGAAAAGTCTAACAAAAGTTGGCAGTGACGTTGATGCCTCTAAGGATTTGGAGCGGTTAATAATTGGCTGACCACTTTTGTCATGAATTCATTTTTGTCCCCCAACACCAGCTTTCACCTTTAAAAGATTTTAAAAAATAATAAAAATGAGAGGAGAAAAGCGATGTCTTTAAATGCAATTGTGTCTTCTAATGAACGCGTGGAATGTACTTTATCTGCTTCAGGAGCGATGATGTGAATGTAGGGCAGGCTGGCACAGACCATCAAGAAAAATCAGGTAAACAAATCAAGCAGACTTAATACTGAAGTGAGATTAATCTTAAGCTACACGTGCGTGCAATTAGCTGCAACATGTCCGACGTCCCGTGGGCTTTTGCCACTCAGGGAAAACCCAGCAAATCATTTTCAAGAACTTTGAGTCACCTCAACTCCTCTCCAAATTACTGAAGAAACATTTTTCACACTGATTAAATGGTAGGAAAAAGCGTTGTTTACTTCAGTGAACATAAATGTTTTCGTATGTGAACAAATCAGTTAAACACGCTGAATTTTCAATCAAAAAAACCCAAACAAACAAAACAAAACAAAAAACAACAACAGCCAAAAAAACAACAACAACAACAACAAAAAACAAAACACACACACACAAAAAGAAAAAAACAAACAACAACAACAACAACAACAAAAGCCACCAACGGTAAAAGAATTGTAAATTCTCGCCCAATCCTATAAACACACACCAAATAGCGAACGTCATACTCATTCTCCTTTATCTGCAGTTAATAATGCTCATCGGCTCTGAATCCGTGGATCTGACTTCCATAGCACTACTACCAGCACATCTGAACTTTATTAACCAACAATTTGAATGAATCCCTAAAGACATAACGTAATCAGCATCAATACCTCTGGTTCAAATCGAACTAGTTTCGTCAAAACTTTAAATACACTTCTTTAATATGTATTTAGCCGGAAGAATTTACCGACACATAGATTTACTTACTTGAACAACTTTCACTCACATTTCTTCTACAATCTACACTCATAGCGATTTTCTGAGTTAGAACACACACACACATATAAAACCGGTAAACCCATGACGTCACGAATGTCCAATGATATGCCTACCTAAAGAACGATCATAGTTCTTCAAAAAGCTGCATTTTGACAATGGAAAACTTGTCCATATACATTCCTGATGGCATCATTTGTTTTAGGACTACTTGCAAATGAACGAAGGGAAAACGTTATTCACCCATTCTGCGAAATTTTGTAAAAGACACGTTGTGTATGTACTACTGTACGCTGCACAGTATTTAAAAGTCACTCTTAAAAACCTTTAAGCTTGAAAACTATCACCAATTTGTAATTTTTATTTACAGAGTCCACAAAAAAGGTCAAAGAACCATCGTTTAAATAGTTTACCATACTGAAAAAAAAATTATTAAACCTTGAGACGAGTGACTGAGCGCGTCTTGTTTCTACAATGAGATGAGGTGTTTCAAGCACACAGACCCACGATTTCGAACATACAACACAACACCTTCACCTAAAGACTACTTCGTTTGACAAACATTCTGACAATGGTTACGTCTTCAACGCGTGCACAAAAAAGCAAAACAAAGAAAGGTTTGCCGCTGTGCTCTTCTCCATCGACCACGAGAGCATGTCTTTTATACTGCGCATGACATCGTGTCACAGGAGGCTGCAAACAACTTGGACTTGTTTCAAAACTCCGAGCTAGATTCATTCCAACAGAAATTTCGTTTCGATAACACAGCTATATGAAGGCAGGTCCCTACCCTTTCCCTGGGCTGCACACTTTACTCAAATACGTTGCACCTGTCCTACTTTTTAAACCTGCAAAAGCAATAGGTCCTGCAAATCCCTTTGTTATCGTTGCCTCTTGGCTCTTGGCACTGCATCACCAAACACGGTTTAGCTTCTGTCATCGTCGGTTATAGCAGATCCCGCTATAACGGTACATGTAATGCGAACATGCAGCGCAGTCCTGTCACTACAGGCACGTGGCAGGACTTGTAGATCATGCGCACGTGCACACACAGTTTCAATTGTCATCGCTGACCGAAGAAATAATTTTGAAAACTTTCAACGAAATTAATAGTTGTCAACAAAGCAAACTGGAGAAATGATGAAATAATACAACTTGTACGAGGTCACAAAGTGTTGCATTTTTACTTTAACTATTTCCAAGTCTATATTGAGGAGCTTTGTTCTTTTTTACAGATTCTTATCTAATGACCTCGTAGAAATGGACTATAAAATCTGTGAACAGCCATTCATTTACCATTTGTGACTCCAAAAACCCAACCAAACAAAAAAAACAAAACAAAAAAAAAAAAAAAAAGAATTAAAATCAAGACAAAACACAAAAACGTTAGTAATCTACCTTCTGTGATATTATTTTTCTCTGCGGAAGCTTCTAGCACTGTCTGACAATTCATAAAGCATCAGCAAGCAATATCTGAATACATTTGTGACTCATTATAGATGCTGATAATTTGAACGTATTTTGTAGCTATTGTATCGGTGGATTTGCACTGCTTTCCTGGCTTGTGAGCTCACTGGATATTATGGTTTTCCGAGAAGCATTTAGCAAGTTACTACTCAACGAGCGGGAGAAACAATAACTACTCGTCTGTTTGGTCCGTCCTAAGACGGAAACTGTATTGTGCCTCGCTGACAGTTTTACAACGGGACTAAACTAGCACCGGCTACTGGTTTCATCTTTCATCATCCCATTCGTCATGCTGTCGACATAAGAGTTTGCATGTTGTGTGCTTGCGTCCGTGTATGTGTTCTTATTATTTTGTTTTGTTCATGTGTCTGTTGGTATAATAATAATGGGTATTTATAGCAGCAACGCGACCAAAATAGATCGCACTCACTGCGTCGACCAGTCATGATAAATGAAAGAACAGACAGTGGACTGGGAGGTACGTACACTGAAAAACATAAAGATGAGGTACAAGGGTAGAACGTAAAGCAATGAAGTTTTGAAGGGATGTAGGTACTGTAAACAGTGTAAAGATGGAGTCGTTACATGATGGTTAGCATGACAAACAGTACAGCAAGGGAGTTAAGAATAGTAATTCAGGGATAGTACTTTGATAACAATTGTTTGTAGAAAGAGCTTGAATGTAGCCTTCGAGTCAGTGGCGAATGTGATGTACAAAAGAGTTCCACTGCTCAGCTGCACAGAGGGAGAACATCCGTGATATATCTCTGTACAATTGTTTGCGGACATGTTTTTGTCTGTCTGTCTGTTGTGTGAGTTTGTGTCTTTGTATTTCTGCATTTCTTTTGTAAAGCACACTGAGCCTTTTGAAAGGCAAGGAAACGCGCTATATACATGTCTGCTATTATTTTACGTGTGTACTACTATTTGTATCATAATCACTTTAAAGCCCGGCAAAGGGCGTGTAGCTATTATGACATTCATAACCACCGCGTTCGCGAAGACTACACATCTTTCATTCAATAAAAGCTGAAAACGACTCGCCAATGTCAGATGGCGCTGACAAAACAATGAAGCACAAATGCACATTTGTTTCTTTCGAGTGTGATAGGTGTCTTCCGCTGTGCCAAACACGCTGCCAAAAGATGAGATGCATTGCTGCTATGATGCTGCAGAGTGGTCGACGACCGCAACAGGGAAAAAATCTACCTACATGCTTTTCGTAGTCAGCTTAAGTAACACCAGAAGTAACCAAGAAACAAACTAAATGATGCTACCTGAAACCCTGGAATCCATAATAATACTGACTCAAAATTTGATATTCACAAAATAGCATGCGTCAAGCAAAATAATAATACTGAATATTATGACATAGAGTAAGTTTACGCCAACTACTGATGTTTTAAATCTCTTTTTTTAATAAATGGGAGGAAACCATATTCTCGGAGTGGTACTGTATTTCCAAAAACAAAACAAACAAAAATGAGAAGGGGTGGGGAAAACGAGAGAGAGAAAAAAAAAAAAAAGGGGGGGGGGAAAATGAAGGGGAAGGAAGTGAGAAGAAGTCTAGCAGCACGAGGTTGGTGCAGACAGCAATCGATGAATAAACTTTCACCTAAGCACCTTAACATGGTTTCTTGCTGACAAGCGAAATTCCACGCGTCTATCGTGAAACTCATCTACCAAAGACCGATGCCAATATCCAGAAAATGTATTTCTTTACGCCATGAAAAATGCTACAGGGATAAAAATGATTCTGAAAAGTCAGGTACAACGCCACATGTAAATGTAAGCGTCACGAGATAAATTTTATTTAATCTTACTTCACACATAGAACAGCAAGGATAACGTCGGGAAATAAAGCGCAAGACCGATAGAAATGGCACCAACCGGATCATGGTCTATAGTCAGAAGAAAATTAGCAATTTACTAAAGCCTCAACATACCTATATCATGTACTATGTCTCCAAAGGAGTGGGGTAAAAGGACAAAAGGAATGCACGACAGCTGACCTGCCACTTTCCAATTCTTTAGGGAAAGATAAACAAGCTGCTTCATTACGAATCCTTTACCCCTGCAAAAGATATACTTCCAAAGTTTCGGCTATGAAAGAAAACATGCCTTTTGTTCAATGAGATTTCAAGCAAATATTTTTACCATTAAGAAAACGTCCTTCAAAAAATATTGAAAAAAAGAAGACACGAAACACTTCGGTGGACACACAACCACATCTTATTCCGGAAAAGAACTTTTCATTTCTCCTCTCAAATGACACTTTATTACTTGGAAGCGCACATTTCTAATATATTAATTTTATGAACTGTCTCTCTACATTCAGCAGAAGAAATACTTAACATTTGATTTTTTTTTTTCGCTTCGCGTTCACTTTGAGCTTAGTCTTTGAACCTGGAACAACGGATCTGTCACAATGAATTACCAAGTCAAAATAAAATAGAAATGCGAAAGTCATTTAAAACGATGAAAAGTAAAATAAACATAGCAGAACTCATGAGATAAATGCAAATATACTACTGCTATAGCTTCATACATACACATTCGTGGTGGGGTGGTCTATCCGCCTATAAAAACTCATGAAGCACATTTCTGAATACAGAGCGAAGACGGATACGGTCATGCGAGATGCCAAACGATTCAAAGTGATTGTTTGTACGCAGATAAGATCACGGTTTTCATGTCGATGGCAGTTACGGCAACTTCCGCTTGTTCAATCGAAAAGCACTAATCGACAGTTTTCTGTTCCTCGTCACCATCCGAACAGAGAAGTCAAGACAGCTTTTCCTTGTTGCCTGATTGCAGTATCCGGATTCGATGTCGTCAGCTTAATAAACCGCTAGTAACTCCGCCTCTCGCTCCGCCCCAAGGTTCGACCTTAGACAAACACCTCTTTTTGTCGAACAAGTCTCTTGTTCCTGCTAAGCAAATTCGGCAATTATTTCTTATTCGTTGACGCCGATTGTCTTCTGGTCAAAAAAGAAAAAAAAACCAAAAACAATACTGCCACCGAAATGGAAGAAGGCATCACATCCAGTGACAGGAACGATCCTCAAAACACAAAAAACAAAGTCTGACAGGAGAAGACATCAGGCAAGACAAAAAGATAAAGATCAATCACCTCAAACTATTACTCTTCCGTTCTTAATTCTTTTAAGGAATTGCACAATCGCAGTCGCGTGAACCCCAAAGTCATCTTTTTTCCATGATTGGTTCGTTGTAGATTAACGCATTGCTACTAAACTCGGGGTTTGTTATCGGTGCAGTCAGGCGAAGTGACTTTTCCTTTTTGCCCACAGTCTGCTCAAAGTCATGTCACTATAGAAGGTCGAGGGGAGGGGGAAACATCTAATTAATAAACACACAGCAGTAAGAGGCCTGAGTACCGCTCACTGAACGCGTCTCGATCCACGAAGACGAAGTTGCATCAGTAGATGAAGTCCAAATCAAGATCCATTCTGCAACTCTGTCCATGGCCGCCTTTTGATGGAATGCAATGTATCTGTCATATCCCCGCTAGACACTTCCACAGTTTTTGGCTATGAAAGAAAGCATGCTTTTGTTCAATGAGATTTCAAGCAAATATTTTTACCATTAAGAAAACGTCCTTCAAAAAATATTGAAAGAAAGAAGACACGAAACACTGCGGTGGACACAAAACCACATCTTATTCCGGAAAAGAACTTTTCATTTCTCCTCTCAAATGACACTTTTTTATTTGGAAGCGCACTTTCTAATATATTAATTTTATGAACTGTCTCTCTACATTCAGCAGAAGAAATACTTAACATTTGATTTTTTTTTCGCTTCACGTTCACTCTAGATACACTGCACGCCAGACACAGGTTGTCAGTCCCATCATTCCGCCACAACGAACTGGACTTCAAGATCCTCTCACCTCGCCTCTTTTGAGCACTTATGGGGTGACCGCGGGGACATTACACTAGCATGTCTTGGAGAAGAATTCTCTCTCAAACCTCACTACTCCATATAGCAAAAGGCCATCTTGCACACACGGGGCCTTCATAATCGAACGCACAGCAGAATACTTTGTGTGTGTGTGAGATGGTCATGTAAAAACCAGCTGGGTTTCGATTTAAAAGAAAATGTGAACTGTTAAATGAAAAGCAAAGACAATACAAAAGACAAAGTTTCACGAACTCCCTAGCAATAAGGGGGAAAAAAACATTCGCGAAGGAAAAAATGATTATCTCTTTGCACTACTAGCTTTATTTCTTTAAACTTGATTTAATTCACTATGATAGCAATGAATATTGACCTGATTTCATAAACAAGAACTGAGCAAATTGGTATGAGCTAAATAGGTGCTCATTACCATCAGCGTGCATGTAAGTGACAGACCAACTGTGTTCGGGCATTCCACTTCAGTGCATTCGGTTCTTTCATCTGCACATCGTTCCGTTCAAAGGGATTCCTGCTTAAACTCATTAACCTATGTATAACATTGCAAAATATTTCCCCAAATAAAACAATACATATATGTAACAAAAAATTATATGTAAAGCATCCCTGACCCCTACGTGGTTGAGTGCAACTACACGGCTGCCGTTAACGCCGGAATTAATCCTTCGTGTGGTGGTATAAACAAAAAGAGACATAAAACCACGACAACTGTCACATCTAATATTATCCCAAAACCCAACACAACAAAAGGTGCAGCGGTATGTATAAAGCTATGAATGTTTCTACTGACTGTCGCGATGACTGACAGATGTTTCACGCTTTAACCAAAGGTTTCTACTTACGAAGGCATTTCTCCCCCCGTGTATCAGACCCTCGGTTCTATGGCACAGATAGCGAGCAGGGCCATTGACGTAACAAGCGCAATGGAAACGAGAGGCGGATGGCTTCAGCCTTTTGCTGCTGAAGTCTGGACACAAGTCCCGGTGTCTGTCGATGTTTCAGACTTTGATCGACTACCCCCGCCTCTGTGTCGGGTCTCATCTAACAAAAAAAGCGGACTGTTTCATCGATCCTGTCTGGAACTACAGTCTCTCTTGTGAGTACATATAGTCCTTCAGTGTAAAAATGGCCGAAATTCCCGCCGAGCCCGTAACTTACAGGTGGATCAAACCGAGAACCACTGTCCTGCGTAATGTACCCGTCGTAGTCCGTGATAGGTTATACGCATCGCAACCGTTACAAGCCAGTGATGGACGTACCCCTACTGTCAGTTTCATCGATAAAGTGAAAATCATAATCAGATTAAGCATATTAATAAATTAACATATAAATGGCAGCTCAATACTACAATGTCTTTAAAGCAAAACCATAGATGCTTCACAGATAGATCGATGTATATGAACTGAAGTCCAAATGAACAGTCGTACCTCGTTAGTTAGTCGAGTGCCCAAGTTGCTCTTCGTTTCTATCAAAATATATCCCAGCTGAATCAAGCAGCAGTGAAGCACAAGATGGTAACTCAAAAGACACAAGGAAGCGATATCATTTCTCTTCCTGGTCGTAAATTTGGCATGACGGTTTGTGAGGGTGGGGGCAAGGAGGAGACAAGGGATTGATGGTGCGAGGGGTAGGGGACTGCAAAAGGTAGGGTGTATTCATATGGGACTGAGCATCAAACAAAGTAACAAGATCAGATGTACGTAATGAGACAGAAACAAAACATATCCTCCTGGCCGTAAAACACAATCAAGGGATGGGGGAAGGGGAAGAATATGCAATGATCATTTCAAAAGAACACATCTAATATGAACATCCCGATTCCTGCCTTGTCATCTGCAGCAAGTGGAGAGGTGGGCACAAATCCTACATGTGTAAGTCATTTTTTTCCAAATCTCTGGGCTAAGCTAAATGCAAAATACTTGTTTCGCCAAAATTAGTGAAACATATCTTCTTTCTCAAACAGAAGGGGGTCATTCATTTGGAGAAATACTATTTTGTGCCAAGCTCAATCATCTGGAAAAACTGCACTCTTTGACACTTTATACATTTACTGGCTACATTAAGTTTTCTTTTTTAGATTGATGTGTGAGAAAAAAACCAAAGACTACACAGTTCAGTGGAAGTTAGAGGTGTTTTAAAATAAAAATATTAATATTACACAATAGCAGCACAAAATTTGAAGAAAAAAAAAAAAGAAGAAAACTGTTTCGTTTTTCAACAGTGCTTGTGTGCTATGCCTTTTAGCCTGGAGGTTTTGAAGAAAGATCTAAGTTTCAGTGCTGCAAACCAATGTTTCCTACTGCACTGAAATACCTGTAAATCTAAAGAAAATTTGCCATTTGAGCTGAGGAAGTAAATAACTTGGCATTGAAAGCTGGAAAATGGTTAGGTATAAGAGGTTGTATTGTGTAATAAACCACACATCAAAGCTGATATTTTGTCCTTACTTGCTATCAGGTCTGTGATATCCACATACAATAAAAATGGATAAATGTCTTGGTAATAATACAAAATACATTAATATACAGTGATGTTCAATCCCCCCCCCCCCCCCTTACTGCAAATGTTCATTGAAACTGCCAATATTTTTTATTAGGTAGGTAACCCCCCTCCCCAACATTTTATGGTGGGAAATCCTGAAAATACAGTCATGATAAAATAATAAACAAAAACTTGCTTCACAGAATCTGACAGAATGTAGAATGAACTTGAATACTGTCTTTGTCTCACTACATTTTAATGCCTTTCCCTTTCCCCAAGTAAATGATAGTGCATCTCACTGAGAAATGTAAAAGCATATTATTTTGGAGACTAGTGACTTCTTTTCCTATTTGTTTGTAACTGTGACATGCATCAACAACAGTGGTCTATAATTTTACCTTCTGAGCCAAAAGAGATCAATGGCATGGAATGTGACTGATCTATTTATGAGCCTGAAGTATACATCAGTGGTCTAATTAAACATGTTTAAATGTAACGTGGCCACTTGCATCTCTGGCAGAAGCCCTTGGTACATCTCCAAACTCAGCCCCATCTATACACCCACTTCAACCTCTTCGCTCATCTTTTGACATCAAGCTTCTGTGAGTCCCACTAAGACGCATGGACAGAGGTTGTTTTCCTACCAAGCCCCATCAACTTGGAATGGATTACCCATCAGCATTCGCCACTCTGATTCTCTTACCACCTTTAAGTCCAAACTTAAGACACATCTTTTCAGAACAACTTCACTGTGACCCTGTCCTGACCCTGAGCATGCATGATGTATGACTGTATTTACTTTGTGTATGAGTAGTATCTGTAGTATATATGCTAATATGGGTGCATGGTTGTTTATGATCTAGTAATCTAGTTGATTATGATTTATGTAAAGAGCTCTGAGCAAAACAATTTTTGGAAATGTGCTATATAAATCGTCCTGATTACTATTATTATCATCTAAGCCTTTCCATTTATTTACTTTTTTTATCTTTTCCAATTCCACAATGTGATCCTATGACTTTGCTTCAGAAATCAAACATAGACAAGCACAAGATTACTTTTTACAATGAAAATTATAAGGTATCTTTTTGAACACACATTTTGAGGAAAATTTCAAGAGCAAGAATGCCTTAGATTGGAGTGTTCTAGTGCCCTTGCTGCATGAAACAGCTGACAAACCAATTTCCAACAGGTAAGAGAAAACAGAGGGGACTGTGCTCCAGAACATTCTCCCCTAGAATAAAGCATTCTTCTCTAATTTCACTACATTGCAAAGGTTAGACAACTTATACTGATAAACAAACATTTTTGTCATAAATGTAACTTTGTTAAATGTTAAAAAATAGTAAATCATTTCACTTTGTGACTTCTCTGCCTTGCTTGTTTATATTTATTAATAACTACATTTCTCAAGATCAACTTATTGAATTTCTAAAAATCAAAGTATTACTAAATAAAAATAATGGTTTCCTCCAATACAAAAAATGAATTTCATTAATAATAAATAAGATAATAAATAAATGTTTGATTTCAGGACAAAGGCACCAATATCAGCAAAAAAAAAATTTAAGATTATTCATGTTATGCAATTTCTTTAAAATTTAAAAGATTACTGAACAAATGTGAGCAGTGTGGACATAATGTTACTGAAAAAAGGGAGAGAACCCAGAAGACAGCGCTAATTATAACATTTTTCAAGATTTTCCAGGATCCTATATAACAAATTTTGTGAAACAGCTTATGCATTCTACTGCAAGGTGATTGGAGGACTTTCTATCTTCTTCTAATTCATCTGTATATTGCATAAAAGCCATCTTTCAGTCCATCTAGTAATGTTAGTCTTTCTCATTTAATGAAACAGTGCAAAATTCTATCAAAAATATTAAATAAAAAAAGATCAAAATTAATTGCATATTCTTCATGCTAAGAGATAAATTATTCCATAAAGAACCATAATTTATTAGGAAAAAGACTGTTAATGTAACTGTTATGAATTTAATGCAACATATGTTTGTGATAAAGATGTGTTAGCAGAGCTAAGTTTGTGGTACAAAAAGCTTTAAGAAATTTACAATTTAATACAGCATCTGAAAATGATCTAGGTTTATGTAAATCCTCAAGTAAATTTAAGTAGACTGCAAGTAATGTTTTCTTGTATTTACAACATACTGGACCATTATTTTTTA
This sequence comes from Pomacea canaliculata, assembly GCF_003073045.1. Lineage (NCBI taxonomy): Eukaryota > Metazoa > Mollusca > Gastropoda > Architaenioglossa > Ampullariidae > Pomacea > Pomacea canaliculata. Next base: position 11,198,283 of record NC_037590.1, read on the forward strand.
ATGTTAAATTTTAAAGTATATTCTTTGATGTTAAATGATGAAATAATGCATTTCATTTCAACACTAAATAACTTTCTACAACGTCTAAGCTGTGAATTACAGTATATCAAGTATGATCTACACTGTAGAAGTCCCCCCACCCACCCGAAGCTATTCCCTTCAAACACCACCGATTAACATGGCATTAAATTTATGTATTCTTAAACCTTCTAAACAGCTATAACAAATATAATATGGCTTATCACAGATCAAAGTAAAAATGCCCTTGCTATGGCTGTGGCTTAGAGTAAGAATGAATGAAGGGAAATAACTCTTACTTTTAATCATTTGAATCAGCAACCACTGCAAAGATTTCAACAGCCTCTGTATAATTTATTAATAACAACGTGAAGTTTCACTGGGCATGTTCTTATAATATCCCAGGACTTACACAATTTTGTCAATCCACTTATATAATTTTTTCATCTGACTTATTACTGTTCATTAAAGTTGTTTTGAGTTTTAAACAAGAAAAGGCGATTTTAACACAAATCCCTCAAAGATACAAAAAGGGAAAAATCAGCAAGAGCTTTAGTCACATCTGTTAGTCAGCAATGCAATCTATAGCTAGCAATCTTCATTGTGAACAGGCAAAAGTTGCTTATCATTCACAAAAAAATAACAGTAGCCCTCTAGCCTTCTGGTCATTGCGAAGTGACACATTAGTGACAGTATATATCTTATGAAATATTTTTGTGAGGACGGTGTCCATCTACTTTCCCCAACTACTTTTCCTCCCCCAGCTGTCTGTGGGTTAGATATTCATTCAATAGCTGGGTCAGCTGGGGGAAGTATGATGTGCCATATCATTATCAACCAATTAGTATGCACATCTACAACCTTGGACACAGGCGACCTAACTTTTGATCTATTCACTCCTTAAAGATTTGATACAAATGCAGGAAAACATTTGTGTTGGTGACCCTTTAGGTGCTGGAAAAAGCACTACTTGGCAAATATGTTTTGCTAAGAGAGTAGATTGTGGCATAAAAGCATGAAAAAATTTATGCGGGTAAACATTAACAAAAGAAGCGGCACTATGTTTAGTTTATAATCACTAGATTATAAAAGGCAATTACAGACTGTTTTGCTATGCAGTTCAGTCAAAAAAGAACTGCCAGCTTTATTTAGTCTAGCAGAAAGAATTATGATTTTAACCTTAAACAGAGAGCAATGCCCTGTTTATGCCACTTCATCTCTTTCAAAAATGCATGCAAGATGGATGTGGTATGTATCTGTAGATCTAAAATTTTTATAATAGACTAACATCTCACTTTAAAAGGGATCCCCTTACTACAATATCCTTATGGAAATATTTTTGATAAAAGATCATTGGCAGCTCAAAGACTACATATGGAGCTACGAGGAACTGGCAAAGCTTGGAAATGAAAAAAAAAAAAGCAATTGTAATTGAAGATTAAAAATACAATTTTGGGAATATTTATCATGTCAAGCGATGTAGATGCCCCATGTTAGCTTTTACCATTTAATGGTAGCAAGAAGTGATTCCTGATGGCTCACCAGGGTGGTAACTGCGCAAGGGACAAATTTCTTTAATGGCTACTTAAAAGATATATTGTTCATTTTGCTCAGTTGCATGACATTTCTAATGCTGAATATTTCAAAAAAACTCATGAAGATCACTTTTATTATATTAATTAACCAATGACTAAAACTAGAGAGTAATTTAAAGTGAAAAAGAAGCTTATAACTTCAGACATTTTTCTTTAATAATGTATTAAACAGAGAAACCAAGGCAAGCAAGGCCTCATTCTCTCCCCATCTCCAACAGAATAAAATTATAGAAAACACCAAATGCAGTTGCTGAAACCGAGATAGTGATAGTATGTACATTGTAAATGTTCAATGGAATCTCCCCATGTCTTATCGAAAGCACATTACAGAAAAATATCTTAATAAGAGATAAGACAAATAAGACAAAAAGGAATATCTACTTGGCCGAGTCGATAATTCTGTGAAACTGAAAATAACCAATTAAGAAGAAAGTGTGAAGTGTGCCTTGTCTCATTTTCCTGCTTTCAATTACACAACAGCTAACAATGCAAACTACTTAATTGGCAGCTCATCCCCTGGGTTCTCTTTGCAGTAAGCTTTATGCCATTTTACCCCTCTAGATTTTAACTTGTTGATTTCAACTCTTATCAAAGTTTCTAAAATCCTTTAAAATAAATTAAAGGTCTCAATGGGACCTGATTAACAATAGGGGCAAAGATGTGGTTCAACACGTCTAGAACATGGGATGAGGAGGGGGGGGAATGGGGTTGTATGCTATGCCAGCAACTAAGGCTATATCACCGCAAGGCAGCCAGCCCTGTAAACAGATGTCACGTGCAGAGAAAGAACAGCGTGCCTGAGACGAGAGTTGAACCCAGGACAGCCAACCTTCACTGTATTGGTGACAGGTGCTAATTGTTGCGCCACCGCAGCGCCTATGGGATGAGGAATGGATAGCTTCATTTTCATCTGCTGCTTTTACATCTCCAAATAAATCAAATAATCCTTGCTGCTAGGAGGCAACGTGAACTTTCCCACTCCCACAAGTCTTGAACTGACCTGTTTTGAAGCTGAAGACACTACCAAGATTTGTTATTATTAAACATACCAAGATTCATCACCCCTCTTGCAGTTCATATTCATTTCATATAAATTTTGCAATGATTATAAAAGTGATGAGTCAATAATAAGTGAATGATCCCCAACATTTTCATCCCTATCCTCAACCTATGACAATCCACAGTCTGAAATAAAGTAGATGAAAGCGCAAACATCAACTATAAGCTAAGTAACATCGATGGTCTTGTCCATTATTATGAAATATAAGATTTACAATGCTATATAAAATTAATAATTAGTGTTAAAAAGCCATTACTTTATATGTGCACTTTGAAATAGTATTGCTGTTAGTACTGTTTGCTTTTTTTGTGTGCCTAAGTTACACACCACAGACAAAGAAAGATACCAAGCTAGGATCAAAAACAACTGCTGCATTATGGATACATACCCTTCTAAAGATCTAGATGTTTCCACTGACAAACAGCACCTTAAGATCTGGCTGATTTATGCCATCTTCCCACAGGGACATCTGTAATGCAATTTAAATTGACAGATAAAAATAACAAAGAGGTGATTACAACAACTAGCTTAAAAATATGAATGAAGTAAAGAAAAATGAGTATTTGAAGTCTGAAAACATAAATCGTATAAACAATAAAATTATTGAAATAAGATGATATTTAACCCAGACAAAGAAATTCCTGCACAATTCTGTTTGAACATGACTGCACTTCAGTACGAAAACAGTGCTAAAAATCTAATTTACTTTATTCTTATAATTTGTTTCTCTTTTATGTCATAAATAAACACTGTTATACGAATGAAATAAATTATGTTTTCTTTACAACTAATGCTAAAGGAAAATGTTAAACTTACTTCAAGAACAGTTAGATATGTCATATATTTTAAAAAGTAGACAAATACTCATTACAGAATTTTCAGAAAAACTAGATCCTAAAGATTCCTTGTATATATATATAAGGAAATTATCGCAATTATATTTAAGCTCAGTGCTAACATGTGTTGTGCAACTCAGAGGCCAATTCAAAACAGTAGTCTGAGGACCAGCCCTAGTGAAATTGTTCATCCTTAACCCTATCTCTGACAGTAGAAAAGCAACAATGCCTCTCAGACAGAAATAAAATACGTTTTTTTTTTTAGAGCTGTAATGTGTCACATAATAAAACGATACACAAGGAAAAAGAAAACATGCAGTTAATTTATGCATAAAAGGAGGAAGTCAGGTCGTGAACTCGTAGTTGTAGACTGATAGATAACATGCAATTATTTTTTATTGCAATAATTTCTTAAAGTAGAAGCTTTTGCATTCAGGTATTAACTAAGCTCTTTAAAACAGTTTAATGGAATAATCGTGAATATGCACTATGGACTTCTGCTCTCTCTCAAATCTGTGGTTTTAAAATGTATATATATATGTATGCAAGAAACAGGAAGTGCAGACGAGATCTTTGGGTTCTTCAATTGTGAATGTACCGAGACTTCAAACCACATTAGTTCTTATATTTTCCGTTGTTTTCATGTTACGACATTTAAGAAAATACGAACCCATAACTTTCAGGATGCGAAAACCCTTTCACAAATCGTTATGCACACGCATATCATCCTGACAAACGCCGTCTTTAACCATGTAAATAGGGCGCCATATTGCGGTACCCCGGATGACAGCAGTATGACGTCAGTCCTGGATTTCGCAGGCTTTAGAAAAGTAGGTTACAGGCTAAGCCAATCATCATTCCAGAAAATTCTTATATGCGTTAAACGTCAGTAGAAAGGCTACAATAGAGAAACGTGTTTCTCTACGTGTAATCGTCATTTCCGGTAGCGTAAATGGCCGCTTCCTACTATCGAAAAACTGTGAACTTGCTACAAACTCTCGGAAAGACATGAACGTGTGCATTAGTTTTTCATTTTTTGTGAGTATGGTTACAAACACCAAAACCCTACTCCGTGCAAAATTTATAGTAGATATACATTTCAGTTTAGCAATCCTTTAGTTTGAATTTTGCGTTTGCTATCCACTTAAACAGAGTTCCGATTGTATACTTCAGTGTAGTGGCAGCTCAACTTATTTGTCTCACTGCGTTTGTTTTTCTCTCTTACACATATCCCGAACATTGACAGATTTGTCTCACGTGCGAAACAGCCGACGTATATAAGATGTCCTAAGTCCTTTAGGATGCAGCAGATCTTATGTCAATGAATATTAATTTGTACCGCCTGTAGATGATTTTTCTAAAATGCAAAATAAAGGAATCTGGCGTTTGCATTTGAATGAAACTGTTAGTAAAATAAAGTTATCTTGTACAGCAGTTTACATGTTACCCTTGTCACTTTATTGTCAAATTCATGTATGTTCAGAGGATACTGAAAGGAAGACATGTAAAGGTTGACTTTTGTCCTCCTTCAACGAACGCTCTCATGTCGTCTGCTTTTCTTCTTGTCGATTTTTTTGCTGCTCCTTACTAGATGCAATTGACTTTGTGATCTCTTTCTCTCTTTCTGAATGTGAGGTAGTACTAGTAGGTCATCACTATGCAGTGCTGGTGTTAGTAACAGTATATATATATAGAAACACATCATACTCCACATTATATACAGGCTGTCTATTTATGGCCTCATAAAGAGCAGAGCAGTATGCCTCCAAATAATGTGCAGTGATTAGTGCTATCTTTTTCTTTCAGCACCAACAAAGTATGAACACACAAATACACATGTTAATATCAGGGCTTCTGCTAAGGCAAAATTCTTTGGGGTCCCAGGGACCCCATCTTCAGATTTTTAAGGGGTCCCTGTTCTTCGCCCAAATTTAAAGGGGACCCCATTGACGAAAATTGAAGGGGTCCTCCGAACTTTTAATGCGTACTGTACACAATTTTTTGCATAAGCAGAAGCCCTGAATATAATGAATGACTTTCATTCATCTCAAATTCTAAAGTAGTATATTTTATATTTTAAAAAAACCTTTCAATTATTCAGGTCATGGAATTTTGAAGACACATCATTTGGAATAGAGAGGGTGCTGGAAGATCTTTGATAATGGCTGAGGCAAAACAAGGAACGGAAAAGAAGATAGTAAAGAAGACACCTCATGATTTTATCTTTGGAAAATTCCTTGGAGAAGGCTCATTTTCAACAGTATGTATACTTCCTTTTGTTCTTAATCATGCTTTAAAGGAATATGTTTTAGTTTTTATGTTTTTTAATTTTTTTTTAATGACACTCGTGATTTTCTTATTTGTTGTTGTCTTTTGATTTTACTTCAAAAATCACTTTCACAATTTTATAAACTAGTTAATACAGAATTTCTCCTCTATCTCTCTTATTTCTAAATGCTTCTTTTTGATGACAAGGTGGCATAACATTCTTCTAGGTGTGTCTTGTCTTTTCACACAAAACAGTAAGAATAAAAATGTAGCTGCAGCATAATTATGAAATATTTCTTTCAGGTTACATTGGCTAAAGAAGTGAGCACAGGCAAAGAATTTGCAAGTGAGAAACGAGACTTTGTCACTTGTTTAGTAATAGGAATGTATATAATCTATTGTGTCATAAAAAGAACACATTGAATGAGACATCCTTACAGATTACAACGGGGAAAAGACACTCACACAGATGTTTGTGAGCATGGAAGGGGTTGTCAGAGGCATACACACACAGTAAAGAATAATAAATGCTTTGCTTTATTACCTTTCTATGGATTTATGCAGATTAAACAAAGCTGATCTAATTAGTGAGGAGACCTTGCACACTGTAAAAAGAAACAAAATGGAAAAAATAGAAAATGAAACAAAACCTAGACTGGAAAACAAAACCTAAGTTTTGAACTTCCATTGTGATTTAACTCATTTACTAGCTGCCTACAAGATTGCAGCTAATATTACATGGGGATCAGGGAGGTCTTTCTTTTATGACTGCTAGATTTCATTATCAGTCTTGATTAGCTGTAGGAGTACCTGGCAGTATTACTAACTCTTGCTAGGTTTTTCAGTTCTCAGGAACATGTTACATGTTCACAAAAATACAGAAGGCATCTCTGATTTGTGATCACATATGACAAAGGGCAGAAACTGAAAGCTTATATGTGTATTTATAATAGTCATTTCTATCAACACAGTAAAAGTCTGTAACAAGCAGCACCTCATCAGGGAAAGGAAGAGTGAATATGCCATGCGAGAGAAAGCTGTCCTTACCATGGTTAATCATCCATTCATCATAAAGCTCTTCTACACATTCCAGGATGTTGAACGTTTATGTATCCTTTTGCCTATACAAAACTCTTTTAATGAATTCTTATTTCTCTTTTTGGCTGTTTTTTTTATGTTTGCACATTTTCTTCGATCTGTATTAATAGTACCTTGACAAGCAATAATAGATTTTGTTTTAGAGTATACCAGCAAAAAAGACTTGTCTCATTATTTAAAGAAACTGTCATCCTTTGATCTTCCTTGTTCCCGTTTCTACGCAGCAGAAATAGTAGAGGCATTGGATTACTTACAAAATGTTGGCATTATCCACAGGTTTGTATATAAAAATAATGGGATAGTATTATAAGCTACACAACAATAGAGCACTGGTATTTTCCATGTCTTGAGCATAAAAATCAGAAGCATAGTATTAATATCTACAACCGTTTGATATTTGTTAATGTCACTTTTGTTAAAGTTATACAAAGATAAAGAGAGTACCTTTCTTTTTCTGATGCTTCAGAACAAATGAACAATAATTTCTCATAAACAGGTTTTTCTTTTGCTTGAAAATGATAGCTAAAGCTTCTGTTAAAAGACCTAAAATTTAGCCTACATACTAACCATAATAACCAAAATTATGTTGAATCTTACAGTGATCAAGTTTTTCTCACAGGAACCTCATAAAATGTCCAAAATATACCAAATCATTAAATGATAAGATTGATTTTTTAAAAATACATTTTTCTTAATTCTCATGCAGGGATCTGAAACCTGAAAACATTCTTTTGAGAGAAAGTATGCACATCATGATAACTGATTTTGGGTCTGCCAAAATCCTCAAGAATGATGTTGTTGATGGAGAAGGCGGAGGTTTGTGCCCTTTTGTTGTTGTTACACTATGTTTTGATATATTTATCTGGGTTTGACAGACTTGTTTCAAATAAGCAACAACCGATATAAATGTCATTCTACTAGTTTGCAATGAGAACCAAACCACCGTGAGATGATAATAGATAATACTTAAAGGTATAGTGTGCAATAAGGTTAGGTCTGTTTTTGACTTTCTTGCCTTGTAGAAAATCCCAAGGGGAATGGAGATGGTGGAAGACGAAAATCATTTGTTGGAACAGCACAGTATGTAACACCTGAAGTCCTTGCGAGCAATAAAGTCTATTTTAGGTAAGTTAACTTTGATCATGTGGTGTAAGCATTTCAAGGGGTGAAATCTATTTTGGATGTACAGTTCTTGGTTTTCTAACAAATACAACATGGGCATTAGTTTTGGTTTTTTTTTCAATTCATGAACAATAAAGACTTAAAATGATGGTATACTTGCTAAAGCTTTTGCCAATCTATTTTGAGTAAATCAGAAATAGATACAGAGCTTTTACCTATTGGTCAGTTATGCAAGTATTGTTTAGATTTTTTTTTATTTGTTGTGGAACATAACTTATATTTTATGATACCTCTTGGCCTCTACCCCTTCTCTATTCATTACAACTAATGCATATGCTTATTGGTTTTCTCTACAGCTCTGATCTTTGGGCCTTAGGATGCATCATTTATGAGTTCTTGGCAGGAAAACCACCCTTTTATGAAAAGTTAGTTGATTTCAGTAGATTATTAACATTTTTTGCTTCTATTTATTTACTATTTTAAATGTTTTCTTAATGAATAGGATTTGTACATGTACAAAGAAAGAAAAAAAGAGAAAGAATTATTATACATAATTATCCTAAAAATTAGGATTTATATATAATAGTGCATTTTCCCACATGGATGCAAACTCAGTGCATTTTACAATAAATAAGGGGAAGTAGATTATGATGCTGTATGAAAGAGATAGGCATCATAATTAGGCCTACATCTTTTTGTTGATTTTTCGAGAGCATCAACAGTATTGATAGATCCAAATTGCTATACATCCTTTTAAAAAAGGGTGTCCATGGAAGAATGTTTTAAGCACTACATAATATGTATAAAAATGTGATAGCGGCTGTTAAGGTTGGATCTCAAATAACTGACTACTTTGATTGTATATCCAGTGTCAAACAAGGGTGTGTATTAAGCCCTTTACTTTTTTCTATATTTCTATCTGAGCTTTGGTCAGACCTAACATTATGTGGTGTACATGGTATTGATGTCCTGGCATTCCACTTGGGATCTCTCTTTTGATGTATGCTGATGACATTGCTATTGTTGCTGATTCCAATTGCAATTCATGAGATCCAACTTTGTGTGTGTGTGTATAGGTAATGCAGATGCACACATATTTGGGACATGAGAGAAAATAGTAAATATATCAGTTAAACAAAAACCAAAGATATGAATCTGAAAAAAAAAAATTAGAAAAAAGTAACTGCAGATCAGCTCTGTTCTGCATGTTGAGTCTTTTCAGTTTTGCATTTGTGCTCTATAATTTATAATATGTTTGTTTAAGGCTTATGAATTGTACTGATTTTCAGAAGCGAATACAAGACATTTAAAAGAATCTGCAGCCTTCAGTATGATATACCAGCTTGTCTCAACACAACAGCACAAGATCTTGTCTCAAAACTATTGGTATTAAAATTTTCAGCACTGATTATTAGATTTTACTTTTTTTGAATTACAAAATTGTTTTCAAATAGCAAGGTAGAGTTCACTGCATGCTATTGACTGACTGTTCTGTGCTAGCATTGATGCATGAAATAGTATTTTTCTTCACTGAACTGCCAACATTATCATTGATACCACTTAATAATGCTAATAATAACAATGAATTCTATAGCACCCTTCCCCATCATCAAGGCAGGCTCAAAGCGCTCTAGAAAAAAAAACCCCGATAATATTTACTTCTAGAAGTATTTGTCAGTTCTGGAACCAAAGTATGAGTTATCACCAAGCAGACAAGAAAATCTGCGGAGCAATAAACCCATTTCTCATCAGGGGTATAGTCAATGTCCTTGCACACTTGCAAATTCGAGGGCAGTCCGGTGGTGTAACGTTTAGCACCTGTCACCAATACAGTGAAGATTTCTGTCCTGGGTTCAGCTCTCATCTTGGGAATGCTGTTTTTTCTCTGCATGTGACATCTGTTTCCAGGGCTGGCTGCCTTGCCACAATATAGCCTTAGTTGCTGGCTTGCCATAAAACTCCAATTCATCCCCTCTTCCTTGCAATTTCTAAAAAATAATAGTAATAATCATCAGTGTGCTTGCATAGTCTGGCTCCCCAGCTAAAACCAGGCTCACACTTAAGAAAATTATGACTAAATTCAGTGTTCATAGGGAAGCAACCACTTCTTTAATAACTTTAATAAATGTTTTAAAATACTGTTCACTGAATCTTTTTATTTAATGTCCATTATAATAGCATCAGTTTATTTAATCTCCTTGTGCACTCACAAATTTCACTTTACAGAGTAATGGAATTTTATTTGTCTGATCCTTACCAGGTTCTGGAGCCTGAGGAACGTTTAGGCTCTAAAGACATGGGAGAATTACGGGCTCATCCATTTTTTGAGGGCATTGTGTGGGAGGGTCTTCCTGAGCAGCAAGCACCCCAGTTGCTGCCTTATCTTCCAGCCACTGAAACGAACCCAGAGATGTGGAGCAGTCAATCCAGAGTAGGCTTTGCTAGTAGACACTAAAAAGAAAAGCTGGACGTGAAAGTTTCATGATAGATATGCCTGTAATACAAATCAAAAATTACTTGAGCCTTTATGAGAAAGAAGTTTGTTAAAATACAAAATATGTGTTGATGAAAAATGCTGTTGTACTAACACAGCAATTTTAAGTTATGATCTTATCATTGTGTACTATTAAATTTCAGTAAGAACTTTAGGAGGGTTAATTATCTCATGCAGTAAGACGGTGTATAGTGTTAGTCTGATGGTGCTGTTGATGTGTCTTTGTGTGTGTGAACAAAGGAGAAAGAGCACATGTTCTTTACGCTGCAGAGGAGACCATTACCTGTAAAAATATTTTATCTGGCTTTATTTCAGACAGGCCTTGATGATCAGCGTTTGGCAGAGATAATTATTGGCAATGATAACATACATGAAAAAGTAATCCCACAAGAACAAAAGTGAGAGTTACCAAAGTCTTTTGTCTCATTTTTCTCCCAACTTGGTGCTTAGTTCTTATTACACATTATTACTACTTTTACACAGTAAGTTGCACTATTGCAGGCAACAAAATGAAAGCAATCAATTTGTAAATCATTTTGCACATTTTCATTAAAAAAAATTTTTTTTTTTTTTGCATCAAAGCCAAGATTAAACTCATAAAAGGATGTATAAACTGTTCATTGTTCATTATCAATCAGAACCAAAAAAGAAAAAAAATGTGTTAAAATTATTGTCACAAATATCCAGTGCACCCTGAGGCTGAAAAGTTTTTAAGAAGTTTCAGACTGAGTTTTTATCTTCACACAAGTGTGATTACATATTTTGCAACTCAGTAAAGTGTAGCTGTGTTTTCCGCTATAAATACTGCACACACACACACAAAAATAAATAAATATCTTGTTTGTAAAATCAAGAGTGTTTTTTTTTTTTATATCTCGCATTTTGACATAAGTTGACAGCAGCATTAGTTTTGTTAAATATGCAAGTTTATGACATTTGGACAAAGTGATTTTAACTGGAGGTCACATATCTGTGTAATTAACTCTTGTAGCACACAATACTTTTAACATTGAGCTTATTTTCTTAATTTGGCTGCCTTGTTCTATAGATTGAATAATTGACTTTACACTTTTTGAAAAAATGTCAGGTTTTACAATTAGTTTGTTTTTTTTTAATTTGCAGGCATACATATTTTTATCATTGTTGGTTCACTGGACTTAAATAGTTTTTGTTATTTTTGTTTCTGTCAAAGAGTAAACCTCAACAGTAGTTGGAAAACTAGAAAAATAGAATTTGATTTTCTTTTGAAAAATTAATTTTAATCAGTTGTTTTAAGCATTTGCATTTATGTAATGCCTCATATACTTCCTATCAGTTGAAGCTTAACATCATTTTTTTTAATTTTACTTAAATAAATTTGAGCAGTGAAACAATTTTAAGAAAAGACAATGCTTTTAATTTGGAATTTGTGTAAAACTGGAAAGAACAAACAGTGATTGAATAAGAGTCCTGAAAAATATTAAAGCATGCTCTGTGTATTTTAATCGGAAAGTTGATAATTATTTTTAATTAATAATTTAGTCAGAAAATTGATGAATAGATAATTTGTCAAGCAATTGGGAATAATGATTAGCTGGTACAATGATGGTTACAGGCATTTGGAATAGATTTGTTATAGAAGTTAAAAGGAAAATAAAGTGATGTAATGAAGTTACAGAGATAATCATTGATATTTTATTCTGAGCCGAATAAGAGAAAGAAAAAACTGATATTGAATACCATTAACATTCTGGAAAAATATCTAATGATCTGACAGATTCAGAAATATTTGGGGGGATTAAGACATTGATGAACTGTGATATAAATGTTTTGCAGTGATGAGGTGAATAATGAAGATCATCAAAGGCGGTTGCAAGAGCAGGCAGTCAACAATGAGTTCCATGAATTTGTGCAGGGCAACCTCATTATCAAGCAAGGCAAAGTGTTGAAGAGAAGAGTGTGTATATTTTGCTTTTAAAATAGAGTGTGTTTATACATGTATGCATGTTCAGATGAGGATTCTTGCACATGTGTATGCCTTTAGCCATCTAAAAATATTCAGATTTAAGCAGAACAGTGATGAGAAGTGTACTGTGCATAGCAACATTGTTGACCATTTAAATTTTAATGTTTCACACTTTTTATTTCCTTGGATTTCTTTGTATTTAGCTCATGAATTTCTAAACGCTGCACAAAGAACAAAAACACAAAGTGAAAAGCAGTAATTGTTGTTGGTTAGCAAATGACCCAGCCAGACTGTTTTCTTATTATTTATGAATTTGTCGATTTTTCTGGAATAGCATGATGGTTTGGTAACATGAAAACTGCTTTAAATGATGAAAAATATGGTTGAAAGACATGACTGCTTAATTCTCTCCCTTTATTTTAAATATTGCTATTGCCAGCTCATCAACGTTTACTTAAATACATGAGAGGTATCATTGTGATCTTAATGTATAGTTATGTACTTGAACTGCTTGTGAAAAGATGCTAAGGTGGTTTGGTTAAATAATAGCATTGTCTTTCACTGCATTTAATGACATAATATATATAGCTGTTTTGTAAAATACTCTTGTTTGTTTTTCAGGGTTTGTTTGCTCGAAAAAGAATGCTGTTGCTGACAGAGGGGCCACACCTGTATTATGTGGACTACGCCAATAAAGTGCTTAAAGGAGAAATTCCTTGGTGAGAATAAGATCATTTTAGCATTAAAATTTAATTATGCCTCCAAGGTAGTAACACTCTGTAGTGTTAGTTTCTTTCTGATGTAGAGTATAAATATCTCTAAGAAGAACAAAGGTCACCCAAATCTGCCGGCATTGGCAACACATCATAAATGAACCAGAATATGCATAGGATGATTGCATTCCATCAAAATGCTATGCTATTTATGCTAAGGCCCCTGCTGAAACAGTGCCTGGCATTTTTTTTTGTCTGATATTTCAGGGTTTCAGGGAGTTAAAATGGTGGTAGTTACACTTTCTTCAGCTGTGGCTCATATTTGGTTATACCTGCCATCTTGCTTCCAGTTTACTTTGCCTAATGGAACCTAGAAGGACATGTGAAGTTGTCTTTGGATAACAGTAATGGCGGAGTGCATGACATGATCACCATAAATGCGAACCTTCTTATAAGAGGGCCATGACCAGGAAAGGCAAGGTAGGAAGTGGTAGGAAAATCTCCTGCATTATTACATCTAATGTCTCTGGAGACCACAACTGACCGTTCCATTTTTGCAACCAGCATTTTGATTCTGTAAATGACATCAAGCTTGAATGCGAACAGTGCAGATCAGACTGAGACCAATTATAGATAACAGGAGTGGCAATATGCTTCACTGGTATGGTAACAACTGTAATACAGCAGCAATGTCAATAATACTAATAGGTGGAGTGCTTGTGCGAATTTTGGGGATGAATTTCAGTTTGCTGGGTGCTGTTTACAGTCATCTGGAGATTGGAGGATGGTGAACTCCCTGACTGCATGAGGAAGTCAGCTGAAAGTATTGTTAAACTGCTCACAGCACAGCTCTACGTATAGAAGCTTGTTGCAGTTGACAAAGTACTCAGAGCTAATGCTGAAATTGAGTAGCTGAGATCTTAAGAAATGCTGGAGAAATGAAAGAATGGGACGAAAAATCCGACATTATGCTGCTCAACAGTCTAAATTGCAGGACTATAAGATTTTTAGCCACAGTGTCCTGTCAACTGACAGGAAAATCAGTCTTTACATTAGGTCATCACTTTGTAACCCCGGTGGAAGTTGTGTCTCACCATGCTGCTGCTGCCAAAGCAGTGTGGTCATAAATCCAATTGCATAGCCCAAATCACTTGTGTCCATATTGTGATTCACAAGCAGTTCTGTTTACATCAACGACCAGTTAACATGCTTCTGAGGTCTACAATCACAAAAGGGTATTTCCATATTTTGCCTATGTTTGACTTCAGTGGAACAGATGATTAGAATTGCTTTCTGAACAGCCCTATTTGTACATTTCTGGAAGCCGTCAGAAATTCTTTTTTTTTGTGTGTGCTCAAAATAGAGGTAACTAGGACAACAATTTGGATTTTCACAAATGAGCAAGAAGTGATCCAGGATTCTCCCTGGCTCTTTTTTGGTAGTAGTCAATACAGCATGTTTCACTTCCTGTATAGATGTTGTCAAATATATGTAACACATATTCTTTCAGATCAAAACTAACCTCACTCTCCCACACATACTAAGTAACAGTGACTCCTGCCAAGGTAATTAAAAATTATAAATTCACACTACTAAAGGTGCAAAAAGAAAGTCACTTATTGCAGTTACAGTGATAAGGAATAAAAAGTTTCAGTTTATTTTTTTAGGATAAACAGTGAGAGCTCAAGGACAGAAAACATTTGTGAATGTGTGCATTCATGTAGTGACTGCAGTTCAAGCATGAAGCTTTACTTACTACAGTTAGGATAATTGCTAATAACTTTGGATCAGGCGTATACAATATGATGCAAGCTGCTTTTGTCCTTCACTGATAAACTGTTGTAAAAACAGATAACAGAACACTCTCTGTATGGGATCTATAAAATAGCTGAAGAAAAATCTATGGGACACAGAGAAAGACTTCAGCTTCTGAAGAAGGAAGAGGCATTGTTGAGCTTTCTTTGTGACAACCTGAGTATTGGTATGCCAGTGAAATCAGTGCCCAGGTATTAAAATGTATTGACAATTTTCACTTCCTCTTCATGGGTGATAGTTATGGGTTGGGAGAATTCCAACGGAAATTTAAACAATCTATTTGGTCTTACATAAGTTCTAAGAATTTGTCATCGCACCAGGCAATAAATCATTCAAGGCTACATAATGGGTCTCGACTGGTCTACTAATAAGAGAGAGTAGGGCAGTGTCATGAGAGAATGTGATGAGATGTGGTTACTGTGACAGCTGTTGGTATGCAGAATAAAAATTTGGATAAAAAAAACAGCCTTGGGGTGAGCCAGTGTTTGTTATGTTGGAGTCAGAAAATAGTGCCATGGACAAGTACTCGCTGCAGCCTGTTAACCAGACAGTGACTGATTCATGACATTAGCTGATGGTCAAGGGAAAACTTAGAAATAAATCTTCTAGCTAGAAGGTATTGTTGGATGGTGTTGAAAACCAATGAGAAATTAGTAAACAGCAGCCTTGCATGGGCATGTGGTTTCTTCAGGTGTTTGTTAAGAGTATAAAGGCTAAAGAGTTTGGCATCATCAACATTTCTTTTGGACTGGTATGCAGATTGCAGTGGGTGAAGACATCAGTGGCATTTGATGATTCTTGCTGAAACAACTCTGCAACTTTTTTTAAAAAAGCAATTTCAACCTTCTTGATGGAATAAGGAGAATTGAGCACATCTTTAATCTTTGCAGATAAGTTATGTGTCTTGAACAGAGTAAAGAAAGCTTTAAAAGCATTAGGCAGGGCCAGACTGTCAGTGCCTGATGCAGATTTTAGCTTCCAAGCCTTAATCCGATCTTCAACACTAGCCATATTCTTGAGCCCTGCCAAGCTGCACGAATGTTATCTGTACCAAACTAAGGCTCTATTCTTATACTGCACCTTGGCTAGATGAATAGCATTGCAGACATCTCTGTTTACCAGCTTCTTGCTGTGGGCAGAACATGTGAAGAACAGACTTTATTCGGCACTGCTTTTAAGCTCTTGATTACCCAGTGTTTGTTGTTCGGGTAAAGCACAAACTGTTTTGATGGAATGTTATAATCTACACTAAAGAGACAAATGAAGAGGTGGTGTCATTTGTCAGCATCCTTCTTAGATTGCTCACATAGCTGCAGGGATATGGAACCAGAGGCAACAGACGGCTGGGTTACAGACTTGCAAGTCAAAGACAGCACATCCTGGCTAAAAGCACTGAGTCAAGTTGGAAGGCTATTCGTAGTGGGACTTCACAGGGAAGTGTTCTAGGTCTTGCTTTGTAACATGTTGAAAGTAGTAAAAGGCTAATCTATATGTTTTTGGACGATACAAAGGTCTTTGTCAAGGTTAACTCAGTAAAGGATGCTTCAGGTGGACTGCATATCCTTCAGGGGTCATCTGAGGTTTGGCAGCTTCCATTTAATCCCATCAAATGTAAGAGTATGGCACATAACATCATTTCGGACCTGAAACACCCTCTCCACACTAGCTTCCAGCTGTTGCCCTCAGGCAGGCGCTATAAGGTACCACGCATAAGGAAAGCTGCCTACCAGAGGTCCTTCGTGCCAGCAGCCATCACCATCCTAAATAAAGGCACAAGGACTCAGGAGGAATCAAACAGAGACTGAAGAAGAGTGAGTGCTGACATCTATTGTCAGCCATCACCTCGTGTGTCATTCTTGTCAATGACATTTTCTGGACGCAGCCGCTAAAGTTGAAGAAAAAATGAACAAATAGCAAAATAAACAACTGATCAATGCGTACATCTACGGTGTCACCGATCACCGCAACTAAAAAATATATCCATGGTATTCATATTGCCATGGCATAGCGTCGCACGAACTGTTTCATCCTACACTTTGTGCGAGTTTGTTGCCTGTCTCGCGGTAAGTCGCTGCGATCTGCGCGGTTTCGGACACGATAGGGACTGTCATTCTGGTACTGTCATCTGACACCACAGACACTGTTACTTCTGGCACCACAGGCATTGTCACAAGAGTTCTGTGTGAGGTTTGGAAGAGTAGCATACCACCCTGGCGTTTCCTCTTCACTGTCGTCATCCTGAAGGTATGGCGCCTCCCGCAGTTGAATGTCCTTTATCTTGGAGTATACCAAATGATCGTCTAGGTACACAAGAAGGACTGAAATTAAACAGTTCGGCATGGTGTCTGCATTAACCTCTGGAAAGTGGCTGGTGTGGACGTCAGACCCATTGGCATCCTGGAACGGGCGTGTTGCCAGCGGCCCTAGCCAGTCCTTGTTGACAATGTCTTCTCAAGATGAGCTTCATGCACGGCTGCCTGTACTGCTGCGCCACATCTGCGGTATCCATTATCCGATCAAGGACGTTCTTCCCTAGTAGAAGCGACACGCGCCTCCTGCGCTCACTTGTGACCACATCGACCAGGTCCTTGACCACCAGGATAGAACGTCCTCAGACGCTGCCGTAAACATGTCCACCACCGCCACTCCTGAGTTGTTTTAGCTGTAAGTCCTGTATGTGCCCTCGTGCCCACTCGTCAGTGACCGTCGTTACCTCACTGCCGGTGTCGAGCAACGCCATCACTCAACTGCCATAAATGACAACCTCCGCCGTCGACACTTTCCAGTCAGGCCAGCTACACTTTATTTCCCTGTCATCCTGTTACGGACGACGGGGCAGTCACTTTCCCTGACCGGTCGGGCTGCAGTCCTCCGAGATGGTGTCAATCGCCGCACTTCGACGCTCTGCGCCGCCTTCTACCTCGCCTGCTTAAATTCTGGAGCTTCGCGGCGTATTCGTCGACCACCTCATCACGTTGCTGTGGCACTGATGTCGACATCTTTCCGTTCGCCGTACGCCTCCACTAGGACACCCAAGATCTTTCTCGGCGTATCTCTTGCGTCATGCGGAAGCATCATAACTCGACGTCTGGCAGGTCCCTCCAGCGAGCTCAAGATGTAACCACGAGCCGCATTCTGACACATCGGGTTTATGGCGAGAGCTAACTCGACCTCTGTTTCAATCTCGTCGACACTCGTTGGTCCACCGGCAAACTACTGAAAGCGGACTAACTAGTATGCTCGTAGAGCCTCTGCCCACCCAACGGATAGCATCATGGTCCTCTCTATGTACTAATCTTCTGTCGTGGGCTTCTGCCCGTGATGAACAAATGTTTCTTTTTGTTCAGCAGTGCTTTTAGGCCCTTGGTCACCCAAAGTTTGTTGTTAGGATAAACATACACTGCCTTGATGGACTGGTGCAATCAACACTATTTTACTCCTCACTTTTACTCCTAACTGTTTGTTAAATGTCTGTATGGGTATGTGAGCAAAGACAAATTTCTGTCCTCCTGGGCAGACAATAAAGTCTGTTTTGATTTTTTGATTTGATTTGATTAAGCCACTGTAATAACCAGTTCTTTTACCACATAAGAAGCAGTCAGTGTGGGATTACTATTGAAGAAACTACATGCAAGAAGGCTTAAGAATCTACATATTCTTATCACTGAATTTCTCAAAACACTGTAAAAATGAACAAATCTAACCAGCTGATTGGTCTCATTGAGCACTGTTGACTATGCTGACAAATAGTTGTTCTGTCCCTTTATATGCTGCTTGAGAATGTGCGGAGTAGAGCTACAAAGTACCAGAGGCTTCAGGTCATCAGTCTCTGCCTGCCAAAGCCCATCATTGAAGAACAGCTTGGACTATTTGCTTTTGATTGATGGTCCCACTTTTCTTGCTCATTTCTGAATAAGATCTCAATGGTAGGGAAGTGTTTCTTCTTTCTTCTTCTTCTATTCACTCCCAATGGAGCATAGAGCCGAAAGTACACCACTCCATCGGATCCGGTTCTGGGCATCCCTGTCCAGTAAGGACCATGTCACACCAGCTGACTCTACCTTGCTGTGGACTGATCTCCATGTTTGTCTGGGTCCCCCAACCCTGCGCCCCCCCTCTGGGTGCCAGCCCAGAGCTTGTCTCGTTAAGGAAGTGTTTGCTGTCAGCATATAACCTTAACATGCCCTAGACTTTCTGCAAGTGCATACTTGTAACCTAACCTAAACTTTACTGCATTTCAGGTCAAGTGATCTTCGACCAGAGGCACAGAACTTCAGAATTTTCTTTGTACACACAGTAAGTAGACAGTGTTGAGGTTCAGGAAATTGAAAGAGAAATGGCTGAGGATGTTTTCAGTTAGAAATAATATTTTAAAGTGTGATTTATTAAAATATGAAAATAGGATTTATTTTGTAACTGGCAATCTTTCATCCAGTCTGCATGTACTTGTTTAAAAAGGCATTTTTTTTTTTAGGCTTCTGGATTGTAGTCTAAGTGCATAGTCATGATGAATATGTGATTAGTTTGTATGGAATTATGCTTTTCCATAGAATGATTGGACTTGCATTTTGTTGTTAGTGAGAGTGTCTGTATCAGAGGATGTAATTACTACTTTAAAGCTTGAGCATGCAGGCTTTTTCTTTCCCCCCACCCATCATTCATGCTGGCAAATAAATGATCAGCGTTTTAGTTGCCCAGCATGTTCTTTATTTTCGAAAGGGGTTAGTTTTTCCTTTGCACAACTGTAAAGTCACCTTCTTTACCATCATTTCTTTTACGCAGCCCAACAGAACATACTACTTGGAGAGTCGCGAGTCTGATGCACATGACTGGGTTAAAAAAATAAATGAGGTGTGGCAACATTACTTTGGCAACAGTCAGTAATGGTTCTGGCTTGTCTTCCTCTTCTCTACCGTCCATGCATATTTGTGGTCTGAGGAGAAAAAGACAGTGAAAACCACTAATCCTTCATTACAGTGTCACTTTAGACTGTTACCATGTTCTTTAAGCGTATGTGTCTGCATGTGTGCATGCCTGTATGGGTGCAGGTGTTCACATTTATGCCTACATGTGTAATTGCAAAGGTGATCAAGTGAATAATTAATGCCCAGATAACCACAGGGCATACAAAAGTAGAAATATTTATACTACACTGTTTTTTCCCTTTTGATTTGGTACTTTAAGTATCGTTTGTAAATGCATGAAGTATTTGCAAATCTAGATGCATGAGATGTTTATTTGGAAGTTCTGTACAGGTTTATACTGTTTAAAATATTGGAAAGTTTAGCTGTTTCTGTATATTTATAGACAAGCTCATTAAGGCTCAGAAGTTATTCTATCTCTATGTTTGTTTCTTGTTTACCAGTTGCATGTCCCTCAAACTGTGATCATCTTTATGGATAATAAACAGTAGAACAAGGATGTTTGGACACAATGGGCGTTAAAACCCTTGTTTGTGTGTTTGTATGCAATTGTTTAATTATGGCTATCTTGTGCTGCCTTTTTTGCTGCTCATTTTTCTATCTCCGTTTTTGAACACTTCCATTTGAGAAGTAAACATTAGTGTTTAAGAAAAATCGTCATGTTTTATTTTCAAAGTTCTTTATAAATGTCTGCACTACAATATTGCAGGTGAAAAGTGAATTATATGGTGAATTAGAAATTATTACTCCATAAATTGCATTGTAGACCATACAAGCATGTCTTAACTTTGTTTTGATAAAGGAGGATGAGTATTTGGTCATGCTTTAAGCCTTCTTTTTCCACACTGTGCTGCTTATTATTAAGGTTCTGCACTGTTTAAGGCATTATAAATGCATGTACATTTAAAGGGATCAACAGGTACCACTTGAAAACAATAGGTACTCTCACCACATTGGATAGCTAAAAAGCCTTAAATCAGTGTCCCTACCACCAGAGTTCTTCAAGGAGAACTGGTTTGATAAAGCAAAAAATGTTTTATGGATGCTACACAATAAAAGTACTACTTTACGCCTCATTCTCTCCCAGCCTGAAAATTCCTTCAACATGAGTATGCTGAGTATTATATTTCTCCCCTAACCCCCTTTTTGCAATTTATGTTGCAGTAATAATGCTATTTTTTAGTTTTACATCACCTTGATGGGGAAGAGATGCAGTTGATAATGCTCTGTTCTTAAGATTTTGGGGAGCTAAGGTTTGTATCCTGCTGCATATGCATTCAACTTTCTGTCAGCTCCATATTTTATTATGGTGATCTGCAAATCTACCATTTCACACTTTAGAACTAAAGTATTTTAGCTTGTTGTGTCTCCTTTGTTAAATGCCGCTTCTGGCAAAGGCAAACATTATGCAAAGAGTCATTTATTTTTCTGTGGGCGTGGGTGGATGTATTTGAAAGAGTGAGCTTGCGTATGTAGAGATTGTTGTATATATGTTCATACTTTTGTGATTGTTATCTTTTTATCATAACTTATGCCTTCCAAGTAAATTTGATTGAAGAAGACCTGTTTTAACAGAAAAAGGAGGTTGCTCAGTGGCCTATCCATTTTATATACTGTTTGATTTCATTTTATAGCTGTTGAGGTGGCGGATTGACACTTTTTTTGTAATTACTTTTATCGCTTTCTGACAGCCTAAGTGAAGATTAGAAGGGATAATAGTAATCATTGTCATGAAGACGTTCCACTCTAGTGCTGCATTTTTTCTGATATTTTAAGTTGGCATGTACATTTGAAAATTAATCTCTTCTGTGACTATCATAAGTCATGGGAAAAGTCCCAGCTGATTATGGCATTTTTAAAATTTAGCAGTTACTTTAGAGTAAAATTGCCTGTCTTTGTTGTTTCTGTAAAGGTTAGTGTTTTGTACACTTTACACTTTAAATACAAGATCACTTTCATTGAGGTCATTGATTAAAAATGTGTCCTTTGTTACTTTTTTGCCAAAGACCTTTCAGTTGAGTTTGTCTCCATTTACAGTTTTAAACAATACCACCACAGAATTATTCCATTTGTCAAATTGAAATAAATAGTGCAGCACTTATTTCATAGACCAACTATACCATCGATAACCTTCCTGTTAACACTGCTTTCATTAACCTGTTGGCATCATCTTTACTGACAAGGATGCCTGTGTTTTGTTTTGTTAATAAATGTTGACATAAATTTTGCTTGCAAGTTGCTTTTTTTAAACTCTCTTTTAATGGGCTACTCTTTAACTGATTTTTTAACTTGTTGCAGTAAACACTAAACACATCTTTGTTAACAGTTACATTTTTTTAATTTCTTCAAACAGGAGACTTCTTTAATAAAGGTGGACAAAAGATTTAGTTCACAGCTGGAATTAGAATGTACAAATTATACACTCCTAAGCAGTTTTCAGATATCAAATGTCGAGGGTCAGACCGACCTGCTATCAGCCTATTCCCTCTATATAAGTAAGATTCCTTTACTGCCACCATGTAAAAATGTGTGCTCTGTGGTTAAGAGTGCTTTAGTCATACTATATATACAAGGACCTGCAATGTAGAATATTTTATTCGGTTATAATTTAAGAAAAGAATGCATGAAGGAATGAATCCAATAAATTTGTATTTAAATATTTTATGCGTGTACTAAGACTAATTTTGAACCAGAATTATTTCTAATCATTGAGGTATTAGATTTATTTGGACAGAAAGTTTTCTTTTATTCCTTTGTGTCGTAAAGCAGTTTGGTTTTAAAGATTATATGAAATGAATAAAAGAACTTGAACATGCATTTGAAAGCTACAATTAAAAATCATTATATTCAGATATGTTGAATAACTTCTGCATCTGCATGATTAGTGTTAAAAAAAAGTTATCAGCAAAAATGGCCTGAATTTATTGTACTAGATTAAGTTTAAGAGAAGCAGCAGTTATTTATGAATAATATTCTCTTGAACATGTGTTGTAGTTAAGCTGCTCTTATTCAGCTAAAGTTTGTCTCATGGCTTATGTAACATGATATTGATTTTGTTACAGTGTTTGTTTTTTCTGTTGTTTATGACAAACTAATTGAGTCTTATCAGACGTAGTCTACCTTAAGGTTACTAAACAATAGACTACAAGTGTGATACATAATTGCAGTTAAAGCTGCATATATGAGTTGGGGTCAACATTAGTAATAATTTATACTAAGCAATTTGTGAAAAAAAGTTTTTGTAAGAAGGGACAATTTGAATTTGTAGCATGCATTATAAAAGACCTGTTTAAAAGCTGGTCATGTAGATTATTGCATGCACTAGCAAAAGATATCCCATAAAGTGACAAGATTATAGTAAAAAATAGTACATTTCCGTGGCTGTTGATCTAAAGTATCAAAGTCAAAGCACTTGTTATGCAAGCAGTGTAAGCTATGAATAAATGTAAACATGTCATATAAACTAAAGATGTGGGACCATTTGGAGAAGGGTATATGCTTTTCAACCCCGTGTAGTGTTCTTTGAAAAGATGGATAACTTTTTTTTTTAATGTGTTAGTAGGTAATTGTTTTGTTTACTGAAATATGAAAATCCTTCCCAAATAAAAAAAAAGGACCTGCTTGGTAGTCTTTTCATAGAGTAATAAATGTCAGATATAAAAATATTATTTGATAATTGTCACTATTATAACAATTACTATTATAACCAAAGGTCATCAGCTAAAGTCACCATTTAGAGCTAGTGTAAGTGCATTAACAGGATCTACCTAAGTTAGTAAAGCACTAGTCAGAAACATATGATAATGTCAATAACAGTAAATAATGGATTAAAAATGTATTCAATATTAAGAGTTTTCATTTTATAGATCTTAAATGCAGCAGGTTTGGCTACCCTTATTAAAATATTACAAGAACATACAAAATTACAAAACACTTTTTTTAAACAGTTATATATTTCACACAAGAAACATTGGAATACAGATGAAAACGTTTTTTTCATTGGTATAATCTTAAGAAAATTTGCTCTTAGGCATCAAGTTTCAAAACATATGCACAGTACTACTACTGAAGAACAAATCTGAAGCATGGAACAATTCATAAGCACATCCAAACAAGAAGAGAACAGTGGACAAGTCTTGCATGTTGTCAAGATCCTTATATGTTGCATAGCCCTCAGCAAGTGAATGACAGCATTGTCAGTGGTGTAATGCCATTCCCTAGGTTTACTGACCATCTACAGATCAAGGGATAAATCAGAAAGGTCCCAAGACAGTCCTATCCACTCATGCACACTGTGACTGCTGTGGTTCTTGATAAAATGATAAGCTGCCTCTGACCTGCAGATGCTGCTCCATGAAGAGCAATTATCAGTTTCATCATATACATTGCAAGAGACTAAGTGTAGACTCGAGATGAAGGCACACACTTCCCATTTTGCTTGCGCCAGTTTTTCACCATTTATTTTTAAAAGCTATATGCTGAGAAATTGAGTCTTAAAACCAACCCATGTATCAGATAACTTCGTTTTACCTGCATGATTTTTACTTACGGTAGAATTGTAATATCTACCAGTTTGTTTTTTTATAGCCTTTAGAAAACTCAAACGAGACCATTCTATGTTTGATGTGTATACTGCATGGCCTTTGCATAGGCATGCACATGCGTGGTAGTGTATATTGCACAGGCATTCAATGGCTGTATGCTGTGTAAGAGGTCCTAACTTTCAAGAAATAATTTTATTACAAAACAGAACAGCATATTAGGGTAATGCATATCCACTTTCCCAAGAAAAAGATGGAATTGACGGGGGAAAAAGAGAGAAGTCTCAAATGTGATAAACCAAAAAATTCAAACCAAGAAATTACAAAGCCTAAAAATGTCCTGTCATGTATCACTCACAAATGCAAATTGAATGAAGCATCTTCAAACTTTTCTTTTCTTCCAACAACTTAAGTTATTAGGAAAAAGTCATTTTAATATTTGAATTTGCTGTTCTGATTTGTATACAGGCAGTTGACTACTGAAATTCACAAAAGCCTTTTTGTAAACACTTCTCTCTTTGCACGTACACTCTCTCTCTCTCTCTCGCAGAGTATGCTATAAGTGAAAATTGTTACTATCTACCATAAAGGGGTTGAAACTGTGCAGACAACATGAACTACATGAATTTACACCAACACTGATAGAGATTAACTCCAATGGTCTATAACATCTCCATATTTGTGTAGTTTACAATAAAATCAATATAATCAAAGATGAATCATAAGCTTTCATCAGTCAACAGTGCTAAATCTTTTGATGGAGGTTAACAAGCTAAAGCATACATTCTCTTCCTTCCCTCTCCTAAACCATGCCCTTAAATTTTAAAGCACCCACAAAACAGTAGTTCAAGTAATTTGTTTTTAACTTACACATTCTAATAAAACAAGATGGAAGGGGGCAATATGACAACCATAAAAAAGTAAAGCATAACTATCTGCTCTCCCTGCACAAAATGTCAGTCTGAGGCCACGGCTAACATTAAAACAAAAATTCTTGCATGACTGAATACTTCAAAATTAAGTTAAAATATATTTATAAAATGTAAAAATAAAATAGGGGTAGTAGAATTTTCTGTTAAGCATGTGTTGCGATAAATTATTCACAAAAGAACACATTACAGTCTGGTGGTAACAGCAAACATTTTATACAAACATGTATTGGATAAACAACACTTACAGCCTCAATGTTACCTGCAGCAGAGAAATTTACAATTTACACACTGTTTTGAAAGTAAATGCACACATTACACAACTCGTCTATCTGAAGCATAAACTAAAGAAAAAAATTCACAACTCCAATATTCCCTCTTTAAACACCAACATTTGTTTTTCTCTTGTAAAAGAGGTGAAGGTGGGGTGATAGGTGGGAACAATTACACAGTCTGTTTTTTACACTGTATGATTTAAAATGAAAGCTGAACAAGAGGAAAATAAACGACAAGTTACTATGGAAAGGATCTCTTCCAGCCACCTTAAACAGGTGGAGACAACTGCAGTTTCACTTTTAAGGTGCGTTAGTTTCAAGTCCATTACTATTCCATAACAATAGGTATTAAAATAGGGTATTTTCCCCACTATAAGAAAGGTTTAAATAAAAAGTGATGCTTTCATTTTTTTCCTTTATTATCAGATGGCACCTTAAAAAAAAGCCCAGGTCCAAATTTATTTTGAAAGAAATGTAAATCACGGCTTGAACAAAAAATCAAATTATCTGGAAACCATAAAGCAAAGGCTTATTTCAAAAACCCAATAACTGGGTCAGTCGTTGACGATGTGAGATTTCTCTCTCCTTTCTCTCACATGCGTGAACCTTTCAGCTGCAAAACCTGCAAAGAATAAAGAAAGTCCTGAAAACACTCTATTACTACATATGTTTTCTCTCTTTTAATGCTAATAAAAAGGTGCTTTTACCCTGGTGCAACAATACAAACATACTGCCCAGACTGCAATGAAACAGATGTCATTGAAGATTAAGTTCTCAATACTCCTGAAGCTTACAAAAATATTCATGAAAAATGTAGTTTCGATAAATGAGTGAATAAAGACCACAATTATCTCTGTAGGAAAATAAATATCTGAAACTAGTCAAATTAGGACCAAAACAATTCTAGTGTTCCCAAGTTGTATGCTTCAAGTAAGTGCATGATGGATTATATATCTGCATTCTTAAGAACAGAAGAGTAAAAGTGCTTTGCCTGATGGTCACAGATGTATTTCTGGATTGGAACAGATTGAAAATGTTTATTTTTACCTGGTTTCTGCATTCTTCTTTGCTTTGTTAATATCATGCTATGCTATATGTGATTATATTAATAGTCACTATGTCATAATGATGAAGTGGTAACATTAAAGGTATCAAGCTTTTCTCTCTCACAAGAATGTATAGAAATCAAATGTACAGGTACATAAATAGGCAAAAAGGGGAAAAAACCTGCTATACATACCCATGATAAAGTGCCAGTTACAGAAAACCTTTTAAAAAAAGTCTTTCAAAGCATATAAAGTATGAAACTCATTAGCGGACATGATGCTCACCTTAGCTCTATCTGAATGTTCGTTGTCAGGGCCGTTGACTAAGCTGGGACACTCTTTGGACACCACACACAAAAACTCTGCATGGTCCTCAGAACCATAGTTGTATTGTGAACCAATGTTCACCAGCTAGCAAAATCAAGAATAATATGGCTATAGATGAAACTGATGATAATGGAGCATTTCTGCCTCATGCACTATGGTGTTTCACACAGAACTCTAATGAAAGCTTCTGACTTCCTTTCACCAAGTTAAACTTGTAGTTTTCTCTTAATCATCATTTATTTCATTATGTAAACAGAAAAAAACTCCGCCTGGAAACCACTCATGTAACCTGCTGGTCCCAAGCCTGAATGAAGGAGGAGGGTTGGGCGTGGGGCTAGCAACCCCACCCTGTAAAAAAATAAAACGCTACAGAAACCGCAAACACATTAACTGTACTTTTGTGGTGTGTGGTTGCGGCCTTATGCTCCACTGGGGGTGAATAGGAACAAAAAGAAGAAAAAAACACAAAAAACTGAACAACCTTGACAGCTTACTGATTAACCAAAGATACACATTATTACACATTAAACAATGGTTGATAAATGTCCTTCCTGACTTCATCTCAAACTATCACCCAAAATGACATGATTTAAGGATGACAATACCAATAAAAATCAAAGAATAAGTTCTCTGTCACCCCAAACACAGTCAACTTTGAATTCTTTTAAACATTTTATGATGATAACTTTATAAGCAAATCTATGACGGCTACCAAAAGAACTCAATGAAGACAGAAAACATTTTATTTTGTAATAAAATATTTTTAGTTTTAAAACTATATAAATGAACTTAGATGCCATGTTTTTAAAATCACTTTTTCAAGGCTGGTTTGAATACAATTAAAAAATGCAAACAAATGCATGATTACCTGCTCAAATTTCCAGCCATCTGACATGGTTGACACCATCTGTGTAAGTTCCTCTTCTGAGCACTGCAGAACTCTATATACATTCTTCATGTATGTCTGAGAAAATGACGAAAAAGCCATTATAATAAACTGTATTATAGCATTGTTTTCCAGTTTAGGACAATACAAAAAAATGAAAGTCCCTGAAAAGAAAAAAGACCAAGAAACAAATAAAATTAATAATAAACAATTACAAAATTAGTTATCTCTTTGCAAAACATTTTATTTGTACTTTGGAAATGACTGCCATTTTGGGTACACCTTCAAAATGTCCCATCACATGCAGAAAAAAAGAAGATATTGAAAAATGTATAAAACACTATTTCTGGGCACACATTAATGCTCATATACAAATATCCATGTATCCTCTCTCCCCCTCTCTCTCAGAGTAAAAGATATATCAGCTGACTATTACCTGGTTCTGCTTTGCGTCACGTTCTTTGATGCGGTCTTTAACAAGTTTGATGAGTTCTGTAATGTTGTAAAATTCTGCTTCTTCTAAAATACCTGACAAACACACAATTAAAATATTGAAGATAGTTTGAAATTATGTTATCTATTGGAAAATGGAAAAATTCAAATCAGTTTGTAACCAACCATGTTATTCTCTTGTAACATGTTGGTTGCCAGTAGATGAAATACAAATAAAGTCTCACCTTCTTCTGCCAAGTCTTTGTTGATTACCAGTTTGCCATGTCGTAAGTAGTTGAGCACTGGCCCAAAATATGTTGGATCTCTGTCAATTAGATATGCACCTCCTCCATCCTAATGATTTCAGTATAAAGCGATATCAAATGAGAAACACAAGTAATCAAATAGAGTAAAATCAAACTACTAACAATTTAATAGGAATTAAACATCAAATTCAGTGTTAGAAATATGCTAAACTCACAGCACAAATTTACATAATACTGATGAAATTGGTAAGCTATGGCTACCTACATTGTATTTAAAAGGTTTTGAAAAACGTATCAATTATGAACAGTCTTTATGTGCTTGATAAGAATGCTGCGCAATCACCTAACATTATCTCTATTCAATACATTCAACCAACCCTACATCATTATTATCCCTTGCACTTGCCTCATGGTTTAAGCTCATTCCATTGCGTGTAGTCACGCAAATGCATTGCATGTTTGGTTAAGTAGTCGGTTCAATATAAATAAAAGAGACTACTGGTTTTCTCCTCCTTTCATATATGGTTATTTACGTCTGTTAACTGTGAACAATGATTATCCAACTTTTCCAAACAGAAACCGTGATTAATTTTAAAAGAAGACGAAAGTGTTACTCGACTGTAACGGATAGGACGAAACTGTGTTAGTAATATACTTACTCTATCTGTGTTAAGATCTGGACCTTCTTGGATGAGCCTGAATAAAAATGATTTGGGATCTCTTCCAAGAGTTGTACGAGTTGTCAAGAACGTTGTTCCTCCGACGTTCAATTTCACCCATTCATTTTTGGCTTTTCGTTCGCTCGTCATTTCGTCACAAGTTGCACTGTTCACTTCCATATTTTCTGAATCATTTTCACATACCCCGTTCCTCTTTGCCATTGATTGAAAAACGAATAAAATATAGACTTATATACAGACGTCTTTCACGCAGTGAAACGTGAATAATGATAACAGGACAATGTTGAAAGCTATGCACAACTTTCAAGTCAATGTATGTTCAAGTTGGCATCTTCGAAGCTTAGTTACTCTCGAGAGTTATCGTTTCATGTGAACGAGATTGCTCGCGATCTTGCAGACCTTGAGGTGAAGGTCAAATAAAAAGTTTTGGCATCATGGCGGCTCGAAGGCTTGCAGTGTCAGCTGTGGACTGGACTGCTTTTAAGCAGCGTGTTCCTCCAAGACAGCAAGAATTTTTCAAGGCATTTAAATCTAAGAATGATAATTTTGTCAATAGGTAATTTTTTTTAAGTTATTTGTTTTCTGCTTTTACCAATTCCGTGTTTGCCTGTCAATGTCACTAGCCGAAACCTAGGACGGCAGGTGTAAATGATTTTCTAGTTATTTGCTGTTTCGTCTCTTCACCTTTGAAATTTTATACTTATGTTTTTCGTTTGATGATCTTCAATGTTTTTATACATTGGCATGCTTTAATAGATTTTTCTAAGTGTATAATAGCGTCTGTATTTATTTTATTAATTTTTTAAGATAAGCATGGTCGAGCGTCTCTACATTTCAGGGTCGTATTACTTGTATTAGTCTCTTATCTACTAGGTAGGGCTTAACAAAGTGTCGGAATATGAGACAGCCTTTGCTGCTGAGGGAGAGGGGTGAACGGGGAGGAAAATCTATATTGATATTAACACTTACACCAGTCCACATTAATGCAGATAAAATTAATAATTATTGAACAGTTTTTAAAATTGATGAATGGACAGGATGTGAGGATAAAGATACAACACTATCCAGGTTTTTACCTTACTTTGACCTGAAAGGTATTTACCACCAACTCTGCAAGCTGGGATTTTATTGTCAAGTTGCAATCTGTTACATCATTTAAGTCGAGCTTGTTCATGTGAGGTATAGCAAAATAGTAAAACACTTGTCCCCTTGATGTTCCTTCTACATTGATTTTTGGAAATGGGGAGATGACATTTTCAGTGAAAGGGGAAATTGTGTTGGTGCCACTCGCTCTTTTGTTTACCATCAAAATTGACAGTGCATAGGATTCTGGACTAGCAAGGTTTGCATGTCTCTACTCTGTTTTGAATAGATCACTGGGTTCCAGGATCTCTGAGGAAATCAGGGCAGCCAAACAAAAGTGGCATCAAGTGGAAGTCTGATACTTGATACATTGCTAGATGTTTAAAGAGAACAAAAAGCTAATCAAGAGTGTCATCACTAAATATTATCAACATTGCAGTTTGCAGGCATTTTCTACCACAGAACATTTTTCTTGGCTCCACCTGTTCTTCCCCATGACCCCAACGTCCTGTCTGAAATTTTTCTTTTACAATATCAGCTGCATGTAGTCAGGGTCAGACAGTGGTTATTTTATAACTTCTTTGGATCAGCCTTGATATGCTTTCAGCCAGTCTCTATTGATCAGGTGCAGTGATTTATTACTAATGTCACCATCAAAGCATAGGCTAGATCCACTGCCAGTGGTTCTTCTTGCTGGGTTCCTATTAAGCTTTTGCCAACCATTACTGACATCAACATTTCTATGTCCAACGGAATTGTCCCAAACTGCTTCGGTGCAGCTACTTGTACCCACTTCTTAAGTTTGACCTTGATACTAAGGAGCTTAACCACTGTCCCATTTCTAATCTTACCTTTTTGTCCAAGCTGCTAGAATGTGTAATCCAGCAATACCCACCACTGGCTGTACTGCCTACCATCCCCCATCACAGTACATATACAACTCTCCTCCGACTACTATCTTTTGCACTGCTGAAAACAGTCTAGTTTTGGCGTTTATCATCCATGACTTGTTTGATATGTATGATCGTCACATTCTGGTTAGTCAACTGTTTTTTTGTTTTTCATTCAGCATGCAGGTGTTTCATGGTTCCAGAACAACCCCCATGATTGATCTTAGACCAATAGATGGTGCAGATTTGATCGAGTTTTAGCTGCTGCCATCATAATAATAATAAAGTTTATTTATAGAGCGCTTTAGCCCACCATCAAAAGTTAGCTCAAAATGCTTGATGAAAATATACAGAATAATAACAGTACATACATGGATGCACACAACAGAACATGCAAACATTTCTACAGAATGCCATATGGGAGGATGAAAGATATGTAGTCTGTATTTGCTCCCAGCTTGCTCAAACCAGTTGAAAAACTGTAAGCAAGGCTACAAATGCTCTTATCCACACATTTCCATTAAAGTCAAAGGTGCGTTATCCCAGCCTGTTGGGTAAGCTCAAGGTGTTTTATAGTAGGTTGTGTGAATAACAATAACACTACTCTTTTTCTGTATATAATTTGTGTGTGAGAGAGAGCAGGACAAAGTCCCTGGCATAGATGGTATCAGAAAAGCACTAAATTTATAATTACAAGAAATATTACCAGTGCATTTAAAATAATTGATGCATATTGCTGGTTATGGAATTCGCATACTCTTGTGCTCAAGTGTTTAAAACTATATACAAGATAGTTATAGATATGTAATAGTACTGCCATGTCCTTTTAATAATTTTTGCTGGATATCCATAGTTAAAATTTATCCATCACTTTACAGAGTTCACCAGTATCCAGCAGACCTGCCCAAAATTGACTTCAGTTATTATAAAGGCAAACTTCCTTTCCCAGCACTTGTTGATGAGTTTCAGAAGGGAGTAAGTAAATGAAATAACAAACTCAAGTATTTTTAACTGTAAATTTTATTTGCATGTTAATTTATGTATGATGCTGAAAGGAACAAAATAAATTTCTTGAGTGATCTGTCAGTTTACCAGACGTACAATACTGGTTGTCTAATTGTAGATTAAAATATTAGATTGCGAAGACTTATTACAGTGTGCATTATTGAATAAACAGCAAATTGTATTTTCGAATCAAGTGTCAGTCACCACTGCTTTATTTCATGCATGTGTGTGATGAGAAAAGTGGATTATCACAAACTGTCCCAACTATTTACACAAAATCAGAATACTTCAAGTAAAGCTGAAGTGAATCTATGTGAATGTATGCATATGGTTAAGATTGTTTTATAGTTTTATATACTTATTAATCCTTTGGTAGCATTGGAGTTTCTTTGTATGATTAGAATACTTTTTTCTAACCAGGATCTTTACAATTAGTAAGTTTTATTACATGTATTTCAAAGAGAGCTTTCTGTAGTCCAGTAAATGCCTTGAGTGCCACGAAGCTAGCTCAGGTATGATGTGGCAAAAATAGAATAAAGGCATTTTCTTGCCTGAGTTGTCTTGTCATTATCATCTGACATTTGAGTTCACTGTTCTTAAGGATGGAAATAGCATTGTAAAATACTTTGCTTTTATCAGGATGACACATATTTCATTACAGTTATTTAGGGTATAAAGGATCATCTAACTTTGATTAAAAGCAGGTGTGTGACACAAATACTCTTCAACTTCAGTGTTAAAACTACAGTGTGTTTAGCATATTTCCTCCCCCCACCATTACCACCACCTCCAACTTCCCTTTTTGCATTAGACACCATGCACTACAAGGGCTTGAGACATCTGTCAGAATTTAATTCACATTTAGTTGATCTTTTATGTTTTTAACCCCATTTTCATACTTTGCTAGCCATCAGTTTAAGAAAGGTAGGTCATAATAAGTGGTCTACTGTTCCAAATGTATACAGCTGCCATGCTGCTCTGATTTGAGTCTGTTAATGTATGCAATTTTTGTGTAGAAATGTTGAAGGATTGTTTGAATAAATCAGTCCTAAACATGTATGCTGTGCAATCTGTTGGTTATTTAGATGTTAAATGAAAATACCTGTATTTTGCAGTATGAAAATGTGAGCATACCCTACCCTACTGACAAAAGTAACACAGTTCGAGAGATTGAAAACCAGGAAAAAGAGGCTGTAAGTTGACATTGTGTGTCTTTATTTTGGTAAATTCTATAATAACCCTTAACAAAGTGTTTTTTAAACGTAATATAATAACAGAAAAACACAATGGTCATGTGAGAAAAGGGTGCATTGTTCATATATTCTAAATTGCAAGTTCAATAGAAACTTATAAATTTTATACACTTGCAGTATGGATTTGTCTTGCAATTTTTCAGCTTGAAGTTAGCAAGAAGTTCAGAGCTGAGAGACAGCAGGAAATTGATGATGCTAAGCTGGTGGTAAGTAATGTTCAAGACAAGTAGATGGGCCAAAACATTGCTAGAAAATGATTTTTTACTTCATTTATCCTACATTGAGAGTCTCATCACATTTTCTTTCATCTCTTGGTTCTAGAACCAAGCAGAGGGACTTAGCAGTCTTAAAGGTCAACATGAGCGCTCAGTGAAAATTGTTGGAAAATCCTCTATCACAAAAATGTTTTTCTCTGGATTTGTCATGAAATATGATGAAAGGGTAGTATTTCTAAAAGTAATGTAGTATGCATGAGCTGAATTTGAAGAGGAAATAGGCAATCCTTGGTAAGAGAAAACAGATCAGGACACAATGTGCTGTTGCTGAATGTCTTCAACACTCAGATGGAGGGAGTTGTACTCATTGTCATTTCCTACAGATACTGGCTAAAACAGCAGTGGATTAACGTTGATCAGACATTTTAAGTACAGATCTCTGCTTTGTTCAGACATGCCGTGTGAACTTCTTCCCCACACTATACTCAATAATTTGCTCAAAAAATTTCAAAAGCAATATAAGTACAGGCAAGTATTGGGATTTAGTAAATAAAATCAAGAGATCTTCTTCCTTTAGCAGTGCCAACTATACTAAACCATAAGCTGTTAAAACCAACCAAGATTGCTGGTAAAAATTCTTAAAGATCAGATGTGTCTCACCACATAGGCAATATTAACACTTTCTGCACCGTTCTGGTCATCCTATTGTCAAATAGAAGTGACCAGACTTGACATAATAACAAAAATCTGCCATTTCATTTTCCTGGCCAAAAGGGAAAAAAAATCTTTTTGAACACGATAACTTGAGTGATGCTTCTTCATTTGGCTTGAAGACATGCAGAGATTTACTGAACTAGCCACCTTTGCTGTTACAAATGCTATTTGTATAAAAGAGAGCTCTCCAATGGAGAAGAGTAATTTTCTTCCACGTTCCTAGTAACAGGTGAGAATGCAAATGTTTAAAGGCTTATATCTTGAAAATTAAGCATAATTATGTTTTGGGAATTATTATTTGAAAACGAACTTAACCCAATTATAAAGAAAAAAAATGTTGCACTTGTGTTGGCAAGTAATCAGCAAAGCCTTTGGAAGACATCCTTGCTATTCCTGAACATGTGTTGTCATGAGTTCTCCCTCTGTCTGGCTGCAGATATGCGGTGCCTGCTTGTGTATGTATTGTCACAACTCAGTTCATTCCATGTGCCATACTCCTGATAAATTCTATATTCTATGATGTGTTAGCAATAGATGAAGTGAACCCTAATGCAGTGTACCATCTGTTGCTCTGTATGTGTGTAATAATTACCCACTGTAATTAGCATGTAAAATTAGCAAGAGCATGAGCACCAATAAATCTTACCTGTGATAGCCCTTATGGATTAATAAAATTGTATTTAATGAGACACTGAAACATCTGTCTTATTTTACAATTTTTGTGATTCAGCTCTTAACAGCAAAAAGTCTGCAATTGTTGCTTAAACCATTTTGTGTGCAAGTGTTATAAATAATATTTGTGGTCTGCCAGTCACCGGATTTTCAGAGATTGGAAAAGGCAGCAGGATGGTTGGACAATCCCTTCTATATGCTACTCTCGTCAACCAGTTTAACAGTTCATCAAATAAGGGCCGTGGGACTTTATGATAATTACGAAAGTGATCAAGTCTTTAATTAATATTTGTGGCATGACATCTATGTTTTTGTGGTCTGTGGATGCACGTAGTAGAACTAGATCATAAAGAACTTGGCTTGGCAAAGAAAACGTGTGTATTAAAAACAGGGCAGGAGGGAAGAATTATGAGTATTTTATTGTGTCTATTGTTTCAGTTGTCAAAGATTGACAGCCTGCCCAAGCCAGATGAGATGACAATGGAAATGTATGCCTACTACTTTCCGGAAAAAGCTATCAATCCTCAGCGCCCAACTTTCTGGCCACACATTCCCAAGATGCAACCTGGCCACCCAGACAGCCACCTCATATAATGCAACTTGTTTCGTGATGGCATGACTGCTAGACTTGTGTTTCAGAAAAAAGTGTATTTGCAAAGCTGATTTTGTTCTTTGTGAAGCTGATAGACATGTCAAAAGAACTGTAGCTCAATATCTCCATTTTCTGTTGAATAAAATAGCCTTGGTTGACATCTGCACTGTACAAGAGAAAAATTATGGAGATAGTGAAATAAAGACTGATAAACAATTGAGTCCATTTTCATGTTTCAAAAATGTATCTTGAGGCAAAATTAAGTAAACTGTATTTTATTTTTTAAAGCCCACATAACATACAAACTGGCTAGCATGTGCATGCATTATTGGCACTTTCATCTCAAAAAGATTTCTGACCACAAAAATTATGCTACAACCACACCTCAGATACACATCCACAGACAAGCCAAGCAGCAATTTGTATCACAGAATGTCATAATCATGCCCACAGTGTACCTGGAATATACACAGTATAAATGCTATTAAGGCAACTAAACTACTGGTGAAAATTGTCCTTTCATCAGCAATAGATTTCATGTGGGAACCCACTGCCAGAGACCTCCCAAAAACAGTTCTCACAAGGTTTAAAAGGCTGTATTAAGAAATTAATTGTAAAGGAAGAAAGTGGTGGGGGATGTAAGCATTTATCAACTCTAATGGATGATGATTTTTTTTTTTTCCTGTCATGGACTGAAAATCCATGCAGAGCTGAACTACAACCCCCAACAAAAAAAAAGAGAAAATACTGATCTAACTAGAGGCTGTTGATCTTGCTAACCCTTTACTGGGTAAGGTGATAAAACAAGGTTGGTCAGAGAAGCAAAAAATGGGTGCAACGTCTGGTGTTAACTAATGAAGATTTTTGTATGGAACCCCTTATTTATCCAACTAGATCTTGTTCTTCTGGTATAACTTGTGCCCACTAAGAACAGATACAGTCAGCTTCTTCCCAAGCATGTTAGTGGGAGTAAAAACTATGTGCACAAACAGGATGCATATTAACCCAACCCTAACTGGTCCCTTAAAACCTGGAAGCTATAATTCACAATCATGTCAATTCTTATCACCCACTACATTCAGTTAATGACTAATGTTGGCCACCTCCACTGCCAAGTGGTGGGTGATGATATATATCACCTGAACAAGTTTCCCTCAAAAGGCAAAATTAATTGTGCAACCATGTTCTTTTCTATTTACAGCAGTTCTTGTCTTTTGCCCTACAAATTTGTGGTATTTTGATGTGCAAAACGAAAATATTACACCATTATAAAAATATAACACCACCATGTTGGTTGATTTTCCTTCAACAAGTAGCCAGAAGCTAAAATACCCTCTGCTGAGCATAATGTTGCTTTCTCGTATCGAAGTTCGCCATGCTGACAAGAATCACAAACCACTTGAAAGACTTTATTTTGGCATCAGAGCATTAATCTGAAAGTTTAAAATGATCATTAAATGTAAAAGGTATCCTCTCTGCATCATTACTTTCAAATAAAGAACATTAAAATTTAGTAAATTGTATCATAGTACTGTGAACACCAGATGTATTCATCTCATCAACTAAAAACTATGCCAAATCCTCTGTCCTGGCTTCTCCTGTACATTTCCACCCAAAATATTAGCTGCTTGATTAGAATCTCAAGTGCTACTTATGCCGCATCTTTATACAAAAGGAATGTACAGTTTGTGCTATTAGATTGTGAGAAAAATATTCTTACACAACAGGCAAATCATGTTTTATCTTCACACAGCCTTGTAACAAAAGGCAAGGACTGAAATAATTTGCTACATTGATGATCAGGACTACTGTGAATACCTCTGAAAAATATCCCTCAAATTGTACTACATCCATCATTGTGAACCATAGACAAGACAACAGAAGCAGGAAAGAAACACAGCACCTGAGACTTGTACATATCTTTGACATCTTGGAGATCCAACTTCAGTTCTTGTACCTGCTCTTCCTTCTCTCCATACATTTGCAATAGTGCATTATACCGTGCATCCAGTTCCTGGGAGAGAATTGGCACAGACTAATAATATTCCCAACAATAGGAGGTGACTTAACCCTTATCCCCTTCTTTATTTATTTATACACATGAACTTTTTTTTTTATTTATAAAAATTTTATTTCTGTACTCTAATGCCACTTAAAAAGTAGTGTTTCACCCTGGGAAAAGATATACTAAAATCTATTACCTTGTATTTGTTCTCCAATATAGGCAACTCTAGCACATGTTCTTGCAATTCCTCATTTCGATTGGTCAAGCTGACAAGTTCCCGGGCCATAGATTCACGGGTGCGCTCTAACTGCTGGATATCTGCCTACACATCAGCAAAAGACTTACTGACATATGTTTCAAGTTGTTGGTTCAAATAAAAATCATAATGCAATTACAATGTCATTTTTTCAGGTCATAAATGTTTTTATACTTTATTCATTTGCTGCTTGACTGGTACTAGTCATTAAGAAGATCATTTTGATAGAAATGGCAGCTGACAAGGCCTGTCTTAAGCATTAGTAAGCAGATCTTGCATAGGACAACCAGTTCACTCCATATGCCAGTTCTTTCTCTGGCTACCATAGCGTTGACCCCTTCCAATGTACCTTCATGAACAGTCTTCAACTAATCACATGACTAAACCAGACCAGCTCACCCTGCTTGACTGTTTTGAGTAGAGGTTCCTAATGTTTTACAAATGTAACCATGGTTTGTAAAAGTCATTGGTTTTGTCTTCCTTGTACAAGATCCAGAGAAACCTCCTCAGGCATTTGTTCTTGAATGCCTGGATTCTCCTCTCCATATTGGCAAGCAGAATCCATTTCACATCCACAAAGCAAGATCAGTACTACTAGAGACTTGTACATATTGTGCTTCATAGTAAATATAAATTGATGGCTGTGCCAGACTATGTCCATCTTAGCCATTGCTGGTGCTGCTGTTGTGTTCCTGTTGTGGAGCCAGAGCAGGCATCTTTGGAGATGCCAGAAACCAGGAACTTAAAAGCTGTTTACCTTTTCAAGCTTGATATTTTATGGTGGTGCTGAACCAGAAGATAGCCATGCACAGAAGTGATGGGTTAGAAAAAATGGAAGTAGAAAGATGCATTAATACACTCATTTACAAAATAAAATGATGACATCAAAAGAACAAAAGGGAACCACCACCATTTTAGTGTTTATGACCTTGTCACACTGTACATTACCTGGAGCTGAGCAATTTCCCCCTCTCGTAATTTTAACTGTGCTTGCAAATTTTCCATAATGGCAGCTGCTCCAGACTGCCTCAGGCTCTCGTACACACTGACTTTGGGGCCAGGTGGTGTTGTAAGATTTGTCTCAAACTCATCCTGCATCTGCAATTTATAAACAAGCAAATATATTTATCACCAACTCATTTTTTAGATTATCAAACAACCCAATGTTAATCAATTTAACCAAGACTATCGATTTCATTCTCATGACATAAAGACAGTCACTGACAAGATTAAACTGACCACTACCATGACCAAATCAACTATTTCAAGAACAAATTGACCGTCGCAGTAGCCACGTCTTTGTCATTGTTAAATCATTCTGAGCGATGGTGAAATTGTCTTGCCACATTATTCATATATTTATTTTGGCTTTAGTGGATTTGTTGCATTAATGCTGGGTGCATAAGGTGTGAGAGAAAGACACAAAAACACTTACTGATCTTTGCAAAGACCAAATGGGAGTTGATGTATGCTCACTGAAACTGTTGTTCATGCTTTCCTGTCGTGACACAGATACAGGAGAGGGTGAACCTCTAGAACGTGGTCTCTCCCTTTCCTGTAAAAGACACATCACTAGTTAATTAGCAATCCAACAGCCATATACAAAAATCACTGCCACCATCAGACAGTTTGATGGACATTTTTAAGTTTCTTTCATTCATTGAAGATGAATCTGCCAATTAAGGATGATTCACTTTTTATTTGAGCCTGATGTGGGCAAACTGACCGATATTAGATATGCCTTACTAGCATGCGTATCTGTTCTTCAGCCACAGCAACTCTCTGGCGCTCTGCTTCTAAGCGGCTGCGCTCGATTTCCAGCTGAGACTCTAGGAACACCTGCAAAAGTACAGGAAGAATGTCCACACACACAAAGACAAACAAAAACTATACCCTAAAAAACAACAACACTCTTGAAAACATTAGACAGAAAGATTCAGGACAAAACCTTAGACATTTTTACATTGTTATTTTTGGAAGAATGATCTTAAATTTTAAATCTTTTCCCCTCCCAAAAATTTTTGTTACAGCAGCTAGGTAAACCAAAAATATCACCTGATCTTTCTTTAATGCAGCAACTTCTTCAAAAAGCTTCTGCTTTGCAAGTTCCAGCTGTGCTATATCACTTGAAGGGGAAAAAAGGTTAAATGATAATAGCCTTGACAATCATGCAAGGGATGACGATCAAACTTAAGGTACGAAAATTTACAAGTTATCTAGTTTATGTCACTCTGCAACTCAGCTGTTAATATTTACACTCATACTAATAAACTGCATGCACGTCTTTTTTCTCGGAAACAAAAGCCACGTGGTAAGTCTTTCAAAAATAAATTCCTTTTCCAGAGGTAAATAATATATTAATCAATCAAGAAAAGTAGAGAAAATTATTAACAAGTGAACAGAAATGAAACAAGCAAACTTCATACCTGGCTTTCCGCTCCTCAAGTGTGTCAATGCGTCGCCGATCACTTTCCTGATGAGTAAGCAGCTGAGCTTTATCATGTCGAAGTTGTGCATTTGTTGCCTCCAGTGCCACACAACGGCTAGTCATTTCTGCCAGCTTTTCAGTCGCTGCCCTTTCTCTCTCCTGTGCCAAAGCCAACAATGTCTGAGCTTCACCTGGAAAACAAGAGGCGAATGCTGCGTATAGCACATAATAAAATGCATTTTGTAAAAAGTTCCTTTAACGATAATCACAAACAATGTACACTTTTTTCCCCGGAATGTATTGAAAATGTAAAAAAGAACATAAAAAGTTATCTAACTGATTTTAAGGTTAGGTCATGTAAAAAACAGTACCTGTGCCAAAGAAAATAAATTATCAGTTGCCTACCAGAAAATTATCCAGCAAAATTGTTTCATCTAATACATAATTAAACAAGCAAAATAGGAAACAAATATAAGCGGAACATTTAATTTCTTAATGAGCTCACTGAGTCTGTCCGTAAGATTT
The DNA here is from genome assembly GCF_003073045.1 of Pomacea canaliculata. Classification (NCBI taxonomy): domain Eukaryota; kingdom Metazoa; phylum Mollusca; class Gastropoda; order Architaenioglossa; family Ampullariidae; genus Pomacea; species Pomacea canaliculata. The sequence continues at coordinate 11,239,189 of NC_037590.1, forward strand.
TTCTCCACCATTTCCCACGATGATGCTTGTATACTATGGGTTGCCCGCAGATTTTCAATCTGACGTAGAAGGGGGCGAGTGGCAGATGTGACACTCTGAGTCAAATCCTGGTTTCGACTCTCATCCTCTTGTAAACGCTGTCAAAAAAGACAATTTGTCTTACAAGCTGCTAATGCTTGGCTATACTTGCTATTCCCTAGCCTTCCTGGTAAAGACACATACAAAAAGACCATGGCTATTTATTTGTGGCACAAATTTATTTATGAAAAGAAATAGGTAGTAGTTACTACACTGGTTTGAAATTCTGACAGTGTATAGATAATTGAGACATTACACACAATAATTAAGTCCCCATTCGCAAACAATGCATCTCATAGTTAGGAAACCCCCTGCAAATGTTTAGTCTTTCACTTTAAAAAACCAGACATCCTTACTCACCATCTGCAGGTCAGCAATCTCTTGTTTGAGCAGTTCTTCCCTTCTATTATGCTCCTTTTCCATACGTGTCATGGACAACTGTAAATCCTCAATCTGCAAGAAGACATGTATACATGCTGAAACTTTTTCCCCAAAACTATATGGTATACTCTTTGTAGAAAATCTATTTTCTACTTTTAGTGTGTTTAGTGTGTTTAGTTACTTTGTTAGGGCAAAGTTTTGATTAGAGCCGTAGGATAGGGACAATACGTCGTGAACTGGTCAAGCTGGCTGCACATAAGCCCGACAGATGCGACAAACGTCTGGCTGCCCATTCAGCACTGGTGGCCAGTCGGGGCTAGCGAAAACATCTTACGTGAGCGGCCACGATTCAATTATGGCCAGGGGAGGTAACTGGATAACAGCCCTACCCCTTATTGTCCAGCTGAAGGCCGGGTATCGCCCAAGGCGACCAACGCCCCTTAAATATTGTCTTTAGACCCTTTCTACATGTCCAAGGTCACCGTGAGGAAGATACACCCACCGGAAGGGAGAAATGAACAAAGTCGGGTGCAGGGCCAGAAACGTCACTTTTCCGGGCGGCTGGCTAGTGAGTGGCCGACAGAAGGTCATAAAAAGACGTAAAAGGGTCCGAGGGACTTGGAATATTATTGTATATGAAGTAGGGAAGGCTGAACATTGGAAGTAACAGTGAATTGTGAACTTCAGTGAACTAGTTAACGTTGGAATTAATAGTGAATTGTTATCTTAGTGATCTGCTGAACATTGGAATTTGTGAGTTTATCAAACTTGTGAACTTTGGTGAGCTTATGCACTGTGGAATTATCCCCAGGAGAACAGTAACATGAAGAGACACCTGAGAGATAAGTGTCATGATTTATGTAATAACCTTATGTATGGCCTTTATATATATATATTCATGTATTGTTTAATTACATTCTTTTAATTGTTATTAAGATGTGTATTGAATGTGTTGCAATTAGGTGTGTGGGCACATGCTGGATGAGTGTATGCTAGCACAGTTAGCCATTGCGCTCAGGACCCACATTCTGTCCGTTACACTCTTACAAGCAACACTTTCAACATGGCTCAGACTGAGCAGCCCTAGCCCATGAGAAGACATCTTGCCCCTTGCTCATACAGTGAGGAAGAAGGTCTGATGTTACCTGCATGATGAGTGTATCTCGCTGGTGCTTGAAGCGCTGCTGCTCTTGCTCCATGGCCATCTTGAGTTCCTCCCGTACCTGCATCTCTGCACTCAATGCAGCTGCCTGTGCCTTGCTGTCCTGTGCTGCATTACTCTTATGCAGCTCTGCGATCTCCCTGGTGAAAGAAAGAGAAAGCTTGTATGGTAAAAGTTAGTTGTGCTGTCTCCTTTTTTAAATTCAACTTTATTATTATTTACCTGCTTTATGGTAGAATTCCTTTTTCAAAGAAACATTTATGCCATCTTCCTAGTATATCATTTAGTAGGTCTAAATATCAACTCTTTGAAGTTCACAAAGTAAATGAGATTTTTCTAACAATAAACAACTGACAGAACTGTAAATTTTAAAAATTAATGTCGGGTCTGCTATTTCCCAAGCACAGGACTGGAAAATCTTGATTATTACAGGACAGCTTATGCAACAATCCCTGTTAATATCCTTTCTCCCTCTCCCATCCTCCATACTAATCTTTTTTAAATTGGTAATAAATTAAAAAAGAATGTGCCCATAATAAAAGACTATACGATAAAATAGTGCAAGATTATTCAAGATTTGTGGACTGATCAACTCATTGTTCAAGTTTCAAGTTTCCTAAACGTGAAAGAACATAACTTACTTGTAGGAATTGTCCAAAGTTGCCTGAAATCCCCTTATTTTCTCATTTGCTGATTCTATCTCTGCCTGAAAGTACATTTTTAGAGCAAATTTGTCACCATGTGTGCAGTAGAAGTTTAACACAAGTCATTCTTTGCTGGCATATCTTTTTCAGAGGTAACATAAAATACATAAATGTAAGATGCTAGTAGAAACACTTTTGCCAAATCCAAGAGATTATAGATGATAAGTAATCTTGATAAGATCAAAACCACAATGCCTAGCAGAGACTAAGCCCAACTTACAGAGAGTTTTGCCTTTTCCTTTTCTAGCATCTGCACTGCAGAATTAAGCAGTTTGATAGCATCTGTGGAAATCAAAATTAAACATTAGCTCTTCCAGCAAATTAGAAATACTAGCAGTTAGAATATACACAATGTTGTAACTTACAAATTATCCTTTATAGAGTCTTTCATCGTAATGTTACAAGATTTTACTTTCTTGGATATACCCACAAAGCCATTACCAGGAGCATGTTAAATAGCCTGTTAACTGTTAAACAATTCTAGAAATGTTTCTGTGCACAACACCAGTAGAATGCTCAGATCATATTAGGTCCGGAAGTATGATGAGTATGTTCACAATATTGTTTCAAATGTATACTGTTGGAGAACAGCTTCAGAATCTTGTCTGTACAAAAGCTTTACCATTTTTTTTGAAGTGCCAAGACTTCATGCATCTGGCCGAAATTTGTATGGGTGCAATGACTGTGACTAAGTGAAACAACATTTCACATGCAGAATTTATTTTTCTTGCTTCTTGTAAATATGGACATAATGTCAGTAACAAAAGCAAACAACAGTAAGACTAAAGACCTGTCTGCTTCTTTTCCATTTCATCCTTTGAGTCCAAAACATTCTTCAAGTGCTCCAGTTCATCAGCTTGTTGATCTATCTTCTTTCTATCAGACATTACATATTACCATGAACCAATTTATTTTTGTACATCTTTAATCGGTTAACAATAACAGAATAGTTTGTGAATTTCATGTTAATGATGCATAAATAAAACTTTAGGGGGAAATATGCCGTAAAGTGGTAAGCCCCAGCATCTGAGGCAGGAGGATCATGCATTATCTGGTTCAATCCCACATGCACAGCATACTTCCTCTATTGACCTAGCCGTTGAATAAGTACCTGATCCCTCAGAGGGCTGGGGAAGAGAAGGGTAGTTAGGGAGATGAGACAACCATTGTTCTCACTAAAATGCTGGTTGGAGACAAGTGCAGACTCTAATACTCCCCCTTACCACCATCACTGAAAGCTCACAAGACTCTTTACCTTTTTTTTATTTTTAGAAGAAAGACAAGTCAAATTTTAAAATAAATATCTTAAACTTATATGCAACCCAACTGCTGAGCTAGCTCATAAGAATATATGTAAATAATAACAATAAATACAAAATTTATATGGCGCATACTAACACTCCTATGGGGCATGCTCTTAGCACTTAAGAACAAGAACAAGACATGGCCAATATACGAGGGACAGAAGAACAAGCAAACAACACATGAACGACGGAAAGATAAACAACAGCACTGATGACCAATAAAAGACAAATAAAAAAAATATAAAGTGGATCCAAGTATCAAGGAATGAGTATCAATAATTTGCAAAAGAAAGACAAGCAGGAAAGTAGCAATAAGCAGAAAAGGGAGGAAGGGTGTGAAAAAAAGTCTAACATCAATGACAACAATCACATTTACATACTTCTGTGTTGCAATGGTAGTTTCATTTTCCTTTTCTTTCACTCGAAGCTTTTTGATAATGTTGCTATTCTGTAGTTGCTGCTTGGACAATTTTTCTCCTGGCAACATATAAGTTAATGAAAACAAAACAATTCAATAAGCATACTACAAAACTTTGTTGACTTTCAAGAAACCACTTTCTCCTTTGCTTTGAAACAGATTTCCATGCAAGAACTGTACAGTTCTGAGGATTGGTTCATAGCCTGACACAAGTGTGCTAAAGTCATAAAGACATCACACAGACCTTCCTCCATGAGACCAGCTATCTGTTCATCTTTCTCCACAAGTATGTCTTGAAGTTTGACATCTCCAGCCCTGCACACACAAATGAGATTGTGACATTGCTTTTACAAGATTTTTTCTATCATAAATTGTCACAGACTGAAAAGGTAAGAACACAACACTTCCCATTTTCCCTGTGACACACACTGTTGATAAAGATCTTTATGTGAATAAACAGAAATTTCTCTTGCTTGATACTTCAAGTCTCTTAATCATTTTGCTTATGATCACAACCTGAACAACACATTTTTGACAGTCAATTCATGTAGGCTGATCACCCATTACTGCTATCAAAGACTAAAAGAAATTCTCAGGCGCCCATAGCAGCTTCAAGACGCTGTATATACATATATATTTGTGGAAATACTACTAAATGTTGTCAGTTCTAGACAAAACATCTTAGTCTATGCTTGTTAATCAAGCCACCTGTCATCCCCAATGTAAAGAATATAACAAATTAAATGCAATAAGGACATTTTTTTATTTCAACTACAGCTTTGAGCAAGATCCAAAATGTTTGTCTCCACACCCTTTCACTACCACCCACCCCAGCTCTGCCAGCCAGTCTGCTTGTTATTAAGTAGTAGTAATAATAATAACGAGATGTGATGAGCGCAACACTTCAGTAAGTGCTAGATGTAGTGTGCTTTGCAAAAGGACAAATTTGAAACTAGGTAAATATTTAAAAGCAAGTAGCAATGGAAAAAATCTACAATACACACATGCGATATAAGAACATTGGTCAATCCTGACCAAAACACAGTGATGTATGTACATAGATCAATCCCAACCAACACACACATGCACACACACATCATGATAGATGTATAGAGGTCAATCCCTACCATAACACACATGCATGTGTAAGCGCATACACACACATATGAAGAGTTAGGCAATCAAACACCATTAAGAAAAGCTTTAGTGAAGCAAGTAAGAAACAAAGATGTAAAAAGAAAGTAAGTTGAAAATCTTTCAAGAATAATATGACTTAAAAGCATTTCTGAAGTAGAGTCAATATGATGAAAATTATGTGAAAGGGAAATCCACAGTTTCAAAGCAGCACAGAAAAAGGTCTGTTCATGAAAACAGTACATATTTTGGGGATGCTGAAAATGTGACAATCGCAGGAACAGTGAGGCTGTTAAAGAAGTGTATATACTGCCAGACTATCAGAGATTTACACAGGAGAAATTTCCCCAAAAATTGTGACAGGTCAACACCTCCTAAATTTTCCATTAATTCCAATGGAAACTCATTTCCAGCCCATTTTATCTGCACAACTTATTTTTACCTACTTGACATTCAGTGCCCTCAAAGGTTGCAAAAGAAAAAAATTTATATTTTGAGCCTTTAATGTCTTTACTCTCTTTGAAACTTCTAACTACTGATACCACGGAAGTATATTTTTTCCACATGAGTAAAATCCCTAAATTATACAGGTACCAAGATAGCTAGAACTGTCTGAAAGTTCATCATGGGCAAATAAAGTGTTTTGAAATTGACTAGGGATTCTAGACTGCTACACTTTAGATTTTACAAACATTTAAATTTGAAGCAAAAAGAAAAAAACTAGGAGGGACAATTAAATGCTTGACAATGTACCTTTTTGCCAGCTGTTGTTCTGCCACCTGCAGCTGCTGTTTCAATATTTCTTTTTCCTGCACAAGGAGTTTTAGTATTAAATTTTATTATGAGCAGCATAATTGTATAGTTCCCAATATCTTCAGTGAAAGGCATCTGGTTTTGTTATATTAAAAAGACCCAACTAAATATAGACTTGCTTTGAGCAGGCGACTTTCCACCCTCAATCCTTCCAGTTGCGGGAGCCATTATGTTATAGATTTAATGGGATGTTTTTTGATCCACCAAGGCATATCAAACGAGCTTAACTACTTCATATGTGAGGTGATGAGGATGGGTGTGCACATGTGAATAATTTCAAATGTTAACTGAAATATCAATAAACTAAGACAGTCCAACAAATCACCTTTATTATTTTATACAAGAGCTATTATTATTATACATAAAAAAAGAGTGTGGATGGTAATGTGAACGCTTCAATATCTAGACCATACTTCAGTCAGGCACTTGGTGATAATTCATATCTGCAACAGAATAGGCTAAATAACAGATCTCAAATGTCTCTATACAACAACCACCCTACTTTTAGGACATTCTGTAGCCTGCGCTCTGCGTCCCCCATCCTGCGTGAAAATTCCTCAGTTAGTGTGTGAAGGTCTGTCATTTCTGCCTCTCTTGCTTCTTCAAGCTGTTGCAGCTGACTGTAAAAAGAAATTGTCTTATGAGAATAAAGAGAAACATAATATTTAATCTACCAAATAATGTTTTTATTTTTTTAAAAATCATCACGAGCAAATAAAGAGTAGTGACCACTCTCTATCATTACTGACTCCACAGGGAAAGAACAATTTAGTCTCAAAACCAGAAGGAAAATATTTTCATAATATTTTCAGCGTAGGCAATGGTAGAGTATTTGCTGAAGAAACTCAGTAGCTGAAGAGACTGTTGACTCTTATATAAAACAGAAGTTTTCAACAAGTAAAATAATCTATGCAGACCTGCGCAGAATGCTATTCGTCTCCAATAGATCATTATTGTCCCTGCTGAGCTGGACCAACTTGGTCTCTCGTGCCTGTAAAATCTCAGCCATTTCTGCCAACTTCTGCAACCAAGCAAGACTGAATTCAGCTAACAAGTGACTAGAGATGCAAAGCAATGGACTGGAAAATTGTAATGACAACTGAAAACATCTTGCTTTCTGCTGTGTTTTTAAGAAAAAACCTCTGATGAAACTTCCTTCACTGAGGTGTACTTGAGTCATGATTGCTGTGCCAGGTCCAATATTGTCATGTGATGGTTACAGAATCAAGAAAAAAACTGTGCAGCTTCAACATAACAGAAACGGAAACCTCCTCCATAAAGGACTTAGAGGACAACCCTAGTACCTCTTTCTGTTTTTTACTATCATTGATGAAACATGTTTTGTCTAGAAGCTAGTGGATTTAATAATAAATAACCAGTATAAGAAAATAAGTTTCAGCCCTAAGATATGCACAAAATTCACATAAATGTACAGATAAAAGGAACAACTATTGTTAATTACTATAGTGTTACAATGGGACAAATAGACTGAGAATAATAAACAATCTTCCATATAAATTTGGCATACATCAGCGCTTCAGCCACACTTTTCATTCAGACATTGCAATGAGTTAAAAATATGTCTATATTACACAAATGAAATTTAGAAAAAAAGATGGTAAATATAGGGTGTTTTTTGGTTTTTTTTTAAAAAGAAAGCTGTAGATTCAACACTTTCTCTTTAATGAGATAACTATTTCTGGGCCAATTAGATAACTATTTCTGGGGCCAAAGAGATAACTATTTCTGGGACCAAAGAGATAAGTATTTCTAAACAAAGCTGTCTGAAAAAAGTACCTTTTTAACTTTCATCATTTGAAAGAAAAACTAACACAACAAAAAAGAAAAAAAAAGGAAAACAATTTTTAAAGATGATATATAACAGCAACAAAAATGCAAACCTTATTCAAACATTTGACAATTTGTAATATGGCAGGATAAAAACATTATTTTACCTTCACAATATCTTTCTCCTGTTGATTTATACAGGTCTGCAATTTTATGGAATGTATATCAAAATTCATTTTTCTTAGTTTTCTAGAAAATGCTGCTGTGAAAATGTACCTCTCATAATATTATTATACACTTTCAAGTGACAAAAACAAGTTACCTTTAAATTTTAATCAGAAAAGAAATTAATAATAGTTTTTGAACAAAAAGTTATCTGACAAACACTATTTGCCAAAACAATCTAAACAAAAATATCCCAATATAATATAAAGTTTCACACAGAAAAAAAATTAGGACTCCTATATGACTATAGACATGGTGCTTACGAAAAAAAGTGTAATATAACTATAAAAGAGAGGACAAATACATACATAAAGATAAAATAGAAATTGAATAAACAAATAAACAAAGTAAAAGATCCTTTGGGCAGCCCTACAAGATTCTAATAAGCTTATCATTTTATACTGTGCTAAAAAGGCTACTCTTAGGTATAGTTCTCAAATGACAATATAACAACATATTATTGCATTTCTTTTGTTGTTGTTGTTTTGCACTTAAGACAAAGAAGAATACTAATAAAGTAAAACTAGCATAAAATAAACTTTCTTTCAGCAAGATTATTTTTCAATCTTTAAATCTGATTGTGAACTCCTATAAAGAACACCTACATACTGATAGACCTTAATGTAAATAATATGAATTAGTTAAAACAAAAGGAACACTGGTTTCATACATATGCACTTCAATGTACATTGAAGCATCTCTGTTCCCTATTGATTTCTCATTAGTTTTGTTTAAAGCAACAGTTATAAACAAGTAAAAACACAAGAAAATAAGTATATAAGTAGAAGATATGCATGTCAAACATATGCATGTACATTCACAAATCAAAAAATGCTTATTCTAAATCATAAATCATATAAACAATCGTGTATTATGAATAAAATATAAAGAATCCCCTTCACCACAAACTGAAGCTAGTCTTAAAAATGTATTTCTTCAAACTGTATTTCTAGGAAGTTTAGACATGACAAAATTTAACAGTGTATTGTTGAAACAACCCTAAATATAGGCAGGCCTATATTGCTAATATTGGCAGGCATCCATAAGTTATGCATGGCACTAAAAAAAAAATCAGCTATGATAAAAGTATATAAATAACAGGATTAGGACTACCTGAAAAAAAAGACAGGTTTAATAGCTTTAGTATCTATCAAATAAATTTATAACCATGTCTGACATAATAACGCTTACTGTTATCTTTCTTGAAGTATCATGAGCAAAACAAGAAATAAGCCTTATGCAAAGTACGGCAAAAAAAAAAAAAAGAGGGAGAGCGCCTGGAACTGTTAATTCTTGTCTCATCGAGAGCTTCTGACTTCCTTATCTGCATGTTAGCTAAGCTAGTGGGTATTTGCTAAAGATGCCCGCTTGGGTCATGTTCAACAGCAGACAAGGTTTTCTTTCTGCAATGTGATACCTTTGTTGCAATGACAAGGTAAATGGGACTGCTAGTAATTGGGTTTTTCAAAATGAATTACCAAAGTCACACAAATATACATTAGTGCAAACATTCTCATGATAACCTTCATTCTTAAAATGTGCATGTACACACACACGCAGAGTATGCTGTCACTTCTCTGCCCCTGAACCTGACATCGCAATCTACATGATACTTGCAGACATAAGCTGATAAAGGCTTTTCTTCAGTAGTAATTTCCACCTACATACTAGCATTATCAAAACATTGACCACCAAATCCATCTTCCACAGCATGAAATATTTGAAATGATTGTTGTGCCAAGTCCAATACTGTCATATGATGGTTAAAGAAAACAGACAAAATGTGCACTTCAACATAACAGAAAAGAAACAAAACTCCTCCATGAATATCCATCATATTATGAGATTAAAAGAAAGTGTACGAGAACAAAATATCTGAGAAAAGCTAAAAAAAAACACTTTAAAAAATCCCAATGAGTGCTTCATTTGGAGAACATGAAAAATTATATCTTGTCCACACTTTACAAAAATATTTTTAAAGAAATATTACTACTAATTAGTTCTGATCAAATATATGCGATGAAAATGATGATGGCTTTGTCTAACTTACCAGCCCCAAACTGCAACTTATAAATGACTATTACATTTATTGAACAAGACTTAATGAACATGATAAATTCTTACAATGCTTGAAATATGAATAATTTATCTACACAGAATTTTACTGTAGTTTTTGAATGTGCTATTAAAAGGACAACACAAAAGGGACCCTTTTCCCTTCTAAATTTTCAAATAGAAGCTGCTTGCAATTATTTATTTGCAAAACACTTTTGGTCCCACAATATCCCACAGTGTAGCAGTGATTAAGCAGAAGCCATAAAAAGTAAGTGATATACACTCAGAAGCATACACATCATACTGTGCTGTCCCACCTCTTACCTTAAGCAGTCGCTGCGGGTGTTGTGGATTATCTAGGTCATCGTCTGCAACAAAAGTTTAGAACATTTACTTGGCAAAAAAGTATTTTTACTTAAAACAGTAGAGCTACTTATTGTAAAATAAATTAATACTTTAATTATTATTAATAAACATGAACACTCATTTACCAGAAAAATTTATATCTATGCATGTGCATTTTTAAAAAAAAATTTCAAGACACCTATTATTTCCATTGCTGCTTTACATTCATAAAATATGTGATATCAAAACCAATTACCACAAAAAAAATCTTACATTTTTATAGATGTGCATGACTATTTGCACCAGTGTGAACATGTGTCAAGGTAAGATTTTAAGCATGACTATTTGCACCAGTGTGAACATGTGTCAAGGTGAGATTTTAAGCAAAAGAGCCAGCACTCCAACACCTTTTATACATAAATTTTTATCTTCACAAAGCAGATATTATCTTTAAAATATGAATCTTTAAAAGTTACCAACAGCTTTATTTCACCCAACCACATGAAGGTTTTCAAAATTTAAAACCCTTAAAAGAAAAGTGATTAAAATGAAAGTATTGCTTCTGCATATGATTAATTAAAAACAGTATCTAATATAATAACTGGTCATCTCCTCAAAAAAAGAAATAACTAAGTAAAAATAAATATAAACTGATTCGCAATCAATTAAAATTTACAATGAAACATTTCAGCATACTGAAAGTCTGACAGTTTGCATACTTAATTACAAGAGAGGACTTGGCTCTGCCTTTGACAGGCTTTAAACACAGAGGACCACACATCTCATGTTCCCGACATCCACTAGAAAATAAAACAGCTTTACCTTACCACCACAGTAAAATGTTAGTTCTCATGGCAAGCAATTGCCTTGCCACTTTCAAAACTCCAGTAGGATAAGAGAGAATGAATGTTCAACAATTTCTAAACCATCCATGCAGTATGACTATACAAATGCAGCAGTGCTGCTCATGCATAAAATAAGCTGGTACCAGCCATATCTCTCCAAAAATATAAAAAAAAAATAATAATAAAAGGACAAAATGAGCAAATGCTTTAAAGATTTTTTGGGCGCAGTCACTTTAAAGAGTATCCATTACCATTCCTTCCAGCACCACAATGCTGCAACATTTTTGTCTCCAGTAAATAACATTTGTCAGACTTCTTGTGCCCTACAATATCTCACTGGTGGGCAGGTGGAGTGGGAATGGACGCTGCAGTTGCAACAATAAAGTGTGGCGCCCTGCACCACTGCACCACTTTAACTCAATAAGACTCCGTGCAAGAGTTATGGAAATGTACTCACTGCCAGTGGCAGCACCAGTGTGATGCTGGGTCTTACCCTCTCGCTGCCAGACATGTCTCTCTTGATCAGAATCACGCTCAGGAGACAATTGATCATCTCCTTTACTGTGCGTGCTGGAGCTTGACTGACTGTCAGATCGCTGATGACCCAGAACATGACTCCTGCTACTTGCAGCTTTCTACATATATAAAGCATCAGCATGGCAAAAGCTGAGAAGAGATCTGGAAAGTTCTTTCTAAATTTTTTTTATATCCATTTCATTTATGAGAGTCAATTAAAAAATAATACCAGACTGATTTGGGCTTGTATTTATGATCACCGACAGTAACAAGTTTCTCAGTAGGATCTCTTGAGCAATGCTGTTTAAAAAAAGAAGTTATCAATAACCTATTTCTTACTGCAACTACAAAGAAATAATGGATACAAATTCATGTTAATATTCCTTTTAATACAATAAAGGCAGTGTGATACATAGACTTCATCCATTGTCACCAAAACATCAGCAATTCTTAAAACATACTTTAATCAAATATTACCTGTAAGGAGAACTTTAAAGGTGACAGATCCACAATGTTTTTCTCTCCATTGGGAGTAGGAGTTGAGATAATCTCAATATCTGAAGATGTAGTGGTCTCTATTTCATCACTTGATTCAAGGCCACTGTGAGTACTTTTTTCCAGCTCAGAATCAATTTTGGAGCTCTCTGATTTCTCTTCAGAGTGATTGTCACTGCTTGAATCCTCCACTCTAGCACCTTCTTCCATCGCTTCCTCAATGAGGCACTTAACAAATGATGCACTTGGAGATGAAGAATCTGCGTCAGCCAGCAATCCACTGACTGGATGTTCTACCCCTAGCCACTGTTCACTATCAGCCTCATCACATATTTCTTCTTCAAATTCTGTCTGCAGCTGCCCCTTATCCACCACCGTGTCCATGCTACTGTCTAGTCGACTAGCCTCGGAAGAGTCATTGCTGCTGACTGTAGTTGTCGAGTCTACCTGAGGACCCCCAGCAGGGAGCTTCTCAAGGACAACAGATGAATCAAAAGGAGGACTTTTCTCTTCATCCTCCTCTTGCACAAGTGAACTCTGGCTTGAGGGGCTGAAAACATCAAAAAGTGGACTCTTCTCTTCTCCCTCTTCTTGCACAAGTGAACTGTGGCTTTGGGGGCTGAAAACATCCACATCTGGAAAATTATATTCAGCCTGTGTAAGACTTGCTTCTTCTGAGGACAGGGACAAAAGGACTGCTTCTGAAGATGAACTTGTGATGGATGTCGCCACAGCCTTCATGTCCTCAACAAGTGCTACATTAGAGCAGCTGCTTTCACCACACACTTCAGGTGCACAGTCTGATAAAGGGATCATCATGTCAAAACTCTCCAAAGCATCTTTACTAGAGTCTCTGCTGATTATTAACATAGTTTCTTCTGTTTCTTCTCGAGATTTGGCAACCACACTGACATCTGTCTGTGGCTCATGATTGCTGTCTAAGATACGAGTTTCTGCAGATGTTTGAAGGGCATCAACTTCTAGCATGGTACTGGACACAACTTCTATAACAGAGGTTTCTACTTTTATATTCTGTTCTTGTGATTCTTCCTGACTGACAGGTTTTCTGTTCTCAGCATCTTGCCTTTCTACATCCATTTCACGATTTATTGGCACTTCATTTAGAACTAATGTTTCTTTCCAATGGACATTATTGGACTGTTCCAATTGAACTCCTTTCTCATCCTGGCCTTCTCGAATGCCTGATTCTAAAAAGGATTCCTCAGAAAACTGAGGGCTAGCTTTCTTATCCCAATTTACTCCAATGCTTGTTCCTGAAAAATCTTCAATATTCTGAGTTGGAGTTTCCATTATATGAGTCTCTAAGAGAGCCTGACTTTGATGATCTGTACTGTCATGGACAGTTAAAGATGCAGTCTCATATTTATTTTTATATTCATGAATGTTTGAAAGAGCATCAGCTGCCGCCCTTTCCACTTCACATTTCTTCCCATGCTGTTCATCAGATTTTGAGCTATTTGCTTCTTGAAGCATTAAGTCTGAAGGAACAGATGATGATTCAGCAGATTCATTCACAGAATCTTCTATAGTGCTCTTTAATGGAAGAGTATCAGTGTCCACTCTGAATTCCTTAACAGACAGTTGCTCTGCATCTTCAACAGTCTTATCTTTTGATGCTGAATCTGCCTTCTTTCTTTTAGGCACAGATTTCCTTGGTGCACTTACAGACTTGAAAGGAAGCGTGGAGAGAACACTTGAGTTTCCAAGTACCCCATCCATTTTTGCACTGACTGAGGCAGACTGAGACTTTTTCAAAGACAACTGTGGCTCCTGAGTGTCCCATGGTGTACTCCATGATGAAGCTTCAGTGCTCTCAGCTGCATCTTCTTTAACCTCAACCTTCTCATCACCAGATGATGATCTGTATGGTAACCATGAATTCCATGAGTTCCAAGAATTACTCCCCTCTTCCTTTAGTGGTACAGATTCTTTGCTTTCATTTTTTGTAGCTGAAAATATTTTAAGAAAAGAGACATGAGTATGTATAAACATTTTATTAAAGCATTGGTATGCATGATTTTATAAAGGTATAAGTAAAAATAAATATAAAGGTCAGTAATTTTTCGGAAAAACAAAATTAGTGACAGAAAACTAGAATAAACTGACCGCAAAAAAAGATTGAAAGATGGATCAAAATTAATTCTGCAGATAACAGCAATGCTATCAAGCCATTATTGACATGGGTTAGCTGCACAGTTAAAACAACGGAATTCTGTAATACGTAATCCTGAAAGTAAGAGTAAATATCCTTAACCTAAAACAAAGTCTTTGGAGATTGTGCAATGTACAGTTTATAAAGAAAATTCTTGATCATTTTTTACCTTTGTCTTCTTCTATATCTAATACCTTGTCAATTTTTTTCTGTGCTGTTTTGAGGGCCTGCAAAAACAAAACATTTTTCATTAAAATCAGCATCAAAATGCCACAAGAAGTCGAATTTGTCTCTCTCTCTCTCACACACATACACACACAAACATAATAATTATGTGAATAGACACCTGAGCGTTTGCATAAATAAGTCATGGATGTTCTGTGCCTTATTAACTGGAGAAATCTGTGCATACCTGTGAGGCCAGTGATGTAAAGCCCTTGGCATCCCACCAGCTCATGATGCTAGACAGCTACACTTTGAGCATGGAGTGTAGTATCTACTAATGAAACAGAACAAGTGAGGAACTTCCTATTCATTCGGTCTTTTATCTTCTTTTCTAATGAGATGTACTACTAATTAAAAAGACACTACTACGCACTATACGAGGCAGCAGATTGTGCGGCAAATATATCAGAGTGGAGAAGTAGGAAAGAGTGTGAATTTCCTTAAGCCGTAATACCAACAAGTAAAAATACAGTCTATTTCTTAGATAATGAAGTGGGAATGTAAAAGAACATTTCAATCACCCTTCAATTTGGAAGGCTGAAAATTTTTAGCTTTGTGGTCATGAGATCGGCTCTTTAAAAATTGTCATGGGTTTGGCCACAGATTACATGTATGTTGTCACAAGCGGCCATTTTTGTTGACGTTATGATATCTCGCGCTGACAAGACTTTCCGTTAATAATATACTTAATACATACAATACAACAAAGCTGGCTGCTTTTAAACTACAGATACTGTCTATTCTGCCAAAAATAAATGACGTACAGAAGTTTGAAGAACAGTTCTAGAAGGTCATGGCTGTTTCTTTAGTATTATTTCCATTGCAATGACGCGTTATGCACAGGCGCCCCGGTGGCACAATCGGTTAGCGCGCCGTACTTATAGACAGTACCTCCATCGCACAAGATGCGATGTGGAGCTATGCGGAGGTTGTGAGTTCGATCCTCACCCGGGGCAGCCATTTTTTTTATTAAATACTGGATCAAAGTATCGCTGATACCTTTTGCCGATAAGAAGATAGGTAAAGATCTTTGGGATAAATTATTTTCGGTATAAACTATTTAGTTGTTAAATCTTATACGCGATCTAAGAAGCGTCGCTGCGACGACGATCTGAAAGTAGCTGTGGAGCACCAGACCCAGCCTGCAAAACTACAGTCTGTAGTGAGGCCCACTACTACCCCACTAGTTTTGCAGGCTGGGGAGTCAGCATTACAGGTTTAATTTAGTCAAGAAGAGCTGATACAATAATTATTGTGATGGGAGATAACAGCTCCTTCAAATTATATCAAGATCGAGTGATGCCCCTTATACCAGGCGAAAAATTTCTGTTTCGTATACTGACAAAAATTACATCGACATAAGGATTTTGATTCCAACAAATCGATCGATTTTTGGCGAATCTTGATGCCCCTTTAAAAAAATGTTAAATGTAGCGTTTCTTGTTAAAGAAAAATATGCTAGAGACTACATCCATTATCAAACTGTCAAGAGTTTGCACTTTTCGAGGGTACGTAAGTAGAGGTTGAGCGAGGGAGAGGTGGTGATGACAGGCATGTCGATCTGTTTGAGGACGTTTTGGGACCTTCATGGGGCGTTAAAATGTTTGTTTGTTTTTTTTTTGGTAGGTTCGAGAATGTTCTACGTGCGAACACTTCCTGCATGCCATAGCCTTGGCTTCCTTCCGCTTTTACACCTATCCCTTATAATTTCCACATTATGTTCGCAGAATTATAATGCATGCGCACAGCGAGAAAAAATATGCTATAAGCATGAGATAACGTTTACAATTCTATAATGTATAAATCTTCACAAATAGGAGTGAAAACACAGAATGCAAAGTCAATGCAAAGACATTCGAACTCGAGAACTAAAATATTTGTACAAGATATTCACTTGGGCTCTAAGGGCTGCCTTGAATGTTCAGGCATTTGTGTACCCTGTGCTTCCACAGGCATATGCACAGGCAGGTGAACAAGCGTGCACACATTTCACTGTAATAAATCTTCCCTTTCGCACGCATGGTGTTGTTCAGTCTTCACATCTCACCACTCTCGCTACCTCTATAGTCTAGCCTCTTGATGAAGTGACCTGAGATGATGACAGGAATACTAACAATGGATATTCTGAGATAGGAAGAAGGGAAAGGAAGCATGCGGTGTGGCTAATCTTGTCCTCTGTTTGTTTATGTTTCTGCGTCTTCTAGACGATCTTGAAAATATTTTAAAGAAGTTTGAGTTCGAGAAGACAGGAACCAAACACATGTTAAGTTATGTTACGAGAAGTATGGCTGCTATTTCACTTCCAGATTTTTTTCACCTTGAAATTTAGAACGTTGTTAAGAGAACATTCACCCACATCTATCTAAAGTTAGTTATTGTGCGATGACGGTGTGTGTGTGTGTGCGCGCGCGCGTTCGTGCTTGGGATGATGGTGGCTGTAGTGGTGACCGAGGAAGCTATCAGAAAGAAAGAAACAAACAAAAAAGAAAGAAAGAAACCCATCTATTCACATACATGCGCGTTTTCAGACTACACATTGTCACATTGTACCTTATCTCAATTCTCTAATACGTCTCTGATACGCAAATTATTATTTATCGAAATGTGTCAGCCGTTTTCTTAATTAGAAATTTGGTCGTGTCTTGCGCTCTCTCTCTCTGAGAGAAAGAGAATAAGTGACAGTTAAAGAGGTATTTATATTTCTTTCCTACTTTTTTGTTAGTATATACAGAAAGTAAATAATAATAAAAATGTTTATGTTTGCAAAGCTGCTGCTTTATTGTTTGCCACAAGACCTTAAGACAAAAAAGAAGAAAGAGTGGAGAGAAAAACCACGAAGAAGGCTTTTGTGATTGAAGACGTGTACCTTAATGCTATGAATGACACCAAAGAGATAAAAGCCAAATACTTTGTTCAGTTTACTTACAATCAAATGAGGCGTTTAAAGCGCGATTTAAAAAAATCTATTTCTTAAATAATAATTATCACTTCGTTCTGCTAAGCGTCCCATATGCTCACATCTATCGTATTACGACCACACATGCGTGGCTATATTCAAGGGTTCAAGCCCTGTCGCACTTTCCACGCATGTTACTGAACTGGATTAGAAATGGTAAATGTAAAGTGAACAATAAAATCACAGCTGATTGGAGAAGAAGGATGAAAGCGAAAGTGGCACTGGGAACAAACACTTCGCAAGCCTTCCTTCGTATCCCTACACCAGCGGTTCTCAACCTTTTACATGTGACGACCCCCCTGACGAACACCGGTACGTCCGCGACCCCCTTAGCCAGCTAGGTCGGTGGAAGAGCGGGGGGGGGGGGGGGAGCCTTAGCTAACCTCGAACGCCGCGTCGAGGAAATCAACAACGGAAGAACAAAGTTCGTATCTGCAAGAAGTATAACTGTTAATGAAATTTTACTAAAGCAAACTCTGCGGTGCTAATAAATATTATTTTATTGGACACTCACTTTGATTAATGAGAAGGTTGAGCCTGCTTGCTGTTGCATAAAGAAGCGAACCTGTGTGCGATGTTCGTACCCACTGATATTCGCAGCTCAGCCTCTGCGTCCACACGATTTCTGTATTTCGACTTCAGTGCTGCCAATGCTGAAAATCCTTGCTCACACACATACGAAGTTGAAAATGGCGGCAGAACTTTCATTGCTTTCTCAGAAAGCACAGTTGATGCTAATCCATAATTTTGGCACTGGTGTTGTTTGGAAGACCATTTTCAGGGATTGGTCACTCGAAAGGTCGATGAGCTGCTCTTCTTCTTCCGTGGACAACCCGCTTGTGCTAGGATCAGCCAGAAATGGATTACGAATCCAATCGTATTTAGTCACATCAATTTCAGCGAAATAATGCTGAAACCTTTCTTGCAGTCCGTTTAGATGGGCAATAATTACATTCTTCACCTGATCAAGATTCAAGTTGTCAGCCTTGCACTTACACAAGCACGGAAACATATCAAAAATATTTTCTTGGCGTATCTTTTGCGTCCACAACGACATTTTTCGGACGAAAGCATTCATCTTGTCAGTTGTTTGTAATATGGTGGTGTCCTTCCCTTGTCTGGTCATGGCCTTCTGTCAGGGACCTATAGAGTACTAGGACTGAGCACGTGTGAATGAAAGGGTGTGAATGATGGACGTTTCCTGAATGCGTGCTTTAGATGTTAAAAAAAAAAAGAGAGGTGTGACTGGAGAGGGAGAGGGGAGTCAGCGATGAGAGATTGGGGAAGAGAGAGGGCAAAAGGTGAGAGGAGGGAGATTGGAGGTTTAATTGTTGAGAGGGGGATTGTGTTTTGAGTTTTGGAAGTGAGAAGTCACTTCATGCCGAGACAGTGTACTTGAATAGGGAGAAGAGATTTGGAGTTTGATCGCCCTCACCACTCGGTTACACAATGTAAACTAATTTCACTAATACTGGTATAAGAAACATTTTAAAAAAATGACCACCTTCGCGACCCCCTTGTAGGCACGTCGCGACCCCCTGGGGGGTCGCGCCCCACAGGTTGAGAACCGCTGCCCTACACACATCAAAGTTAAAGAAACTGGTAATGACCGAGAAGACTTGGATATTGTGCAATAGTTCAGCTAGCGCAAGTTGCTCGAACTTCACAGTTGCTGGCTTCGATCGCTTGCATAACGGAATCCCGCACTCCACGCCACACCGACAGGGGGAGCTCCGGGTCTGCCGCAATAATCACGTGCAGTCTGCGGCCGCCATGTGCTGCATGACACTGATGTCTTGTTTTCATTATGCTAGTAATCTAAGAGTTAAGCCACTGGGAGGATTCCGCAAAACTGAGCACCACGACCATGTTTCACTTAGTGTGGCTTATGTCAGGCGGTCTCCACCTCAAACAAGTGACGGCTGGCAGCTTATTACTTCTTTGAAGATGAAATGCTGTCTTTATATTTCCTCTTTTTCGCCCACAGTCTCTCTTTTTCTTTAACCAGAATATATAGCAGATGTTCTCACACCGATGTTCAGTTTGCAGGTGATGTCTTGCATTAATCCCAGTGTAAAACTTTCAAAGGTTAAAGCTATTGGGACGAGCACAAACCATGATTTATGTTGTAAATAATGTGAAATGTTACTATTGTGTTGGCAAAATAGAATACAAAACATCTAGAAAGTTTATTCTTGTCACCTAATTGTAAATTATGAATCAGTATGGAAAGTAAACTTAGCTTATAAGGGACGTTCATGTTGACATACTTGAATAGTCCTGTATAACCGGTACTGTATAGCTATCCTCTAACTGCGAACCTGTGTGTACTTTTTTCAGAAATTACCGCAATATATGGACAGGTTGTATTGATACTTCAAAGAATAATAAAGGTCAGTGTACACCTAAGATCGACGGACAAATCAGAGATATTCTACCCTAAAAAACCGAGGGATAGCTCATTTCACTCTTTCACAGTTTAATGATATAGGTAGAAAGAACTTTGCTGTTGGTCGTGTCCCACGCTCGCATAATAACATCTGACAAATTTTTGCTTGCTTTTGTTCAGACTCTGGAGCAAAAATAAAGCTTTGAGAGAATTTTAAAATAAAACGTTAAGGGAATTCCAGTGAGGAACAGTTATGTGCTGAGAACGCATAAAACGCTTGTCACAAAGCCACGTAAGACAGGAAGAAAATGAAGCATGCATTTTCAGGATTCTTACGATGAAAGAGTATTTTTTATACTAGCAGTTTTTTAAAACCGACTGAACTTAAACCGTGTTCTAAGTTTTGCTCTTAGTGGACAAGAACTTTTTTTTTCTCTTAATAACAAGAGGCACTGAGCCTCACTTGTGACACATAAACTCACACTAAAGAAGAAATGCATTTTAAGCCTTAAGCAAGACGAAGAAAAACATGTTTGAACTATAACCTAGAGACATAGAAAAGGTCAAAGATGTGATAAGAGTAACACAAACCTAGAAACATCAACCACATCTACATTCCACAGACCGACACTTGTCGACTCACACAGACACAAAGACGGGCTACAAATCTGAATTCAACACATCATTGCCCTCCATCATCATGATCTTCTGTTAGCAGTTTCTTCTGATGTTTGTTTCGACTTCCTCCACTTAACACACCAGATCCCACCCACAAACCTTTTTGGCAGAACAAGCGTCTCAAGAATACTCTTCGGTCTTACTTTTAGTTGTTCCGAGAAATTCGCCATTTTTCAGAGTTTGCAGTACGTCTGCTCTCATTTTAGCTTCGTAGCAAACAAGAATCTTCTGCTTTAAAAATGCAGAAAATGAGGAAACATTGTAACAATTTTCCCACTTTACAGGATTTTGTTAAAAAAAAGTTAATCTTTAGTTTTGTGCAAATAAACAAAAATAGCCGCAAGCCGGTTAGTTAGTGTTGCTACAGGTAACAGAATAATGGACAATACGATGTGCCCTAAGTGCCCTCCAGCACCATGAGCAGGGTTGGTACTGGCCATAACGGAAACTGGTGAAATCCGCTTTACTGTAACTGTTTGGCCACTTACATCTGGCACAGTTGGGAGACGGGGTCAGAAGTTCCAGTCATGATGAAATGCTGGTATTATCGGTTTGTGCGATGTCTTGAA
The DNA here is from genome assembly GCF_003073045.1 of Pomacea canaliculata. Classification (NCBI taxonomy): domain Eukaryota; kingdom Metazoa; phylum Mollusca; class Gastropoda; order Architaenioglossa; family Ampullariidae; genus Pomacea; species Pomacea canaliculata. The sequence goes on from NC_037590.1 coordinate 11,260,442, forward strand.
AGTTTAAAGCCAAAATCATAAATTTATCTCTACTCGCATCACAAACAAACAGGATGCTTTACTTTCTCCTTGGTGGTGTTGTTGGGATCTCGAAGGTACAGGGGAAAGCTTGACGGTATACGATACCATCGGCTGAGCGCCACTTTCGATGAGTGTTATCGGTGCAGTAAAATAAACAGATGTAGTTTCTATCGAAATCTATTAGACATCAGAAGAATGCAGCTTAAAGCTCTGACAGTTCGCGGCTGCACTTGAAAGAAGAGGCCATAGTTTTTATGTAAAATACCCGAGTTCATTCTTTTTTTTTAGACGACAAACTGACATCAGACATCACAATAAACGTCAGTGTTTTTACTAAGAGCTGTACATTTGCGACTAGCTGGAAACGACCGGTAAGGACGGGTGAAATTCCTCCTCATTGAATCTCCAACCTGCTCTTTTGTTTTCCTCCTCCTCCTCCTCCTCCTGCTCTGGCGGCCTGTGTGGTGAACGTGGTCCAGCAGTTTTGATCTCTGAAGTGCAAGGAACTGGATGCTGGAGAGATGGGTGTGGCCTTTCCACAATTGTTTGTTGCATACCTGCAAATGTACTTACAGAAGTAAGCTGCGCCATAGAGTGCGTAACGGCTGAAACACTTTACAAGCAAAATCTCTAATTTCTGTGTGAACTAAGGGTTAGGTGGCAACACCTGAGCCTGATCATCAAGTACATGCGTTCTTTACAGCAAAGAAAACTGGAAGAAATCCCGACAGGAAATTTTCATTACCTTTTTGAAATGTAATCATAATTAGGGGAATGTGTCAAACAAAATTTCAAAAGCGGTTTTCAGGACAGAATTTGGCCTTCTTCTGTGGCCTTGACCCCTGATAGACGGCAGTTTGTTTACAGGCTGATGGTATTGTCCAGGTAAGCCTATTTTATTTTCGTTTTCATCATGAGTACCAATTTTTCTCTCTTGAATAAGAGGAAAGGAGAATTGATGTTTTATGCCGAGCCAGCAATTAAAGTTATATCACGGCAAAGCAGCCAGCCATGTAAACAGATCCAACATGCAGAGAAAGAACAAAGAGCCCGACGAGATCTGAACCTTTGGGTTAGCCAATCCTCACGACATGAGTAACCGATGCGCCACCGGGCCGAGTTCTCTTGGATAAAAGAAAGTTTTTTTCCACCTTAAGTTTGCTTTCTCTGAAATCGGTGACCTCAGTCTTTCCTTTCCATGTTTCATGATCCCGATAACAACAAAGTGGTTTCGGAATAAACATTACGATAATCATTTATCTGACATGATAATGATAGGCACACAATGCTTCTCAAATACCACAGTGGCCGATGAACATGGTCTGTATTGTTTCAACAGTAAACAACTTAAGAGATACTTTTGCATGCTAGATAAATCCTGCAGGTTTTTGGAACAAAATATGAGAATTGAGATTAATGCAATGAAAATAATAAGAACTCCTCATCGTGAACCTTATTTATAAATATTTTAAAGTTCCACTATGAACTTCTACCCAGATATCTAAGTCTGCAGTTCAAGATTGTGTCGTCTCGTTATGACCATAGTTTGAAGATTTTGTGTGATGCTAGTTTTGCTTTTCATTTTAAATCTTCAAATTTCCAAAACAGTTTTTTTTATACACGTACAAACGTAACAGAAGGTGTTATAAATGGTTCCCATCCACTCCCTCTGCGCTTTCTTTTGTCCCTCTAAAGGTTGATGTTCGTTCCAAAATGTCATCGCAGCAGGCAGGGTGTCTCGACAGGTGTGAGCAGAAATGTTTTCAGGTGTGACACCCGCATACTCCAGTGTCGAGTTTCATTTTCTCGTAAGGGGGAGACCAAAATACCGCTGATTGCAGCACAACGAAATGACTAGATTAATGTATGACTGGACATACAAAAAATATATTGACGAGAAACTGTGTGCGTCTACCACTTCTTCGAGTTCTGCATCTTTGTTTTAACTTTACCCTTGCCCCCCAAAACCGTGCTCAAAAACGGTGTTGTGGAAACAAACGGGTTGTCTTTTGCAATTAAAATTGCAATGTCTGGAAACAAGTTTCTTACGACGATGATTACGATGATGAGGAGAAGAAGAAGAAGGAGGAAGAGAGAGGGGGGAAAGAAGGGGGAAAAAAAGGATTGCAACTGGAGAATACCGCCGTCAGTATACAGAATCTCTTGTTTCACGTGGCGCTGTGTGTTGGCGCAGCAGGCAGAAGCATTTAACGACAAGTGTATGGAGTCGTCTGTCTTGGCCGCACCACACAGTGGCCTATGTTCTAGCAGGTCACTTGGTATAAAAACTCTTATCGCGGCATCTCCTCCACTCAAATGGTCCGGAAGACCACGTCACACTGCGTGCCGTCGTCGCGTGTGCGGGTGTTGTGGCGACCGGAAGCTCATGGCGCCCAGGAGCTCTCCGGAAAGGACAGGACTTGCCTCCCTTTTAAGAACGTGCCAATGCCTGATTATACATACTTGCGATAGGTGCAGTTCTTGTCAGTCGTAAGTGATGACGCGAGCTCTAATTAAGTGTATTGGTTTATATGGAGTTACTGCGGTGGGAGTGGTGGTGGCGAAGGAGGAATAATAATTCTAGAACTGAGAGAGAATATTGCATATAATGTAATAAAAATTACTATTCCACAATCAGCGTAGAAGTGTGTTAAAGAGGAGCACATAAACTTATAAATATATATGTGAGTTTAAAGTGTGAGAGTGGCGCACACGTTTTCACAAATATTTTTTAAAAAAAAGCAAGGAGGACAACTTGCCGCCTCGCGAGCAAGGCTGAAGAGGACGAACACAAGTGGCCCGCAGCAATCAGGTCACGTGACACAGCTTTTTAGGTAATTAGTGGTGCTTGGAGGCCAGTGTGTGCTACATCGCGTTAGTGCACGTGGCGATCTGATTGCAGCAATGAGGACACGGAGTCAACTTACGACAGGGCGACAACCGCCATTGCCAGCGGAGCCGCATGGACACCCGGTCAGCAACATGCTGTCAACACTCTATGGTGTTAAACAACAGACTTATCAGATATTGATGTCACCATTTCTCCTACCTAGATATTGTTCCTTTATGAGTGTATCTGTAAAGAATTGATTGATTGATTGTATGATACAAGAGCTTTCAGCTCCAGAAAGAGCGTATCTGATCAAATTCAAGTCATTAATAGAACCAAGTAATCCAGAAATAAACAATACCAGGTAGAATCAACTGCTGTATACACAAGTACAGAAAGCTATACACGTAAACATGCATGCACCACTTATACAAGCACAGAACCTAAAAGTACAGTACACTTGCACTTCCACCTATCCTTTGTCACACACGAACTCCACTCAAAAACCATCACACACACACAGAGGGAGAAAGAAATTACATTTTAGAAGCACTCAGGGCCGTTGACCAGGAAAGTACAGCTAGCCACTTAGTGCCCATCATGCAACAAAAATGGAAAAAATCTGCATGGATTCGTGCTGCAAAATGGTCTTTTCAGAACATGGTTTCCCTTACTTGGTGCCACACCATATTTACTCGTCTGCTAGTGGCTTTAAAGTGGGAGGGGGGCAGAAAAACAAAACAATGCATGCACTTCATTCTCCTAAGTAGCCGGGAAAGGACAATGGCGAGCTGCTTGAGACTGTGGAAACCAGTTTCTACGACAATTTATTTCTAGAATATCAACTCAAAAATGATCATAACGGTTTCTTATGCTACTCTTGCTTAGAGTATTCATATACATTCCCATCTGAAGACAAATTTTGGAACTGTTATAACATCAGAGCAGGAATTGTTTTCCAGGTTTCTTTACCATTCATGGCAGAAGACATCACTTTCTCTAAACTTCTTTTAAGAAACATTTCCATTTCCACACCTGCTGGAACTTCCACAAGACCCAAATCCCACGGACAACACCACCCTAAGTAATTTATTTTCTATTCCACGTTTCATGAACTTTGGAAAGCCAATAGGCATAAGCATGTCGTGTGGTTTCTCTGAATACTGTGTGGCCGGAACTTCAACAAACGTACTCAGTATTTAATACACCAATCGGCTGAGATAATAAATAAGATAAACCTCCCATGTATTAGTTTGTTCGATGCTGTCGTGGGAACTGCCATGAACCTTGTGCAGCCAATAGTGAAGATCTCTGCCCTGGCCACGTGGTTGAAGCCCCATATTTCACCGAATTATAACATGGCTACAATACTTATATCAAGCAGTTTGAGACATACTCTTTCAGAGTTACATTCAGACTAGATATATATGTATAAATAAAAGAAACGCCAATAGAAAACAGACAAACTCACTCATCCAATCACAGGTTGAAACAGATAATTATATTCATCAGTGCAACTTTGAAACAGTGAACTTACTTTTAATATAACTGGTCATACGTAACAGTACCAAGCAATAATTAAATCCGCATGTTCTGTAAACCAGTTATAAAACAAATGGAGCAGATTGTTGCACTTTGTCCATCCTCCGCCACCAATAAGTGAAAAACAACACGGAGGCGTCAGTTCAATCAGAGAACAGTTTCAAATGCAAAGACCCTTACTGCACAGATGGATGGTCTTTAAAGTTTATTTGGTGCACCGCCGGTGATGGGGGGTAGGTCGGAGGCAAGGAAAGTTATTACTGGGCTTACAATTATCTAAACAAGAAATTAAAAACATGGGATAGCACCTGACGTGTTCGTGCATATCAAAGTTTACAAACGACTGAAGAGGCGGTTTGTATGTTGCACATGCAAGAAGGAAGGCTGAAGAGAGAGAGATGAGGGCTGGAGAGGGACGGTGCAGCAGAGAGAGCTGCGATGAGTGCTTAGTTAGGTAAATAAGCAATCTCCCCCCCCCCAGTTCATTTGATTTCTCTCAGAAGTGGCCGTAGTGTAGATAGAGTTACACACAGAGGCCTGCAGCAAGCGATGGCAAGTCATTAAGTACAAGCCTTTCCTTCATGACTGTCTGGCCGAGCCAAAGATATCGACAGAAAATCGCATGTGATAAGAATATTGAAGTCTCACATCACACATGAATGCACATGTTTCCTGGAGACATGAGGTTCAAGTCTGCCATCGCCTGAACTCTATTCAGCCTTCTGCCGAGCACGGATGATGAAGCAGGCAGCGAGGTCTAAGTCAAACATATCGGCGACTATGATTGGTTGTGTGGTCTGATCACGTGACACAACATCAGTCACCTAGAGGAGGGAGTCTTCCTTCGTGGTAACAGTTTATGCCTGCTGGATTATAAGGGGCAATACCTCATTAATACTTCAAGACACGAGCCTGATATTTCACATAAAAATCGGTGTTTGTTGTCAGTGTGTTATGCTTGCTCTGACAATAAAGTGGTGAAACTAAGGGTTACGCAGTTACCGGAATAATTTTTTTACCCGTTAGCACTTGCTTTGGAATAATAATAATAATAAATAATAAATAAATCCGTAAAATTTGTTGTGTATTACTTAGGGCACACCTGAAAGTACATAGATGCAAATATGGTGGTGTTGGTGGGAGGGGGAATTATTTTGGCACGAACTTGTATTATTGGACTGCTGGCAGACAATTTTTTTCCAGTTAACTACTAAAATGAGGCATGAGACTGCAAAGCTTCCGGTTTAGTCTTTGTTTAGGCTCGCCGAGACTAACAGCGGAGAACTGCTAAAGAGGCTAAGCGTTGGTCTTGGCAGACAGACAGCAATACACCTATACTCATCCATGGTTTTGGTTTCACAATTGGTTTTACTCCGAGCCAACAACTAAGGTCATATCACGGCAAGGCATCCAGCTTTGTAAACACATTCCACATGCACAGAAAGAACGGCGTGGACGAGACAAGAGCTGAACCCAGGACAGTCAACCCTCACTGTATGCTGCACATATCGTTGCGTATACCTATACTACTAACCTATTATTGAAAGCTGCTTTGAAAAGCGTTTTTTTTTTTTTTTAGAAGTATACGCTTATTTAGTGTTTGCATTTTTATTAAAATACTGTAATGCATGGCTATTATATCCAATCACTTAGATTTCTACTTGTAAAATTGTATAACGAGTAACAACTTTTAACCCTAATTATTGTGAATGTCTTCCAATAAAATAACTCGATTCTGCTGGCTGTGATGCAGGATCCTGGGAAGAAGTGAAGAGAAGGAAATTTCCATCGCACTAAGCGACCCCAGCGTTCAGCAACAGTTAGCAATTCTACCCAGACACAGATCCCGCGCCATCACTTTATTTATATATCTCACTAAAAGGCAATTCACAGATTTCACGGATGCAAATCTTGCCACGGTGTGATTGGGGGATTGCATTTTTGCTGTTGACATAAGTAGGAGTGGTCTCAGACAGCGCATTCATCGCACAGCCAAACGGTTCCAGTTTTCCGTCAACGTCACAGCCGTTGCAGTATTCCAGACTACCCGGATGCTGAGGGACAAACCCCCTAGCGGGAATGATTACATACGTGAGATCATGAGATGTTGAGCGGATCATGGTGGCCGGGATGATGTTGCTATATGTTACACGCAGAAAAAGATGTTTATTTCATGTAGCGTTCACTTTTCACTGTTTATTGTTCACTCCACTGCATCCTCGACGGGTTTCACTGCGAACGAGTGCTAGTGAGCGTCACAGTCGTCACTTGTGGACACTTTTACTTCTGCGTTTCTCTACAAGATATATATATATTCTCTACAAGATATATATATAGATTTATCACACCATTTATGTAAACAGGTTTTGCTATATATATATTTTTTAGATTTTTAAAAACTGTGTTGTTTCTGTAACGGAGTTTAAAGACAAGCCCATTTCAACAGTTTTAGTCTGTGTCAGCCTCTGGAAATATCCAATAATTTCTTGAAGTAAAGTACAGTGCTTTCTTTTCTACAGAAGGGGGGCATCTGACGAAATGAACCAGGAACAAAACAGCTTCGTGGATAAACACTCACAGGGATTGGTCCCCGAACACCCCCGGTTCCAAATTTCTAGTTCAAAACTTTTGGTTTGGAAGAGGAAGTCCGTATGTTCCTAGATGATCCCGAACGCCCTCACCTTGCTGCGTCATCTTGATGTAATGTACATTGGCAAGCATAATTTGCTTCTATGTTTGTGCACTTGCCTCCCCTGGCTGTCATTTCCTCTAGCTTACGTCCCTTGATCGCTTAGCCTTTCACGCTGTTGGAAAGCTCGTTTCTGTCGGTGTTTGCAACCACATGCAGTAAATAAGCAAAATTTAAACAAGTGACATTGGAATTCGTTAATTATTGCCTCATGCGAATCAGGGGCTGCCGGAGCGTGCATGCAGGGAAAAGTTGGAAGTTTTTATTGGACTGAGCTTTGTCTTCATCGTCAATTATCTGTGTTGCTCTGTCGATATTTTTCCTTCCGTACCTATTGCTATAATAAAGTGGCGAAACCATATGGCATTCTGAGTAGCTACAATGGCCTTAATCCTCTTAGATGACCTCTTGAGATTTATTGCAGACGTGACAGTCACCTCCACTGTTGCCGGAGCTACAGGCTGTTTCATCGGCTTCCAGAGTGGCTGTGACAATGGCGAGTGAAAGTGCTTTGTAAACACGATATCATCGATGGAAAAGAGAGGTCCGATAAGTCGATGGAATGCCTGGAAACGGACTTTATTTTTAAGCTTGCGAGTGGAGCTACACTTTACACCAGGGGGCGCAACCTTTCTGTAGCTAGACCACAATGACTCAACAAACATGTCGCTTAGCCGCAATACAATGTAACTATTAAATGTCGTGAAGCCCTTTGGAAGGGTTTGAACTTGAGGATCAAGACCGAATTTATTTACCGTCGGTAGTAAAACAAAATATACAACAAACAAAATGCGCGCGCACACACATACACAACACGAAACATGTATCGATACACATTGATACGTGTATAATCATAATATCATCATCAGTAATATGGAACAGCTGAAGGTGTAGGATCAAAGCACGGTAAAGTCTAAAAAATTAGTACATCTTAAAGCCAGGCAGCATGCAAACGGATTTTATTGTTGTCAATACGACTTTTCTCACACTTAATTGTAGTTGACGCATGTTTCCTGGGCAACTCATGTATCTTGAGACACAGCAACACTCCTTCATTCACCGATACAGCTGTCGCTAATATAACGTCAATGTAAATACAGCACAGATACGAAATTTATTTCTTTATACTTTCCAGAACCTGTTTTATGCCAACGGTAAAATGAGAACACCACTTTAATTAGATCATAAACAGAATTTATAAGGAAAAAAGAAGATAACTGACTACATCATCGGGGCCAGCTTTGTGCGAAGGCTGACAGTTCCCATCTCCTCCTTTGCTGCCCTAACTTCCAAAAGACTCCTTAGATTCAGGTGCATATTTCTGTCAGCGGAGTCGACTGGAGAAAGTTTGCTGCGCCACACGGGTATCGAACCAGCGTGCCTATACGTTTGGACGCCAGCGCTCTGGTCACTCGCTATCCGCTCCTACAACGTGCAGGTAGACTTTGGCGGATACACAAATATTCTCTTTATTTGTGCATCTGTTTTGTGGACATACCCGAATTTCATTAACGATTTGCATTTTATCTAAATGTCGTTTCTGTTGCACCACGATACTAGCTTTGGGCGTGACTTGATCTTCATGCCTGCGTGACACACGGGTGAGCACGTCCACCAGATCCTCAAGGTGAACACAGAAACCTAGAAAAGTGTGACATCAGATATACAGCAACACTGCTGACACTCAAGTTTTGTGGATATTTTCAGGTGCTTTTAGGACTCATGGGGAGTTCGTGAATGAAGAGTTTAACTTTTATTTCAGCAGAGCTAATGCAAATCACTCGATAACTAGTTTTATCTTCGCGCATTAAGACTGATAACTGAAAAAAAGAGGACAAGAAAGATAATAAAAATGACGCAATGGAGATTCCAAGGAAAGCTAGAATAGAGTACAAGAAATGTAGTGGAACCTAAACTGTCTTTATTGTCGACTTATCGTTGCACAATCTCAAAGCCCTGCTTCGTATTTTTCATTCAATCTCTAGGTGCTTGGAAGATAATTCTCTTATCTGTCATAATGACTAAATGTCGCAACATTAAAAAGTTGTAGACAAAACACTCAGTGGGTTTAAAAATACTCTATCTCAGCAGGTAGACCGACTCACGTTTTAGTGGAGACGTTCGTATTATGCGTGTACGCACTAGGGAACCTTCTGCTCGCATTCACATGCATTCACACTCGCGAACGCAGAGACAGAGAACAAGAGGGTGTGAGAATAGACTGGAGTAGCAGGTGTTGTTTGTCGCAGTGGTTTATAGAGACTGCAGGATACAGCGCCATGAGTCGACTTTAAATCACACACATCGCACGTACAGTGATTCATCGTCTGCAAGATCCTGGATGGTTGCTGCCATGATGTTTTCAACTGAAAAAATGGTCCGGCGGCAAAAGATGAAGGAAGCCAACGCTCACTTCCTCATTAGTGTGCTGTCCGACCAAGTTTATGAGGGGATAATTGCATGTCTGTAAAAGCCACATCCTGATAGACGACGAGGCTGCAGGTACCATCCGGGTCCCTCTGTCTCTCCCAGCAACGGGAGAGTCTGGCAGAATCAATGACGCATTCGCTAAGAAGCGATGAAACCTTTGGCTCTCAGCGAGTTCTCGGATGTCACGAACGCCGTGTAGAAAATTACTGCAATGTGGAAATTGTTGGCCTTCAGTGTCTTCCAGTACACTTAGGATATGTTCATTGTTTTGGGAGTGTTTGTTACACAGATGCTCAATTTCCATGCAGTGTAAATAAATAGTTGTATGGAAAACACTTTATGGTGAAGCAAACATTGTAAATCTCAGAGTTAATTAGCTCGCTCCAGTCTTGACTATAGAACTCGAGAGAAGGGGATTTTTTTTATTTGTTTTTGCGCAGAGAGTATACCACTTTCTCCAGACAGTGCCTCTAGTGAACACTCGCGGAAGTTACTTCGTAAAAGAGCCTCTCGACGAGAGGCGGAAGTGAGCAGAATGCATAAAATTTCATGCCACAAATTTATCTCGCATTTTTCCCTCTATTGCGCCTTCATTAATTGCCAAGGTACACGTCACATATTTATTCTTTCAGCCTTCTTAAACATTCCGGCTTGGCTCGTAAGTCAGCCGTTGTCTAAGTAGGAAAAAAAGAAAGGGGACAAAAAAAAAAAAAAAAAAAAAAACCACCTCACAAACCACAAACACAGAGGAAAACAAAAATACCTCTGACAGTTCTGAGTGACAACAGCTTGCATAGTGTCAGAAATTCAACTCTGTTTTGGTAGCACTGAACTAAAAAGAAAACAAAAAAAGATAAAAACTTAACCAAAATTTTCTCCTTGTTGATCTCGCGACTGGAATGAAAGTCGACAGCAGCCTCTCAATCAGCACATCACGCTCCACGTGCAAGCATGCTGTACACAACGTCCTCAGCCAAACACTGGTCCGTGCTGGATGCCCCCGGCACCGACAGCGTGGGTTCGATTTATGGCGAAGCGGTCCTGTGTCAGCTGTTTATATGTTTTTATTAATACCGACAAAATACATGCTTGCATGAAATGAAGATTATAAATACATAGATTGTCATCTTGGTATTAAAAAGTTAGTCAGAAACGATGTTATCTCCTAGAAAAGGATAAATCTCGTATGGTAAGCAAAGAAACTACGGGAGAAAAAAAATGTGTGTTAACTTTGTCCCCTACATCTTAAATAAAATCTTAAAATCTTTTAGGAAGAAATCCGGAATGGGAATGCAAAGATCTGACACATTGGGAGGAAGAAGGCATGAAGTGGTGTCTTTGTAATCAAGAACAGATAAAGGCGGGTACAACGGACATTGATCAGCACTGTTACTTTATAATGACGAGCAGCGTGACTGTTACCATGGTAGTGCTGATCAACAAGACTGCTATCATGATAATTACAAGCAGAACGATTGTTACAACAGTTACTGTTATGATGACAATTGGCACGACTGTTATTGCGATAAGAGCACGATTGTTAAAACTGTTACTATTCTAATGACGAGCAGACCATCATTGTAATTACAATCTACATCAGATATTGACGGTCATGAAGACGGTTATCAAGATAATACTGCTCAACGTCACCATTGTCATTATAATAACGAGCATCACTGTGGTCATGATAATGACGATCAGCAAGACTATTTCAACTATTACCACGATGAGAAACACTACTGTTATCATGATACTGGCGCGCAGTACAAACGTGACGTCACGAGTGATCGTTTTTTTTATGCAAAGAAATGTTTGTAGAGTGTCTTGACAATGGAAGGAGACTTTTTGCCCAGATTTGAAGAAAAAGTATCTTGCACTCTCGATTAGAGAAAACAATCTCACACCACACTAGACCTTTAAGAATCAGACGACAGTCACGTCCAACTCCAGTCCTCAGTGACCTGTTTTCCTCCGATCATCGTCCTCTAGCTGACAATGACTTTTAAGAAAAGCCTTTCTTTTTGGCGCGTGATAGTACAGGGTGCAAAGTGCGGGGACACAGTGTACAATGGTCAACTTTATTCTATTGTTCTACAGTGAATTAGTTCCCACCATGGCCAGTACATCTGAAGAAACAATTTAAGATGCGAAAACAGCCAAATCGCCATGTTAAAGCAGTATACGAGGGGTCATTAAGGACAGTGAGACAGAACTGGAAGAAAGGAGGGAGAGAAGAATGAATGAAGAAAGAAGGGATAAACGTGTTGGGTCTGAGAAGGTAGATGCAGTATAGAGAAGGTTGGCATATTATAATCGGATAAAGTTTGATACAATACAATCAGACAAGTACGATAGAATACCACGAGAGAAGGTTAGAAGAGTGCTGTCACAGAAGCCGATACAATATCAGAGAAGGTTGACACAGTATTACCAGAGAAGACTTCAGGACTCTGAGTCAGTGTGGACATCACATGATAAGTCGATTACTAGACTCAGCGCGCGAGTGTGTGGGTGTCGCGCGCGTGTGTGGTGTGCATTATATATGTATGTGTGTGTCGATTGCTCCAGTGTGCGTAAGCGAGTGAGTGAATGAAGGAGTAAAGTCTGGTTGGTGCATATTCTGAATACAATTAGCCAGAATTAGTCTCAGAGTCTAGGAGTTTCAGTTCTACAACACGTTTTCCAGCTTTCACAGACATTTTATGCCAGTTGGTCGCACGTGGGCGCTGTATACAGATGCAGCGTGTATATCTGTGCAACTTGATGTTTTTACCTACCTGCCACTTTGCAAACTGAATGCATCTCTACAGTCACTGGTGTAGGTCGGAATACCACAGGCATACGACTCAACTCATCTCTTCTGTTGTGCCGGCAGTATGGTTCAAATCTTTGAGCATTTCACCTGGGCACAGACCGCCACCATCCCGTTGTTTGTGTTTGTGAGAGTGAGCAAGTGCGAGGGCGTGCGTGTGTGTTTGTGAGTTATTTCGAACAGGAGAGAATGCTTGTCCTTGAGAACCACAGATAAAAGAGAAAGCAAAGAGAAATAGAGAAAGCTAAGACGGGAAGAAATAGAAAGAAAGAAGTAGTGGAGCTGACATTTATGTAAATCACAGTTTTGTCGTGTCTCCCCAAGCTCACCATGGTTACAGCGATGTGGCGCTCTTGTTTAGCCACTTCCCCTGAAAAACATTTCAAGGTCGTGGATGGCAAACATACAAACATCCTGTTTTCAGACCAATGTCTTCTTGTTCGTACTGTGTGTCAGAGGAGGTATGTGCTCTCTGTTCATCACAGACCTCACCCAAACCTGCCAAAGTCATGCGCGTCGGGCTTTTTTGAACACATTTTCTTTCTTTGTGTTTTGTTTCGGGTTCTTTTTTATTTTGGGGTGAAAAAAAATAAGCTATTTTCCCTTCTCTCTCTCTTCCCCTGCTGTTGAGGAACTTGTCACTAAAGCCCAAATCAGAAAATGTCAGATATTAAAATGCCTATAGAAAATTGGAGAAACAAGCAAGACAGTTATTTTTTTAAATGTTTGACTCAAATCATCCCGATATGGTTTTGCTATGAGGGGCTTCCAAAATATGAAACTCCAAAAAAATACCAAAGTTATTTGGATAATAAACGCTGAAAGAAAGAAATGAAACCAAAATTGAGGTATCACAAAGAGTCGACCACTTTTATGTTAAGAAATCGAAAGCAATTTGATCAAAATATATTTCTTGGTAGTTTCTTATGAAATAATTTTTGTACTTTTATTGCCCATTTTTTATTAGAAACAAATATGTAGTCACATCCTTCGCCAAAGATGATTGTTGTAAATATTTCCTGTAAATAAAAGAGAAGATAATTGCTAGAAAATCTTCATGAAACATTAATCTTTTCCTGTGCTGTTTCTAAATTGTTGAATTACTTTCCACATGATCTTCGTCATAAAAAAGTATTGATTCTACCGCACATTTCTAAAAACTATTTTGAGGACGTACATCTTCAAGAAAGACCTTCACTAGCTCTTTGAAAACTTTACTTATTTGCTGCGCAAGAAGTTTTCTAGATGATGTTAGAAGCGCCTTGGTTGAAGAAGTCCTGAGCTCCGTCAGTCCATCTCGGCAACACTTGATGCTAAACCATGAAGGTCCAAACACTTCAGTAGGTGAAACTATGTCCTCACTTGCCCTCTTCATTCTGCTTTCTTTTATCTTCTCTTTCTTTCATACAATCTTCCCTAACTTGTTTTCTTTTCATAATTGCTGTCACCTTCCTATCAATTGTACCAATTTGCATTTTTCGCCGGGTTCTCTGGTTCATTAAAAGCTGACTCTCTCTCTCTCTCTGGTACTTTCATGTAATATTTGCATGCACCAAGGTCCTCACATTTGCAGGCAGCAATGTCTAACAGTTGATGTAGAATTTCCATGAGATTTAGTCTTTACAGCCTCCTTGCCATGCTTTGATGTTCGTGCTGCTTCGTCCATTAATCGGGACACTGTGAGCTTGAAGTCCTTGAGTGGTTGGGAGGGAATTCCAGCAACGAGTCCACAGGTGCATCAGTGTCTGAGAAACTTAGGGAAGAATGTCCTTGTTGCTGGTGCTCTTGCTGTCCTTCACAGACAGAAAATAACATCTATTAAAATTCTGACTGAAGGACATTTCTTACGGAAATAGGGAGGTGTTCTCCTTAACGCCTAACAAAATCATTTTTATATTTGAAATCCGGGTTAATGAATTGTACAACAATTACTCAACTGGTTTTCACGATGATTATGATGATGATGATTACTGACGACAGACGAGGAAATTTTTTTTGGGGGGAATAACTAAGTGGATCGACCTAAAAAGTAAAGTGGTTTATTTAAAAATCTTGGGTGGCTTGGTAGTGATAAAATCACCACTTATTTTCTGGCAGCCGCTCAGACTTCGGAATGAGGACGAGGCGAAGTGTTTGACTGGAAGAACAGGTAAAGCGGGTCTGCGCTCCCGCCAGGTAAAATCTGAAATAAGCAGTAGTCACTGAAACGTCTGCGAAGCAAGGCTTATTAGGTGTACAGTGGAAAGAAGACAGGTGGAGAGATCAAGGGCCGATTGCCCTCTACCTACGCAAGGTCCAGGCATATATTTACTTTTTTGGGCAATCTTGAGAAGCTTGCATCACTGACAGGTGGTGGGTCCTGGACTTGAAGACGTTTCAAGGACAAGGTGTGGTATTTTTGCCAGTGAGCCTCATCCTGCTTTCAGAAGTGGTTTAGTCGTAGTCTTTCTTTCTCTCTGATCTCTCAGTCTCCCTCTTTCTCTCTCACTCATACAGACACGCACGCATGCACGGACTCTTTGTTTATGTGTGTGAGTGTGTGTGTGAGATGACTTTAACGAAGCATTGACCACGTGATCTGTGTCCTCTTTCCCTGGCGCGTATTGAACTTTCATCCACGTGACCAACGTTTAACCAGACGTCTTGTGTCACGCTGTGCATGATTTTTTTTTCTTCTACTTCCATCGTTACTTCCGACATCTTCTTAACACAGGGAAGCCATTAAACCGCTCAGCACCATTGAGTCCGCCTCAATATCACCTAATGTCTCTTCTTAAGGCCTCAGAACTGGAAACAGCTGCAGCACACTTTCTGTAAACTCACCTGGAAGCTTGGAACTGCAGCTGCAGCACTCCTTACCCAGACTCACCTTACAGCTGGCAATTACAAGCCTGCGTCATCGACAATCCATAAAAATAATAAGCACCAGGCACGAACTGTAGTCAAGGACTCGCCGTGTACTTACCCTGTATATGGTTACATGCTAATGAGTGTACCAATTATGTACCAATTCCATGTCAGCTGGGAAAGATGCAGAAAAGTTGGCAGCTGTATTTCATCTTGATCATTTTGCTTTTACCCCTCTTGAGACTTTCACTCTCTTTCTGTGAGAGAAGAGGGAAGGGAAAAGATGGCATTGAGAACATGGCCTGGTCGTTTCTTCTGGGTATCAGTTGCTCACGAATTACGAAAGCTGCAGACTTGATGGTGGGTTTGCAGAAAGTGTGCCGCAGTTATCTCAAGTACAAGTTCTGATGCCAAGGTTGCACAATAGTAGGGGGGAGGTTTGTTATTCCAGTTGTCCATCCCCTTCCCCCTTGATTGTGAATGCGTTGCCGACCTCGTCTCTAACCAGCCTGGGAATTAACAAGGGGTTAATCTGATGCTGGGATAAATAAAATACTTTAAGGGAAAATATCTTCATCGCGGTACTTAGAGAAATAAACTGGATTCAGGATGGAGGTCAGGCAGAGCAGGACGTCAGAGTTCTGATAAGAATGTTTTTCCCAAGCATGGAAATACACTTGTAGTTGTCTGTATTTTGGTTGATGCCAATGACACTTTGGTGCTTTCCTAGTAAACTTCATACCTTCTAACCCCTCCAGGATTGTTAGACTACAAAGCAAACGATAACTATTTTACAGTCTTTCAGCAACTCTTCTAGGTTAGTTTTTTTCCCCTTCTTTTTCCCATTTATCACCTTCCTTTTCATTTGTTTCTTCTTTCCGTTGTTTGTTGTCTCTTTCTTCTGTTTTTCACCTCACCGTCACAACTTCAATCTAAAACAAGTTGTTATCTGTAAAGTCGGAATTCCCCAATCTCCCGGAAGCCACCAATCGCTTGGCTGGAGCAGAAATCTGACGTCCCTCCTACATGACGCAGATTGATAGAAATGACACGGCGTCTTCAGGTTAACTGACTGCCGAGAGTGTCGAGGGAGAATTGAGGAAACGTGCGATTAGATGAACTGACTTGCTTCTGGCCTGTATCATGTACACCATGGTCGTTTGAAGCCCCACCTCTCCCTGGACCAAACTTTGCCGCGTTTCTTCCAGTTTATCTAGTCTGGCGTTTGTGGGAGGGTTAATAGTCAGTAAGGACAAATATGACAAAAGTAGGAGTAAGTTTGGCAAAGTTTTCATGTGGAAACTACTTCCTAAGCTGGTCAAGTGTGTGCTCGTGTTAAGGTAAAGAACGACCTTTAGTGTAGAGGTCTTGGTTTGCATAACAAAGTATTTTGACATTTACAGTGCGTCAACTATTACAATACATTAAGAAGACACTGAGAGAAGTTCTGTTCAAAGCTCAAAGGGCTAACACAGTACCAACAGCACTATTGAAAAATCACAACCTTTTAGAATTTTATGATGCAAAGGGAAAAAACCCAGCTTGTACTGTTAATGTAATTTTCTTGAACTTTTGATCACGCTAATGTTCAACTATTTGAGAGTTCTGAGAAGTTGGTAAACTAGTTTCCTGAAATAGAAACTGGTGATTAATGAGTCTGTCGAGAGAACCAGTCGAAATCGCAGGTCTGCCTTTTCCTGATCTTTGGTGCTGTCAAATTAGAGCTACACGTCTGCAAAAACTGCCGTCTGCTCGGCCTTGACAGACTAGCAGTAGCATGCATCTTGTGCTCAGTGACTGCATCTGCTGAGTTCCAGCTGAACTACATGATATTATTAAACACAAAATAACGACAAAACTAGGTAAAAATAGCCTATTGACTCGTATTGTGAATATTTAGTCTTTCGATCTGGATGGACAACATTTGCTTTTCGCGAAACTGTTGCAACACAAATTTTATTTCTCTCTCCTTCTTTCTCGCTCATTCGCTCGCTGTCTTGGATGTGTGTCTGCCAGATGACAAGGAAATTAATGGTTTGCAGAGTCCTTCACCGCTTCCACACCATCTACTATTTTCTTTCCCAACCCAGACGTTACTTACTTTTTCTCGACCTTCCTGCTTCCTCCTGACCTCAACTCTCTTTCTCTTGCTTTCTTTTCTCTGCTCTCCCCCTTCACCTTCTTACCTTTGTTCTCTTTCTTTCACTTTTCTGTTCTTTTTCTTTGTCTCCCTCTTTTTTTCTCTTTTGACCTCCCCCACCCAGACATTTCTTGTAAACGAGTTTTTCGAAAGTAAATTCTGCTGCCTGTTGAATCAAGCCTCAAAGCGCACGTTTCTTTTCTCCGTGCGTACTTTATCAACGTCGCTGCCCCGTGGAGCGAGTGAAGACGTGGAATGGCAATTAATGGGCGAAAACAGGAGGTCTCGTTTGACGAACAAATAAATGGTGTCCATGCTTCATACAGACAGGTGAGGTGCAAAGCACCTTCCGACGTAGAAGGATCTGACTGATGACATGCGCTTCCGTTGCAGTCATTTCTCTTTACAGTCTTCTTTGCTTCTTCTTCTTGTTCTTATGGCAAGATACGAGTAGAGTGATCCCGGCAACTTGAAGCAGAGGATGCAGATGAAAAGAGATATACGCAGACAGGTATAAGACGGACAGGTAAGAAGGCAAACGGTCAGACAGACAACAGAGAAACAGACACGCAGAAAGAGAGAGAAAAGGTATAAAGGTACGGCGGGAGAAAAAAACCTGGCCTACCCCGAAAGTGCAGGTAGAACACTGTAATGGACTGCAATGTGGGTTATCAATACATCAATACATCCAATCTATCGATTGTCTAATGACAGACTTGACAACCGTTGATCGAAACAGCATATAATTTTGTGCTCCATAATAAACATCGTATGAATATGTACGCGCATAGAATACAAAAGTTTTAGAACAACATCAAGGGTCTGTAGCTTGAGAAACATCAAACTTTTCACGAGACTATGTAGACGTGGAGATTGATCAATCGCAACCACACACGCGTTCGTAGGACATGTTTGTTGACGTCCCCAAGTCGATGGCACTACAAAGGAACGGAAGCACGAACCGGAGCCAGAGAGTAGGACAGGGAGACAGAAGAAAGTTTGTGGATCGACCGAAGAAGATGGAATACAGTGCTTCGTCTTTTGGTGAATCGATCATCGACTGTCAGACGGTCGAGCGTTTGTGCTCGGAGAGTTGAATACAAAACTGAAAACTTCAAAAACAAATGAAATACTGCATGTGCACACAAACACTCGCACGTACAACACAGGCAAGCAGGAATATAGCGAAGAACTGTGAACGTTCGTTCAATGACGTCATCGTGAGACAATGAAAAGCCGTTAATAAACAAAAGTTTGAACACCAGCCATAGTTTGTACGAACGTTTATTCCTTGATAAATACTTTCCACTGAGGACTTTATTGTTTTTGTTTCATGTTACTTTGCGGAGTTGACTGCAGGTAGAGGTCGCTGTCAGCCCCAGGCAAAGGTCAGACAGTACTAATATGACTTCACATGTCTGCCGTTGTGACATGCGCAGTGCATTGATATTAGTCGCCTCTCTTGTTGGAGCCAGGATGTGTTCGATGCTGCCAGACATTTCCACTGTTCTCCTGTAATTAGCTGGGAGACCATGTGAGCGCGTGCATCTTGTAACACTGACACCAAGACACAGACAACCGTGTAGTTACACTCAATAAATTAGCATATTGAGTAATAACAACTGACTGCTTTAATTAACTCTTCTTCATTTCGCAGTCCTCTTATTCTCCAGATACTTTATTGTAGGCTTCTTGTAACTGAGAAAGGTATCATGGTTAGATAAGTATTTTTTCAGAGATTGATTGGGCTGCTGTTTCATTAAATCTTGCTAGAACAGTCAGTCATTAATTTAATTATTATAGCCGTTCTCACTGGAGATGAGTATAACGATTATATGTATCTCAGACATCATAAATCCCACTTTTTGTCCATTGCCAGACCGTGATGTGTGCTTTTATGTACAAAAAAATCAGAACTGCTGTAATCACAACAAACAGGTCTGTTCTCCAATAACAGGCGCGAGTTTTCTCACGTTTGAGCAATTATAATAATAATAAACATCTTGGTCACAAAACCAAGACTCATTTACGTTTTCAGGTAAGGATAATGGATGGAAGAGCAGATACGGTACGGCACATTGCCAGCATATATCATTAAATATGTTTCTTGCACATGAAGACAGAGTGAGGTTGAGGTTCCACACCACTCACTTCCGTCACGTAACTATGGGAGATATCCCTGGGATGTAAATATAACATGATAAAGGTAACAACTACCACACTAAAATAAATTATATGATGGATTGGTAGACCAGTACAAGAAGACGAAGATGCAAATAATGGGGATAATGATAAAAAAAAAAAAAAAATAGAGGTGTGGTGTGGAAAGAAGGAAGAGCGGAATAGAGATGGAGACGTGGAAGAGAAGAGGGGTTGCAGAGAGAGGAGAGAGAGAGGGAGCCCAGACATTCATCATTTTCAGAAACGGTCGAAAAGAAGAAAAAAAATTGGCCGCGTGTCAGACGACAGAGATTAATACACGTCAGGGTTGCCCAAGAGTCCTGGGGACGTGGAGCTGGGGAAGGAGAGAGAAAGAGCGGCACGTGACGATGAAGGCAAGCAGAGCCAGAAGCGATGTCTGGTTGGCTCTCCAGGTTCAATACGGTCACGAGGAGGACAGGTAGCTTGATCAATTCCACTCAACAGTCGCTCTGTTCCACCTCCAGCCCACCCACCCCCTCTTTTCTCCTTCTCGCCCACTCCTGCTTTTCAAACACATCATCCTGTCCACCTGCCTCTATTTCTAAGCAAACAAAAATTCTTTGGATCATCGACTCGCATTTGTAGCCAAGCTATCCGCCAATGGAAAAAGCTCAAAAGAACTGCTTATTGTCTGCAGTATCACAAGTGTAACCAAGGTACCGACAGTTTTGTAGAAGGAAATCGATGATCAAAAGCCCCCTCACTACAGGCACCACCTGGCCCTGCCTCTCATCCTCCCAACCACTACCACCACCACCACCACCACCACCACCACCACCACCACCACCACCACCACCACCACCACCACCACCAACCTGCCTGGAACAAACGTGACAGAAGGTCCAGTAAACCGACAGGAGCCCAGCAGGCCTCGCCAGGGTGAGGTCGCATGCTACCCAGCGCCAGGTTCCTGACAGGTACGCCATCAGCAGCAAAGAGGAACAAAGCGACTGCATCGAGTTCATCATTCTTTGACTTTTCTGTAAAGCTCCGAGAAAATTACTGGTTGTGGTCAAATATATATTGGAGCTCGTCCTGAACTCACGGTTTGACCATCTGACCACTTTTGTTCTCGCTTTGTCTTGGCTTCAGCACGTCCATTCTAGGCCAGAAGACTTACAGCGATGACTGAAACTACAGGTGAGAATATTTTTAATCTTTTTGTGGTCTTTATATTATTTACATGAATTTCAACAGAAAAAATCTTTTGCAATATGTAATTGCTTGCAATATTTCATCACTAAAAATCTGAACGCTCGTAACTTTGATTTACAAATTTTACAAATTTTTAATTTAATTTTATTCCAGCAAAGAATACGCATTTTGTTTTTACAAATATGTTATTGTGATAATAATGTTCACGTTCTTTGCTCAATTTATTATAATCCTCATGATAATGTAAACTGTGTTTTAGATATATATATATGTGTGTGTGACTTTCCTTGGTTAGTAGTTTGGTTGGCCGGATTGGTTTGTTGGTTTTTTTTCACTTTCGTTTGGTTATAAAGAAAAAAAAATGGACATAGATATAAATGGAAGCATTAGTATCGTTTGCCATGTCCAATGTATCTCTGTCACACGTTTAGGTGAGCGCTGGGCATAAGAAGTAATTTTTACCGTTTGATACAAAAAGAAACTTGACTTGAAACACAGAAAGAAACTTGCTTTTCTCCTGCATTTATCGATTAGATGACCTTTATTCAATCTGCTTGAAAGAAGGGAAAGAGACAAAAAAGGCAACATCGACGAGCCGGTGCTAATTGTCCAGACTGTCGTTACTGCCTCCATAAAGTTTGAGACTGAGTCGAACATCGATGCCACGAATTTGCAAGAAGGTTGACTGTTCGAAACTTTAATTGTGACTGTGAAAACCCGACAGCCTGAATCTCTTAGTAATTTATCTCTGTAGGAACGAGCTTAACTCTTTGTTCTTCTGATCTGTTGCCAGCTTTTTTTTCTGTTTCAGCAGGCAGCGATTGTCATGTTATATAAAACCTGTCGTCTGCGCCTAGCAAGCAGCTACATAGTACTCAGTGTTCAATTGTTCAGAGAGCTCAGTGGCATCGTGATAATCTTAGACTGTGTTGTTTCTGAAACATTTTGTTTCCTTTTCATATTATATACGGTCCATCAATCCTTTCTGGTCACCTTTAAGTATTGAAAGATTGAAAGGAGAAGCAATCTACCAGCCCACCATGACTAAAGAAATTTCTCAAAATCATTTTACAAAGCAAACAGATTCACTGAGCTTGCTAGCAGCGAAGAGAGGTATCCCCTTTTTATTTTACCTCTTTCTGTGCATTGTTGGTTGTATCTAGAGAATGCAAGAGAGGAATTTCCAGATTTATGGAAATAGTATCCTGCAGCACTGAAAAAAAAACACATGAACCCCATTATTCTTGAAAAAGCAAAGACCATAGAAACGACTATTTTTATCAATTTTTATTTCCGTTAATGAAAAATAGAATCACTGTGGAATAGAAGACCATGAGCGCTACAGCAATTTTCAAAAGCACCCATAAAGAGTATACAGCTGGATCGAATGCTTTTAACGCAGCTGGTGACACAGCTGCAAATGTTTGTGTGGGTGCATGCGTGCGTGCATGCGTGTGTCTATGTATCGTGCAACTATTTATGCACATACGTGAACATCATCATACTTTTTGTGTGCGCAAGGAATAGCTAAATGCACGGTTTACCGGAGTTTTGCTGCAAACGCACGCGCTGGTGTCCGCCATGATGGCAGGCGTGCGTGCACGAAGTGTATTTACGCCGAAAAGCCGAGAGTTTGTGTCACATCCAACATCTTGCATCTCTCCTGGTGGTCGCCGGTGTGGAAGTAAATCCCGCTGGGGTTTTTGTTCTTTTTGCAAAAGCTGCCGAGACACGAGGGAAACAAATGACATGCTCGATCCTTTAGATAAATACTGTTGATGTCAGCTTCGCAACAGTGTGTAAACCAAAGATTTCTTTTACATAAACACCATCTGTGTTAGTTTTGCTCAAAATGAAACAGTAAAAGCGAGCCTGATAATGGGACACGGTGAAAGATAAGTGACATGTTTTCGGAACATATTCATACAGTTTGTTAACAAAAAGGAAAAAGCCGGTTTCAAAGTAGCGAAAAAAAAATTAAACCATTTTAGTCACCTACTTATCTGGTCAGGTGCAAAGAAAAGAACCGAAGTCTTGGTAATCATTATTACGATACAATGATGAAAGGTGGTTGTGCAGATTTCCCGTCATCCCTTGACGACGATCACAAGCCGGAAGAGATGGAGTTGGAGGCGGAAGTGGGACGTCCCTACCCATGGCTGCCTCTCAGCATCTATATGAACCTCACCAACATCATCAGTGACTGGACAAGTAAGTCCATTTTTTTTCAAAACCATAACTCCTATATTAGCATCAAATAACTATTTCCTTTTTTAGCAAAGCCTAGTCGAAGAAAACAAAATGTTTATTCCGAAGGGTTTAGTTTTTGTTCTATTGATGTTTTCCTTTGGCTGGTCATACTTACTAAACAGGTCTGTAGGCGAAGTTATCTCTTTAAAATGCTGTCCAAAGAATTTACGAATGTTGTCAGGGACAATTCTTTTCAGGCAACAAAAGGATTTGATGTTCAACAAGTCAGCCTAAGGTAAAAAGGCTTTCTGAGCTGGTTATGTATTCCACTTTCTCGCATGTTGCCTGTAAACGGGATTTTGAGACAGTCACATACACTTTGACAAGTCACGTGGTTGATAATATATGTGCGCTGAACACGACTCTCCAGGAAAGGAATCATGGAATTTAACAAGTGACATCACAATTAAACTAAGGAAGTATTTACTAAAACATATTAAGACATTCAGTCATATCGAAACATCCAGAAAGACATGAGAGTCGAAAAGAAATCCATGGAGAAGTAAGGATATGTATGTCAAATGCCGTAAGCATGAGTGTTCTACATAACCGCACTTTGTTTTCATTAGAAGATAAGGATTTTTCCCCCCATCGCACGGTTCCAGATGGGGTTTGAAACTGTCACAAGCTGTAAAGATTGAGCGGTTGTTACAGGTGAATGGGCGAGTGTGGAAAAACAGCGCGGGATGCATGCAATTCTCTTGTATAGACAGGTGCGCGATAAACTTGTGTGAGAGAAAGAACGGAGTGAACCTAAAATTATTTACGAGTAGAAATCCGGGGAGGTACAGAGAGGGATGTGCAGCAAATGAGCAAGAACCTTACAAGCGGGTAGCTAGCCAGGAACAGGGTAGGGGGTAGGTGCGAGAGGGAAATGGCGTTGTTCCTACACGGAGACTGCATAAGACACCAATAAAGAGTTTAGTCGAGACTACACAAGATACCAATAAATACTTCAAGTTCGAGGCCAGAAACTCTGTAAACAAACTATTGTAAAGTAGGTGCTTAAAGGTCGCCGGTTGCTGCCGCTTGTTTCATTTTCTCACCTGTCCTCCCCTCAGCCTCCCATATCATTCCATCATCGATGGTCCCTCCAACGAAGATTGTTTTTATTAGTAGAAATCCTTACAGTGCACGATGGAGTAAGCTGCAGCCGCAACATTAATAGAAAACAGTTTTATTATCAATACCGAATTTCTTGTCATTTCGTCTTCGTCCATTCCAGTTCCTTCGTCGTGTCCGTCCTAAGAATGGCGGACGGTCTACGTGCGGATTTGCTGATTGTGATTCGTCCAGCGAAAGACAGAGCAGCTGAGGCAAGTAGCAAATGCGAAATGGTCGACAGGAATCAGTCGCTACTAACTAATCGAGAATAACCATAAATCTGCCAGAGAACAAGCAGTAAATCAGAGAACTAAAGTTAAGAACAGACAGTTGCAGCCAAGCCACTGCCAAAATTCGACGACCAACCAATTATAAAAACAGTTGAGAACAGCCAGAAAAACGTGCTACCAACAGTCGAGAACAGCTAAGCATTACAAACAGTCGAAAATAAACAGCCTCCCTCGGAAAAAAAAAAGTCGAGAAGAGCTAAAGACATCGTTCCGTCCTCACACAATATGGCTGCGCGCTGTTCTTCGTCGTTACTTTCCAACAGCTGCGCGATGACACTTGTAAGAGACGATGTTTGTGGTAATGAATCCAAACAGGTGACGATAAGTGGATTCTGACGAGGAGAGACCACTCTGGCGAAATAATGTTTCTCATTTCTATCACAACACAAGCCTGACTGTTGTGCGTCGCTGAGGAGAAAATCACTTTACAGCCACCCTGGTGGCGAGACCGTTGCCCCTCCGATGATAAAGGAGCTCGGTATCTGATGACCCGGCGGAGCTCGCCCGACGTTGGCCGTTGAAGTTCCAGGAAGAGTGCCCGACATCCTGCCAGTCTCCGCATCAAGACAATGAAGTTGACATCTAATTTCACGGCTCACTGAGAATGTCGCCGGAATAGAGGTTGTTCATCGCCAGGGATTTCTTTACGAGTCGTCGCGAGACAAATAGCCAGCGTTTCCTTTCATGTCCACCCAGCGATGTCTTTGATCATCGGAGGAGGTACGTATGACGCCCTGCGGGCACGCTTTTGACAAGAACCAGAGCTACCTGTGGCAAAAAAAAAAAAACTGACCAAAAAAAACAAACATCCCCAATTTCTTTGCACAGAAAGCAGTTCGCGCTTGTCGTCGGCTTTCGCCTCATAAAACAAAAACATTAAAACATTATGTGCAACCTCGGTGTCTGGGGCATCTCCTTGATACACGAGTAGATGACAAGTGTAGACTTCAAGAAGAAGATAGATTTCCCTTCCCCAACCTCCATCACCTTTTTTCCACCCTCACCGTGTTGAGACTAGGGCATGCATGAAGGTGTCGTAGACCTTCTAGGGCCGTCTCCTTGTTAGTGGCACCGCCACAAGTGAGGCTTGGCAAGCTGTGTCATGTGACCTATCCTGTCCCCGTAAATAAGTCTGGAAACTACACAAGCACCGAGTCCTGTAATGAGCACAATGTTGCCAGCAGCCTCTCTTCTCTCCAAAAACAGAGATTTCGCAGATCGTAAACAGCTCGTTCATAACGATGAAAATGCAATCTGAAATGACGTGTGTGTGGGCAGGAAGGATCGTTTGGACTGTCGGAGCCAGCTCGTCAAAACACCCCTGGGCCACTGCCGGCTCCTGACTGCACTGCGTAACATTGTCTTACCCAGGGTGTTCATACTGTCGGCACTCCATGCAGCGGCTCCTCCGAGCAGCATCATGAAGAGAAAGTTTTTTTTAAAATGCACGTCACTTCCCTGTCTCATCACCATCCGATTAGACATACGTTTGTTTTTCAGGGCTGGCTCAGTGCCAGCAACGGTGATTGAGTTCTCCGAAAGTTCTACCACCGCTGATCATCACCATCACCAATGTTCTATCCCCCTTCTAGACGAAAACAGAGAAAAAAGAAGCCCTTTCCCCAGAGGAACAATGTCTCTAAACAAACATCATTACCACGTATTAAAAGTCAAGGAAAGATGTGAGAAATTATGTTTGTATAATGGAAGACCTGTTTGTGTCCATTAGCACATGATGCATCAAGAGTATTTACTAAGCTGGAGTAGAGGCAGCAGCGGCCCAGACATACATGGCACAAGACAAACAAGAAAGGAAATCACGTGCAGCTTCCAAACGTGAGGACCGATCGGTTGTACACAGGCAACAGCCTCCGGCGCCGACAGTCAGTGACGAGAGGAGTTTCTTAGCGCGCGCCGTGAAAGTGGAGTCACGAAGGTGCGTGTGTGATGGTGGGTTGGGGTTGGGGTTGGGGTGGAACCGTGTTTTTGTGCACGACTGACGAGCGAGGAGGTCATAACGGCACGGTCTTCGACCGACACACTAGAGAAGAACCTTTCCAGCCCAAAGATGATCTTTGTCGTTGAAGCCAGAGGTAGACCTTCTGGCCGAGTAGAAGCTTCGTGTCCTGGGACCGTAGTTATAAAATGAGAGTAAGTCGTTGCCCCAAGGAAAAAATAGGGGATTGAAGGATAAAAGTCTTATTTTCACAGTAACAAGACCACTGTGGACACTACTTCGATATTTTACCTCAGGCACCGCTTTATAACTGCATAGGTTTAAAAAAAAAGTGTCTGCATGGTATGGACACTGATTTATAACTTCTGAAACAAAACACGTGTCCTTGAATTCTCCACGTTGCCCAAGGGCAATGACTTGAATCAAGGGGATGCAGTTTTTGTCATGGGTACAGTTCAGTCGAGATACTGCTTCCACAAATTTTAGATACATGTAATACCTTAATCCTTACCTTCTCACCAAGCACAGAAAGAGGTCATTTGTGACTCCATGTTTGTCTACAGACACACCTAAAAACATATGGTCCCAACTCTCCTAATGGTTGTAGCCTTGATAAGCATGTCTATGTACAATCCTGATATATATTTCTTTGACATCTTTCTGTGCATTTTAGTGTTTGTAAGCCTGCATCGAGAGAATAGAAAGTAAGATTTAAAAAAACAACAACACTGATTTAAGAAAATGGTATCTAGTACCTTGCACTGAGCATTATCAAGTTATTAGGAACAATTGCACTTTTAAAACTGAGTAAATCATACCACTGGATGCGCCCTTTCTCCGACTTTCTGAATGGTCTGGTGTATCAACAGAATTCAGGGCCCAGAGACTAAACGCGAAATTTTACATGTTTTCTGGATGTTGTCCTCAACACATGCCATGGTTCAAATGAAAGAAGCCCACAGCGTGATTTGGGGCAAGAAGAGAACACAAATGTGTGCTTATATTTGTTTCTTCACATTTTGTTTCGGTTTTTTTTTTCTCAGTCAATGTTCGCGATTGTGGCGCTTTGTACACGTTACGAAGTTCATCGCAGTTGCTGTCTCTACTAGAAAATCCAGTCTTTATAGACTCTTTTGTTTTGAAATAAAGTTTAAAAGTCTTTTGCTCCGTGAGATGTGTTGTTGCAGGAGTTTACTAGAGTCAGTGTTTGGAATACAAAACAAACGATTAGGCAGAGAAAATATTTTTTTTAATTAGCAGCAGAACATCACACGTGATTCGGTCTCTTGAGACCTGGATTCGTGCTAAAAACAATAATCCACCCCAGCTTTTCACAAGGACCGTTTAGCAAAGCTGGGACCTATTTGGTTACATCGAGAGTTTGTTTGGTGTCGGTTTAAGTGTACGGCCTGTGAAGAAAGCCATTGAGCCTGGTGTCGGGGGAAGGACGGTGAAGAAGCTGGTGTCGTGTCTGTACCTTGGGTCAACCAGCGGTCATGTCAGAGCGTCTCGAACTCTCGGCTCTTGGTGAGCGTGTAGTGCCAGCTGAACCTTGGGTGTGATGCACGAGGTCTGACAGTTGTGCTCGTGTCGTTTAGCTTTATCTACTTCACTAGTCTACATCATCCCAGTGATGTCGGTAACTCCTAACAAAGTCCTCCTCCTCTGGAGTTAACAATGGCATTCATTGGATGGTGTCAGCACACGGCCAATGTCCTCGGCACTTCTTAGCGACAAACCAGGTGAATGTTGATTTTAAACGGCTTTACTGCAGTTTTCAGTGTTCTTCTCGAGGGCTAATTTGCGTAAACGTTTTCTTTGGTAAAAGAGAAAATCTTTCGTATGTGTTTATTGTCCTGCACACAGGAAAAGCCAGTCATTTTGCAAGAAAGAAGTAGAAGAGAAAGAAAATAACGTTTACAGCAAGAAAGGGTTCCGGCAAAGAAAATTTGGCCGTCTGTTTGCTTCATGTGACTGCTCGCGTGCTTTGACTTTTTGTTGTTTTTTTCTTCCCTCCCTGCGAGAGCAGACATCCAAAGCCGACTTTCGCCTGTGTGCCCTGCATGTAAACACGAGTGCACGCGTACTCGCGGCATCAGACGATTCAGGGAATAGAGAGTGAGTGGGAGATGGAGGGAGCTGCCACCTACAGGAGAAGGGTAAGTTTGAGTAGAAAAGAAACTTTCATACCGTCCGCTGTCAGAAGAGAATAAACATACACACGATCTGCTCAACAAGAACAAAATATTAATCTACTTGTATGAGTAATGGAAAGAACAATTTAGTTAGTTCTATCTGTGCATCGCAATTTTCAATTTGGAAGAGGACACAAATTAATGTGCTCGGACCATTTTCTGGAAAGTTTTTTATGTGGAGGCAGGGAATGAAAATTCTAGTGATTCTCGGTTTCTCCTCCGTCCTGAGTCAAGAAGGTTTTTTTTTTTTAAAGAAATCTT
This sequence comes from Pomacea canaliculata, assembly GCF_003073045.1. Classification (NCBI taxonomy): domain Eukaryota; kingdom Metazoa; phylum Mollusca; class Gastropoda; order Architaenioglossa; family Ampullariidae; genus Pomacea; species Pomacea canaliculata. Next base: position 11,289,167 of record NC_037590.1, read on the forward strand.
AGGTGTGCCCTCCGGAACCTTTGGGTGCAAAGTAATCCCAAAGCCGGTGACTCGAAGAAGCCAGGCAGCAATGACCTAAATGCACGTTCCATCAGAAGAGTGTTCCGGGAGGTAGCTTCCCCACCCGACGAGATCGCTCTTCACGCCGCTCGACTGGCAGACTTCTGCTAGATTGCGCTCCCCTCCCACCCCTCCCCTCCCATCCCACCCCACACACACTCCCAGAGTTCGGTGAGCAGACTACGTTGTTCGGCGCTCCTACCTGCCGGAGTTCTAAGTGCACAAAGTGCGAAGTATTTGCTTTGACATGTGTACCCTGTCATAGGGCTGCTCCAGGCAATTCTCTTATCCCGCTAGATACTCGAGAAGATGACAAAACAAATGGAGGATTGTACACTGGCTGCTGTCCAATGCACGGCTTACTGTCGATTAGAGGGGCGAATGACGGGTGTACAGTAACACGAACGTTAACATTACGGTTACAAGGTCGTTACATCAGTGACTAAACATGATCGGGTATCTCTACTTGGTTTTTCCACCAAACATTCTTAGTGTCGTTTGTAAACCGAATGGAGACTTAAGAACAGTCAGCCGCTAAACTATGTGAAGGAGATAGGAGTGAGAGATGAAAAGAAAAATAGAATTGTTGGTTAAATATTGAAGAATAATTTTGATGCAAAAAAGAAATCCCACATATAGTACGTATACATGTCTGTTAAAGATATATATATATAAAAGGATGAAAACATTGGCATCGTTACCGAGTAAACATTTAATTTCACGAGCATTTTACCATTACTGTCAACAAGTCTAAATGCTGCGAATGTCTGCCGGAGTGCAAAGGAAGCATTGTTGTTGTTGTTGAAGTGTCTATCCAGGCTCAGTACAACATACAATTTCTAAGTGAATAATCTCTTCTGTTCTCCAAATGCAGCTTTCAAGACCTGTCCGGAGACGCCTAATGAACAAACGGTCCCACGTGGTCCGCTGGTGTTCATGACGAGACCGTTACCCTGTACATTCGTGACGTCACGGTTTTGACTTCGTTCTGGTCACGGGGATGTTGGCCTTTTAACTCGGGACAGGAAAGGGAAGGTTGTTTATTTAGATTTTAGGAAACGGTGTCGTGTACAAAGTTCAACCTAATTGTTAGATAAAAAAATTATTATTAATATTATTCAAAAGAGATGTCAGTTGCCAGTTCACCCTGCTGGAAGGTCAGGGTCGCCATATGCTCTGGGTAGAGGGCTAACAGGTTCTGGGGGAGGTGGTGGGGTGATGTGTGTGAGACGGAGAAGACCTTGTACTTCATCCATGTCCCTGGATGTAAAGTCGTGACTGTGTAATCAGGCCACAGCCATGTGGGATCACTGGTCTCGTCCCACTCTGGCACACCACCAAGGTTTATACCCATCGTTAGGAAGTGCGGGACGGGACCGTAACACAGACCCATTTAGCCACCAAATGAACTCGGATCCATCTTGTTCGTAAAATAGTGAGTTTAGAAAAGGAAACTAGGGAAAGAACAGAGGCTGAGGATGTTGAACGATAAACAGAGCCCGGTGCACACCTACACACTTTGATTTATCGGATGCAGACTTTTTTTTTCTAGTGAGGAGGCGAATTTTTAAAACTTTTTTCTGGCGCCTGCTCTCTTCCTGGTAGAGAGGATTCCTGGCCACCGGCACACAGGCTTGTTTAAGGTCTGGCGTTCATGCTCTTTGCGTTCTGTGACCCTCTACAGTATGTGTAAACTATTGTATGTCAAATATCTTCACCCACAAAACGCACGCGCGAGTATGCATACGCGGCATGCGCACTTTTCTTTCACTCTTTCTGCTCCGTTAGTGTCAGAAGAACTAAATGAAACTAATATTGCTAAATATACTTACTTTACTCTAATTATATTTAACTCCTAATACCCTCCCTTTCATCATCTGTTCTTGTGCACCAAGAGCCCGTGTGACAAAAATCAAGTTCATTTAGCTCTTTTGGGAGATTTTTTGATACCACTCCTGGCAGATAAAAGATCATCTGACATAAATAATATGTGAGGAAAGGATGGAACGAAAGTGATATAGAAAAAAAGGTAAAACGAAAAAAAAAAAAGAAAGATACTGTTTACCTTTTACAATAAAAAGGCGAAGAGTCACTGGGAGAAAAAGAGCAAAGATAGGAGAGGACAGTAATCTACCAACCAGTGTATTTTATGAAGGAAATTAATTGCCCGCCAGCCCAGGCTCTCGCTAGTTTCTCGGACCAAGTCTCGCGCCGTCCAAGCTGCGAGATGCGGCCCCGTGTCTATGAGGCTACGAGTGATGGTAGTGCTCTGCTCCCGTCCGTCCTGCCATCCATACACTTCTGTAGCTATTACATAACTCATCCTGCATTTATTTCAATGTTGCATGTATTCTGTGCTTCTTTGTTTGTGGGGTGATGTGTGGGGTGGGGTGGATGGTCTTTGTGTGCGCACGTGCGTATATGTGTGTGTGTGAGAGAGAGAGAGAGAGTGTGAACATCGTATCGACCGACTCACATAAAAATTGCGAAAAAATTTACTAAGCTTGCAATCTTCCTACTGTACCTGCAGCGGAATGTACTCAAAGACGGAAGTCTGTCATCGGAAATTTATATTCATGGCTTCTTCTTCTCTCCTCCCCTTCTTCCTTCTTTTTTTTTTTTTATTTTTCTTGTTGTTCTTGTAGCAGTGTTAAATTACAGCGAGGCGTGCAAGTCATAAAGTTGCTGACTTGGCATCAAACAGTAGCAACTATAATTTCTTCATCGTCGTTTCTCCGCCGTTTTTTTGGTTTTTTTTTTTCTCAGTCTTAAAAAAAATCTCTTTCTCTTAAAGTCTTCTTTTTGCAGGTCCACAAACTGTGTTCTTCCGTCTCTCTTTATACCCTACTGAATCCACCCATGCTCGCTCCTACAGTCGTAAGTCTTTCCCTTTTTCTTCATGGGAAGATCATCAGTGAAGATGGATGCATCGTAAAGACGGAGGTTCCCTTTAAACCCTGTTACTGTGTTTTTCTCTTTTTTTGACATGCGCATGGAGGGCAAGTCTTGAAAAATGTCTCGTGTTGTGTTACGCATTTGTTGAACAAGTCCAGGTGATCTATTACAGAGCTTTTTCTTCTCTGTAACTGTGTCTAAAGCTTCACCTGTGAGGAGGAAACGAGGCAAACTTTATTGCTTCACATCATCAACGTTGTCTGCAGGTCGACCAAAAAGTGAGATTGTCTTCACGAAATATTGTTCACGAAGAGTTCAAGAAAAGAGGAGAAAAAGAAGACAGACAAAAACATTCTCACTAAATGGTACTTTCGACGGAAATACAATTGTAATTTTTTCTTTCGGGACTTTCTTTAGTATTCTCACTTGTCTTTATTTTACCAATGTTATCTCGGTTATTCCCTTTTGGTAACTTTGCTCATCGGTGTTGAACACGAATTTCTATTAGTATTTTTTTTTGGGGGGAAGGAGGAGGAGGGAAGCGCGAGGCTGTCAGACTTCCTTCTCCAGACCAGACATCTCTCCATCCTGTCTGAATTATCGGCGGAGGTACAAGCAGCAGAAAAGTGTCATGCTCCCTCTTTCACAGTCCATAGCCTAGATACGCTGAACCACTCGTGTTTACTGCCCTTACGGCTTCTAGACTATGACATTCTTTTAATTGGTATGTTTTTTAATTCAATCAGAGTCAGTATGAAATTATACTATCATCAACAACAACAACAACGATGTTTGCATACAAATATAAAATACATGTACATAGTTATTCCAAAATACTCGAACTAAAAATTCCAGTCATCACACTCTTGTACCCCGGGTATCTCCGAATCACCTTTAACTCTGGTCACGCTGAGTTTTGGCCTGACCGCGATTGTTCTAGAAGCAAAGCTATTTCTCTTTTCGGTCGACTACCATTATGGCCCTTGGAAGAGAAGGTAATAAAACACAAGAATTTTCCATTAAAGAGGTATAATATTCCCTCCTTCTCTCTGTGAGGTGCGGACCAGCAGAAGTGGTAGGTTTACAATACATTATCACATCGTCAGTCAGGGGTAGGGTGCCACCTTTACTAGTCTTGGGTGGTGAGAAAAAGAAAGAAAACAAAGAGCATCCCTCATGTAGCCGACTTCCCAAATTGCAGTAAGGAGTTACAAAACGCACTCCATACTCAGCAAGCATTCAATCAACAGCAACAACAAAAAAAAACCAAAACATGTTCGTTAGACGAACTCCCAGTGGGACAGGAATAAAAAAAGGATAAAACAGACGAATCTGTTGAGTACTCTCAGTTGTCCTGGTCTCTATTTATGCTTTCTCTTATATGCATAGTAGGGTGCAAACATTTGTTTCTAATGTTAGAATAAAGCCTAGAGCAAGATATTTCCTCAAATCTGGGTGAATATCTTCCTCTTCGGTTCTCGAAATACACTCGTGCAACACCAGCATGCACTAAAAGAGTTCAAATAAATCGTGACGTCACATTTGTACACGAGGGTACGCCTAATTACAAATGATCCTAGCTTTTCTATTAGCTGAGACCGTCGCAAAACCCAGATTTTGAGAACTTGCATCTTGCACTGAGTTTTACCCAAATATTATAAACAGAAAGTTGCACCCCACTATACCTTTAGCGATGCCTGAGCAGAACAGATAAATTGAAGTAAATAGAAATAACCGCCAACTGTTTTGTCTTCTTGCTTGACTTCTCTGTATCAGGGACATTCATCGTTCTGCCTTTAGCAGCGCCCCACTGAGTGACAAAGGAAACTGGAATACTGTTTTTTTTAACCAGTGGACAGTAAGTATGGAAGAAATATACTCCCAGTTGTAATCGTTCCGTCTCGAGGCACGAGGTTGAGGTACACCGTACACGAGTCTAGATAGCGACAGGTGCATTCAAAAACACCCCAGAGCTACATAAAAAAACAAACACGCACACTAAACATAAACGCAAACGCAGGTGTGCACAAATATGAAAATCCTTGATCCTGCTGACAACAACGGAAAATCTTACAGAGAGAATATTAAAAACATATTGCAGTGTTGCAGTCTTGGTTTTACTTATCTAACCAGCAGCAAAAGTTTTATTCATCGTCAGCCTTATCGCTGGACAGATTGTGGGCGGCTTGTTTTTGTCGGGTGTTGAGCCAGTACCCGACAGTTGCATGCAGCTGACACTGTTTCTAACCCCGAGTTGTACACATCGACTTGCGTACCTCCGTGATGTCGTCTTTACTACGCATCGGCTGCTGCAGCAAAGCAACGGTTCTTGCTCTCCTCAGCTGTCGATAAAAGTTAACCAGGTTTAAAAACACGTTCTTAACGATCGCGCCTGCTCGCAGACCTGCGCACTGCACACTTCCATGCATCTGCGCACTTGTTCACGCAAGGACCAGACTTTGAAAAGTTCGCCAGCACTACCGTTGGCGGTCGTCTTCAACTGGACGGCGCAGACGGCATCACTCTATCGACTGCCTATAACCCGCTAGCAGCTTGCCTAACCTTCATGTCTTCAGCTCGCAAGGTGGCAGCACATCCCCATCCCTCCCCTCCAACCCCATCCCTGAATCCCCATCCTCCCTTTTCGCCTCGTCTAGACTAGATATGGCCGTGGTGCACTCTGCTGTTGCTGCTGTAGTGATGCTTAGAGTTGTTTCCCCCTAACGTGGCCTACGTGCGAGTTGTCTATACATAACAGGGCCCATAATCTCCAGATGGCGAGTTATGGCCTTTTGAGCTTTTTCTTGCGAGGAACACGAGAAACTATATTCCAGCCACCCAACCTTATAGTGCAGGCAGTGGTCTGAAGGTGTCCCACTTTGAGACACGAGAAGGCGAGATCAAATCCCTCCACTCTTTTTTTTAATTAGAGCTCATTTATATATCTGCGACATACAGAGTTCTTCGAGTCTTTTTTAAGCAGACACTTTAATTCAATTAGACGTTTTAAAAAATATTATTAGATAAATTGGGAAGACAGTTGATATTTTTTGTTTACCAACGGGCAGGCGTTATTTATTTAGGTGCTTGTAGATAGCCTCTCGTCTCTACAGCTCGAAGCTTCATCACATTGCCAGTAAGTTTGCCCTATAGCCTTAAATATCCAGGGCGTGGCTGCGGTGTAAAGAAAATCGGGCAACGTGTCACATAAGTTTGCTTTTTTCCTTTTCTAACCTTCAGAGGAGAAAGCTATATTTTGAACCATTTTCTATCCAACCTATTCGATTGCCATGGCAACAGCTTCTTGCCTTTACTTTGTCTCTGCTTCCCTATATCCTTTACCTTCACCCTTTTCCCCATTCGAAAAAGATGCGTACAAAGTTGAAATATAACAGGGACAAAAATGTTGACAAGTTTCTTTTGTCACTCTGAATGCCGTGTCTGGCATGCTTTGATGCTGCAGGTAAAGTGACTGGAGGTGCTGACGCCTCTCATGTCAGTGTCTAGATGATGCCAGATTCTCTTGATGCGATCTTCTCCTGCCGGCTGCGAGCACTACATTGACGGATCTGACCTTTGACCTTACGGACACGAACTATCTGCTGAAGGTTTCGGTGGGTTCGCAACACCGGTGGGCACACAATATTTCAGGAGTTCAGAGAAATTTTAGACGAGCTTGATAAGTTCCGGCACGCGAAGCGACGCGATATTTGTTTTTTCTGTCACAAAGAGATAGAGGATAACGTAAATATTGACTATGTGACAAAGAGTGATTACTTGATGTAACGAGCTGAGCGCGAGAGCAATAGATTTTCCCGGTCTGTTTACACTGACGTCATACCATGCTCGCCTGACTGAGGACGTAGTAAAGCTCTTCGCTTCGTTTGCTGCGTTTCCACTTCCCCCGCGTGAAAAGCAGGTCACGCAAAGTCGGACGCGACCTACAAAGATAAAGAGAAGGAAGCGACGATAGATAGACCTTGCCCTTACAGAAACTCCCATTAAACACCAATAAGGGAAACGCACACGATGAAACCAAGGTCTCCGTCCAGTACAAAAGGGTACTGGACAAGAAAAAAAAAAAGTTTCTTTGGTAGGTTTTGGTAGAGCAGTTACTAAAGATCCCGGTTACACCTGAAAAATCGAAAGATTAATCAAGCCGCTCTTCTTGGACGTGTGTCCCCTTTACTACTAGCCCCATGTGGAGAGTGCATAAAAAAAATCCCAATAAAGAGGGTATACTATACCGAAGCAGGTAGAAGCTCCACCCAAAGTGTGGCGGTAGACGGTTCTGGCGAGATAACGAGTGCATCTGAGCGAATGGCACTGCTAAATATAGCGATTACTGTTCAGAACCAAAGTAATCTTTAAACTTGTCGATACTATTAATTACTGCGGGTTTAAAAATCTACTTTGGCATTTTCTCACCGTCTCTCTTGATGAAGGCAACCCTTGGACTGACTTTTTAACCCTGATTAAGTACAGGAGCACGGAGAGATGTTGGCTGTGTGAAGACACCCACGGAACAGAGGCTGCCTCCACCTCACGTCCCTGCCCCGAGCTCACTACAGGAAGCAAAAGCTTAGGGAACTTCTGAGTCAGATGATTGAGTTGATGACTGAAGCAAAGCGAGAGAAAACGCGAGGCGACAACTGTCAAAACAACATCCAGCGAAACAAAGTGATGGAAATAGTGGAGCACTGCATGACCTTGTGGGTCTTCCTGTCTCCAGATGTCGGTCAGCCATGTGATTACGAGCTAGAAAGATATAGTAATTATACTGAAATACTTTATAGAGACGTGTGGGGGGAGGGAGAGAGAGAAGGCGAAGAGCAAAATAGAGGGACAGAAGAAAAGACAGGAAGAGCAAATTTTTCGGTTTTGTGTCCTGATATTCCGTGGCATGGGCCTGCTATCTTCCTCGGCGACCCCAGAAGCTTGGAGATTGAGTCTCCCCCACTGCGACCTTGTACAACATGAAAACGACCCTTAACCTTGACCTGTAACCCTGTGGTCACGTGAGTTTCATGCGGCTTCTTTGCCATTCAAACCGTCAGACATCTAAGTGCATAAATTCAGACTCACGTCTGCCTTTTTGTACCTCAGACACCCCCTTGAGTGCTAATTTGTTTTCTGTAAATGTGAAAACATGCAGACGAGGCTACTAAAAAGAAAAAAATGAAAGAAAATGCTGGAGTCTTCAATTTTCAAAGGAACAACATTTTTGTCGTCTTGCGTGATGAACATGTTCTGTTTTCCAGCTGCTTCTCTCAAGAAATGTCCTAATACCCGGAAACCTTACCCTAACATGAGGGTTTGTGGAGTTGTGGCAAGCAAACACTTTGCCCGTTGAGCCCCGTTCTCCTCTGTTTCTTGCCAGCATCACCCCGACTACTGGAGGGTGAAGCTGTTGCCCATCATTTAAGACACTGCGAGCAAAACATGTAGTAAGATCCTGTTTGTGGTGGTGATGGTGGTGGTGGTGGTTGTAGAGGTGATGGTGAAGAAGCTTCAATTTTGTAAGGATTTTTTTTTGTGCAGCGAGAGTAATGTCTGTGTTTACTATCTCGCAGACACTGGTAATCTTCTAACTTTCAAATCTCCTTATCGCGGGAGACACTCAGTGAGCATTAATTTTGAGAGTCTACGAGGTGTGGATATACGACCTCGCACACACCCTTTGTGTGGCTCACTCCAATTAGTCGAGAGAGATTCCCGCTATCGGCATGGTAACCTGGAAACGTTCCAGGCACAATAAAAGTCCTCGGCGGAGATTGGAAAAGATCCATCCACCCCCTTCATTGTTTGATCACAGATTTGCAGCCCCTGCTGCTTCCTTATGTTATCACTCTAAAAACAAATAATACCGGCGTCAAGAACATTAGAAATTTATTACAAGATGGCGATCAGACTGCACACTACTTGTCTATGACTCTTTCTCTCCCTCTCTTTCTTTCTCTCTTACTTCAGAGTCTGCATCTATCTCTCTCTCTCTTGGCGTTTAATTCGCGTTTCAAGCATTGGAAAGACAGAGGTTCTACTCTCAATTTAAAGTCTTGAATTTTTTTTATGGAATAGATTGACGAATAGAGAGAAGAAAAAAGAGGGCAGCAGGTTTGAGATTAGAATTATTAGCATATCAGGTCACACAAACTTTTTCTACACTTGTGGTTTGTGGGGATGGCAGTGTATGTTTGCTATTTCGTATTCTTCTTCTTTCCATTTCTGTCATTCTGTTTCTCGCATACTCAAGGATTTGCGGAGATAGAATACTTTTATTTGTCGATTTTTGTTTAGAAGTCAGTCTTTATTCTTCCTTTCATCTATCCTTCCGAGTTCTGTAAACGCAATGTTAAAGTGCAACCCACAGCCATTTTAAAACGCAGCTCAAAGAAAAAAGTCAGGACATTCCTGCCACGAATGGCAAGGACAGCTGTACTTCTTTAATGCTGTTTTAACTTTTTTTTAGCCAAACCATATAAATTCCAATAAGTTTTTGCTGGAACATACTGCGATCACTAGCGTGTGAAGGTGCGTATCTGGAATGCGATCCCGGCCCCCGCAGCACTAAAAGCTCGTGATGCTCTCTACACGAGGTCTTGCCGCAGGCCACAAACCTCCTCCTCATCGGACTCCGTATCGACGATTGCAGTTTATTTCAGTCAGGGATGAAAGGCTGTTATCACTAGCAAACGACCATACTTACCACAGGATTACTCTGGCACCGGACATGCGGACTCCGCCGTTACGATAAAGAAAGTGAAGTCGTCGTCAGATTGAAGACACAACCCTCGGCAATCTTAAAGTGCAACCTACAGCAATTTGAAAACACAGAAAATAGCACAAGAAAGTCAGGATATTTCGTTTTTTTCTCCATCTTTTAAGAATGTTATTCTGCAATCATTATTCTGTGTAATTCTCTGTCGTCCTGCGAGACTTACTGTAGGCTTCCTGCCACAGACTAAGTAAATATCTTCGACAACTATCTGTGTGTGGTTTGGTATGTAGGCAATATGTGTATATGTTTAACTGTGTAGAGACCTAAATGTGACATGTGCAATATTTATTTCAATATATATACTTTGAATATATGTATTTCGCGATTGTACTCTATTTATATATCTATAGAAAGAGGGGTGAGAGGGAGAGTGGAAGAGAGGGAGGAGTGAATTTAAAGATCAAATACTAATGATATTTATTTCGCTCTGGGACTTACATATGACCTGCTCCCACCGTGAACATGTCAAAGATTTGGTGACAAATTACAGACCCCTAGTTCATAAGCTGTTACTACATACACTGGTGTACAAGGAACAGATAAGTGTGTTTTGACTGTGGATTACAGGTGTAAACTGGCGATAGATAGCACACATATTTATCTCGTTGCTATGACAACGGCTTTGTGAAAGTACTGGCAATAGACTTTTGTTGGGCAAGCTTTACAAAACAGCAGGAGGCAAATAAAAGACTGTGTCTTGCTACGTTACGAACATGACTAAGGGAACAGGACATTGATTTCTCTCAACGTGTTCGAGCCCAGCAAGAACTGCAACAGCTGTCCGACCCTGCTTTGTCCCGGTCAAAGTAGCCTCCCTTAAACTACCTAGTGCTTCGAGTGCATGCGGGGTGGCTTTGGCAATAGAACTCATTCTGTTAAGTTTTATGCCAATTTTAGTAAGGCACCTGTTATGAAGATTTGATAAGACTGTGACAGAGAGAGAGGGACAGAGAGAGATCGCCATCTTGCGAAATGAAGACGCTTTTGATCTTCAATGTCCACGCACCTGGGTGTGTTTAAGAGAGTGAGAATAGTGTCCATTAAATAAAGAATTCGTTGCAAGTTTTTCTTTAAATTCTTACATTCCTACTGTAACGATGATTTATTCAATATTTAATCAGTTGCAAACAATATACGACATGTCAGCATTGTACAAGTTCTTGTCATTCTGGCTGACAAGAGTGTTTAAATAAAACGCATTTACGAGATTTCATCTTTGCTAAAACAAGTTGAGGGAATACCGTCTGAAAGATTTCCCCTTTCTACCAGAGTCGATCATGTGATGTCAATCTTGACCTGGTCGCTGGACTTTGACCGACTCAGATTGATAAGTTGATAGTTGATAAGTTCTTCTCTGACGGTCTTATAAGAACCAATAAGAAAAGCAAACACGTCCTGCAAGTTCAGTCCAGTCCTTTACTTTCGCCATCCAGTTCATCTGTCGACCTCAGTGTCGGCTTGTGGATGCCCTGAAGGATTGTCTTTGATATGTCAGGTCACACAGACAAACCAGCTTTCACCGCTTTATTGTTGCCAATAGAGAGGTTTGGTTCCGTGTTGCAAGTATGAAGCAAGTAGAAGTTCCACTGGTGAAATCTCGATTGCCTGCATCCTTTTTATTAAACGTGTCAGCAAACATGTCTTTCGCCCATAGAGCACAAATAAAACTACAAGAAAAAGGTGGCAGTCGGAAGCAAAGCTGAAGATGCTAATGTGTCAGACTTCTGCTGGCCTGACAATTGTTGCTGCTGTTAATGCGGATATTTGCATCTTTGAAAAAAAGTGACCCCCAGGTATTTTGAAACTGTGGCCTCATCAAGCTCTTGTTTATTTATTTAGAATTCTTTTTTGCTGTCAACATTGGCGTTTACGCAGATTCTACTCTCACCAGTACCGATCTTCATTCCCTGTACACCTGCTTCTGTCTATCACAAAGGCAACTGATGTCGAGGTCTGTAGAGTCTGATGGTCAGAGTTTCTCATGATGTTCACACGGAAATGCTGAACACCGCAGAGCTCAGCTTCTCGCAAGAGTTGAAAAGAAACAGGATGACGATCACATTCACTTTAAGGACTTTTTAACTGGAATGAAACATCATGAACAAGTTCCCATGAACTCTACCTGTCTTTATCTGTTAATGTCAGTAATCGCTTCAGTTCGAGCATCTCTCTCCTGCTTGAAACACCTTTTCAGTCCGCTGGTGGTTGACTTAATCAGCCGGCATCAAAGTCAAACTGCAATTATGAATGCAAATTTTTATCAGCCAATGAAGTACTTACTTGCTCGTTAATGAAATAGAGTCTTTACGATCACAGATCGGCTTTGGCCAGCCTGATGATACAGGATAAGTTGCTTTGGATGTAACTGTTCATCAGGAGAGTGTTTAGAGCCGCAACTCTGCCTTTCATGAAAGCTAAGGGTTCCTAAAATGTTAGCTGGCCAGAGAGTTACCATCAAATGCCACTTCTTTTAAAGCAAAGATGTCACATAGGAACAGGTTTTAAACTTCACCTCTTTTTCCTTCCCTTCTTCCTTTGTTCATTTTCTTTCCATCTCTCTTTCTTTTTTATTTTTCTCTTTTCCTCTCTCACTCACCCTACCCTTTCCCAAGGCCTTTTTTTAATCCACCCTTGACTTGTTTTATTACTCGTGCGAGAACTGCATCAGGTGTGGCTGTAAAAGTACTTCTGGTAAAAGTACTCCACACCGAGTGCTGTCCCTCCCACTGTTCTGGCTCTCTGGCCTCCTGGTTACATTCCCAAACTCGAATCCCATGGCGTCCACTCGGAGCGGGGGCGTGCACTCACACTATTAGCTGACCCCAGTAAAGGACGCCTGTGAGGTCAGCAAGGGTCAGTGGTGTCCACTATCAATATTGCATGCCCTCCATCGCCATCATATGGTCTGGTGCAGTGGGACTTGTCTCCATAAAAAAGCCCTCTCTAGTTTTCTTTCTCTCGGCTGGAAAATGATGGCTGTTTGTCCATGACCTTAAATGGTCATCAAGTGTAAAATGAAGTGTAATTTTTCAGATTCTGGTTTTGTGATATTCTACATTGATATGTCGTAGAGAAAAGGTACTGAGAACTGCATGATACTGCACCCTCTCATACAGATATGACTGCAGCTACATCTTTTCAAATTTCTCCCGGGAAGGTCTGCATCGACTGGCACCTGTTCTGTTTGTGCAGTTTTGTCAATATCCTACACCTTTGTCAAGCTAAGTAGGAAAATTCGATTGTTTTACGTTTTACGAGGTTTTTCATCCAGCATCGAAATGTTACCTTGTGAAAAAAACTGCTGGAAACAAGCAGCAGACAAAACACTGTAGTTTTTTAAAGGCGCTCGTTCAGTTTTTATTCTTAGATGATAATAGACGAAACTATTATGAAACGTGTGTAAGGATGTGGCGAGTGGGGTGAAAAGTAAGTCTGTCCCTCCTTTGCTTTTGTTTTAAAATCTTTCTGTCTCAAGTTATTGTCGAAAACGTTTTCAGTTTATTTGCTTGCAGCATGTGCTCCTTAACAAGCATGATTAAACACAGTTCGACACGAGCGCCAGGTAGGTTCTTACCTGGCGCCGCTAAGTTGTGTACTTTGTCTAGGGAGGCGCCGATCGAAGCTGAAGGTGTCGGAAGTATGCTGGAGAACTTCAAAAGCCAGGGTACCGACAATCGATTGAGCAGGTGTTGATGTACCCGAGAGGCGAAGATAATGTGGTGTGAGTCGGCTGTAACACTGCTACAGTGTGCCTCTGTGCCGTGCTCATGGTCCTGTAACAAGACCAGTATTTCCCATCATGAACACCGCTCACACAGAGAAATGTTTGTAAAGCTCCCACAGGATGCCCAGGTACAGCCAGTAGACGATGTGCAGGGCAGCCAGGTGATGACAGGTGACAATACTTGCAGGACATACAACCCTGCACGTGTAATGCCTGTAGGACTGACATTAAAGCCTGCATTGCTGCTTTCAGGCTCATTGCACTCCTGTCATCTGCTGTCCCAAATGACAGTGTTAAGCTAATTAATAAGAGGACATTTAAAAAACAAGGCTGACAGCCTGACAATACGGATTTGCATTATTACATGGCGGCCCCTCCCCTGTGCACGCGAATGAAATAAAAGAAAAGAAGAAAAAAAAAAAAACTCCACGTTTTTATCGACTGACCCCCGGAGAGATCGCTGGCTTTTATTATTCCGTAGTCTGGGTCACTCGCAGGTTGATTGCTCTTTCTTAAGACAGGTAGAAATAGAAGAAGGTGGGGTGGGGTGCGGAGAAACAGAAAGAGGAGAAAGAAAAAAGAAATGCTCTTTAAATGGCGCAGTGGAGCAGTAAACTTGAATGGATCTCCTCAAAGCTGAGTGGTGGAGGATAGCGGTGCTCCAAAAAGGAGATAACGAGAGAAGAACACATACAAAGTCACGAGACGACTGCGAGGCAAGACAGAAATAAAAAGTCCAAAATCGCTTTGCATTCCTGCCTCCCTGGTGTGTTCACGTGGGTTACTTATACTGGAACAGGTACACGAACAATTGAAAAAAAAAAACTTTGGGGAAAATGTTAAATAACTCATCTTCAAGGTCGTTCACTTCTGGAAGAGTTCACCTAGCAACATTCTTGAAAAACAATTTTACACTCAGGTGTGCGACACTAGTTGTGAGGAAGTAAGTGTTTACTCAAATAGTAGACTTTGCCGCATACCTCTCTTGTGCACTCTCGAAGAAACGATGAAAACATGTCAAGAGAGGGACTCAAAAGCTTAAATCAATGAATTTATAGAATATATTTAGTTACACTCAGGTGAGGTCACCGGCCAAAAATAGCAATGCACTAACTTCCGGACTTGTGCGGGGGAGGATGTAAGTGTGCATGTATGCTTTAGTGTTTGTTTGTGTGTGTGAAACGAAGGTACGCGCAGACAATAAAATTAAGAGACTAATGTAATACAAAGAGTTCAAGTAGACCAGAACACGTACACAATATACTTGAAGTAGCAATCTTGAGTACAGCTATGCTAATAACAGATGTAGATAACAAATAGGAGCTTTCTCATTATTTTTCCGCCAAATGTCTACTGTTGTTTTATTGAACACGGAGTTGTAGCATCGCACACAAGTCTGATTATGCTTTACATGAAACTTCTTTACTTTTATTTTAAGTGTTAGTTTTGTCCTTTTTATTGAGGGAATCAGTTTAATAAATAACAAACAAAGCACAACTTTGTGGTAGCGGGTGCACAACATAATACATATTTTTGTTTTCTTTTGTTGGTCCTGTTATTGTTCAGTCATATCCAGCACTCAATTAACTGCAGGGCTGCTCCACATAACTACATTATACAACATCAAGAAGAACAAGAAGTTTAAATTATAGAAGGAATGCCCTGTTGGCAATTAGGAAAATAAAACAGTCACTGGTTGAATGTTTGATAAAAGAGGATTTAACATCGGCGTTGCATTCAGTAAACAGTTGTAAACACGACCAGAGAAAACAACATGGCGATCATGTCCATGATTAAACTATTGCCGGCCACTGCACGATCCCTCCACTCCTCATGCTTCATTTCTTCCTCATCTTCTCTGTTCTCAAAGCCCGGGGCTGTCCTACTCACCACTTGGCTGTCTGGAAGTTCCGTCTGGAAACGGTGCCTCAAGGGCGTTAAGCAAGTGGATGGGGGAAAAAAGTAAACACCTAAGGAAGGCTGAAATAGCCTAATAACAAACACATTTCCTCGGCTGGTGCAGAAGGAGGCCACCAGGTTATCGTTCCTCAATTCAGGTAGTCAGCTCGCACCAGGCAACTGCGCAGTCCCGCTCCATGCGCTCACTTTATTACCGGCATTACAGTCTTCTCTTCCTTATTCCACTGAAAATTTTACTTACAACATGGCTTGGTGATGGGCCAAGATGATAACTGTGTGCATGTGTTTCTGTGTGTGTTGAGCTGTTTGTCTAATGTCTGTCTATAATCCTTCTACATCACGATTTCAACGTGATGAGTTACAAATAAAAATATTTTATCGCCTTTTTCATCACAGTCGTCGTCCTTCCGACATGTCCTGCTTATAAAGATGTCGACAACTTTAGTTCGCGTGCAAAACTCATTCAGTGAAGCTAATCCGACTTCCACGATACCAAGGGTGTGTCCTCACTTTTTGGAAGAGGGAAAGTATCCAAAATGGATCATATTTTCATGTCGGTCATCAGCTTGTCGTCCCGAGACTGGTGCCGGTCGTTAGGGGCAGCACGTGGATAGACGAGTGAACTGACCGGACCCACCATATCTGTCTAGTGGTAGTGAGTAGGTCCTGTACATGAAGACCACTCCACTTCTTACTTCATTAACCAGTCTTCCTCTGGTCATCGCGTCGACGACCATCCTCCACGATTTGAAGCGTGTAGGCAGCAGGAGGAAGTCGATGTGGTTATGGACCAACCGACCTGGCGAATGCAAAGTTGCCGTCCTCGATTTCTTGTGGGAATGTAGAGTTTTTTAAGTAGAGTCAATGGATCTTCACAATCTCTAGAAGTCTGAGGATTTTGCTGCCCTGCCAACGCACCCACCGTCCCACCTGTCCATTGCTGGTGGGCGTCTGGGCTGATCTTGGGTTTTCAATCACCGAGTACAACGAAGATATTCCGTTTTGGTATTGCCTTCATATTCTTGTATAGCAGTTGTTAGAACTACACTTCGTTGTGTTTGTGCGTGGAAGTAGGGACCTATACTTGGGCAATGATGGCATTGTGAGGCATGACAGAGAGCCTGGTGGATACGGGTGAAATGTATAGCTGATGACGGCTTTGACGACTTCCCCATGTAGGAGGAAGCAACTGCAATCTGTAACTTTCTGGTTGCAGAGAATTCATTGCCGGTCACAGTTGTGTGCGTCTTTGCCGTCGCCAACTGTCGCCTCTTCGAATCTTCAATATGGTATGTGAACAGCTATCCGCTCTCTAATGACAACTGTTCTGTTACTGAGTGGAGTGAATCATGAAGTATACTCGGAGTCTCTAGTGACGATTGATATGTAAGGATTCCAGGGAGTTACTAAGCGCTCCCAAAGATGACTGTCCTTGTAACTGGGGTTAGTCAAGGAGTATACTAAATACTTTTGCAGCCTTTTCCAACGGGCTTCTCAGAATTGCCACTATTTTCGACATTTTCTTCTTTTCTTTCCAAATCAAACGGAGTTACCGCATACAATTTTTAATGTTAATTTTGATGTTTTATTAACTAAAATCCCTTACCACAAGAGTGAGGTTTGAGTATTTCCGATTGTTTACCCGTTTTAGTACATGTCCTGCTGAGGCATCCGTCATTCGTGTTTAAGCTGACTGGTGCCAGGCATGCAGGTGGTTCTCACCTTTTACCTTCTCTTCCTCCCCCACAGCATTATGATTCTGTGGCCATATGGCTGTTTATGGGCCAGAGCCAAACGCGGGGAATAACCTGGTTCCGTCTGGACCTGGCAAATGTAGGTAAGACTAGGTCGGCCTTCGTGGGTAATCTTCCCGGAACACATCTTTAGGTCAGTGTGCTTTGAATGTGAATCACCTGCCAGATTCTCAAAACGTGGAAGCCACATCTCAAAGAAAATAGCAGACAGGATCCTGAGCCTGACACCTTTTAGGGTGTTCCCATCCTTCAAAGGCCTTCGCCGTGCATACCTGTGACGGTGGTAGACATCAACGAGACAAAAATCTTGGAAGCGCGAGCTGTTCCCGGACAATTTCCATCGTGCGAAACAGGCGAGGAGGCCATGTCCACATGGGGTCTGGTCCAGAACACATCTTTGCATGTCGGGTCGCTCCTAGTGTGAAAAACCGAGGACATATCGTCCGCCGAAGTGTTGTTCTACATGTTATCTGGTCCCAGTTCATCATCTGTCCTCCATGCTCCTCAAAGTTCAGCATAGCTGTGACCTGTGGACTGCGCTAGTCTGCGAACCCATCTTAGTGAAGAGTTGAGAAGTACGCAATGGTAGTGTTAATAATAAATAGTTGTATCCCTTCGTTAATCTGAACACGAAAATGGCACGAGGTTTAATCTGCAATATTTGTTCGTTCGTTCGTGCGCGCAATATTTTATTGTATCTGCGTCTGCTTCTTTGTGGGAGGTGTGTGTGTGTGCGGCTGCTTGCTGAACGCGCGGAAGGCCACACCACGAACTTGTTCAAAGGTCATTCAGTTCGTCTTTTGAGTTTGCTGTCTTTGTGAACCACCTGCTGTTGGTAAGAAGTGCTCTATCTGCTAAGCGATAACACATGTTCAGACTCGCTTGAACGAAGGCGAAGGGCAGCCTCATCATTCACGCTTCATTTAAGACTCCTCCTACCTCGTGTAACGCCATCCATCTCCATCGTACGCACACCTTCCGAGTCAGAGGGGGCGGCGAGCAGATGGAAGATGGTGCAACAGGGGTCAGGGTGGAGCATTTTCCGAATGACAGATCCAGGCTAGTGTGTGTGTGTAATATAGGCTACACAGGTCGGGTTACATAGCGCCTCCTCTCAAGATTTCAATGAAATGCTTTGAAGTTTTTCTTTGTCTTGTTTGTTTGTTTTTTGCGTGAAAACATAGGTATTGATAGAATAATGTCTTGACAACAACAAAAATTCTAAAATATAATGTTTTTATATGAAATTCATATACGTGTAGCTAAGTTGTGACGACGCATTTTTTAAACAGTAAACACGTGACTTCAGTCACGAAGATAGAGACTTCCAACAAGTCTGACTCCTTTCTTGAACAGCAATGCTTGGGTGATGGCTGCCAAAACGATCTGTTCTTGCTTTCAAAATGATAAAACACGAAGCTCAGTCAGATGGTCGGTGGATAAGAAAAGTATGACGTAATCATGTAATAAACAGAAGTATTTTTGGAGCGATCGTCTTAGAAGATGCAAAGAATGGGATGAAGGATGCTAGTCAAAAGTTTCTAAAACGTACCTGACAATCCTTTCTAGCTTATCTTTGACCTTTGAGAAGAATGACCCCATAAAACCGCGACGAAGGAGATATTTTCAATGGCTGCATGCTTGAACTGCTTCAGCAAGGTATGGTTCGTCCTAACAACTTGAACCGAAAGAAAAAGGCATTTTGTGAGTCTGAACTTTAATGGTAATTTTGTGTATGGAGAGCAGATTCCACGAAAACCTATTCAGCCAGCCCCCAAGAGTTCAGTTTATGTACACAGATAAGAGAAAGTCGTGTTGCCACGCTGAGTAGTCAAGTTCTCTTTATCGTCTAATTCATCAAGAAATTCTAGCAATTCTATTTTGCCTCTAGGACAAAAATGATGACAAGCCAAGTGTTCTTTCTGTTATTTTGTCAACACATTTTAAAGCAATTCATGCAGGTTCCAGATTCTCGCCCTCGGAAGAGAGGAAAAATGATGGAGGACAAGGGTCGGGTGAGCTTGTGCATGCTCAGTGACTGACTTATGTTGATCACAGCTTGTGAAAGCTTGCTTGGTGAGCTACACAAATAAAGCAGCCTTGAGGCAAAGCGGCTGTACATCCACCCGACACCTACCCTCTTGTCGGCACCACACAGCATCTGCAGCCTCAGATGCACTCGAGGAACCGTTGCTGCTAGAAACGCCGCACGATTCCTACTCCAGGGAACTTATTAGTTGCGAGTGAAAAGGAGAAGCTGCGGGCCTGATCTGGAAATAAGTGAGTGCAGAGATAACATTTATGCAATTTGCTTTACCACAGTTCCTCTATCAAGAGATTCGTTATACAAGCGATAGGTGCCGACATTCTTCTGCCCTCGATCAAAGAAAAGTTGACGAGGAAGCAGAGATGAGGAAGCGACCTTCGTGCGCATCTGATGCCGAGAGGTGTATTTGGGGAAACAACTCTGCTGCGAAGAAATTATGCCCACAGCTTGTCATTCTACCCAGAATGTTTCATGTCTGATGACTCTTGGCGAAGATGGTGTCTTTGATTTGCTGTAAGCACAGGAACGATGACTGGGATTTTTTTCAAGTTCCATGTCAGTGCAAATGTTTTCCTTTTTTCTGCTGTACGATCGTGATTATCTCTGACGTACTTCCGGTCAGTTCGAAATTTGAAAGTGATTTTAAAAATTGAATGTCCATCTCCTCACGTCTTTTTTCAGATAATGTCCATTCGAATGCAGGACTATGACCATGGACATGGATATTTTTCATTCGACAATCAGTTTATCACATTCTGAATACTAATTGTTACAGAAAATATGTAGAAACTCCACAGCAGAAATCTGGTCATTGATGTTACTTAGGTGATAGTCACAGCAAGGATTGAATTGTTGTTTCTTGAAAATCCTTTTGACAAGAGAGTAGATATGGCTGCTGTGACATGAAGACAAACAGCAGGACAGAAGGTTCAGTGCTTTTGTTGCCGGTACAAACAACAGAGTGAAATCTATTGTTTTATTCTCAAAATCGAATTTGATTTTCTAAAAAGTTTGCTGTCGTATTTTTCTAAAATTTGTTTTATGAAATAAATAGTTCTTGCTTACTGGTAATCAACTGAGGTACCTGTAAATGCATAAACCTACAACTTATGTCATGAAAGGGTGCTCTTTGGCACTGAAACAAACATGATATAAAAAGATGAAAAAAGAATACATATTTTTTGAATGATCATTTTCTGTAGTCCGTTGTACAGACAACCCAAATGAAAAAAAATATTTATAAAATTACGATTCTCAGACTGATTTACCGGCAAAAAAAAAAAAAATGTTTCTTCTGACCTTGTGACAGACATCGTCAGTCTGTGTGTGTTTCGCATTCTAAGATACCAAAGATAGAGATAAAGAGAGAATGTTCGCTCTACCCTGTCAAACATCCTGGGTCTCTTTATCTAAGCTTTTGACACAAGCACCTGCTTCGGTTCGTCAGATATCTCGAAGCTTTCAAGCTGTGTTCATCCTCCCGGTGTTCAATACCTCGTCGGGCACTTTAATCTCCCGACAGGGAGGAGAGCACACGAGCTGACCCCGGGTCACTCTCGCCGCCTGGCGGAGTTGGGCAGACGATGAAATGCAATGTTTTTCCTTTCGTCTACGCTGGCAGGCCTGGCGACGATCCTCGCATTTACTTTGCATCTTTCTACATTGGGACATGGTGCTAACACGATCTGCGAGCAGCCTGGGCGTCAGCACTTCCAGCACGCGACGTAGGCGTCAGCACTTTCTTCGCACATACTCAGCATCAGACCCTTTGTGCACGCCATGCAGGCGTCAAAACTTCCCAGCAGCGTTCGCTCCGCGCCGCCATTGGGTCTGACGTTCGCGAGCGCCATGAAGGCATGAAGGGAGAAGAGCGTGGAGAGGACTGGAACAAGTGAGCTCCGGTCAGCGGCACTAACCTTCACAAAATTTAAGATAGTTTAGTCTGTTACCCTCTTGGGGTATAGAAATTTTTGTATACACGTAGATGTTGGAGAGAAAAGTATTGTGACAACTCGGGACTGCGGGGTGCTCGTGACGAGAGTCTGCATGCACGTGCTTGGTCCGGGGCTGCGAGGCCTGACGCTGAACCTGACGGATTCACATATCATATTATTGTCATCATCATCATCATCATCATCATCATCATCATCATCATCATCATCATCATCATCATCATCATCATCATCATCATCATCATCATCTCATCTATCAACATTTTCTTGCTTCTAGAAAACTCAAGAAGTGCTTCGCGAAGTAAATAATACATCGTGAATATATAAACCCGACGTGTTGTCAGACAATGAAAGTACAGCAAGAGATTGTATTATTATATAAAATCCAGATGTTTCCCGATGGCTCCAACCTTCGCCACAAACATTTCTAGTTACAAGGGGCAAACATTCGTTTAAATCGCTGTAAATGTCCTGTTTAGACAGACCTAAATGATGTAACATAACTTACAAACGGCGTAAATCCGTCAAGAAACAAATGAAACAGCAAATATTTGGCAACTTTATTGCAAAAAGGGGGATCAAAAAAGAGAAAAAAAAAAACGCTCTCATATACAGAAGAGACAAAACAATTGACAAAAAGGAGAAAGCTGTAGTAATAAGAAACTCTGATGATGCTGGGTAATGCGATGCATTATTCTCCAGGTGTTTTTTGTATAAAATTCCTGCATATGGCACAGAGTATTGCCGACAAAACAAACCAGTCATTGACTGCCACGTGACTGACAATGAAATCATAACTGCAGGCTGTTCTTAGACAAAGCTTTAAGTTCTACATTTATGCTTTTTTCACGCAGAGAAAGAAAATGATTTATCCAATACTTCATGTGGACGATTTAAAACACGGCAGCTAGTTGTATTTAATGTCTCCCTCATCTCTATCTCTGCCCGATTCCTCTTTTGTGATGAAGTATTCTTTTTTTTCTTTTTGCTTTTTTTCTTACATTTTTGATTACGTAATATGACACTGAACATATATTTAATTCTCACTTTCAAATAGCACTAAAGTAATTTGACCGTCGTCTGTATCGAAGATAACCAATATAAATCCATCGTCTGATGAGAATTTATTTCGTTGAAATGGGTTTCCCCCTTTTTCTGTTACTTATTTTTTTTTAAAATTTATCATCTACTTTTTTTTTTACCATCGCTACGTTCTCAAGAAGACGGTAAATAAGGGAGGGGGAGAGATTAGAAACTCGTCTTTCATGCAAGGACCACTGGGTTGTAGCAGCGAGCGGTGCTCGCCCTGATGACGCTCCTCAGACGAGGGTTTAAAGGTTTTCATCACAGTAAACCTGTCATCGGTTCCACTGGAGCGTAAACAGAGCAAGCGTGGAGAGCGAGAAAACAAGATGGCAGGTTGCCGGTGGGATATCCATAAAGCAGACTATCATAAGTCTTAACGTTGCTTCCCCGCCGGCCCATTTCTTTCATGCTCGCAGCTCCAGCCGAGAAAATGCATAGGGTTTCATCTGGTGGGCATATTATTGGTCAACCTTGCCGGAAGCCGTATGGGAGTTCTCTCCCGTGAAGGAACTTTTCATTTTCTACCCTCTCTACCTTTTTCTACGCGAGCAGTAACCATTCGTCTTTTCCGCTCGAAGTCATTCTCGGGTATTTTCGCACGCGATCTTCATGTAGTGGGTGCGTGTGTGGTCAATTTGGGTGAGGTGCACAGAGTTTGTGGTTTGTTGGTTTGAACTGTGACCATGAAGTGTTGTATGAAGTTGTGTTCGACAACATCAAAAGCAGTTAGCTCTCAAACTTGAAGTGCAGCGCGATCATACTCAAAAAATAGCAAGAACTTCGTATTTTCAAACTGGACAGCATGATGTCCAGTGAGTGGCCACATGAGGTGTAATGTTTGATCAAACTGCACGATTCATTAAACAAGTGATACTGTGCGCTGTCTGGACTATTGGATTTAATCGTAATAACCGAAACACTCTTCAGGTTCAAAAAGTAAAAGCTTTAAAAAATAAAAAACGAAACGCATCAGAGCTCTAATGCACGAATCCTCAAGGTTATAAAAAAGCAAGAAAAAAAAAACAAAACTGGAGCCGCGATCCGTGGATTTGATAGAAGGTGTTAATCACCTGTACGAGATGCAAGACCTCTAATGCGCATGCTCGGGAGCTGCATTAACACGCGCCGCAGACAGACAAGGGAGAACGAGGGCAGATGAGGGAGGGAAGGGGGTAGCGAGACGGGTGGGGTGGCTGAGGAGCAAGGACCGGGTAGTTACTCTTGTATCTGCAGCAACGATGATCTCCTTTATCGCTGAGTCACCCACCTTGACTCCACTGGCCGGTGCACGCGAGGTTGTAGTCGTTAAGGTGTAGAAAGGTGTTTACCTGCTCGCGACAACCGTTACATGGACGGGTAGGTTCCAGTCGAAGACGGGAGAATTTCTTTGATCCGTCGTTAACAGGAGAGTAACCTTTTTATAGACAGGATAATGTCTCTGATTTTCTGTCTGTATACAGTCAGGTGAGTCTGCTGGGCAACTTCAACCCATCTCGACCAATCCGACAGGTCTCCATCTCGCCCTGGTAGACGTTGGAGAGAAAAGTATTGTGACAAGGGTTGTGTTGAAATACCATACAACAGTACATGCGCACGAGTAACGAGTCACAGCCATGAACCTCTGATTATACCTGGAGTGTGTTTGTTGAAGTTGGGGTGGGCAGTAGAGGGTGGAAATATTGCTGAAGGAAGGTGGTATAAATCAAATCACGCCAGGCAGCAATAGTCTGTGACATTTACTGCCTCTAGTGCAAGACACGCTGCATGCACGCGGTTATAGGGCTACCGTGAGTCGACAGGTCTGCACCAGGTGCTCTGGCACCCTTTGCATCTCTTACGTCATGTCGTTCATTAGTTGACGTAGGTTGTCTCGTCTGCACCGCCCGGAGACGGTTATCACCAAGTCCGCGATGTGGTCGAGATTTTGCGAGAGATGTTGCCAACGTGCGGCAATTGAGTGCCAAGGTTATTTGCTCGGTCCTCTTTGATATTTTCATTCCGCGTTCTTTATGCGATGAACGGAGTTTCATCAAGGGCCTTGGAAACTTGCCTTTGTGCAACCACCCTGTAAGGCCTTGGTGACGTAGGCTAGACCCCAGTACGTCACCAGCCCCAGCACCTTGCAGCCTACCAGCGTTTGGGGGGAAAAGGTTACGGGCTTCCTCGTGCTGCAACGGGAGGAGAAGATTCTGCAAAGAAGGCGAGAGGCAAATAAACAGCAGCATTCATGGCAGGTCAGACCCATGAATGAGTGGCGATTACTAGATAATGTTTCTCTGTGCACTCTCACCTTACCTCGCCTCCGATCTGTCCCTCCCTCTTCCTATTTATTCTCTTTTTTCCGGTCTCTGTCGCGCCTCCCTTTTCCCCCTTTCTCTCTTTCTCTATAAATATAATAAGTTATAACAAGTGTCCTATACCCTTTCACTCCTAGAACTTATCAAGACCTGGTATTGCATGTTTAAATGGCATCTCACCAATGGCAGGGAACTAACCATGAAAATAAATTCCATGTCAACACAGATATTCGTATTCGGTTAAAATTATTGTTCGATATTGTACACACTCAGATCTCCCATTCAGTGCAAAAACTGATCAATACGGCAATAGATCGATTCTGTTACGGAACTGTTATCGGGACTTGTGATCGAGGTCAACATAAACAGATGGTAGATGCGATCCTCACGATGAAATGTCAGGTTGGTGGATTTGATTTTTTTTCCCGCAGGATAGAAACTTTTCTCGTTTCAGTAGGTAGCAGCAAGTTGATGCACATGAAAGTGGAGTTGGTTATAAATACAGTTTAATTTCTGCTTCATCAAAGAACGAATAAAACTGCAACATTTCGCGACATAGTTGCAGGTAAGTGTAACGCCCAATCGTAGCAGTACAAGGGTGACGTCACGAAATATTCTGCAAACTGGTCTTTGCAGGTGTTTTGATGTAGAGGTGCAAGAAATTTAATAAGAAACTGCATTGCACAATGACAAGTGACGGAAGTGTGACGGGTCGAAAGTATTTGAAATCCACATGGACATTTTCTAAAAGTTTCTAAAAATCGGCATGTGAACAGTCTGAAAGCACTACTCCGAAATCAAGATGGACATCCTTGTGTGTCAGGCCTCGTGACTGTCTCACATTTTCTCATAGTTTTTAGGAAGTGTATTTAGACACAGGTCACATCACGTAAGTTAATACAGGTGTCACGGGTGGCGTCTAGTGGTAATACTTGAGAAGTGAATTAAACTCTGTGGTTATGTCTGCACACGCCCACCCCAGGTAGGTATGTGGCAATACCCTTACATGACGTCAGCGTACCTGCTCGCTGCTGGTGGTCTCCTGCTCGCCAGAAGCCAATAAAGACTGGAGGGGAAGTGAATCAGACATCTTTTAACTGTAAAGTCCAAGTGACCCTCGTCGCGTCGTTAACCCCTCCAGCCATGCTACCCTCTCATTTCCGTGGTAATGGCTGATGCACGTGCCGCAGCAAATTACTTCTTTTAATGACAGCTTGCGCCGTACGTCATCATCAACACTCGGGCACTGCTCGTACTAATAGATCTCAGCTATGTACTGTGTGATGCTTCTTCCTGCTATGAACCCGGGTAGGGCTACCTCGTAGGTAGATGTTGACCGGAGACTGAGAGACAGAAGCGTCCATGCTTCCACCCGACAGACGTCGTTAATATGCAAGCATGCTCAACAAGAGGTCAAGGGTGGCCTCAGCATCTTAGCTTCTAACTTCTACAAAAATTAACTATAATTTCAGTAGGGCATGGGTGAGTGGATAAGGGCTCGAACTTATTTTGAAGGCATCAGTGGAGGCGTCACGGTGACGAATGATCGGGTGGTGTCTGTGGACAACGGGGTGGAGACCACGCGAGAGAACGCGATTTCCACTGGGTTAACAGGGTGGTCCTTCGCTAGATGTAATAGTGCAGTTTGTGGTTATGGACCCAACACAGGACCTAACAACGACTGACTGCTGGGATGAAAACGTTGATCCGCTGTCCACGGTATACATTCTCTTACCGCCCACCATCCTCACCACACCACGAGCTCACGTGTGGTCGCTGCACACAATCCGACTGAAATAATTTGCCATTATTTATTTAGTGCTTCGCTATTTATTTGATTGCCGTCATTGTTGACTTGGGGCGATCAGTAAGCAGCATAATATCAAATACGGGAACATGGAGTGAGTGAGGACCTCGTTGCCCAGAGTTACATAAGCAGACAGAGTGTAGAAGAATTATCTGTTGGTGTTCGATGAAATCATTAATGGAGTTGGCTTTTCTGTGGTAATAATGCTGTTTGAATATCTTTACTCCTTGTTGTTGTGTTGTTTATGTCTCTGAGGCTGATCGCGAGTAAAACATCATTAGACAGTGGTTTAATTTGACATTAAGCTAAAAAGTGTAGCTGGCCATGAATGTCTACCCAAGTGTACAACTGGCATTTAGATGTCTCTCGCCAAATGTCGAGCTGCTTCGTGTGTGTGTGTAGACAAATAACTTGTAGTCGTTGGCTGTACAGTCAGACACACCCACTGTGAAGATTCTAGTCACCTGTATTACTTGTCAGCTTTCCTAAATGTCTCCACCCGACCTTTAGACCTCGTCTGGCTTCCGTGTGAGAGACTGGAGGTCGCAGACAGGAGAGAAGCAGTTACAGGAGAGGAGACAATGCCAGAATCAAACTGTCAAGCGCTTTAATTGCGTGCTCGGAGGCCAGGGGGAAGTTAAAAGCTGGTATTGTACAAGTGTGAATGTCCCCCGTGGTTACCCATGCTTGTAAACTACAGGTAGCTGTATTCATGACCCTGCTGAGGCCTACTCACGCCGCTTTTGATGCATGTGGTTCACTATATCTAGACAATGTGAACTCTCTTCTTCTTCCTGATGAGTCAAGTGCACATTTCTGCTAAACATTTGGTGGGTGGACGAGGGGTGTTAGCTAACCACAGTCTAGAGCACTCACCCCTGGAATAGGAAGCTTCTGTTACTAAATCCCTTTCCCAGAAACGACTGAGAAGCCAGGCGACCGTGCAGACCATCGGTGTGACACTAATGACAGGAGTGGTCTGTCTGCCCATCGTTTGAGTGAACATTTCGCTAATAAAAGGAATTCGAGGCATGCTCGCCTGGATGTGCAGTCCACACGCAATATTAGACCATTAAAAAAATTTGCATACTCGTAGCCAAAATTGATTCAGGGTGGTTGTTTCCCCACCCAGTAAATCTTTCCCTACTGATGATTATGGGATTCACCAACTGATGATCATGAGGTCGCCGGAAAATAATCGCTCGGTCATGCTTTTTCAAGACTCGCACATCCATCCATCCTGCCTAAAGTGTTGTCCATCACTTGTTTCATGAATGATCCCATTCAACTTTTCAATGCAACTGTGTTAAATACAATTATATCCTGGGAGTGGGCTTGGCTATGTCTCAACCATCTCTAAGGTAAACACTGTCCATCTGTCAGCCAGCTACGAGGTAGACACCCGTACACTTCAGTAACTTGAGGGCCGACTGTCCTTCCTCCACCCTTTTCTGTTTATCAGGCGGCTAACAACCACTTTGTCTGTCTGTCTGCCTGTCTTATTAAGCACAGGAAAGAAGAAAGGTATTCAAAACAAATGTAAGTACTAGCCAGCCCATACAGTTGCTGTTGTTACGGGGGTAACGGTGCATTTGACTACCGGGTGGAACTGTTAGCCGACAAAGAACGTGGAGGCGGAGCGAGTGTGACTGACGACCCAGGGAGACTGTAGTCTGGGTGGAGAAAGGGGGACGGGGTGCCGCACATGTGAATCAAAAGCTGTAAAAGGCGGGTGGGAGACCAGGTGACTTGGAGGCGACCTTCTGTCAACAGCAGGGCCATCCCCCGACGTAACAAAACACCTGGGTGTGGAATGCTGCGGAATGTTGAGATGCACAGGTATTTTTGTCGCCACCCTTCCTACTCAACAATTTGTTTTCCAGTTGCTTGTGTCTATAAATACATATAACTACAGTATTAACGGTATTCACTAGCTGGGGTGGGGTAGAATTCCACCTGAAATGTCACCACACACAGTGTCAAACCCCAGATTCCAAACCTGAGCTGTGGTCGTGCTTTGTAATTTTGTGGCTTATAATCGAGGGTTTGTCCGTTTACTTTAGTTGTCTTGATCGTTTTACCGGGTATACTGGGTATTTCTTCTCCTTCCTGCATGTTTTTTTTCCCTTGCAATCCTGCTGAAAGCGATCTAAATTCCCCCGCCGCTTTCTGTGAGTTCTTGTTTGTTAGAGCTGTTTGAAGCTGCGAGCACCAATCATTTAAATTTTTAAATTAGTTTTTCGAATGAGTGAGACAGTGTAGACGTTCGCGCATACCTGATCACACATAAGCTGAGGTATATCTCCCTCCTCTCTCTCTCTCACAGAGGTCAAAGTGTGATCCCGCTGTCTGTCTATGCCACGCTAGACAAGTGCACGTGATCAATAGCCACCTATAGGTAACCCGGAAAAGTAAAAATAAAATCTCTCTCAAACACACACTCACACTTACTTTTAAGGAAGCCTAGTTATGGTTGTGACCTTTCTTCCTGGAATAAACATCGATTGCTCCACAAATGACAGACGTAACCATTTTTGTGACGAAGCCACCCGGGAAATGGCATTTTGCAGTCGCTGTTTACCTGCTGCACACGTGTACACACGGTCTTGGCTGATCAGTGACACTGAACTGTAATGACAGCTCTTTCCCGCCACCCGAGGATGAACAGTTGTAAGCTGGCAAACTAGATGCACATTAATGACGACCCTCGTTGCCTTTGAGAGCAAGCACTAGCTTCTGTCTGAACACAGTCTCGCTCATCTCGACACAAACTAAATCATCTCGACCATCCTTGCACAACAACAAGGCTCAAAACAATATCACTTCCAACTTCAGAATCTTTCGCTTGTTACCATGAAGATGAGGAAGCCACGGTTATCACTACAATCCGGGAAGTTTTTGTTATTAATACTATAAAAGCAGGTGGAACTATTTTATTTATTGTTATGAAAAGTTCATCATCTCTCTCTCTCCTCAAGATACATTTTGGAGATGTAGAATGGAAAGACATCAAGATTCTGAGCAGGCTGGGGGACATATTTATTATATTTACTCTACTAATAATTGTTTTCATTATTACCACTAAATCGACATTTTTGTTGTCAGGAACCATGCGATATGCGATGTTAGTAACGTCTGTTTTCTGATGGGGATGGTCACGTGTCATGTACTAGAGCTCGGGGAATGGATGCTTGCTGTAAGATGTTCACCTTGTAAACTACTGGCGTTCACCTTGTTTACAGGTCTGCAAGTTCCACAGCCACGAAATAATAAAATTTTATATCTTAGCACGGTGAGCAGGTCTGTCTGCAGCTCTCAAGCTGTCAGACTTAATGACACGTCATCTTACAAGCTCGCAAGAAACAGATGCACCGCTAATGTCGCGATCACGTGACACATGCCGGCATCCTGCGGCATGTTTAGTTTCACGCGAAATGTTTACCTGGTCCCTCACCACCACCCCACCACCACACCACCACCACCACCAAACTCTTCCTCTGGAAGGAAGTTTTAGTAGGTTTAGACTACCTGCACAACAGTCTACAAGTCGAGGACGTGGCCGTGACTGCGCTTCCCGTACACATGTAGCCCCGCGACATGCCAGTGCTTACATAAGCTTGCGACCTTTGACATTTCCCGACTTTTTCCGAGCCCTCCGAATGTTTCCGAGTCGATGCAAATGTCTGCTGCCTTCCCGGTGCACGGGGCTGGGGACGAGGGAAGGGGAAGTGCCCAGCGAGCACAACGACGGATCTCGGTCGCCGCAGTCTGATGATGCACCTGTCTCCATGGGAGACACCCTGACCTTCCAAACAGGCGCAACACCTGTAACATGCTAATTTTACATCTGATATGTGTTTTCCTTAAAAGGGCATAACTCTTTCGCTCTCTCTACCTGTGGCCTGTGAGCTTATATATGTGTGTTTCTCTTCCGTAAGCCAGAACAGGATCAAAGGAAAGGACCTGTTGATAAATGTTGAAGACCCTGGAAAGGTGAAAAACTACTGCTGGGATTTACATGCTGATGTGTGTGTGTGAAAGACTGAGAGACTTTGATTCGTAACCACAGCAATGAGCAACAACCAGAAACAGCTCCTTTCAACCCAGACACCTGTCCAAAAAAAAAAGTGGTGAAGAGGTTAGCAACAAAGATAAGGAGGACCAGGTGTCAGACGCGTGAGCAGCGTTCACCCGGGTTATCAGTCGGCCATGGACTGGAGTGCATCTTATAACTTCATCTGTCCTTAGCGAGATACCATGAAATGGATCCTCACCCCCTCACCCCAATCCCATCCTGCACCCGTCACCCCAGCGCCGTTATATAGTCGAGACGAGAGACAGAGAGGGGGGAATAGAAGGGGTAGAGAGGGATACAGAAAGAGAAAAGAGAAAGCGATAACACAGCGAGGAGAGAAAGAAAAGTAGTGAAAGAAAACAAAATGAAATAGAGTGTAGGGGGAGAGAGGGAATGGATGGCAAAAAAAGAGAAAATGACTGGGGTGAGAGAGAGGTAGAACTGCCAGACAAGCGGGAAGAAGGAAAGGCAGTGCGTCTGTAGTTTTAATCTCAGAGTGTTTTAAACTAGCTGTTTCCAAACTATCAAGAGAATGTTCATCATAAAAAAAGTAAGAAACCTGTATGTTTCTTCATTCCGAATCCCTAAAAATTAATTAATTAGTTAAAGCTTACACACATATTTCTGAAAAATTAGCATTGAATGTACAATTATATGAACAAAGAAAAGCAAGATCTGCAGGTACACGTCATCAGTCCTGCAACAAAGACCAGGAACAGTACCGGAATGTTTTTTACCGGGTTCCCCACCACCACCACACCACCACCACCACCACCACCACCACCATCACCACCACCTTCCAATACTTCGTGGGCGTCTGTGAGGCTGGTGGTGACGAGGCTGTGGCCAGATATAGCCGCTCAAGGGTCCTGTCGCAGGAGGAACAGCCAGAAACAGCCGAGCTCCGAGTACGAAATCCGGGAAACAACATGTCTCTGATGTATAGTTGATGGCCGCTTTCCTTAAGACATCCTTCTCCGAGGAGGCTGCAACATTTCCCACCCAGCACTTGAAGGATAGGAAATTAGCTTTTTCTATTTCTGTGTGTCTGTGTGTCTGTGTGTGAGGATCGATGCGAAGGAGGCAGGATGTCCTGTAACAAACGCTGACTGATGTTGTGATCGACGACCGATGCGCCGTGGCCAACATCTTCACGGAAATAAATGCACTAGAATAGTTAATTACCCGCGTTACCCGACGATGTGGTGGGGTGGACTGTTCACCAAGCCTCCAGCTCTCACCACGGCCCTGAACTACTTCTTGTAGACATAATAAACTAATTGAAACAAGCAGTGACACGTTGAGACTGAAGTATTCAAGTGGCATGTTGAGCACTGGTGTAGCTAAGTGGTATGTTGAGTATACATGTCAATGACATATTGAGCAGTAGTGTAGCTAAATGGTATGTTGAGTATAGAAGTAAGTGTCATGTCGGATTGTTGAGCATTGGCGTGTGTGTGTTATGACCGAGTGGTTAATTAAAACGAGCAATATGGCGGGCTGAACATAACCACAGTTACCTTGAGATGAGGCTGTGGACCTCATTACTGATGCTCGAACAGTCTCAAAAGAAAAACATTTAGTTAGCTGTTATTTTGTACTCCCAAAACAAGCTTGAAAAGTTGTTAGTGTGCGTGGGTGGGTGAGAGAGAGGGAAAGAAAATGAGAGAGAAGGGTGGGTTAATGATTTTTTTCAAGTTCTCCATCTGGGCATCAAACTTTTCTGCTCGGTGCAGTGATGACATCAGTGGTACATATATTGAAAAACTTCAACTTTTACTGCAAGAGATCGTGTTTTCATTAACTCTGTAGTTTACGAGCATAAAGCAAGTACAATATTGAGCAAACATTTCAAAAACTAAAAGCACCAAGAAAAGGAAAGCTGCCGTGAGTCACCGCAGAAAAAGTCTTCACTCCTTCCGTACCATTTTGCAATGGCTTTTCCAGAAGTTTCTAAACAGCTAAAAACTTTTGCTTTGCCAGAAAATAACGCCTGAATACCTTGGAAAAGACTCTCCTTGCCAAAACCGTTTTGGTGCGTTTAGCATCTGTAGCCTTTGGATGACATCCAAGCGAAAATGTCACCCCACAAGCCATCATCGCCTACGCATGACGGAAGTCTGCAGCGGAAGCACAGGTGAGGGCTCAATGCGCAGTCGTCCGAGAGGGAAGGTCCAATCGTCGGGCGAGATGCTGGTGGTTGTGGCAAAGGTGTCGTCAGACCGAAGAACTGTGTTAATAATGGTCCTATCAGGGTGTGAACCACTAGCACTAGAGTTTCATCTTGAATATTTGTTGTTTAATACTGACTGCCATTGCATCGACAGAAAGATGTCAAAGGTCATTTGTCGACTTCAGTGGATACCCGATAGCGGGTTCATTTTCGCGGACACGCTCACAAAACACAAACACAAATACATACAAACAGAACCAGCTCTTATTTACATATATTAGCAGACATAACGGTTGATGATCACGTGCTTTACATCATGTCATTGACGAAAGCACGAAAAATTCAAACAGTCCATGAAGTAATAACCGACAAAAGCTTATTCCTTCGGCCAGCAAACTCTAATTAGTTTGAAGAGGTCACCCACCGAGGGCTGTTTATGTCGAGCTGTCCGGATGAAAACAGATTGCGTTTAAAAATTTATTTCTGTTTTGAAATGAATCATGCCGAGCAGCAGAAGGTCTGAAACTCTGCAAAGAGGAAAACTTGCTGCCAGCTCGATTAGACGATGTTAACAAACCCTGGGTTAATTTGCAGGCCTCCTGCTCCGCCGTGGTTGAACAGTGAACGAGATTGTAATAGCCGTTACGTGGAAATGGTCTTAGAAACCCGGGTAGCAGCACTATTACAAAGCAGACATGTTTGTTGCCT
Organism: Pomacea canaliculata; assembly: GCF_003073045.1. NCBI lineage: Eukaryota > Metazoa > Mollusca > Gastropoda > Architaenioglossa > Ampullariidae > Pomacea > Pomacea canaliculata. Next base: position 11,322,443 of record NC_037590.1, read on the forward strand.
TTCCAACGATTTATTGTGCACAGTTCTATTTATTTTGGCGCGTGACATGTAAAGAAGTTTATCTGAATCCCCCTGCAACTGGCAGCCAGGGAGACAAGCCGAGGCGTGAGGCTGATTCACTGGTCCTCACTGCGTGGGCGGTAGTCGCGCGTAAATCCCACGCCTCAAGACGTCATGGAACTTGCTGCCCAGCACTCAGCGTCCTTCCATCACCATGGCAACCAGATCGATCCTCGTGCTGCTGGCCCCATAAGGGTTTATCGCCATTGATGAGTTAATGCACGAACAGGGTCTGCACACACGAGAACGGATGTGCACCTGACAGCCCTCACCCGCGTCACCCCTCGCCTACCCACCCCAACATCCCACCTGCTCATGCCCTATCCTCCCCCTCCCATGGCAGCCATTTTTCGTCGTTCTTGATTCTGCCCGCTGGCAAACGGCCCGCTAGCCTGCACGTGCCCGCCTTTTTACGCAAGAATCTTGTCTGCGCATGCGCTGACCCGAGACGGTGAGTGCGAAGTGAACTCCCTATGAGATCGACGTGCAGTCTGATTCATGAAGAACCGAGGACGCTAATCACTCGCCATGTTGCGGGGTGGAGCGACAGGGTCCAGCTGGACTGAAAAGCCGTGTAAGAGCTCGACAAAGAAGCTGAGGCTTCTCTAAAAACGTTTTCACACTCGTGAGATTCCCAGATCATCTTAAAGAAGTGTCCAAGTGTCTGGCGCGAGAGAAAGAGAGAAAAAAAAAGGGAAAAGTGGTTTGATTGAAAAAGTTTGTGATGTTGAAGAGAAGCTGAACTTTACTGCGGACCTTTTAGTGCTGGACAAAAACCAGATTCAACTAAAAAAGTGTTTGGTGCGAGAGGAGAGTAGCAGACTTGCTGGTGTTATGTTATATACAAGTCAAACTCAACACACAATTGTTGGTGCTAGAGAAAAGTTGAACTCAGCTGAAAACATTGAAAGTATGCAAGTGGACAGAAAAGTGGAGAAATTGAAAAAGCTTGTTGAAATTAGAAAGTTCATCAATAGATTGAATACAACGTGTACTGCAACTAGAATTCAAGCTCAGTTTACATATTTCTTCGTGACTAATAAAATGAAAAATGAATGATTGAACTTCTTTGTTTGTTGCACACATTAAAATATTTCCTTAAGTACCGCCATAAACTCATTTATAATTGTATTAGTGTATGCAAGAACTAAGAATTCAGACGGTGCTTTACAGAAGTGCCATAAGAAGTTTTCGTCTTCGTTTCTCGCGTCTTTACATACCGCCAGTACATTTAGTACACACTGAACTAAAAATGAAAAAGTGTCTAAACAGGACATTGGTGTGAATAATCTTTCATCCTTGTGTCTTTCTCTCTCCCTCTCTTTCACACACACACAGAGAAAGGCTAACATTTTGTTAATGTTTTTTGTCTACAGTCGCGATCCTTTGATCTGGTGATAAACTGACTGGACGTTTTTACCGGCAATAAATCTGAGTGTAGATGCGATGATATTAGCAAAGAAAAACTCTTTTTGCAGTTATCTTATCTTCTATTCTTTTTCTGCATAGCATATAATTTCGGGCTGTGCAGCGGTCACGGAGACCTTTGCTTGTTGCTGCCAGCATCCCCCCTACCCATCCATCCTCCCTCCCTAGTCACTGTCAGGAGAAGTAGCCACTGACCATGATGGAGCACCAGGCGGCTTTGGATGTCCTGCTGACCTCCGCCAGACGCATTACGCAGGTGATGACAGACTGGTGGTCGATGACTGGTGGTCGATGACTGGTGGTCGATGACTGCTGGGATGTCCAGGCGCAAGTCTGCACTCTGGTATCGTCTGCACACCCGGCTGGGTGGTACAACTGTTTACAGAAAGATGCGGCAGATTGTCTCAAAAATCACAGCTTCCCCCCCATTACCTCCTTTCCCTTATTTCATTTCTCTCCCGAGACACAACATTGACCTGAGAGTGTGTTTAGTGGCCTTACACTCAAACTTTCTATGACATTTTATTAAACACATCAACACCACTTGCAAATGTTTGATTTTGTGGGGGTTGGTTGGGGGATATGCACGCATACATCGTTTGAGGAGTTTGAGTAGGTGGACGAATGCGTGAGATAGACATACATATATTCTAAGTGTTCCTCTCAGGGTTTTTTTAAAAGTATGATTGCTCTGTATGTGAGAATCTGAAAGCTTGTAGTCGGGTGCAAGCGCGCGAGAGGTCAAGACAGACTGGAGATACAAGGAATGTGTGTCCTGCAATATGATAACCAGTTGCTTCCTGACATACTTGGCTGCTGTCCCTTCAGTGTTTATCTCAATGTTGATGGAAAATCTGGAAAAGTTTACGCAACATCGTACATTCTGGGAACATTTTCATTGGACCAAAATTGGACTTGGACAGGTCTGTTTCCTGTTTACATTTGAGGAACGAACATGTTGCCATCACTGGCATTGCTCCTGGAGCATCTTCTGCATACACACGATGCAGATGGCGACCCTGAGGATCTGAACAGCCTTGTGAGGATCAAGATTTCCTCTCAGTTTCCTTCATAACAAAGTTTTTCTCTCTTCTCTCTCTCCATAGCCCCCTCTGTGTCCTCTCTATTCGCCTGTATTTCTCTATCAGGAGTCTATGTATTTCTTAGTTATCACATTAGTTATTCTGCATACGCTCTTCGGTCACCTTAAGAACAAATGGCATAAATTGTCTGGAAATGATTATATCGCTTAAGTTCTATCTAAATAGAGAAACTCGAATGCCAAGATGTTGTTTTTTCTCATGTAAATCTTGTTTATATTGTTTTTGTTGATAATTTTATTGCACAGCCCATGTTTGTGTACCTAAGCCACCGGCTTCGATGGCAGGCCGAATTGCTATTATATTATCAAATGATCTGCTCGTGTGATTTTTCAATTTTAAATATTTCTTTATTAAATACAATATTTAATATTTATATTATTGTATTAAATATAAAGGTGAAATATAAATATATATCTGAGTTCTGGGCATTGAACTGTATGTGGTTCACTATTTGTCGAGCACGTCACGTGACAGAGGACCCATCCTTTTACCTTACCTGGTGGTGGGTGGATCGGGTACCACCTTCGCAGTGGGCGGACAAAAGTAGGTTTCTTAGCTTAGTAAGCTCACCACTACACACAGGATGCCCTCGAGGCATCGCTAAATCGTTTAGAAAAACAAAATCGACACCTTGTATATTTGTCAATTGCAGTGAAACATTAACAAATGGTTTGGATTTTATTAACCCGGTCTGCTTCCTGTCTACCTGCTTGTCCTGTTCGTGTATGTGTGTTTTCATGTACGGGTGGGCGGAAGGCGGTGTAAGTACGGGAGGAACTTCATCAAGTGTCATCAAGCAGTCCCATCAAAAACATCAAGGCGACCCGCGGTTTTAACAGGTCACTTCAACGACAATATTCGCGTAGACTTTGCCCTGAGATTCCACCCCACACACATCCACCCACTCACTCCCATGTCTGTCTCGGTATAAGGGCAATATCCGGTCCTGCCCGCTTCCTGTCACGTACCCATCGAAATGTGCACTCCCTGACGTGCACCTCGCTAGGGGACAAGGGTCCCAAGGAAGAGCGGGTGGTGGGTGGCGGGTGGCGGTGGCTGAAGTGCGCTTAGGTAGGAATTAGGCCGATGGACATGGGAAATCACTTGAATGGTGTTACGAGCGGCACGAGGCGTTTCGTCGAGTCCTCGGTGAAGTCACAGCCTTGATCGTCGTGTCCAACATCTAACACAACTCCGTCTGCCGGCACAGAGCTTTCAGGATGTTGAGCAGCTGTGGAGGAAATTAAGAGATGTCTGAATGAAACAGCGGACGTGTAGGCCGCCGTTAATACTCAGCTATTTCTAGTCAAACACGAGCTTCCGTTCTCAAGTTGTCCATCCTACCGTTTAAAAAAAGACTCAACATTTTAAAAGTAACCCGTGAGCTTATTAACTCTGAACTGTCCCTCGCAGTCTCCACCGGTCAAAACAGACCTAAGTCTCATGTTGACCACGGGGTCTGTCCAGTTGTTCTTCCGGATGACCAGAGCCGGCGGACCAGCATACCCGTATGTCATCTGATGTCAGTGGATGAACCAATCTAGTCCCGTTCCTTGAGATATCTTATCTGTCTCCCCTCTTACCTGTCCAAATAAACACATTTTGTGGTATTTCATGTCAGTGTCTTCCATAGGAACTCTCTACACGAAGAATGTGAGATGGTCTTCACACCTCCCCCATGTTGTGTAATGTGGCGGCGCCACGTTGAGGAAGTCTGTTCTCAAAAGGCGTTTCCACAAGCTGTCAGGACTCTTGTTGCTTTTCTGCAACTGCTCTCGGCTGCAAACTGGAGTTTCGAAAGCAGGTGTGCCTGGCATTTTTCCTCCAATTTTGTTTTTTCAGAATTTTCGCTGCTGTTCCTAAGTTATGTGAAGTCAGACGTCTTCAGCACATCAGTCTAACACCCCGGAAGTCGATCTTGGCCAAGAAAAGAGAAGCAATATGTGGAGAGGAATCTTTTCTCAGATTAAATGCGGAGCCCACAAGGAGAAATATTAGAGCACAGGGATTACAGTCGTGTGGGGTATATGTGATCTTTGCTGTTTGTTTGATACAATGTACTTCACAAACATCCGTCCTCCCGCCTGCACGCACGTACTCACCATGTACATGCACGCCTGCGTCTGTTGTTATGTAGATGAAAATGATACATTCAAATTTTATAACTGATACTTTTACAAACTAAAGATAGGTCAGCAAACAGCTTTGTAATGTCAAACTTTCGAGAAAGATCGGTCGTATAGACATGCTACCTTGAGCATGGAAGGCTCCAGATTGAAGTAAAACTTTGCAATAATTGAATAACACATTCAGTGTTTCCGGCTTACAAAAAAAAAGATAAAGCTCCTCTTTCCTTTAAAATCTTTGTCTTACTCAGACTTTCATTGAAAATTTATTCCACTCAGGCACGCACACACACACACACGCTGTGATAGAGCCAGGATAGTTGTTTTAAAACATATTCGTTATTAACCGAACACAATATTGCCCAGTATAATACCACGACAGTTTTTTTCATGGCCGTCTTCTAAAACATGTTACTATTTATACATTTCAGTTATATAAACGTGTAAATATGACATGATCATGTGAAACATGCTATGATGGTAATTTTTCACGAGTCACATAGAACTTTAACACAGTGGAGCATTCGGCAGTCTGTTATTTCTTCAGCCTAACGGGATCATGTGCGCTCCCAAAGTGTCAGCATGAATCTTCAGAACACGGGTGGAGACTGCTGTAAGAGGGAATCTTTTAAATTATCCATAACTTCTGCAGCTTCTCAGTCCCTATATCAGTCCTTCCTCATCTCTCTCTCTCACTTGTATTCATAACAACTCGACCATCGATAGCTTGGAATTACTGCAAGGACCTCGACTGGTGTAACCCTACAGTTCGCTTATCCTTTCCAAGAAATCAGCTTCCTTTATTCCTATTCTTTCTTTCTTCTATTCTATTCCTTTTTTAATTTTTTTCCCATTTCCCTTTTTTTCTCTCTCTTCCTTCCCCACCCTCCTGTAGGCTGCCGCAGCTCTCGTTTGCTGCTCGTCTTTATTTTCTCATTTTGTCACGCCTGTGTTTAAAGGTCATTCAACGGGACTGTAGCGATGAGGATGTTTGTGAGTTTGGAGATGAAGTGTGAAAGCACAAGCATAAAAACTATAAAACAAATGTCTCCACAGACTAGCGCCTTCCTGCCTCTCTTCCCATCGCTCTTTTATCTTTTTTACCGTTATTCCCCGGAACTCACTTCTGCCTCGTTCGGAGATTTGTTTTACCGTTTCCTGAAGGCTTCCGTACTTTGTTAGACGCAAGAAAATTGTGTATGCTTCGTATATAGAGAGGCAGTGAAAGTCGCAAACCGGATGGTTAGCTGTGTGGAGGAGGGGAAGTGAGAAGGTTTGCGTGGTAATCAGACGATGCTTCGTCTGGGATTGTGGGTCGACCTGACTCTGAATGTTGAAGCTTCATCCTAGACATGCACTGACGTGTCTCCCCGCCATCTTGTTGCCTTTAGTTTTGATAATCTAATTATTTGTCTGCAGCTCACAAGCACATTCTTCCGAACTGAAGGGAATAAAGAATTATTTTTCTTCAATGACACCTGACTTATAATTACAAGCTCTTGTTGCTGTCATTTGATGATGGTGGTGGTGGTGCCACTGCCAATATGCCCCCCCCCACCTCTTTATCCGCCATCACCTCCTCTTTTCTCTGCTTTCTCTCGTTGTCAGTCACGTGGTCTTCGGCGCCTCAGACGCCATTTTGTCTCCAGCCCTGGCTGCAGTTCTTGTGGAGACAAACGCCAGGCATCAGAGTTTTCAGCATCAGACCCTGTTTCCCTCAATGGCTTTTTTTCACAGTTATTTCTGTTGCCTCTGGAAAAATCTTGTTCTACTTGGCAGCGCACAGCAACAGACAAAGTATGGCCATTTTTTCCCGTATAACTATTTACACGGACCTGTCTGCAAATCTGTCGACTTGATTGCCATCTTTTAAGGCAAGTATGCAGAGAGATGGGAAGCAGCGCGAGGGAAGTGACTGTAAGTTGGCTGTTACAAGAACACGATGAGACAAACAGTCTGCAACCCGTTGGAAGAATGCTGCAAAAATTAATGACATACGAAGCTTGGCCCAATGAACAATCATTGTTAATGGACTGAATACAGCATGGTGAGGATGATGATAATTGATGATTGATGATGATGATGTCTCAAGAAACGAAGTGTTTTCGAGAACATGTTGTTCTAAAACGTTTCTTTGACTAAGACAAGCGTTTTGATTGGACTTTCCGTTTTCGGTGGGTGGTCCATTGGTCAAGTCTCTTCCTTTTGTCCATCAGGTGACTACAATACGTAAAGTCAAAAGCTCAGATTTTTCGGTGCGGATCCTTCGGTTCTTCTTTGTTTTAGTTCTTTCCTTTTATCCTCCATCGTCGAGGTTCACATCTGAATGTCGCAAACTGTTCTCCTGCTTTTCTTTAAATGAACATCCATCATCATCAGGACGTTGCAAGACGACGCCTATGATGTGATTCCACAGTTTATACATGTAATGTGGTGTGCAGCAAAGTAGCTTGCGGGAGTCGAGTCGCAAAGTGCTATTCAGATGTCGTAAAGTGCTATTCAGATGTCGTAAAGTGGCATGCATGAGTCGCAAAGTGGCATTCAGATGTCGTAAAGTGCTATTCAGATGTCGTAAAGTGGCATGCATGAGTCGTATGGAGGAGTCGAAAAGAACCATGCATGAGTCGAACCGGACGCCTTTCCTTGTTGAGGTACGAGGCCTAAGATGTGCGGAAAACGTCAGCACTCGCTGTTGAGTGTCAGGTCAGCATGATAGGTCACACTTCCAAAACATGTTGAAAATGAAATGACACTAAAACCTGGCTCTGGGTGACCTAAAGTTTTTGTTTGCTCGGCTTAGTCCTCAAACAGACAGGAAACAACGGAAATGAAGTGAGTGCCGTTATGTGTGTCGGCGATGGTCAGCAGACAAGCTCGCCAGGGAAGAAAGGTCAAGGTGACACGAGCGAACGTGAGGCAACTGGCTGGACGACGAACTGTAGATGGTTCTACCGCTTCTACGTATCTCTGTCCAGGGGGCACAGTAAGTGGTAAGTGGTTAATTGTGTCCACGTGAGACAGTAAGCCGTAAGTGGTTCCGTGTGTCTCTGTCCGCGGGTGGACAGTAAGCCACAAGAGCTTCTGTGTGTCTCTGGCATATGGAAGACCTAGAATCCGCGCCCTTCAGCTTCGACCCCGGGTGCACTAACCACGCGGTTACGCAGCCTCCCCAAGAGGCAGGATAATAAACAGTATATGAAGATAAATATACGTCAGCAAGTCTCGAGCCAACGAGCACATGTTCTCAGCTGCATTACCCAAAGATGCCGCGGGGTATTGTGTTGTTACCAATGCTAGCCACCCAATAACTAATGTCTCCGTCTACGCTTGCCGTTAAGAATTTGTTGTCCACGGACGGGATCATGTCTGCGATCAGTTTGTACAAACATACTGTGATATGTTCTTTAATGAGCAGTGTGATTGTGTGTCTGGACTTTGAAGACTATACAGAAAAGAGAGCCGAAAAATATTCTTTGCTGTGAGAGAGAGAGACAGACAAGTAAAAACAGAGTAATGACAGTTTTTTTATTTTTATGCATTCTCTCCCCTCGTGTAAAGGAATTTAAAGAACGTTAAAATCTATTTCTAGTGACAATTGACATTGTTTCCTGACATTACAGCCCTCCTCGTGCTGCTCTAGAAGAGCAATTAGAAGACATACATATTTTTTGAGGAGGTGATGAGCGTTCTGGGTGTCCTTGACGTCAGCAAGCCGACAGTTCTCAGGAGGCTCGTCCTCCCGTTGAGTGCGCCAGGAAGTCCGTCCATCGACATCCATCACTGGCGACGTCTGGGAGGACCGGGGAGATGCCTTGCACCATCAGAACCGTCTGTACTCAAATGTGTCTACTCACCAACGTCTTCAACTGTGTATGACTAATGTATTAGTCAGCTTGCCATCATCTTCTCTTGTCTACATCTCAAACGGGACTTGGTCTGTCTATGCTCGTGAAGTGGTCCACTGACTATACTTCACATCTTTGTATAGTTCTCTTCGTCTACTCCTGTCTATCACTCACACATTTATCGCTTAGCCCGTGTCTTCAGTTGAAGTCTGTCATTGTAAAGAAAGTAAAGAGGGAAAATGGAAGTGTAATGAGAAAGTTCAAACCTGTCTTGTTGCCAGCCTCAGACCTCTGTCATTGTAACAATTAACAGTCTCGTCGTCATTTTAGTCATTAGCAAGGTCGTCGAATGTCTCTACCTCAGCTTCTCGTCTGCTTAGCAACGTCACCTTTCTGTACCTCAAAACTTAGTTCATTCATCTCCTGATGTACTTGAAAAGCTCCAATCAAATCCTGTTTCTAGCTGTCACGTGACGGTTGCTGAAGAGGAAGTAAAATAGTCACGAAAGGAGGGTTGGGTAGGACTTTCGCAAAAACAAAAAAAAAACTTTTTAAGTTCTCTTAACTTCTCTCAACCGCAAAGAGGACAACACCAACAGACATTTCATCTTGCTGACAAACATTGCTGACGTCACACGGGCAGTTTGTTTTTATGTTCCATTTCCAGTTGGTGCAAAGGTCATTCCGTTATTTGTGGGAAAACATGACAAGATGATTGTGCAATATCACATGATGCAATCTGTAGATTATTCTTATTCCCTGTTGGTATGAGGCAGGCTCACCGATGGGACGATCTTTGCCACGAACAGACTTGCAAGCAGACGGGTGACGGAGACAAGCTGCATCCGAAGTCATTATGAATTTGAGTCACTGGAAAATAATCACGTGATTACTGTGTAATTTGGAATTATCCATTCCATAACATGCGACTTGAATATTGGATTTCATTGATAGAGATCTGAGAGAGTTTTCTTCAAATTTTGAAATTTCGTTTTTGTGCACTCATTTAACATCCTCCCTCGCTCTCTTTTTCTCCCTCTCCATCTTAAAGTATGCATATTCACTTGCGTACAACATATATCTTCCTTACTTTGTTTATGTCCTAAATACGTTCACAAGAGAGAGAAAGAGAAGAAAAGATCATAATGTCAACAAATTGAGATAATGTGTGTGTGTGTTCGTTCATTCGTTCGTTCTTTTCGTTCGTTCTTGTTCGTTCGTTCGTTCCTTCGTTCGTTCGTTCCTTCGTTCGTTCCTTCGTTCGTTCCTTCGTTCCTTCGTATTGGAGGACGGGAGGGATGACACAGCCAAGTGCACCTATCTTGAGTTGTGTCAGATGAGGCTCTACGCCGAGGCGAGAAGGTTTACTTATTCACAGTTCGCCACTTCCCCATCCCTATCTCACGTCCAAATTAAAGGTCTGCGCGAGCCATCTGTTAAAATTAAGAGGTATGAATGGAAGACGAAGAGGATGAAGGTGATGTGGGGAAGTGGTATGTGGAAGGGGTGGAGGTAGAAGTAAAAATAAAGCTCGGAAAATGCTCGGAACTTCAAGGAGGCGCTTATTTTGGCTGCCGCTCGCGTCGTTAACAATCAGGGCGACGAACAGTCGCAGTCGTAGTCCTCGCCACACGGCGCTGGATGACCAGCCGAGCGTGGGTCCCATCGGGTTGGACAGGTGTTTAGGCTTACGTCACATCGGTTGCAGGTTGAGCACCGGCCATGTGTGCGCTTTCCTGACGTTTGTTTATGTTACGTTTTAAGTGCAAGTCACAGCTTGTCTTGTTTCTTGCAAGATTGCTTCCAAGTGGGGAAATCGGGAAAGGGGAGAATGTGCTTCACATCTAGAAGCCCAAGGTAAGTCGTTGCCCTAGACTTCCTAGAGCAATATGGAGGAAATCAAGGATAAGCTGTTTGTCTCCATAGTATCCAGACCAAAGGGGCGTCATCCCTTGGGGTGTAGTTACAAAGCAGTGACAAAGATGGTCTTGAGTAGACTAGCATCATACAATATCGGATAGTCCAGTTTCTTCTGACTCAAGGAGTCTTTAAACTGTCTTCATCAACTAACGTGTTTGTCGACATCCGACTGACGCATGGCCCCAGTGCTGACCCTTGCAAACGATGTTGGGTCAAGGACAAGACCTATTGCTCTTGAAGCTTGGATACAGGCATCGGAATTTCTGAGTAAAAGTGGGATGGGAGTAAATGGAGAAAGTTTTAGTTTTCACAGTTAATACAGACAACTGTCAAAGTTCACGATGTACGTTCAAAGGAATTTATGTTCTCAAAAGTGTAGTGTCTTCGTGTCCAGAGCTTGCGCTCCTCAGTCTGGCTTCTCTCAAGGCCGTTCAGGTGCAGTCGGCAGCCCGGGAACATCTCGCAGCTTGAACACCACCTGACGAGGGCCTGCATCGGCCAAGCGACGGCAAGACAAATATACAGCGACCGGTATCAAGTTGTTGCCATAGCGATAGTTCTCTAATGATTAAGTTTGTCAGTCTTGCTTTCCTGGGGGGGTTTAATAACAGTACCGCAGAACTGCTTAGTAACAGAAGACAGACGGTTGGTCAAAGTAAGCCTGATTTATTTGTCTATCTCGCAGCGGTGAGCGGAAGGTGTTAATGTGAACAAACACCTTGGGGAAGGGGAGATAACCACCCAGTGAACACGTCCGGCCAGGTGTATGAGTGCGTGTGCATATATGTGTGTGTGTGTGTGCATGTGTGTGTGTGTGGTCTCATAATGGAATGTAATACGGAAAGAATTAATCTCTTCTTAGTTTTGGCTGCAGCTCGTGATTGCAGCAAGCATAGATTTTCACATTAGTCTCGAAGAAAGCATATTACAAAAAAATCAGTGTGTTTCACATCACAGTAATTTCGGCTAGGAACTTATACAAGCAGTCCATGAGTTTCACATTAGAATATTTGTCCACAATATTGCTGTGATCCATGTGTTTCACATTACATCTGTCTCAAGCACGCCCTCAAAGTTCACCTACCTCGAGGAATGGATGAACAACTTCACGTAAGTCGAAACATACCTGAAAAGTTTCACGAGCTACCGGTATTCTACCATCCATTACCCACACACTAATCACTGCTCGGAATGTGTTCGTGCATGCTCAACCTTTGTTTACGCACGTTAGATGTGTGTTTACGCATGCTGCGCGTGCTTCTCCTCGCTGCCTATGCGCACATGTTCAGATAGTTCACTGCGATAGTTTCACGCCGTGCAGGTGAGTTCAGCCACAGACACTGTCTATATTCTCTGCCTCCTATCTAAGGCTAGATACGAAAGATGTTCAGCGTCTGTCTAGCCCTGAAATGAGCTTCAGGCCTTATTCCACAGAGTCTGTAATACACGAGCAGTGGATCCTAACGAGGCGAGTACAAAATGGAAGACGTCCTGCCAACGATTCTGATGTTTGTTTGTTTTAAATGATTGGAAAGCGCGCATCAGAACTGAGCAAAGACGAGACTGAGAGAGAGGAGAGAGAGAGATCCATGTCCACAATATTGTATTTACTCCACATCACGACTTGTTGCCGATAGAGTCTAGTCGCCGGATGTGAACTTTCACATTCTTGCACTTTTTTCATTTCGTTTTTGTGATCATTCTCAAACCCAAACCAAAAAACATCTAATCCCTACTCATAACCCCTAATCTATTTCTAACCTAACCAAAATTCTAATTTTAACAATGCATATACACTTCTTAATATGTTTTAATTTAAAGATTAACTCGACGAACCTCCAAAACGAGCAACAACAACAAAAATGGGGGACAGATTTTAGACACGTATTTTTCAAAATAGCTAAACTGTGGTGATAATTGACTTTAAATATGACTTTAAAACAAAAAGAAATGCTTCTGCTCCTTTGTTACGAGGACGACAACATTCCAGATACAGCTCAGCTGCATAATGTACTCAGCGCATGCGCAGTAGACGCGCCGGCAGTCACAGCGGAAGCTAGGGGCGGGGCTGTTAGCCTTTGGGGAGGCACGATAGTAAAGGGATGGGTGGAAAAGATTACAGTGTTTACTTACTACTTGTACAGTATCAGGTAGAACATCAGGTCTGGAGACAAATAGTGTGAAAGGTGCGTGTTGAGCATCAGACATCGACTCGGGAAATGGCGGAGAGAACCGCACACGTGTGAAAATTATCACCTTTCCAAGGTTTAATTCAATAAAATATATACAGAGATGTCGCATAATAATTAATCTTACTACAGGAATTGATCCTTGCACAGGCAATATAGAAATATGCAGAGGATGTTTTGCCTACTGCCTTTAAATTCTGTGAAATGCTTGGCAAACCATCACTTTGGAGGAATTGTTTTGTTGTAAAAAGAACAAACAGGAAATAGTCTGTTTCTATTATTTTATAACAACTTTTAACACACACACACACACACAGAGCATAATTTCTAGCCGTAAGGGAAGTTCGTCCGTATATCATTTAATATATACAATATATTGTGCAGACAAAGAAATACCTCAGCACACTATTGCTATTAACAGGTTATTTTTAATAATCCGGGCTTATGTCTGATCGAATTAATAGCATGCTGTTCATTCGCATCTTCAGTTCAAATGAGTAGAAACGGCTTTATTCTTTTAAACCACTTCACCCTTCTTGTCCAATTCTCCTCATTCAGGATGAAAACGCTCGACGAATCGTTACTTCGGCTAGTGATTCATGTTTAAAAAAATAATAATAAAATCGCATAGCTCGTAGAAGACCCTCGTGGTGAAAGACTATTTTCAGGTGAGCCTCGGAGCCAAGACCCAAGTAATAACATAATGCACGCGTATGAAGAAACACAATGTGGCACGAATGGTGTGCAAAAGGGAGAAGTACTCTTTATCTTGGTGTGGCACCAGTTCTGGGTCTTCAAGTATTTCACAGCATGCTGTTTGCTGCAAATATGTTATTTTTTCTACTTACTTTTGTCAGGGTCATAAAACAAGAGTTATACACTTTTTGGGACTTGAAATAATGTAGCTTGCTTTTTTTCATCGCACAAAATTAAGCACAAAGTGAACAATTAGAAGTACACGTTGGTAAAGGTTTATGGGATTGTTGACAAGCCTTCAATCTCGTTCTCAAAATGTCCGCCACAGTAGCTGAAGCCTGTATAACTCACTCAAATTTGGGATTGGAAGGACAACTCTGGTATGAAAGCAAATGTCAAAATTTCTAGATTTTAAAAAACTTAGCAAAGCTTAAAGACCCATTTGGTGGCGGCGAGTCACAAATACCCTCATTGTACCGCTGGTTGCTGACAGTACGTGTAACCTGCTGGGAGAAGGAACGCCGCCGACCGGATGCTAGGGGACCGGAAGCATGTCACTGTCGGTAGGCGAGGCTGACCCACGCGCATGCCCACAAGCCGACCTTTGACACGCGTGCGCACTAACGGCCTACCACGCGCCTCCGTGGGCGACGAGTTTGTCATGGCTACGGTCCGTCCCTCCAGCCACCCAGCCAGCCGGTCGGAAGGTGTGCCGTGCCGTCACAGACCGCTGCCACGCGCTCGGCGTTTGTACACACGTTTCCACCTCCAGAGCGTGGAGAGGAGGGAGGGCAAAGGGGCTTCCGGCGTGGGTGGGTAGGGGAAGAAGGCGGACGTCCAGCGACGAGACATGCCAATGAACAGATTTGTGGAGTTTGGTTTGGAAAACTGGAAAACGTCGAGCATGTCATGCTCATGCCACCAATTGTCTTTATGAACATCCATTATCTGTTTTCTTCTCACATGTTGTTGTTTTTTTTTATAATTTTCATTCACCCTAACCCACCAGTTCGTTGTATTTTTTAAATTACTAAGCTAGCAATTATTTTATTTTTAAGAGCATTGTTCTCTAACCATTGTGAATTCCCCCATCCTCCCATCCCACACAATCCTTCGCTACTACTGCCCACCCCACTACCATCAGTCATGATTATAATATCGCATGGAACGTGAACTGTTCTTAACAAGATTCAATTACTTTTTTCGCAGCCCCTCCCACTAGCTGGCTCGGCCAGATTCCTTTGTGATTCTTCATTCTATTTTTAGTATCCCCCAACTCCCAAGTGTCCTCTGAACAAGTAGAGCTGCGCCTGTGCGCTTCTTGCCCTGTGTGCCACTCACTGAACTCCACCCTAGTCCCAGCTTTCCAGATCCATGCATACAAAGCCAGTCCTCGCGCATACACCTGTATGTCCAACAGTACCCGTCATCTTGCTGGTTACCCGTAATACACACAGTTCTGTTTCACAGATGACTGCTGTCATAAACTCCGGCATTGGAGGAGACACATTGTCACATCTCAGACACCAAGATACATTTTCATCTTTTTCTCTTTCTTTCTTTTAAGACATACAGCGGATTGGCTACACAGGTAGTCTGCGTGTGTCCATCCTTTAAACCGTAGGGCGGACGTTGGCTTCTGAGAAATACAACCGGGACAAAAGCTTGACAGTTGTGGAAGAAGCAAGTACTGTAATGTCTGTACAGCCAAGTACCTTCTGAGGCTGGGCTCGTCCTCAACAGCCGGCTGGGCATCGACCCTCTGATCTTATCCTCGTTACAGCTGCTGCTCCGGGTGACTTGCAATCGCGGTGCCCTGTGAGCACCCCAGGAACGCCGAGACAGGCCAACCATCAGAAACACTTCATCCTTCGCTCTATCTGATCTCTGCTCCCTTTGCCGGGCCCCATCTACCCCAGAAAACTCTCTCACTAACAAACACACACACATGCGCACGCACTTTTCTGCTTGTTCCAGCAAATAACTGACTCATATTAATATCATAAGGCTGGAGTCGGGTGGAAGGATTACGCAGAGTGCAAGAGGAGCATCCATCCTTACTACAAACAGGTGTTGTCATTACCTCTACAGCAGGATGCTGCAGGCGCCGTTGAGTGTACACGGAAGTACCCAGAAAGTGTTGCGTATATTTATAAGAGCAGAAAAGTTTTCCTCCAGGATTTAAAAAAAAAGCCCCGCCTAATTAATTACGTTTGTTCACAGGTTTCCTCACGGCGAAAGCATGCATGACACAGGCGCTCGCGCACATGCGTAGAAGGGCGATGGGCACAGGCACGAGCACGCGCTGGTGGCGAGGGTTGGACGTCTGGCATGGTGGCTAGAGTGGAACGAAGTGCTGCGTGGCGAGGACGACTTCCCTCTCGTCCAGTGTAACACCATTACACCTCCGGTCTGCCTCCTTGTCACGGCGCGTGCCGGCGCGCGCACAGTCCTCGCCATTGGCCAATCAGGCGTAAACATCTCTCGCCGTCTCGCGTCGTGTCGCATCATCCCTCGCGGTCGTCACCGGAAACAAACAGGGTAGATAAGGCTTGTCCGTGACAAACGCAGCTTCAGTGGTCGTGAAAACTTGGAAAAACGACGATAGGTTCATACCTCCATTCCTCTTTCCTGCCATCACTCCGACTAGCGGCATGGGCCGGGCACGGAAGAGAGCGCGATAGTAGGCGAGTTCCATATATGGAAAGTCATGAATATTGATGACCTTTCGCGCATGTGCAATGCAGCCCGCGTGAGGTGGAGTTGCCGGTGATAAGACGTCGCTGTGTGTGAACAGTGAGAACGGTGCGCGTGTTCTTTCATCAACGTGCAGTGGTCCTCCTCGGAAACAAGGGAATCAGACACCGCTTTTCCTTCTGATCGCTGACCGGCCAAATGGTGTTGCGGGGCCATTTCCAGTATGAGGTGGTATAGAGCTCACCTCCTCGCCCGTCGCAAGTTGTGGTTGTGGCCATGGCTGGCCGCTGCGTTCGTCTGCGCGTTCGCCGGGGTGGGTGCGGTCAGTGCGCGACCCACCACGTGCAGCACGTGGTACCCCGACCCCGAGTCCAGCGCCCTGCTGGCCGACGTCGTGCTGGAGGGTCGCCTCCGAGAGAAATCTTTCCCCACGGACAGGGTACCCGCCACCCCGGGTACAGGCTGGTACAACGTCACTGTACAGGTGAGAAAAGACATCTTGAAAGGAGGCGACCTCGTCAACGAGGGCAAGAAGGTCAGCAAGTTGCTCATCGGCAAGTTTTTGCGGCGAGAAAACGGTGTAGTGTCCAACGAAGTGAGTGTTCGTGGCGGCGGTGCTGCTGGTGGTGATGATGGTGGTGGTGCTGGTACAGGTGAAAATGACATGGACGAGAGGGATTGGAGCGACTGTGTCATGGACTTGGAGGACGGTGCCACGTACATTTTCTTTCTCCGCAACGTCGGCAAGGAGAGGGGGAAATATTTTGAAATCTCCGCTCTGCCCGTTAAAAAGAACAGGCGTGAGTCGCGCCTTGTCACCAAGATCATCAAAAGCGGCGGTGAGTGCACATTGCCACATGTTTCTTTTCTTCTGTCTTCCGTAATCACGATCCGAGTGTCACTGCGACAGTACGCCTTTCGTGTAGCGTGTTGTGTTGTAAACAAGTCTCACCTGTATTTTTGTGAAAGGTGTCAAAACGTCTGACACCTGTCACTTGTTGAGTGTGTTGTTGTTGTTGTAATGTATACTCTAACCCGAGAGACAACGCCCGCTCTCCGATAACTTTGTTTTCTCCACCCCCGTGTCAGTTGCACCTACCGGCGTACCTGTCGGTGTAGTCAGTATCAAAGGCAGTCGGCGGGCGAGAAAGACAAGCACAAAGGTCAGAGAGGGTTGTGTGGCCTGTGTGTGTGTTGTTGTACCTTCTCGCCGCCGCTAATCAGACTGGCGTGTGTAGCGGCGTGTAGCATGCCAGTGCACTCGCTCTCCCACAGGTGGGGAGACGGGCAACCGCAGGTATGTGTCAGTTGACTTAGCGAGGAGTGCTTCGGTCCACGCATATGCGTCAAAGCTGCGTCAAGACGGAGAGAGAGGGCCGCAGCGAAGTGAATTCAACTTTTTTTTTCTATCTCTCTCGCACACAAACGCCCGTACACATCCCTGTCCGCCTTCCACTGAATGAAACGGGACAATAGACACCCCTAGTTTCCAAGTCTCTGTTACTCGATGGACAAACATGGAGTTAATGAAGGGTATACCTCACGGGAGGTTTACCAGTGGCCAGGAGCTAAATAGGGTTAATTGCGGTTCCGTTCCCGATGTACCACCAGAGATTATCTACCCTCTCTGGTACCACCCCGCAACCCTTGACCCGCGGGCACCATGGCCGTGTGTAGTGGCGCAATGACAGAATGCCAGGAATGTGACGACAGGAGCGCGAGGACAGGTGTGTGAATTACCTGGTCTCTCTAATACGCAGGCTTCAGCTACCTCATTAACGGTGCTTTAAGGAGAAATCCCAGTGTCCTGGCTTCGTCTCTTTCCCTCGGCAGAGAGAAGCCGTTTGCAGGTGGGCCGAGTCGTTACGTACGGTGCAGACCCTACCTTACAGGTAGACACATCATCCTTGATGGTGGTCTCTGCAGATTGCGAACACCAAAACAGGTGTATGGTGGGGGTCGCGGGTGGGTGATGTAAGAGCTCACGCCACTTGGCAGGTGTCCTACGTTGTTCTAGCAACGATGTCGTGACGGATTTCACGAGATTCGACCCGAGCGCCATCGGTTCGTTAGGTGCTGGTACTCTTGCAGCTTTAATATCCCCCTTCTTCCTCTGCCCCACAGAGAATATAACCTTCATCACTCCCCCGATTATTTTATGCAGTGACCCTAACATTACCTGCCACACCCGAGAAGAAGCCCGCCATGTACGCTGGCCAGTCTTTCAAAACACTTTGTGGTGCAGTCGACGACCTAGAACAAATGGTATCTTTCCTGGAGGCCATCGGACTGGCAGTATAATACAGCCTTCATACCTATCCTGTGTATAGTTATATCCCTATATTTATCCCGTGTAAAGCTCAGACGTCAATCAGCATAAACAGAAACTTGTTTACACTCTAAATATTTACCCAACCAAAGAAAAAGTGCATTTAGTATTTCAGTATTTCCCACCTCCTAAGTGTACTGACCTACATCCGATTAAAATGAGAAACTTGATTGTAGTAAAGATAGTAATATGAGTCCCACCCCGGAAAACACTCCATCAAGGACTGGCTCGTCCTTCTTCGGCCGCTGTCTGTTGGTCTCTGGGGCTCCGGGGTACGGATGGCTGGATGGTTTGCTGTAAGGAGTGTACATATTTTAAGTTCGTCGTCGTCGAGTTGAAAAAGTGCATGGGAGGAAGAAACAGCATTGAATGGCATTGTATTTCTTTTTAAATCCCACAAGCTATTGGGTACAAGCGGTAGGTGGCCAATGTTAGAAGATAATAAAGGCGACTATATATCTTCTTTTTTTTTCTTTTTTGTTTGCCTTTCCCACCCTCTTCCCGCAGAAAATCTTGGGGTGAAGTCCTGAAGCGACAAAGCCCTGAGTATGAGGGTACTACGTGCAAGACTGACGAGAGATAACCGGGTATTAGTCGGCAAGAAGCTTGGCCTTGTTAATGAAGCCAATCGCTAGCCGTAGACTTTTCGACTGAAACGGAATCCCACCCCGACCACCGGATTCCCAGCGAGGTAGCAAGCGGCTTAGTGGTTTCATCACTTGATCGTTTCCCCCCTACCCCACCCCGACTTCCATCTCCATCTCCTTCCCTCTTCCTCCCTCTCCCCCATCCTGACTGCTGCGTCAGCAAGTGATAAGCCGGCGCTAGAGCACGCCCCGACACGTTCACTGTCTTGTCTAAAAATAGCGCAGCTGGTCACGCAAGCGTACCCCTTGCCACCCACAACCTGAGGGTCGCGGCCGAGCGGCGCTGAAGTAGTGCGTGGGCAGATAGTGGGCTTTTGTTCCTCCGCCGGCGAGGACGGTGTTGTCACTCAGAAGCGGCTGGTGGTGCTTGGGGGACCTTCTCCAGTTACGCTGGGGGTGTCGTAACCACCATCCATCCGGAATTCGATACGGCTGCAGGGGGTCAGTCTGGGGTTGGAGGTCATCTACATGTCTGTTCACTGACCGTGTAACTTGCCAGCTACACTGTGAAGTCGGTCGAACGACTAAAAGTCTGCGGTTTTTTAATATTTTAAAATCCACTTGCGTACTCTCCCCGTGCGTCCCCGCCCTCACCCTCCACATATTCACGTGCATATCGACAGGTATTGTTGGCTGATGGCAGCTCGTGGCCAGGTTTTGCTTTCACTAGTCGCAGGCGATGCTGAGAGCAGGTTACACGCTCCACTGGCCCAGACTGATTACCTGAGCAAGGTGTCGCTGTCTGCTGCATCAGCCCCAGGGTGACAACTCCGCCGCATCATCAGTATATCGGCGACTTCACGCCTCAGTGCCAGACACTTGCCGCTTGGCTTGTCCTTGGAATCTGTGGCTACTGTGAACAAGGAAAGGGAGTGATCACATCACAGGAAGTGTATCTTAAACGTTTTGGATCATGCAAAAAAAATAAATAAATAAATAAATAAATAAATAAATAAATAAATAAAAATCAGATTTTGTAACAGCTTTCGAGGTTTCGAGGCTACCGGCATCTGGGCCAAAGTTATGAAACACACATGAGACAGAGGCAGCCTCTAGGTACCTTCCCATCACTGAATAGTTGGTTCCCGTCCTTAAAGACTACGCATTTGGCACAAAACGATAAAAGCAGGTGTATAAAAATTTGGCAGTGTCGAAAAAGTCTCAGGGTTACTAAACAGTAGGCCTTTTAACCATATAAGAAAAGCTGACATCCATTTTGATTATAATTTTTTTGAGTTTAGTGACAGCTGTCACTGGGGTTTCGCACTCTGTACCTCAGGGCAGCTGGTGGCTGGCACTCGACAGAATCCACCTGACTTCGCACCTGACTGCAGCAGTTCGTTCCCCGACAGACCACTGGAACACTCGCCTCACTCTCGTCCCTTCTCGAGCATCCGTTCCTGTTGGCATGGACACCTTTACTAAGGATAGGTCAACTACCCTTGTACTTTGACCTGTAGCTACATAGGTATAAAACAGATTTTATTTTCCTGTCTCGCCGCACCCTAGTGCCGGCTACATTTCTTGTCTAATAAACTGAGTTGTGCTTCCGAACTACTGGGCGACTGAATGAGCTGCCTTCACTAACGGCAATTAAACTATCGATGAAATATAACTCTTGCAGTCTCATTCCCTCCTCTCTCTGTCTCTCTGTGCCTGTGCGTGCAAGCAGCTTTCTTCACAATAACAGTTTTAGTTCCACGAGAGAAATTTATAACTCCACGTAAAGGCTTTCCAAGAATTGTCTACAGTTCGAGGACAAGACCTATGAGAGGAGTTATGTTCACTGTACATGTAATTATAAATGTGCGGTAAACTTTAATGGCAGTGGCGTGTTGAGCTGATCAAAGACTCGTTGAACGGGGAGCTGGTGCTGCAAACTGCCGTGTTGGCATGAGAAGTGGTGGAGAGCCTACACCGACGATGGTCTTTGCCAGCACCTTGCCAGGGTCGCAAAGTGCAGACAGCCCTCGTATCAGGGTCAGTCGGAGAAAGGATGGGGAAGGGAAAACCATCCGAAGCTGCTCCCCAGAAGACCTTCGGAGCCCCTTCACTTTAAACATTGAATGGGCAGCGCGTGTTTTCTTAATGTGAGAGGAGGGTTGCTAAAGGTCTTGCGAGTCGCGATGGGAGGGAGGCCCTCAGACGGAGAAAGATTTACCGTTAGAAGTCGTTTGGGGGAAAGGGGTAGGAGGAGAGCTATCCACTCAAAGCCAGCACGACCTGTATAGACAGATCTGTGTAGACAAACTCGTATAGACGGATCAGTGTAGACAAACCCTGGCACACTAAAGCAGGCCGATGTAAACCTGAAAGCTGTACTGCGGAGAAACGAGGAAGAGGGAGGTAGGGCAGACTGGTAGGAGACCTTCCACAATAACATATACACCTTGTGTTACTGGTGTGATTGGAGTGTGTGCGTGTGGAAAACAAATGGATGCTACAACTGATAAGAACTGGACTTGCTGAAAAAGGCTTTTGAGCAGTGTTGTCTCGGACCGTTTCCCGTGATCCCAACTGCACATGAAACTCGTTCGTTCTCGCCCATCCCCTCTCGCCGTCGACGGTAGCTTTAGTCGGAGGAAAAACGCCATCAATGTCAGAAAAGACAGATCGTGGGGGCAGCCTCTTGCACTTGATGACTCGCTTCTCTCCTCAGATACCGACAGCCAGACTTTCTTTATTTCGGTGTTCCCTGCGTTCGGCGAGGTCAGAGGTCAAGGGCTGTGTCCATCTTCTGCTGCCTTATCGGGTCCCACCCATGCTGCAAGTCTGGCACCCCTGCAGGGCCGGTCTGCGAGCGGTCTCACACATTATCTCCACCCGGCACCTAAGTTAACAACATCGCTCCTTAGTTTTCTACAACCATTGGTTATTTTGCAGACACATTCGTGAGTGCGTGTGTATGTTTGTTTTGGCTTTTAATTGCCCAGTTGATTGTTTGTTTTCCCCCGTTTGCTCCGATAAGCCGAGGTTTGTGTAACGTACGGAGGACCGGAGTACAGTTTAGATTCTAGAATATGTTCAAACCTAAAAGAAGGATTGACATCCTTTAGTGTTGATTGTTCTTCAAAACAGTCTAAAGAATACAAAAAGTTTATTTATTAATTTTTCCCACGCTCGGCTGCAGAAATGGAAGACAGCTGACAGTATCGAGAGTTACGTGGGGTTAATGAGGACTCCTGTCCCACTCGCAAGTACGACTAGCGCCAGAAATACGCCTGCAGACACAAGCAACTTATCTCTGGCATTGTTCTCCAGTAGTTCCACAGCCGGCAGCGGAAGTGAATACAGAGCTGTGGGGTCACTGGAGGCCAAGCCGTCGTCTTGGAATGCATTATCACGGTCCCCTCATCTCACCTAACAGTTCACTGCCCGTGCAAGATATACAGTATATATATATACAGTGACCTGCATGTAGGATTTTGACCAACACAAAGACTTTGCGAAAGAATAATTCAGAAACTTCATGCACACTTCTGCAAAGGTATCAGCCTTGAACATGCTCATCTAATTACCGCTAACCCTGCTGTTTACCAAACCATTCATGTTGTCAGCGGCGTAAACAATAAGACGGTTTGCCGTCATGGAAACCGAATCATAGAAGTGACTGCAGATAGTAGTGTGAGGGGTTAAGAAAAGATTTAAAATGAAAAAGACCTCACGTGAAGCGCACGTGCCACCTAGTGTTAGCGATGTCGGTGAGAAATAAAAGTTTTCAGATACTATCACATCAGGACAGTTTAGCTTGGCTGTGCGCCTTGCAACAGCACCAGCAGTAATTGCTTTGGACAATGGCATTATAGTCTGTATGCTTGTATGTCGGATTTCGATGATAACTATGATGAAGAAGATGTGTGTACCCTCCATATAGCACCGACAACAGCTGAAAAGAAAAAATCGGTCTTCCTTTCGTAGACATTTACAGACCTCATTGCCGTCTCTGTCCTTCACCACTCTCCGATGCTATTCATTTCTTTATATTTAAGAGTAGGGTTCATATCAGTGGACATTCCTGAGGTGTACCGTTGCCGGTGCTTGTATCTTCATTATAAATTACACGAGTTATCACAGGGCCTGGGTTCTTTGCATTGTCCTGTCGCAGACGGGCGCGGGAAAGTACATCATCTTGAAAGTCTAAAACCCCGGCGGTGAATCTTTCTCTTACACCGTCTCTCCCCAGGCTGGGAATACTCATCTTCCCCCGCCACCGCCGTCTGGGAATGTTTCCCCCATCCTCGCCCTCACACTGACCTCGTGATGTGCGCCTGTGGTCCAGTTGCGAGGGCTAATCCAGTCTGACATGGCGGACCTCACACCGTCCTCACGTTAGTCCAGTGTTAGTCCAGTGTTAGTCCATCCTGACAATGTGGCGACCCAACGGTTGGGGTGGACCGCTCAGACATGTCGCCAAGGATGGAGGAGGAGGAAGTTTGAGCACTGCTCATCCTGAGATGTCGAATGGTGCTCCTAAAGCACTCCAGTGGGGTCTGTGGGAGTCTTCTCTTGTGACATGGAGCTCATAAAGACGCTAGTAAATTTTATAAGTAAAGGGGACCTATGGACACTTTTATGTACCGACAAGAAGATGCGAAGTGTTTTTATCTATGCATAAATACACTTTGAAGGCTTAGTAGCTTGGTGTCCCTATCGAACAACTCATTGTTTCTATCAATATTTCATTTTTCCTGTCGAAAGCTTAGTTGGATGAATACGTCAGATGCTTGGTGTCCTCTGCCAAAGCTTGGTGTCTCTGTCTCTAGTCTACAACAGAAGATGCTGGAGCACGTGGCCCTGCTGTTGAATGAAACATGATGAAATAGATTGTTTGGAAGACGAAACCTTTAAAGCAAACAAAGAAAGAACCCAGCACCCACACGCCCCCAGAATCCGATTTTTAAATGTGGTGCGAGGAGGTTTCATGGCCGACATAAAGTTTGTGCCAAACGACAGGCGTGTGTCCAACCGCAGATACTTCTTTTTCTCTTGTCTTCAGGTGTGAACGCGCGCACATACACTACATTCTTCTTTTTTCTCAGTGGAGGAAGGGGAAGGTGGGAAGAGATGAGGTGTCTGCGGATACCACCTGCGGTACAAAGTAGGGACATCTCCGACTCCCATCTATCTTCACGGAGCGCCGCATTTCCTGGGAGGTGATAAGGCTGACTGCAGTAGTCAAGTGCACCAATCCTTAGCGACCTTTACTCCACAGGTCGGATATTTTGGTCGAGCAGGGGGTCATGAGTAGTTGTGATGTGTCTAACAGACATATATAAGAAGACAGGGGAGGGGAGAAGGTATGGCCGCCTGCACTGGACATAACGTGCAAAAAGAAAGTCGCATCATGGCGTCCTGGGTGGTGGTGTCCTCAATAGTTGTCTTCAGCCGTGTCTGGCGAGTGGTTTTCCAGGAAGGATTCCCCATTTTCTGGAGGTTGGCGGCGTGAGTGTGCAATAGTCATAAACTGCTGTGTGATTTGCTGATTTGCAGGCAGCAGGAAACAAGAAATCAGAGAGTAATGAAGCTTAATGCTTCCAGCGTCTTGCAACGGCGCTCTTGTCACTCCATTATTTTCTTCTCCTTTTTATGATGGCGGCTGTGTTATTTCAGAGAAATACTTTTTATTTCTCGGCTCCTTCGCCGCATACTTCTCTTTATACATCCTGTGAGACTCCAAGAGACGGACAAGAATTTGGGTTTGTTTCTGTCGCCTGGGGCACCCTGGTGGCACAGTGGTAGAGTGTCTGTCAGTTAAGAACTTTGGGAGGCGAAGGTTCAGATCTCGTCTCCGGCAGATTTGAAGTTGCTCCGACAGAACGGGATTCGCCGTGATAAACATTAATACTAATTGGACATTAAAGTAAATTAATAAATAGTTAGGTGACTGTAAATCAACGCAGTCAGGATGTTAACTGCTGTTCACAGGTTTTTGACACCATTGTTAACCAAGACAATGTCCTCAAATTCTCTTCCTTTGCAGGATTACTTTGCCGTTAAGTAACTGTCGTCGCAGATGGATCCTTGCTTTCTGAGTCATAGTAGCTTTCCTACAGAATTCTCAATCGACTGTCCAGTGTACTTTGTATGCAGGACGCGGGCGTATAACGGGTCTCGTTAGGTGTGACTTATGGTGACCTTTCATAAAGTTTCCTTTCTCACCTCACCCGACATTTCTGCCTTTGCAAACTGTGTAGAAGCCGCGATCAAAGGTGGTGTTGGTGGGCGAAGGCGGCTGTGCAAACGGGAAGATTGAGGGTGGGAGGCGGGTAGTGAGAGTGAAGGGGGGTAACTGTTGAGTGCTGGAAATGGTGGAGGTGTTGGGGCAGGATGGGGAGGGGGAGACGGTCGCAATACGCGCTCCTCTTCAGTGCAAATAAGCTAATCGCTTTTCATATTAAAGTTTGTTTTTGAAGAAAATAACCCGAGGCCATGTGGGAAGAGCTATCTTATGATGTAATGTAGATGCGCGACCTCTGGGAAAAGGGGCGCTACTGCGGCATTAAAAGACAGACTTGCCTCCCAGTGCCCGTCGTCTGCGCACTGTGTGACTTGTCTTGGAGCCTGCCTAGCCAGACGTGAAGCCTGAACCCGCTACCCGAGGCATCTAACATCAAATACGTGCACCCGATTAATAGTTTGTACTTGCCGTACACCCTTTCTCGCCCTCCTCCTCCTCCCTACGTCTCCCCCTTATCCCCCTCCCTCAGTGCGCGTGCGATTTTGTTGACACTAACGCGGGTGCAGTATTCGTGGGATTTTTTGTGGGGGTGAGGGGATCTTTTTTGCAATGCTGCGGTTCTGGAGCGTAAAGAGACTGACACTTGATAAATGGAGGTTGAGGGGTTCAAAGGCGAAGTGGTTTCTCTCGTCTGGAAGAGGGTAATGTGTTTGCAAGGCCAGGGAGGGCTGATGTCTGGAGGAGCAGGACTTACAGACGGGTGCTTGTACTACATTTCTGGACAGTTGCTAGAACTGTTGTATCCAATGGTGACCGCGGGACTTGCTGCGTGTTGCGCATTCTCGAATAAAACAAAGCAGCTTGGTGTAGTTGCCATGCTTGTAGACACCCTGCACGTGTCTTACACTTCCATTTCTGTCAGTGGGTTTGAACTGTGTCTGCGCGTTGTTTACTCAAGCGAAACAACGTAAGCACACCGTTGTGGGAGTGGGTAGAAAACGGGGTTAAGGGGCAAAGTCCAACTGCTTGTTCATTTAAAAAGCTGGGAGTAAACCCAACTCCTTTGGATAAGACAAACGCGCGTGCGCACACACTGACAATTCGCAAAGCGCGTGGGCACAACTCGGAGTGAGAGCGTGAGTGAATCCTTTCAACCGTTCATGTTTGCGATGAACAGATAGTAACAACACCCGACCAATAACACTGACCCCGCTGTAAGGAGACCCTCCTCCGAACTGCTGAACTCGGGTTTGTGACATTTTTACTGGTGTCGAATCGCGAGGCCTTCGTGTGCGTCTTATCCTCCCAACCCTCTCCCCCTCTCTCTATCTACGCAGGCAGATGAATGGCTGGCTGGCTGGCTGACTGGCTGACACCCCCCCCCCCCTTTTCTTCTTTCACTCTCTTCGGGTGGGAAGCATGCGTTGGTGTTGTTGACAGACCTGAACACCGCTCGCCCACAGGTCCATTGACAGTCGCAGCTTGTTGCCGGCGAGCGCTGTGAATGACGATCAGTCGGCGCGTGTTGGCCATCCTGACCCTGTAAGGTCAGCCAACGGTGCAGCACCAGTGTATGTAGGGCTACCCCAGTCTATATAGATAATGTGCTACACTAGACACTGGGCTATCCCAGTTTATATTGGGTGCTCCTTTAGTGTGTAATGTAACTGTTTCAGAAGGGGGCAGTGGGGTGTATGATCAGGGAAGGGAGCTTTCAACAATATGTGGATGTCGGGTACATTTATGACATTACAAGAGGTATTTTATAGTACAACTGTTGCTGCAGTGAACAAAGTAACAGGTATTTTGACCTTTCTGACTCTGTCGACCCCACGTCATCCACCTGTCATGAAGGCTCCTGGGTATGTATTCACTAAGCACGTTTAGCGAGTAATGTTACCTTACACAGGCCGGGTAGCTGGGTAGTGGCTAACACCCCTATTCACAGAACCAACCGATAACTTCCAAAACTTTCTCATGTGTAAGACAAATATGGCAGAAAAAAAGTGATCGAACTTCACTCTATGATTGAACAACGCATGCGCAGAAGCTCAGGTATGTGTTTCAGCTTTTGCCTGTTTACTGTTCACACGAGAGGCTTTGCTTTCAGTGTGTGGGGGGGAGAGGGCGGGGAGGCTTTGGCGGCCTACGTAGGCTTGTAATCTAGTCTGCATTCATAACAGCTGTCTGGGCACCTTGTGGGGACTGGGACAGAATGATGAATGACACGCTTTTCAAACCCGTCGTCTGCTCGCCGCGGCCCGGGGCCAAGACGTCCGCTGGTTGACTGCCGGGTGGTGCGGGTGGCACATGACATACCTGGAACACACAACCATATCGCTGTGCATGCTGCTGCTGTTGTTGTTGTTGCTGCATGTCACCTCGCTGTAATTGCACCTTGATGTTGTCATGAAATGACTGGATCGTGAGGGATTTTCCTCTTTAATGCGTTGCACACGGCGCAGTGGATATGAGAAGAAGTCTGCTCCACTTCAATGGCGCTGGGTGTCAGGTCCACCTCGTCCTGTTTCCTGAACTAGTGAGGATACTGTGTCAAGCATAGGACGACTTTCTGGTCTCCTGCACATCGCTGGGTCGAATCTCTCCAGTCTTTACACTTTGCGTTGTACACCCATTATAAAAAAAAAAAAAAGCACAATGTGTTGACACCGCATTGCCGACCTCGCATTTCGCCGAGAGAGACGTGTTTACCCGGGGTGGACGGACCCCGTTGAGAGCGTACCGAGGCTGTTGTTTTGTTCATGGAATTTAGTGGATTTGTTTGCCTGCAGATTTTTTCCCAGGTCCGCCCCTTTCCACCTTCATCACCTGTCCTCAGATTTTTGGGTTTTTTCCCCCGTGCGCCCTGACGTCTAAAAATAAGGTGTATCCTGAAGCAGGAATACAGCTAAGTGCGGAGGAGGAGGAGTAGGAGGAGGACATCTGTATCTGAGGCATGCAGAACCAAAGTCGTGTGCCCCAACATAGTGTGAGTCCATTAAGACTAGAGACGTGTGTCCAAGTTAGTCTGGAGGCATCTGTTGCCGAGTTCTCGGGTAGGTCCGTGGAAGTGTCACCAGTATATTCCAGTCACATTACTGGGATATTTCTCGATCCAAAAACTCCGTGAACTTTGCTAACGAACGATGACCGCTTCATTGTCTGCGTACTACAAGGAAGAGTGAAGAACCAATAAAGAACTAATAACCAAGAAAGGATTGCCATTTTCTTCTGACATCTCGGCATTCATCTGCCTCACGCGTTAATAACAATTCGATATGAGTGAAGCCAAGAAAAATCGTAGTAAAGATAAAGATAAAGATAAAGGTAAGGCAAGTTTGGATAATATGCTCGTGTGTGTGTGTGTGTAAATATATATGTCTAAAAATTAATTTCTGTAAATCAGTACTTAAATAAGGACAACCACTGCTGACTTTGTTGTAATGTGTGATCAGGTTTCAGGATCACTGTGACCTAGTTATTCAATGAATCTTCAGACTTTGTACACCTGTGTTTGTAGAAGACAATTCACTAATGTGGAATTTGTATTCGTTCTGTTTACTCATGCCGGTTAATGAATGGCGTTCCCCCGCCGTCTTGCGATAAACAGCAGTCTTTGAAGATGTTTATCCTGTGCATTAGTCACCTGCCATTTGTCATTGATGCTCGGGATGTGCCGGGTACAATTGGCGGTGTCTACAAAGCATTTTCTGTGATTAAGGCTTGCTGATCAGGCGATTGCGATGGTCTGCGCAAAAACCCACTTTTTTACCTCTCACTGAAGGAGATTGTAAAGTATCATGTCCTGTTTGCTAACCGTCACAGGTAAGACAGGTAAGCCAGGCATTCAGCTCCTGTCTTGGCCTACATCTCTGACTTTCAGTCTCAGGTGAAGGTCGTGGACCTTTTGCATAACCCTCAGGAATGACAGGCAGTTACCTGGCATTCGTCAAGTTGAGCCATGTCCACTTTGTTGTGTGAGGCTGCATGGCGAACTGCGCTGCGCGGATTTGTCATCTTATTGCGACTGTCCCCGGACAGTGGTGTCCTTGGACTCGGGCTGTTGAGGAGGCAACGTGTTTGTTTACATGTCAGCCACAGGGCGTGTGTGTGTGTCTGTGTTTTGCGTAGTTTCTCTGGTGTCCGAGCGATAATGGTGGTAGCGGAATAGCATCGAGGGCTCTCTTCTGACGTCATTTCCGCGTTATTCTCAGTACATGTGTGTGTCTGTGTGTGAGGGCATTTCAAATTGTCTTTTGACTGAACAGTCGCTCTGCCATTGCTTTATTTTCTTCCACCCTTCATTCTGTCCATTTGTTGTTCACTCATCGTGTGGTTCGCGTGTGCATGGCCACGTGTCAACACAGCGAGTACAAAGGACCAGAGTTACGTGCGGTTTGTGCATCCATCAACAGAGTTGTCTCCCGTTATCAATGTACATAATCGCTATTTGTCCACTGTTGACAACTGTCAGGATGTCCTGAGCACGTTTCAGCCTGATACTAGGGGAAGTTTCAGTCTTAACGAAGGCGGAATCATTTAATTTCTGGAGGATGTTTTGCAGACATATCTCTTATCATCATCTTCCTGGTTATGCCGTAATCCTGCTTCTTCAAGTGTTTGCGCCGTTTTCAGTTTTTCAATTCCAAGAACATACCATGTCAGTTTGCTCTTGCATCATTTATTTAACATTATTAACAATTTAATTTCTTTAAAACGAGATGCGAATTTTACGCCACGACAGCCTTCTAACTGCAGAGAACTTTCTTCCTAGCTGTCATGACTAATATAGATATATTGTTTGTTTGGTTGGTTCTTTTGCAACAGACCTGAGGTCTGATAGCTGTCAGGACAAAAGCTGGAACTTTCCCGCATGTCTGTCGACTGCAGTTACCTCGCTTAAAACCTAAAGATTTGGTCGGTGCTTCCTTTCATGACCGGGGTGAGCGCCCTTCACATGTATGCCACTAACCACAGGCTTACATTCTTACAGTCGCCTGCCCGGGTATCTCCTTACCGCGAAAAGCGACACCTGAATGTTACCATGAACTAGAACTTGTCCATAGCTCGCATCTAGTCATTCACTAGTCATTACAAGGTCCTGGTGTGGTTTTCTCACCTTACGCGGGTTTGCCCTACCTGTTGATCGTGACTACATCAAACCTTCTGTGATGGCGCTGCCATCGGCAAGCTGACTGTCACGGTGGGGCCGGAAGTAGGGTTATCACACACAATTGTACAGTGGACCAGACCCGTCACGTGATTAAGGAATGAATACTGTTCATTGCTAGAAGCGCTTTACGAATTGGATGATGTTGCTGTTTTGAGGTGGGATGGGAAAAGAACAGAAAGAAAATTTATCTTTACATGTTACATGGAATGTAAAGGTGCGCCACCTACAGGCCAAGGAGTACTACTACATGTACCTAGTACTACCGACAGGCATGCCTTGCATGCACAATCTCACATTAGTTCAGTAGACTGGCAGCATTTTGTAACTGTGCATCCCACCCCTTCACACACACAAATTCATTTCGCGCGCCTGCTTGCCAGCATGCATTTCCTGAACTTAGTTTGATCAACTTTTTTTTAAATTTTGTGGGTGTAGGGTTTTCACGCCACCTCCAAAAGAAATTCGACTCAAATACCTTAACCACGAACAGGGTGGGAAAGGTCCAGGTACGGTCGTTAGAGCAGAACTTATCGATTAGGCTTTGAAAAGTTCCTCCACTCTTGAAATTCCCGACGTGCCTGTGGCCGCCCCCACTGTAACGGAGGGAGGGAGCGGGGAGGGACGGTCGCAGTATGCAGTTGTTAAAGAACTTCACGAGGCTTAATACGATCGAGGTTCCCAAGCCTCCCACTTCTCTCTTATCCATTCAAATCTTTCCCCACCTACGCCACAGGTGACAGAGCTGTACTTACTGTCTCACCGTCACACACGAAGCCTCCCCACCCCTGCCCCCCATGTCACCTGCACTCTCCCCCCTGTTAACCGGGTTACGCTCGCTGTGGGAATGCGACCTTGCGGTGGAGCTGACAGGCCCTAACCGCAAGCACATCCGGCTGTGGGTGAATGACGAGACGGGTACCCAGAGGTTCTGGGTTCTGCTTGACAGCATTCTGTTGTCCGTGTTACGTCACTACTTTGACACTGACACTGCTGTAGTTTGTCAGTCGAGCGCTGGCAGTGACAGACGACACTACCGTGTCTTGCGCAACGACAGGTGCGTGCCTTGTCTTAACGCTGGGTAACTGTCGGATAGTTGTCCTCCCCTACTTGCGACACCCACACCGTTCGCCCTCTTGACTTCCCACGCCGTAACTCTCGTCCTTGACCTTTTTTGTCAGGGGTGCGTCACGCGGAAATCACGCGCTGGCTACAGGAGTAAACAACAACTGGACATTGTTGCTCATTTACATTTTTCCTTTTTATAAATTGTAGCATCACACGGCCATTGTTTTACTTCAAGAACCACTTTTTTAAGAAGCACCAAGTCATGTCGCCTGTAGATATCGCCTATACTCTGGAGGTAGCTACCCTGCGGATAGGCTGACCAAAACATCGCAGGACCTTTTGTTGACCTTTAGCATCCTTTGAGAGGAAGAATTTGAGCAGTCAACAATTGTAGAATCAGTCGGAGAATCATCCGCCGACCTGTATCAAATAACAGGGATCTCCACCCTGAAGGGATAAACATCTACCCCTATCCCCACCACCCTGGTGTCTCGGGTAAAAGAACCTGCGAGCATGTTACATCAGGGGTTAAAGTCTCAGCTCTAACTTAGTTTCACTTTGATAAGTCCTTGGAGATTGCAGCAGCCTTTCTGATGATGTGGTAGATGACTATACTGATTTTCAGTTTAGTGTGGGTATGATGTAACTGTCAGCAATAGCAGCACCTTAGTGACATTTTTTTTTTAAAAAAAGGGAGGAGGCAGAGAAAGGGAAGATAAAAAGAGACGGGGTGGTTGCCAGGGTAACAGTTTTGTCAGCAGGAAGCTAGTTCAGGTGGGTAAGACAAGGAAATTAAAAACATGGAAGCAACTAGCAGGAGATGCGCAGATCTTTGTGTGATGGTTCGAAGACATGAATCATGCAGCCTGTCATCTTGGCCACCAGCAGCCTGACTGCTTCACTCTCCTCCCCCGCCTCCTGCCATCGTAGGAAGAGAATCACGCGGCTGACTGCGCACTCACGCGCACACAAAGCCTCGCCATGGGTGGCACGGGGTCTGCTGTTTCTGTTTCTGTAAATAGTGCCTTCCAGCCATTCCCAGTGCTAAACTTTCATTTTGGTTTTGCCATTCTAATCTTCGTCTTCCGGGTAATCAAGAGAGAAACGTTTCTGGATGTCTTCCGCTTCACGAAAGTAGCTCAGTGGGCTATCATTTATGCTTCCTCCGCCTCGCCCTGCAACTGGGGCTTCGTGCATGTTGATGAAATACCTCAAGATAGGGAGGTCCACGAGACTGTGTGAGAGAGAGAGAGACAGACAGACAGGCAGACACACAGACAGACAGTCAGACAGACAGACAGACAAAATGACAGAAACTTGCGTGTTTAAATCATTTCCAGCATAACAGTTTCGTTGTGCAGTTGCGTGCAGCAGGTTGAAGGGTTGTTTCCAAAGGCACTGGCGTGACTGGGTGCCTGGACCCGGGGTGGATGTAAACATGTAAACGCAATGCCGGTCCTTCGTCTGTCGAAGATCTCTGTACCATCTGCGTCCTGGAACCTCCCGGTGTGAATCTGGGTCGAGGAATAAAGAGACTAGTGTGTGTATATAATCATAAAATGAAGTTTGTCTCTTGTGTAAACCACATTGGCACTGACAGATTTTCAAACTCTAACCTTTCTTGAGGAAAGTTCGGAGTTTGAAGATAACATCTGCTCCACTACCAAGTACGCAGTTCAGTGGTCAGCAGGATGTAAAATCTCCTTTTCCCCCTTGGACTCCAGAAATGAAAGTGGTCTTAGGGGAGAGGGAGGCGATTGGCTGTAGATCGTATCCCACATCACTTTAGAAACTTTGTCTGGGTTATGTGTGGACATTGGAATGGGTTGAGCGTTTTGATTCGTCCAGACACGGAGAGAAAGAGAGGCAGTGAGGTTAACATTTTCGTGTGTCGGTGCAAGACCCCGGGGACGACCAAACACGGACTGTAATACAACAGCATCCATCGTGGTGAACCCGGATGAACATGTCCGCCATTCACGCAGACTTGCTTACGTGTTCTCTCCCCCATCACCTCCACTTTATCACTTTGAGCGCGTGCGTGCACGTGCTTGGCTTTTCTTCCAGTCCTTTGTGATACAGACATTTTTCTTCTTTCTTTCATTTTTTTTTTTCCATAGTGACTGCGAAGTGAGTGGGAGACCAGCTCTGAGGAAACATTAAGATGCGACTATTTTTCGTCTCGAAAGTGTTTCTGCAGCCTCCATCCGCTTCGACGTACGCGTGCCGCGAGAGACTACACACAGAGGAGTTGGGGTGGTGGTCGTAATAACGGATCCTTCTGCAGGGTGGTCTATTCCAGGCTGCACCGGAAATTGATCGTTTCAGTCATCTCTCAGACTCTTCCTCTTCTCCTTCATCCTCGTGTGCACTGCGTCTTTACATCCACTTGGTACAGAAGTGCATCCCCGCCACAGAGAGAGAGAGAAAGGGGGAGTGTGTGTGGTTTGTCGGGTAAGGGGCGAGTGTTCACGACAACAAACTGCGGTATTAGCATGCCTTAAGTGCATCTTCCCCTCACACACACACACTCACACGTTTTGTAAATCATCGAGGGAAGACGCGTTCCTGTTGCCTCAACAGTAGGGGAGATAACACCTCGTTGCGACGGGCTTGAAAGGATGATCGGCGATAACGGCTTTTAAACTAGGACGAGGTTATCGTCAGGTCTCTAACTGTTATTGATTCATTTCTCGATTTCCGTCATTGACATAAAAAAAAGTTAATGGGTTTTTATAAACCGCTTTGCTTACCATCCGAGGGTTCAACTGACGAGATTTTTGTGTTTTTCTGTCAGCTCGTGATAAGCGCGATGCAGCACGTTGGCAAAGCGCGAGCACGTGACGCTCAATATGAACGTTACAGACGTTACACGCGAGTGTTACAAGTGTCACAGTGTACTTAGTACTCTAAATACATGTGTGATATTTAAAAAAAAACCGCGAACTCGCCTCTGGTGAAGACCTCAGGCATTCGAAGTGCAGTATAGCTTGCACTACGGGCAACTTCATACTTCGCGATGATGTAACGAGTATAAAATATATTCCTGATTCCTGTAAATTACGAAAAAGATGTAGGTGTTATGTCTCTGTGTTGTTGGTGTCACGACCCTCCGATCCTTTTTGTGATGCTTCGCTCAAATTCCTTCTGTTCTGCTGCTTTGTTCCGTGATTATCAGATTGTTGTCTATCTCTGTTGCGGTGGCTGCAATGACATTTTTCTCGAAGAACTGCTGCTGGTCCGTTGGACGTCACTGTGGGGTTTGCTGACGTCACTGTGGGGTTTGCTAGACGTCACTGTGGGGTTTGCTAGACGTCACTGTGGGGTTTGCTGGACGTCACTGGTGGTGGGCAGAATGTCGCTGCTAGCATCAAACAGTTGTTCATAAGAAATGTAAGGTGACGTGCAGTCACAGAACATGGCCGCCGCTTTCGGCTCGGAAGCGAGTGCACAAGCACCCGTCGTCCACGGAAACGGGTGTAGATGTACCGTGGCGTCCTTAGGGACAGTAACATTTGCGTCACCTCCCCGATCGTCATTGTCATTGTATAGCCACCCCGGGTATCAAGTTTAGAAAGGATGTCCTCACGTCAACCCCTCCACCACTACCCCGGGTGCGTGGGTGTGCGTGCAAGCGCATGTCAGTTGGTACGCACGCACGTTACAGCGTGGCTGCAAGACATGGGTACCAGACATGCGGTGGTTAATCGCGCGAGAAATCCAGATTTAACATGTTGAAGACTGAGACACACT
Source organism: Pomacea canaliculata (assembly GCF_003073045.1). NCBI lineage: Eukaryota > Metazoa > Mollusca > Gastropoda > Architaenioglossa > Ampullariidae > Pomacea > Pomacea canaliculata. The sequence goes on from NC_037590.1 coordinate 11,357,652, forward strand.
CGCACGCACGCACGCACCCCCTCACACACACACACAGACCTACTCTGTGCGTCGCCTGACGCTAATCTGTCTTCCACATCCTTATCGGGTGCTGATACCCGCACCGGTCCGTCTCTGTCGGCGAGTATCTCTCACACAGGAAGGAGAGCGCGGAGAGGTAGGGAGGTCGAAGGTAATCTCACAGCCTGGAATGTCAGCTAAGTCTCCTGTTTATCTCACCTCCGAGATAGAAGTACCCGGTATGCAATCAAAGCCAACTACTTCAACCCAGACCCCGGGTCACCCACAGTCTGGCAGGAGCCAGCCGGCTTCAGAACGTTTTTAGACTTCACTGCACGTGCTGTGTGCAACGCTTCCCGCGCACCGTGCAATCACGCAAATGGTTTATTCACCAGCAGACCTTCAGGGTATCGTCTTAATGCTTAAGTTTTAAAAAAAAAATGAATCGAGAGAGAGGAGGAGGGTATGATTGCTTCTTTGATCATACTTCAATGAGCTCAGAGTTTTGTTTGTTTTTCAAGTTTCAGCACACAAACAAGATGGGGTTGTCAGGTCAGAGACAGACGAATAAGTTCTCGAAAGCCGTTCACGCAAAACCTAAAAGTCTGACGGGTGGCAGAAAACTTTTACACAAGGGGGCAAACTCGCACAAGTTCACGGCAAGTTCAGAAAGACGGTTGGCTGGTTCAGAAAAATTGTGCGTTAGTTCATAATAGCATTTTCTTGTGAAGGATCCTTCATCTGTTACATATTCAGATAATGATTATTATGATGGACGACATTATGATACAGATGTTCATTAACCCAAAGCGAGGCCTTGCAGAGAATTAGTAAACTGCGCTGTGAACTGAAGCGTCCGCGGGTGGAAGAGGGTTCAAGGCCGGCTTGTGCACCCGAGTTCTGTGCTCCAAACTTTTGGTTTTAGTCTGCTGCGCATGCGTTCTCAGCGTCTGGATGCACGTGCGGCGTCAATGACAACAAAGCTAGACTGCTGGCGCCGCCATACCAAAACCGGAAGTCAGAGGGGAGGACGTGAACAGGTATCCAGCAGAGAATTTCGGGCGGGCGATGTCGCGTCTGTTTTTGGTTTTAAAAAAAAAAGAAAGAAAAGAAAACGAACCGTTGCACGAGGGCCATAAAGAGTGGACTTCCCTGGTGGGGGGAGGGGCAGGGGGTCCGCCGTGCCGTTTGTCTACCGCTGGTTAACATGTTCGTCGTGTTAGCCCCAGGAGAGCGTCCACCTTTGTGCGATAGCTAGAGATTAACAGACCGTTAGAACTCGCGATGCTTTCTCAAACAACAACAGTAATTGGAGACGTGAATCGGGGAATCCTGCGTCGGCGCTGCCCTCGGAGACCTTCATGTAGGAGGAGAATACCTCCGCCGCGTCGTCTCGACCCTCCCCTCCGAGTGCGTTGTTGTCTTTGGCTCCCATGTGTGCGGAGGTTGTTGTCCCTCTGCGGAGTATGTTGTCTCTGTGTCCCTCCCCTTCCCACTGTGTTGTATTCTCATTCCCACGATATGTTATTGTGTGAGTGTTCGCTCAGCTGTATCGTGTTAAGAGAAATACAAGAAAATACTGACGGTTCTCTCCGCTTCGGGTGTGTTTGTGTGTTTGTGTGCGTGTGTGGTCGTTAGCGAAGACCTTGGATAACGTATTGAAGCACGCTCAAACAAACTGCTTAAGTGCTTTGTTGAACTTTAAAGAAATCACATTGCGGTGATGAGTAAAACTGTTTAATGTACCTCCACAGGTCAGAAGCCCAGCGTGCAGAGCATCCATGGATCCAAGAAGGTGACCGTTGGCTCCAGTCTCACCTTGCGGTGCAAGGCCAAGGCCAAGCCCAACCCCAACTACATCTGGTACCGCAACGGCAAGGAGCTGAAGAGCGGCAAGGGCGTGAGCATCAAAAACAACAAGTGAGTGACAAGTGACATGACTGACAGGTGAATGGCACTTGAATGACAAGGAGCGTGAGTGGCAGTCGGGTGTGGATTTCGTCGATTTAAAAAGAAATCATCGTTCTTTAAGTAGAAAATCTGAAATGCAGTCCAGTAAATCCATTGCTGCAACACCCCTTCTCCCTTCCCCCACTTTGAAAAACAAAAACAAAAAATAATCGTGTCAGAAGTAAGGTGTCCGGGCTACTGGTTAGTAACCACTCACCAGGTGGCAGTCTAGTTGTTTCCAGGGCAGTGACGGCGGACTGGGGTTCATGGGGACAAAGACTTCGACCTAAAGGAACAACTAATTAAATTGCTTATATAATCAACTCATTCCTTGACGGTACAAGCTGGCAGATTATGCCTGGAGTTGGGTATGTAAGACAGGGTGGGAGGTGGGAGGATCTGACGACCTACGAGGTGGACGTCAGGAGGAATCAGCAGCTGATGACGACGTCAGCAGAGCGACCGTTGGCGTCCGTTTGTCTTTGTGGTCTGATTGGTCAGTGGGCGGCCAATGGCGAGAGCATGCAAGTCGTTCTTTACTCGCCCCATTCGTCTTCCGAGCCTGTCAGAGGTCATGTGTTTGGAGGCAAAGTTTTGGACACCACGTGACTGCGAAACCCAATACCCACGTCTGCGGTAGGGAGAAAGGGAGACTACTACAGCCAACATGGTTAACGGAATGCGGGTAGTCCTGGTACACTTCTCTTGCTGGACTCTTTGTTGCGGCCTTATGCTCCTCGAGAAGTTTGTAGGACTTAACTAAAACTTGCTGGACTCTTGCTTCCAACTAGGGGTAATGTCATGTTCCACTATGCTTGGAGGCGCATCCTAGCGACACAGAGCTAGACTATACACGTGTTCGATCTCTGTTAATATTCTCTCCCCCTCCTCCTCCTCCACCACCACCTCCACCACGCAAAGTGGGAGAATACAGAGCACTCAGGGCCCCCAGACTAACCTCGTTCATACAGACAAGATCAGTATTGGCTGGCACTAGTAAAATCCTCTTTTGAAACATTGTGTGCTGTTCTCTGTGAAAGTGATCGCTCATTGTATACTCTGTCCTACCATAGCGCCCTTTGCAATCATCGCTTTTCTTTCTCTCTCTCCCTCACACACCTTCATCCCCGATTCTTCGCAGCAGGTAGTGTTTGATGGTTGCACTGCCTCTACCTGGCGATGGTGCTAGCGCTGGTGGCGGTGGTGTCGGCGGTGTCGGCAGCCACCGTGAGCGGTGCTCACTCTCTGTAGCAGAGCTGCTGCTGCATCACACAGGCCCTCGGCACGTCCGACCAGCACGCGCAGCAGGCAGCGTACCCCACGCCGTTGGCGCACACAGCAAAGTGCACAGCGCATCGAGAGGCAGGGTAGCGCGGCGGGCCCCCACAAACAGCGCCACCACCACGACTACCACCATCACCACCACCACCACCACCACCTCCACCCCATCTTCCAGGCAGATTTGCAGACACCAGACTACATTCATGCTGGCGCGACGCCAGAAGAGTCAGCAGCTGGAACGTTTTTCGACATCCAGTCATCGTTTCTCCTCTTGCACCCCCAACCTCACCTATCGTTTGGAGAACTGCAGTTGCCTCCCTTAGGAACCTCATCTTCATCTCTCTCTCTCCATGTCAGCGCGTGAGGTGTGCTTTGGTAGCATTGTTCTATTTTTAATCGGAGATACATTTCACAGGGAAAGCAGAGCCCTCTTGTGGAGAACTAAACCTCGAGCACAGATTACAGTCCTCCTCAACCTTTATCATGTTCTGCTTGATTGAATGTTTTTGCGAACATCTACATTACGTTAGATTACACCTGACTCTGTACAACCTTTCCAGGTAAACACTTGTGTCTGAACTACTCGATAAACCGAGCAGCGATATGTCATCAACTTACATTGCTTTTATTGTCCATTAACAGGAAATTGGGAGGAATATTTTGATTAACATGGAGACGACAAAAAAATAACACACTTCGCCGTCTCATGCAGTTTTATTTATATATTTACTTATTGTAATAAACTAACGAAAATCTTTTGTATCTGAATCAAAAGAAAAGAGTAAAAACGATCGTGGATAATATTATGTTTAACAAATGTGGATATGTTTACTGCTAGTGACATGGAAAAAACATTTCCCTGGAACTGTTTCCATGTTTGCTGTGCAAGCAACTTGTGGATGCTCCTGTACTTGCGAGTCGCTTTGGAAAGAGAAGTCTACATCATCATCTATTTTATTTTTATTTGTTGGTTTTTTTCTCTCACTTCGCATCTTTTTTTCATTGGCGACGACCTCTGTTCCATCTTTTCTTCACTTCCGTAGACTGGGAGGGAACTTGAGGTCGCTGTCCTGTCCCCCAAAATGGAGGAAAGTCTCGTAGCCGAACATTGGAACTAAAAAGTCTTTTGAACACGAGGGAGGGGTGAGAGGCAGAAGTCGGGGAGGGGCCAAGCTCGCGCCAAAGCGACACATTACTGAGTGCTGCGTGCATCCTGCTGAAGAGGGGTCAGGTATCGACTCCTGCCTCCGACACTCAGCCGGTCACCCGACCCTCCCCTTATCGTTGCCAGCTGAGAGTGCGGTGCAGGAGTTGCGCCGTTATCAGATGTCTGGGGGTTGCGGCTTGTTAGTGCTGTCACTCGTGAAGTTAATGGCGCCCCTTTGTTCCTCTCTCCCTCCTGCTCCCCGCCGCTGGATGGCCGCCACGGTCTTCGGTTTAATATCAGGACTACCGGCATTTCCTGTGTGCGTCTGCTACTATGAATAAAGTCTTTCAAAATTTTACTGTTTCGCTGGTTATGACCGGATAACCGGGGTTGATAGGGGTGTCGACCCATTTCCGTCATTACGACCGACCTCTCAGATTAGGTCGGCAGCTTCTGATGCTGGAGTTTGCTGGTGTTGTCAGTGAAAAGTGTGTCAGGGTGGTCGTTTAAGTTATGGGAGCGATAGTTCGTTACTCGTCGAAGCGGATACTATTTTTAAGTCATCCTACATGATTCTAGAAACTGTTCTGAAGATTCCGAACCATACAAAGAAACAAAGTGTAAATAAAAATCATTAGGCCGACACTGTTTTTAACTTCAATATAATAAAATACATTGTATTATCCTGTCATCATTTTTAGCAGAAGTAGTAGTAGTGTGTAGCTGATATACAGGGTAGTGGCGTGTTCACAAGCTGCAATGACTACATGTTCTTTTTGTCATTTCAGACGGGGCTCAAGACTGAAAATTTCAAAAACACAGACAGAAGGATGACGGGGTCTATGAGTGTGTTGCTGACAACGCGCTGGGGACTGCCCGCAAAAATGTCACCGTGGAAGGTATTGTTATTGTTGTTGTTTTTTTACTGTATATGCTGATTGTTTAATTCAGTCAGGAATGCTGTTCGTGATAATTGAACAGTAATTTTTGGCGGACGTGTGTGTGTGTGGGGAGGATGTTCATATTAGTGGCTTGTCCACCTTGGGTAGCCACCAGGTGTTGACGTGGTGCGTGTGATGGACGGTGTGCTTCCTTTTCTCAGTCGTTGTCGAAGATTCTAGATTTTCGCAGCTTCCCCATTCTCTCTTAACGCCAAGCTACAACTCTAATTTTAAAAAAGATTAATCGTGCGCCATATCAAACAGCCTGCGGAATGTCCAAGTGACTTTTCACAAAAAGTCCTCCAAGGAAGAAATTCAAATGTTTTTAGTGTCAGCGATAAATCTGCTGGAGGCCAAAGTACGGGAGACCGACACTGGCATAACTCGGGATTTTTGCTGCGCTTTCTGTTCCTTTGATTTTATTTTAAACTCCTGCTTTATGTCAGCGAAATATACTGGTGGTAAATCTGGCATAGCGAAGCCAGAGGCGCACAACTGGAAATGGACCATGTCGTGGCTGAAAATCTCGCGGCATCCTCCATAAAACCGTCCCACAGCGCGCGGCACTCGACAGGCCGCAGATTGCGCCATCAGCAAAGAATCTGAAACTTCAGCGAAGGTTTCTGTTACTGTGCTCTCGGTCATGCTAACACAACGGAACATCTTAAAAAAAAATAAAGCAACTGTGTACTTATTTCGAGCTGTTCATCGCAACCTGCACCGGGTGACTCACTTCATGCTTCTACTTCAAACGGAACCATTCCCAGCAACCTCTCAGTTATGAAGAAAACGTCTTTTGGCACATTTCGTCCTCCTTTTCTCTTGCCTGCAGAAGAAAAAGGGGGATTAAAAAATAATAATAAGGAAAGGGAAATCTCAAGACTTCATGCGTGACAAAGCATGCTTTTGGCGGTATCAGCAGTGTGTCGGGTCTGTTGCCCTGTATCTTGTCTGCAACTCCGGGAAGATAAGGAACAGAGAGCAAAGATCTCGCTCAAGTTGACCGCCACCGCCATGCCAGCGACCACAGCACGGACCGGGAGGAGCACGGGGCGGCGCAGTTGGACCCAATGCGAGCTGCAGACGATAAACTTTGCGTTGTAGGAGGTGCTGTACCACCGACTTCAAAGGAAGTCGGGAAAGCCATTTTGTTTGCCCCCTTCTCCCCCATCAGCGCTTCCCGGTTATCGTTTCTTCTCCGAATCCTTTGCTCATCACAGACCGGGGCTCCCGCTGCGTGATGAGGTCACGTGGTGGCACAGCCTACTAGACCGTGAAGTCGGCGCTTCCTGGAGAACTTGGTGCAACTTGACTTTTCGGAAATAGGTAGAACTGGAGAGTTGAAGAATACAGAGTGATTTTTACTATTTACTTACGAACTAGCAAGTGATTTTGCAATTTGTGAATTCTCCTTGGTCCGTAGAGTTTACATAATTGCCAACACAGACCGAAAATCTTTTTTTGGTGTAATAATTCCGACATATTTCACGTATGCCAATGGTGGACACAACATTCAGGACGCCCGGTAGTGTAGTGGTTAAAACACTTGTCACCTCTACAGTGAGCGGCTCGGGGTTCAGACCTCGTCTCAGGACATTGTATGTGACACCTGTCCGTAGGACTGGGTGTCGGGGGTTTCTCTGGGTACTTCGGTTTTTTCCCCTCCCTATTCCCCCCTAGTACGAAATCGCCGCAAGGTGGAAGCACTTTCCTAAGAAATAAACCAACCAACCGACACAACATTCGCTGACAGGAAGCGACTACAGTTACGTGTTGTTGACATTGGAGATTTCGTCAGTCGGTTTTTTTTTTCTGTTTACCTGGTCGACGATGCTTTAACAAAGAAAGAAAAAAAAGACATTAACAAGATTTTTTTAAACAAAAATCCGCTTGCTTAGGAGTGTGCCTCCTCAGCTTGGCCCTCTACAGTTTTAGCCGTTTCCCGCCCCGCACCGTAGCCCAAGTGCGAACTGCTCTCCAACTGGAGCTAACTGCCGATCCCTCAGTTTACAACCTGTGTACCCGACCCTCCTCCTCCTCCCTCCCGACCCAACCCGGCTGGGCGGTAGCTTGGCACCTACAGCACCCGCTCGTTTATTTTTCTCTCGCCGAGGGGGCTAGCTCATGTTACTTTTACCGAGATAAAGCTGATAAAGTTTCCAGAACCTTGACTGCATGATCTTTCAGCCAGGGGCTGGGTACCGGAGGTGTCTAGAACCTGGTCTTGCATGCTCTTTTATGAAGAGCGCGGCGATAGGTAGAACCTTCCCGAGAGTCCGGGGCTCACCACCTGACCTCAGAGGAAGCGGATATTTCGCGAAGGCGAGAAATACAGCTGAAAAATATTTAAAAACTAAATCTCGTCAGGAACTTGTGCCTACCTTTCACCAGATAATATAAAAGTATAATTACTGAAAATCGCGCGCGCGCACACACACACACGTATTGAAGGATAGGTAAAAAGACAGTTTGTAAATTCTACCCTGTGACATGACATACATTTTTCTCCCACTTTGCACAAGGTGTGGCCCTTTAGATTATATAAAAAAAAAAAGTTCGGTTAACATACTTCAGTCAGGCTGTCCATCAGGCTCGTATGCGTGGAGCTTGGTTTGCAAACCTGCTACCCGGAATAGAGTTTTGCTACCTGCATATAGCGACTATAACCCTTATTCATCGCTTCATGATAGGGCTAGCCAAGTCTACCAGCAGGTAATTTTCGGAGAAAACCCTTTCCGAAGGAAACACACCACTCCACATGTAAAATAACAATGAAGAGATCATCAGTGACAAATGAATTAGACAAAAATATGGAAACAAAGGTGTTTGGTAATTTTTAAAAATTAAATAAACTCAGTATTCTGAGAGTTCAGTGTAAACAAAAATAAAACTACATCTCAAACTAGGGATATATTTGACTGCACGCAGTCTCCTCCAGCTTTTTTGATTTAAATTTTTTTTTTCTCGTTTTGGTTGGTTGTTTCCGCCACACCTTGTGACCAAACATGCGCAGCCTGACTATACGACAGGTGAGCTAACCTCAGCTGCACAGTGGCTCATAAACCAGGTGTTGATACCTGTCGGGTTAAGACGCTAGTTCCCTCCCTAAATTAGCCCCGATTTTACCCATTTTAGTTATTGGCCAGTAATACGAGTTCAGAGATGTTATCAGATAGCATACGTTCATCACAGGTATGTCTACAGATGCATTCAGTTCTTCTGTCTCTCTCGCTCTCTCTCTCTCTCACACACAGACCACGCAGGTGCTGCTGACTGTGGTATGAACAGGTGTCATGTGGTGTGTCTCTTATTTGTACTTTGCAGTGAAGAAACGGATCGTGTTGTACGGTCTGTTCCCCGACTACGGGTACATGAATGAGGAGGCCAATGGAAGTCATGACTATGGTCAGAATTTTTCTCTCCGTTGCAGCAAGTGTCGTTGTTCTTGGCTTAGTCTACTGACTGTGTGTCAACTACTTACCTCGTCTCACGGCATTGCATTTCACCTGCATGGGACGACGTGTAACAGATATACCCCTACCCTCCTTATTAAACAGATACTTAGTAACCATGGACAGATTATTTTCTCAGCATCTGATTCTCGTTTTTCTCATAGTGACATTTAAACTCTGACATTCTTTTATTCGTTTAACGAACACAACCGCATTCAGCCTTTGATAAATCCACAAAACCTCGTTTACCCAATAAGCTACCCGGCTTTTGGTGTAAGTCAATGTAATTGTCGTTCTGACCAGTTGAGACCTCAGAGTACAGAGGACAAGTGTACAGAATCTTTGTACTCAAAGACCTGGCAAGTTCAGACGATGAACAACCCTTGTACAGTCCTTTCATAGGATGCAAGGAGCATCCACCAGTGAACAATACTTGATGCTGGTGTTGTGCATCCGTTGGCTTGTTTTTGGTTTTTTTCCCATGGGGATGTAACACCATCTAATCAAATTCGTGTGGAGAGGATTTTGTTTCGAGTTTATTAATCAATTACTGTAGACGTTTGTTTTTGTTCTATATATTTATTTATTCATTAATTGTGACACTGGCCTTGTGCGTTGGCATGCCAGGAATCTAGGAACAAAATAATAAATTAATGCATGAATAATAGTCTTGTTGAAGTGATGAATTAACTAGAAAACTGAGTGCTGATGTTTTTTTTTTAATTTATTGCAACTAGCTCATAAACCATCGCTTCTTTTTTATTGTGCGGACCCGGTTGTGAATCTTTGCTTGGAGAGGATCATAACCATTAATACTGATGCACATTTATCACTACTTATATGAATCAGCATCTGTTTACAATTCTGACAAAGTTAAAATATTTGGCACAAAACTGGATCTCATATAGAAACATAAATGGCATATGTATCTTGTTCTTTAAAAAAATCTGTTTTGAAGTGTATTCTGGAGAATGTTAATGGAAGAAAGGGAACTTGAAGGTAGGAATGGTTGCTTCTGTAGACAGCAAGTCCTAGTTAAGGTTCTCCTCAAATTCGATCCTCCCAAAAAAACTGGAGGCGTTTCCTGAGACTGGGAGGGAGGAACTTGTGATATGATTTTCAGCCGACATTTTTACTTGCATCTGACGGTCGTGCGTGTATCTTTACACCCGCTCGTGTTTGCAGTGAAGCAGCAAATGTTTGATAAACGATTCCAGGTACTCGTAATGCGTTTTCAAGACAAGCTGCAGGAACCTTAAATTAAACCTCGCATGCACTTCAGACATGCTTTTTTTTTTTACTTCCAAATTTAACCAGTTTACTGGCATTCGTGAGACGATGAATGCAAGCAAGGGAGGTGATGTGTGTAGTTTGTGAAAGGTTTGTTTGAACACGTGTCTAACCCATGGACGAGAACTAGCGATGTCCTGTATCAAGCACCCCTTTAAAGAAAAATACAAACCAGGTCATTGGCTGTAGGAAAATCGGAGAAGTCTTTCGACAAAAGAAGTCATCTCACTAAAATCTGGAGTGGCCACAAGAGGACGGCTTGATCAAAGTGTTCATTTCCCCCTCAGGGAGATTTTTTGATTGGTCAAGGTCACTGGTTCTTCCGGTCCTCGAGTGGATGAGCGGAAGTGGGCCACTAGGTGGCCTGCAAATTCCTGATGAAGTTTTCCTCTAATGAGATCGCGCAATCGCAGCTTGGTCTATGTCACGTGTCTCCAGACAAAAGCACTTTTTAGGAAAATATTTAGGCCACGCGAACTTGGAACACTCCTTCACTCTTGCTCTCTATTCTCCCTCTCTCTCTCTCACGCACACAATGTCTGTCTGTCTGTCCGTGTGACTAGAGTAAAAAAGGATTGGAGAACTAAAAATGTTGACAGAAGAAGGTCGGGCAGGTATCCTCCATGTATGCTCATGAAAACATGGTTGTGACACGACAAATCTCAATTTTGACAACAGTGGACAACTGCGGACCCAGTCTCTTTAACATGTTACCTCCCTTGTTCATAAATCGTAGTTTTCACCATATTTTTTTATTTCATCCCAACTAAATGTCAATGCCAGGCATGATAGGTTCGAGAGTCTGGTTGGAAAAGGTCCAGATATGAGCATGCTCCACAGGAGAAGCCGAACTCTTATCTCTCATGTCTTTTTGTAGCCGAGACTTTTAAACGGATCGCCTTCTGGAACAGTCTTGGGTAAACTGCACCGTGGAGCATGTGAAGAACAAGTTGTAGAAAAAGAATGTTCGAGCACTCGAACTGATAAAAGGGAAGAAAGATGGAAAAATAATTCGGCAGACATTCTTCATATTCTTTTCTAGGCACGGCGTCGTAGAGAGACACCGGGTAGGGCGGGTGGGAGACAGCAGGTAGATGCTCCAGCTGTGGGTGTCGGACCTTATCAGGACACGCTATTTTCTTCTTTTATTTTTCTGTCTTCTGCAACATTCCTTTTGCACGTTTTTCCGCTGGTGCGTAATGTACTAGAGATCTCTCCCTCACACTTAAAATAGCTTAGGATATTTTTGTAGATAAAATACATTATAAGGTAGTATAAAGCTTTCTGGCAGATGAATGAAGAATGTGTGATGAGTGTTTCTTAGGTTTCTGAAGGAGACCCAAAGCTGAGGTTTTTAAATCGCTCGTTTTTTCGCTGTAGTAATACAATATCTGTGTGTTGGGGAGGGGGACTGCAAGTTTGATACATTTCATTGTGTATGCGCAGTCATCTTCTTTTGTAGCCGCAGTCCATTCTGAATAAATCTTGCATTCTCCTTCGTGAGCGTGACCTTGCGCTATAACAACAAACTCATAAGTCTTCATATAGTTCATGTGTGTAAATAATTGTTCTCTGTGGATCCGCAATTATTTTGTTTGTATCCACATTTATTTCATCTATATATACAAGTCTGTTTCATGTCATTTTTGTTCATGTCTTTGCCTCTAGTCTCGGCGCCGCAAAAGATCTACAAAGCCTGCGAGAAGCAGACCTTCTGTTTTAACGGGGGCACCTGTCGGTACATACCCGAACTACACCAGACATTCTGCGAGTGAGTACAAAGTTTCATTAGCAGCTGGGCATTCATTGTTTGGGTTAAGAAATCCAAAAACTAGTACCCACTTCACTACTAGAAATTAAAGGAAAAAATATATTAAATGATCAAATATACTCTGAACATATTTTGTGAAATGTTAGATGTTTGAATTGATGGCGATCTTCACGAATAACAGTGTGAAAATATGGCGACTGGATCTTACGTTTGGAACACACAATACACTCCACCACAAGACGAACTTTATACCCGTTTGCTGTCCATTTAAACTTGTCTACCATGGCCTTGAGTGCTTCGACATTGTAACATTCTCCTTTAAAACTTGCACTGTAGTCCTACAAAAAAAAAAAAGCTACTACCCTAACCTTTTGTCAGAAATATGGTTTAAGCAATGTTTGTAGCCTATGGTGTGTGAATAGGGTGTCCAGTATACAAAGCATGTGATGTCTTCAAAATAATAGACAAATTAGTTACGAAATCGTCGAGAAGGTTGTTTAACACAGTACAGTATAGTGTGTGAAGGAAGAGGACTCGCGAAGTCCCAGTATGCTAAACACTCTGTCTCTACCCTTTGTGAATAAATGGTTTCATCAATGATTGCAAAAGGCTTTGTGTTATGACCTTTTAAGTGATGTTAACCTCTGCCTATCATAGTAAAGAGTAATTCTCGCTGATGAAACGCTTGTGAAATTTAAGACAAGGTGGTCTTTGTGAACAACAGATGCCCGGAGTCTTACGAAGGTAAACGGTGTGAGAAAGAAGTCGCACACCCCTCCATCCTCAAAGGTGAAGGAGCTATGCGGTTCTACCATATGTTATCAACAGGTGGACAAATGTTGTCGATTGCTTTGGCATGGCATGACTCGCATAATGAGCAGAAAGTATTCAAACGTTCAGAACTAGCCAGCGTGTGTAGTTCCCCTTTAATAACTTTTGGCTGCTGCTACTTGTGTTTGAGCATTGGCATGCCCGGTTGCTGAAACTAAATGAGACATGTTTTTAAAATTTTCTAAATAATTTTCCACATTTAGAATTTTGGCTTACCCAGTCTTGTAAAAAGCTCCAGACGTTGGCTTGCATCATTTCTTTGTCCTAACGACGGTAAACGAACATCAGTTGACCAGTCGACCAACAATATTCAGTGAAGATTAACTCTTCATGAGGTAGTCTTCAACCTGCCTGGATGGCGGTATTCCAGACGAGTCCGTTTATTCGTTTATTTATTTATTTTTTTTACCCCAAGATTGTATAAAGAAACATAAATAACGGGTGCATGTCCATTTTGTTTGCTTCTAAGGCTGAAGAAAAGCCGTGACGGGTGTTCACCCCATTGCTGTACAAAGTGAAGCGATTTTTGCATGCAGAGCTGTGTAAATACTTGTTTGTGCATGCCACTTAAATAACAAAAGTAACAAAAATTTGTGGACAATTAATTCAACTGACAAATATGACAAGAAAGTCCTGTCTGTGGGTGATGGCATGTCCAGTCCTGTCGTCTGTTCCACAAGACAGAGACTAGCGGGGCGGGGTGGACTGTAGGGCAGTAACAGGGAGGACAAGTGATGGTAAAATCTGAAGATCGAGGAATGCCATGAAAAGCATCAGCTGCATTTGAAACCGTTTTGAATTTGCGGAGATTTCCCTTCTGTTTTGTGTGGTTTTGTGTGCGTTTGCTCTAACCTCATTACCAAAGATCTTGTATCTGCTTTTGGCAGCTCTGACCATGGCACGCTGGTCCAGGGCAGAATGTCAAGGCCGAACCCTTAGTTTCGATATCTAAAAATTATCCTCGCTAGTATAGTGGATAAATAAAAATTAAAATAAAACAGCATATGCTGTTGGGAAGACTTGAATTTTATAAATACTGTTAGGAAATGAAATACAATTTAAAAAAAAAAACTATTAATGTAAAGCATGCTGAGGATCATTTGATGTCCAGTTGAGAATCTCAGTGAACTTGCATGTTTGTATTAGTGTGGACTGAAGCCTAACACGAGATAGCGAGTGGTTATGCCAATACTGACCAGTTTCAGTGTAAACTAATAAACAGTTTGATGTCTCAGTGCAAGTCTATGCTAACATTACAGTGTACATAATATGTAAATAGCTCAGTATCATCTGAGAGTCTTTGAAACGAAAACAATCTTTCGCTGAAGGAATTAGTCCGACAGTTGTTTTGTAAAAATTGTTTGACAAACGCTTTAGGCGTGAATAGTAGCTAAGTGTTAGTTGGTTTATTTGTCAGACAGCAGGAAGGCAGCGGTGCAGTGTAATGTTTTATTGGTTTATTTTAGTATTTGTAAATGAGCTGTCAGTCTGTCTGCCTGCCTGCTGCTGCCTGCCATGTTGTCAGCTCTTGCAGTTTACCTGTCTCCATATGCTGACGCAGCGTTTTTTCGACATTATTTAGGATTGTCAGCATCTCTCTCTCGCCAGAAAGTAGCATTCCTCTGTGACAGGGAGTCGGGTGCCTGGCATTGGATTTATTCTTTTTACATATATTTCTGCTAGCATTTTTTATTTGTTTTCTTTTGTTTTCCATACTCAGTATTCTTCACCTGTATTATCATCTGTCACAAACCGCCATTTACATTCGTCATTCAGTTTGTTCTAAGAACGATTTTTTTTTTTCGTTTCTTCATTATCATCCTTCCAACTATTTACTGATGAACATCCTCTCCATAGGTCAGATTTGTTTCTGCAGAAGATCGCATCGTCTTGACCCTTGCCACCTCCGTAAATTGACCTTAACCTCTGTTCATCCTGACCTTTCACCTGTGCTTATTCTGCTTTGCTACTGTCACTCCCCTAGGTGCCCGGCAGAGTGGGCGGGCCAGCGTTGCGAGCTCCTAGACAACCTCAGCGTTCAGGACAAGTATAGCCGTATGTATCTCGTCGGTCGCCAGCCTCCTCACTGCTCCGTTCACAGGACACGATTGGCTATGAACAAATACTAAGTTTTTTTATAGTTATTGAAAGAACATAGACCTGGAGATGTTGTTGTTGTTGGCAGTGTGTAATAATAATAAAAAAGAAGCTGCTGATTCTTCGTAACCTACATTCAGTTTCAGACTCTTGTAGTTGCTGAGGGATGGTGGATAATATAGGGCAGGGCTGGAATTTCTGTTTAAATGTGATCAAGAAGCAAGGAGGACTAGAGCGGAAGTAGACTATCACTATGAGAGTCCAAGCGTGTCTTGTGAACCTGAGCATCGGTCAGCTGGCTTAGATGTGCATGCTGGTTTTTGAAATATTAAAGATGTTTGCATGTACCTTGTGACAATTTTTTTGAGACCAGTACTTTCGGTTGCATAACTGGCATTCTCATTCTGCTTATTTCAGGCTCGTGTAAGTGTAATAAATGCCATTTTTTTTACTGGGCCCTCTTTTGTTTCAACACCGGCTGTTAATATCGGCAACAAATGTTTAAATTCGGTCGACAAAGTTGTAAAAATTGTTGTTTCCGGAATTGTCGCCTGGGAAAGTCAGCCTGAAATTTTAAATCGCGGCTGTTGAAAATGTGAATTATACTGTTTCACTTTAGGTTTTCCCCACAACTTCACTTATTTTACGAAGCAGGTGGCCATTTTTAAAGACCCATTGGGCTGAGTTCATTACCCAGGGCTGAGTTCATTACCCAGGGCTGAGTTCATTACCCAGGGCTATTTCCTTAAATCAGAGCCAAAAATATGAACAACTCTTCTGTGGACATGACAAGGCTTCAA
The DNA here is from genome assembly GCF_003073045.1 of Pomacea canaliculata. Taxonomy (NCBI): domain Eukaryota; kingdom Metazoa; phylum Mollusca; class Gastropoda; order Architaenioglossa; family Ampullariidae; genus Pomacea; species Pomacea canaliculata. The sequence continues at coordinate 11,373,212 of NC_037590.1, forward strand.
TCATCGACATCCTCACCTACCAGCTAGCAACCGTCGACATCCTCACCTGTTTGCCATCAACCGTGACCAGAACACGTATTCGTCACGTTATGTGACGTCACGGCATATTCGTGTCGATGTTTGAAGCCTTGGGAATAACTGTTATGAAATAAACTAACTTGTAAAAATTTTACCCCTCTGGGTCTTTAAAAATAAAATCTTAATGGTTGCTTTTGAGCATCCGAGATTTGCATCGCGCTTTGTACAGTTTTACTTCTGTCATTGTGTCCTGTTACCACCCCATCATGGTCATTGTCGTACTGATCATTATTACCCTAAATATTGCCATTATAGTCATTATCATTACCGTTATTATCATTACTGTTCACCTGTTGCCTTATAACTTGGATGGTCGTTTGCGGGAATGGTATTATTTCATACTTGTATGCCTTCAGTTCGCTCCCCTGCCTGTTTAACATTTTTTCTAGAGTTCCTTTTTCATTTTCTCATCTCTTCCATTATATTTTAATGTTTATACTCATTTTTCATTTTTTTGCTTCTAATTATTTATGATCTTAAATCTGCTTAGCTGCTTGCTTAGTGAAGTTCCAGGTGATGCATACAAATGTACAATGTTTTTACGATCACCAAACTTGTTTCCGCTTTGATGCTTCGGAAGCTGCCTTTTGTGTTTGTTCTTGTGTTTTTGTGTATTTTTTTTTTTAATCTTCCTTGTGTGTAGAGTGTAGAGGTGAACCATTTTAAATGCTCTTCCTCTGCCTGGTCTGAATTCTGGCGAATATGGTGGCGCGTACTGGTCTTTCTTATAAACTGAAACTGATTTTCACTTGGTGAACACGCCAGGACATGAAGCTGATACTAAAAGTCTGACAGATGATAATAAAGAGATCATCGAGCGCCTGCAAACCTCGCTTACTCAGGCCCAGACAGAAAGAGTGGCAAAGCTTTGAGAGGACTTCTGTGATGGTTCCTGTTGTAATGTTGCCATGGAGCCTCACGAGGTCTCTCTCTCTCTGCATGCTGATGGTTGTCATCTCTATCACTGTCCTGCTTTCAATTATTTACTTGGTTTATTTACTTATTTATTTTTCTGATTGCCGTGCTGCTGCCATCATTGCCTGTTCGCTTGCATGTTTCGTGATGCTTGTTTGATGGTTTATTGGCTTAACTGATATGCATTACTGTAACTACATTGAATAGTTCTTAAGTGAATCTTACAAAATTCGACTTAGTTTGAGAGAGGAGGGGCTATAAATAGCTTTGAAGGAGAGAGTGAGTGATTATAAATTTATTTCCTAGCTTATTTATTTTTTCAATTATTATTTAAAGTCCTAGAGTTGTACTTGAATAACGTCCCTTGGATTCCCCTCTCCTCCCAAATGACAAATGAAGCTCGTGCTGGTAATGGCGGGGGTAAGTGCAGTGGTGTCAGTTTAAAACGTGAATGTTGGAGGATATAACACGAATTTCCCATTATCGGCGACACACTGTAAGTTTCCAGATGTCGGTGCCTGGAATTTTAATTTCCCATGATGTAGTTGACCTACCATGAAGTACTTCAACAGTAAATGGCCTGGTCCAAAAAAAAAAAAAAAAAAAAAATCAGGGCAATCTGGAGAGATGGCGACCCTGCTCTAAAATGATTTCTCTGGGATTAAATAATATAACGGCTACCTTACCTTGAAATAGTTCCAGAGTTACAGCTTATCTAACCACCAAGACATTATCAGGTGCACATACCACCGCTCCTCTAATTCTGCGCAGCTTTTTTTATGTAATTATTTGTTGTTGTTGTTATTATTGTGTGGATGTGTGGTAGGTTTAGCTAATGGCATCTTTAAGTAAAGGGATTCTTCTTTTAGAGCTAACGCATGGGCAGGACTTTGTTCACCTGTAGCTGGAAATGTTTGCAGAAGTCTAGATTTCTAGAGTTTCTGTGAGTTAAGCAGGGTCACGGGCACGTCACGTGCACGCCGTCCAGACCAGCCAACGCGTGCGCACGTGCCTTGTGTGGTCGACCACGTGACCAGCCGCATGCCTTGTGTTTTTCAGGTCAATCCACTCTTTTGTATGAGCGCACGTTGATCATCTTTGGGATTGTTATCGCTGTCTTGGTGTTCCTCGTCATTTGCATTGCTTCCTACTTCCTGGCAAAGTAAGTGCATCGTGCAGCACCCCACTCCAGCCCCACCCCTCTCTGACCTGTCTCTCCCCTCCCCCGCCTCCCAGCTCCCATGACAACAGACAATACGACTTGACTAAAAAAAAAAATATCCCCCTTTGAGAGATTACAGTTCTGCTGAGGTACGATCGGCGTTGGGCTCAAATTCTAGAAGGTTCGTCGAGCCGAACGAGTCTTGTAGTGTAGAAATTAAGTTCTTTGTCCTGCGCACGTGGACAATTGTGCAAATCTTTGTGAAAAAAGTAGAAAACTAAATTTGAATTATTTTCCAACTGTATTGTCAACTTTTGTTCATTTCGTGTACAAAAATAAATAAAAACGTACTGTATACCAAACGTAGGATGTACAAAGGTTTGCAGACAGACGAGGAAATGAATAAAAGTTTCGCCGATCGTTGCGTCAGCTACTGTTAATCTACAAATGCCCCTCGGTCCATTTTCTACAAAGCTTTAGTTCTACTACCATAGGGTCTGTCTTTAACACTGCCTTGCTGAGTGACGTCTGTGATGAAACTGTGCGTGCGATGTCTCTCAGTTCTCATGCACGTCACGTACTGGGGCAGCCGAACAAGTCGCTTAGTCGTGGACAAATAAATAAATAAATTCGATATTGGATGTGTGGAGGGCTTGTCAGCACTGTCGCGTGCTGCCAGGCTGAGATTTTGAGAAGACGGCCATTTTGTTGGTCAGTAGATATCACACACAACAATGGTCAGTCAGGAGGTCCGATGCGAATGTTCGGCTGCCTGTTCGTGCCTGTATGCATGTCTGTCAGATAAGATAACTGAACTCGTGTACGTGCTGGTGTTGACGTCACTAACGCACGTGTCTCACTGTGACGCACATGCTTGTTACACTATTTCAAAATGGCGAACACGCCATGTTTCCACACACCGAACAGCATGGGAGTGGAGTACCAGACGACATTTTGTGAACAGTCAACTTTCCTACCCACTTTTATCTAGAAACATCTTAATTTTCATCAACATTTGCAGAGCAGTGACTCTGCCCCCAGTGTTAGCCTAAACGATGATATGATGTAGTTTAGCAGCATCCCCCCCCAGGAGACAACAATCAGTACTTAAAGCCACATTCTCTACAATAAAGAAATTGAAGGTTCATTGTCACGGAGCTAAGCTCTTGTAGGTTTAGTGAGCTCACTTCCTGCACAGAAAAGAAGGGTTAAAACAGCCAGAAATATCCCTCACCAGGTTCCCCTTAAAAAAATTCCGTTGGTTAAACAGAAATCGCCCCCAACTCAGAAGCGGGTTGTGTCCCGATTCTTTAGTAGTTTGAACCCTGCCCGTTAGTGGAATGTCGGTACGAACTCTGCTTGTGGCATGATATACATCTGTACTCTCACCATCAGACTCCTGCATCTGCATGACCATTAACAGAATGAAGTCGGCTAGTTCTGTACAACATTAACATGGCTGCTCACTCCTGGGCTGAAACGACAGTCTTGACCTGAGGTCAAAGTTTAAAGTGCACGTGCACCTCTTTTACGTGCGATGTGTGTCTTGTGACGGACGTCACTGTCAAAGTGCTGTGCATGTGCTGCACGTGTGTGTGTGTGTGTGACTGCACGCGACTCACGTCACCCACGTGCTGCGTTCAATCAACTCTACAGACAGGTTGGAGCTCACCGAAGGCGTGTGAAGAGTTTTCTCCGTTATCATGTTGGTGCTGTTGTTGCTGTGCTTTTCCTGCACGTGCACGTGTGTTGCAGTCGCCGTCGGAAGAGGTCAGAGGCGAACAAGAGGAAGATGAAACGAGACGGGGACCCAGAGAGTGACCGACTTTTACCAGACAAGGCCGAAGCAAGCTCAAAAGGACAGCATGCACCCAACTATTCCCCGTCAACTCACCAGGTATGACCTCAGTGCATGCCGGTCCTTTCCCCTTGCTTACAGACATGGGAGAGTAATAAGGACTCACTTGTTACATTTTATTATACTTATTGCGTGTGGCTGGATGAACTGACAGTGTGTGTTTGTGCGCGCGCCTGCATTCATGTCTCTCATTCGTTGCTAGGCAACCCAGACAGAAGCAGACGCTCATCTGCCTAACCCACTGACCAAGTTCACCAGCAACGCCAACAGCAACTTCTTGCATCTGGACAGGACCTTCCCTATGGTCAGCAGCGTTGTTACTGCCCCTGTCGCCGCGCCGCCTATCCTTGCAAACGGTCAGAGGTCAGGTCACCGTACCCCGGACCGTGACCCGCTAGAGCGACGAGAGCCGCGGCATCGCCTCAAGGCCGCCCCCGAGGACGACAATGTCACGGAGACCCGGACCCCTGTCGGTGTGACCGCCCCCATCACTACGGGGGGGAACTCCCCTGAGATAGTAGAACTAACTGCCACGGGGCCTGATCCCACTGACCAGCGAAGGTTTCTGGGCCCCGAACATGAAAAGCAGGGAGGCTGGACACCCGAGACTTTCTCCTCTCTAATTCCATTTACGGAGATGTCGGAACCGGTGAGGATGGAGGTGCGTCCGACCGCCAACGTGTACGCGCAGATGAAGCCGCTGCCGAAGGCTCCTAATGCCCCCAACACCATCCTGCACACTCCCCCGTCCAAAGATGCGCCCAACACGGTCAAGGTCGTGGACGTGTCCTTCCCGGAGACTCCTCCCATGAACGGTGTGCTGATCGGCGACTCGGACAACGAAGGAGAGAGCGTGACGAGCCCTCAGCTGCCCCTCCTCCACATCAGCGAAGAGGACCTGACCCGCAACGTCCACAAACCGCAGAAGCCGTTTCCAGGAGGCGGTCTATCGTCTCCCTCGGCTCCACCTACCGTGTCCTTGACCCCGGCGTCGCCCGCTCGCGCCTTGGAGCCCCGCCCTGAGTCCTTCCCTTCGCAGTTCCCGGTGGGGGTTCGCGCCCCGCCCAACTCCAGCAGCCTGTCCGACGAGGACTCTGGGGGATTCTCCGTGCGGAACCTCAGCGGCAGCGAAGCCACCAGCCCGACCTACTTCTCCTCCGCCGCCACTGCCCGCCCCTATCACTACGCCTTCGACCCGACGGCGGACTCCGATCCCAGCGAGCTGCTGGACGAGTTCATGCATGTCCCACCCAACACCTACCTGGCTGGGGGTCTTGACGACCGGCGAGAGCTGCGTCTGCGAGACGTCCGTGACAACCAGGAGGCCATACCCATCTGAACGCCCTCAGCGACTGTGTACACCTGTACTCCAAGAAGCAGCAAGAGTCTGCCTCACACCCTTTTGACCATGACGGACTCCGGGGCAACCCCGAGGTGTCATCGTGACTTTTGTGACCTTACGTTCAGAGAGACTGCAGAGCCTTGAACTGAATACATTGACTGTGACACAAACTTCACTCACTGTGCACGTCACCTCACTCGAGCTGTCTGTGCACGTGTTCATGTATTTACTTATCGTGCGTGATATAAAGGTGCGAGGTGTTGACACTGGGACTGAATGACCCGTGAACCTGTCGCCAAGGTTACACTGAGCACCTTTTGTGAAGAACAGTCACTCTGTGAACATCGTGTCTTTCCCCCACCCCCCACTGCAGCTGGCTTTGTACTTATTGCTTACATTACGCAATGTTGTCTGTATATATGGTACTTGTATTTAATTTAACTACCTGCAGATTATGTGTGCCATTTTCTAGGCCAGGCTGAGTGCTTGGCAACGAGTGTCAGACTATGACACTATTCAGTGGTTAATTATTCTGTTTATATATTCTGCTGCCGTGGACTGCTTGTTGAGGTTTCCTGCCAGGTGTACGTAGTGTATCGGGGCGATCAGCTGTGTAATTCTGTGCCGTCGGTGTGTTGCACAGTTTGTAATTATCAATTTTGTACTACTTGTAATAACTTGTATAGAGATCGCCACGCATGCCACTCGTGATGCTCAACCCAGACAAGGTCCCGTGTCCGACATGGCTTTTCCAACACGCACCCTGTCAGCATGTGACATCACTCATGAAGCGGCATCCTTTTGTTTGGTGTCCTCGTTTCAGTTCCGCTGTTTGCATCTGACAGGTCATGTTGCTTGCTATGACCTCGCTAGGTCAGTTTACTGTCTGTATGTCTGTCTGTCTGTCTTTCGTGAGCACACGTATTCCTCCTGCATCTCTAACTCGTGCTTAACACCGGACCCAGCGGAACGTGAGCTTCCGTACACTGTCATGGACCTCACCGACTCGTCCCTTAAAAACTGTGGACGCTTTTGTAAGCAGCCCTTGCAAGGGCTGCATGGTTGTGTTCGTTCATCTGTTTTCCCACTGACAAGTTCTTGAAACGATTGTTTCCCGTGTACTCGTGTTCTGCTCCAATAATTGTACACTATTGCTTTTCTGGTCACGTCTTCATCACCTACTGGATTTTTTTTTTTTTTTTAGAAGCACATTTATCATTTTTCATTTGTGTGCATGGTTGCTAGGGGAGCAAAGCAGAGGGCAAATGTCGGTTATTGTTATTGCTTATTTTGTTTTTGCTCGATTTGTGAAGGAGAGCTGATTTCTTGAAGTAACCGACCTTTCACCTTGCACGTTTCCGTCTCAGGTAGGGGAGTAAGTTCCAGAAATGTTTTGGTGTAGAAAAGCAAAGCTACGTAATTTACCATTGAGGTCAATGCAAACTGGTTCGAAACTGTGATGACAAACGAGGAAAGATGTACATTATTATACCTTGAGCTTGTACGGTTTTGTATTCTCAAATTACTGTTATTGCATGGTCGAGAAATGGAAAAAAAGTCAAGTAAATATTTCGTGAATAACACGCGTTTCATATGTTCATACATGTGGTCAATAATCTGAGAATCTTGACAATAACCACAAATGTTCAAAACGATGTTACCTGCTCCAGCCAGGACATATTACTCTTGTTATTCATGCTTAATGTGTTTTCTTCAATTATTGTGATACCGAGATGGAACGTTGTGTGTGCACCCTGTATGCTAGAACGGGTACTTTTCCTTTACCCTCTTCTCATTTTCAAAAAAATCTTTTCCCCATCGTCCCTGTACTTGGATGATGGATCTACTTAGAGATACCCAGCCGAACTTGCTTGCTCCGTGAATACCAGGGAAGCACTTGGCTTTGGCAAAGCAGCAACAGAAGAACTGGGCAGGCCTTATTTATAGCTCACAGATTCTTGTTTTGAGCCTCCAAAGTATCTGATCTTAAAATATAAATGCTAGGCGCCGGATTTTCATTATTTTGCCTTCTATCTTAAACGGCGCCATGCTTGATTATTTATTTTGAAGACGCAGGAGGACTGCTTCACGGAGACTGCTGTAAGCCGTTCACTCTAATCTCCACGGACTGTTGCATGAATCCGCCATACCCATCAGTGTTGCTTCGGATAGTTTATTTCTCACAGATATAAGGCATCACCCATAATCCATTTAGAAAACATAAAACGAACAACTGCCAAAGCGTTTTACTTATTAAAGCTGTATGATACGATAGCTGTTTACTCGACAAGATAATGTGATGAAAGCAGTTTTCAATTTTTCAGTCGTGATCTAAACATAAACAAATAAACGATTTTTTTTAAATGGAGAGGTATGGTCATAGATATCTGAATTCTACCCCCGGCTCCCACCCCTGACTTTTGAAGTGTTATGTTGTGCAAGGTGTACATGAAGCGTTTATCGGTTGTTAACGCTGGTGTTGCGTAATATCCAAGCAAAAGTCCGTTAGCCTACTGAATCACAGTGTCGCTATAGTAATGGATTGGGATGTGTCTTTGAAAGGGTGGAGTCACAAGCTACTGGAAATTAAAGCTGCAAGTTGTGTTGGCATCAACTGGCTGAATTCTATAGGTGAACAGAAGCGTCAGATCAACCCTTGATGTGAAAAGGGGAATGCAGAGCCATCCAACAAGCCTGCCCACCCAATTGTTGTGGCCGTGTTTGCTGTATGCACACGTATGATCATATTTGCCTCATTATTGTTATTATTGTTAATACACTGTTTTTCAGTTGGCGCTGTTATTGAATGTATGAACCTAGAGAGGAAAGTCAACAGACCACTATGGACAGTCTGTTAGGGAAAGGATAGAGAACGAACTGATTGCGTACTATTCAACGATTTGACACTGTACATCTGCCTGACCACTGAATTTTGTTCTGGCACTGCTAGCCTGGCTTTTTCCCTTTTTATAACACTCCCTCCCTCTCGCTGTCATATTCGGTTGTTGAAATCGCTGGAAAAGGATGGTATCAGGAAAGGACAGCGTATAACTCCATCAGTGGTAGCCTTGCCGCCATGTCCACCAAGGATCATAGGAAGGACGTGCCAGAAGAAGACTGTGATGACGTAGCGTTGCTCATCAACAGGAGTGTCATCTGTTGGCTTGTGACCTTTCACGATCCGAAGTGTCATCTATGTAACTTGCGGTACCTTCTTGTCGTTGTGAATGATGTCGAACTATTTTTGTAATTCTTTGCTGATGGCATTGTTCATTTTGACGAACATTTTAACATTCCACACAGAACTCCATTGTGCTTCAAAGCGATGAGACTGGTTGTGTGTTTGGAAGTATTAAGCACATGCTGGTTGAGTTTTCTTTTCCCTTTTTTTTTCTTCAACATTTTGCAGGAGCTGGATGATGGAAGTGTTTTTTTTTCCTCGTCTGTAGGAATAACTCCGAGAAGGTCAACGGAGGCCAAGGAGAAAAACACATCAAATATTTCATCACTTAATCTTTCTGGCATCAAAGTAACGTCATCGTTTGTGTTCATCACAGGCACTGGTGTATTTATTTTCAAGAAAAGATGTGTGGCGGGAAGCGGGTGTTCAGTAGATATGTGCTCAGTGTCCTTCGGCGCTGCTTGAGCCGTTGCTCCATGTGATTTTTTTATTTTTGTCTCACGCAAATGTGTCTGCTGCGTGTCTTCAGCAACACTGACTGGCTTATTTTAGATTCTCAAAATGTTAGAGAGAAGGGAGCTTTGGAAACGGGAAAAGTAAACATTTCAGAATATTGTTCAAATGTAGTATTATTACATTTGATTTTGTACGCTTTCTGGTTTTCTAACTGATTAGACTTATTGTACTTACATGGATGGTAAAACTTTATAATATTTTGATTCATATTCAGATGTTAGTGAGTTAATTTTGTGGACGTAGGCTTGTGTTGCTATGTTACTAGTTGACTAATCTTGATGTAAAAATTTTTTTTAAAGGAACTAGATACTGGGTATTAGATGCGGAAGCAGACACTATTTTAGGGTTCGGTCCTTTCTAAACTTTAACTGACATGGTGAAAACTGGATAATCAACTATGTAAATCATTTACTCACGTAACCTTGATTGCTAGTTTGTAATAACGTAAGCCATCGAATCAAGTAAGCCACGTAAAGACGTGAGCAATCACACTTATTTCTGACATGGCCCGCGGGCTTCAAAAGAAGAACCACCGGTATGAAAGTGTAATATATGTTCGTGACTGTGGAAGAAACATCGTCAATAAATCATGAAACGTTTGGAGTTTAAGTGTTTTCAGAAGTGATTCTTCGTGTAATTTGTGTGTGTCCGGCGAAACTGCTCTACATACATATGAGGGCGGGCGAACGTATGGATGCGATTGTACATGTGTTAGAGTGAGTCACTATGTGTAGTTGTATGTCAAAACAGATTCTGCAGTCTCGTTTCCACTCCTTTCCACACACGCACAGAGAAAAATAAAGAGGACTGAAGACAACCGGTGGAATGAGAGTCTTAGTAAAAGCAAGGCACCCACTATTTTTCAAGAAACCTTATCCAATTGTTCTTATTGTAGTCGCAACGCCGACTTGTTCAGCAGCTCGCATGGTCATACCAAATCAAAGAGCCTAATTACACCATACAGCGACAGAGATATAAATAAACAAACTCAATATTAGCAAATGCTGAAAAGAACGGTGCCAGATAGCTAAAATGAATCACTAGGTACATTAAAAGAAATTCGAAGGCAGTACTTTAAATTCTTTACAGAAAGGTGAGGTAAATGAAAATTCCACTTAAGTTGATCAGTGATGCTTATAAAATGACAGAACCTTCTTTTAAATGATTTAAACGTGTGTGTAATAAGAGATCACTACTGAAGAAAAAAAAAATGTTGAAAGCACGACACGGAAGGAAACGGTGTGAAGCACGGTCCAAGGTATCTAACCCCAAATAAACGACGGAATAGGTCACGAACAATTATGTCCCTTTTATGAAGCTTTAAGCATATTTTTATTATTCGTCAAAAACAAAACGGTCTAGGTATCTCTCTCTGAGAGAAGGTTTAAACAAAAAATTTACGTGTATTATGTGAGGATGTGCAGCTGGCTGTTGGAATCTACTAAGAAAGAATGTTTATTTATATTTATATAAAAAAAAAATTCTCTCACGCACTTCCTACATAAAATGGCGGGACTTATTTTTTACATGAAAAAACTAAAATAAAGGAGAAAGAAACAAACACTGTCGAGAAAGTGAACATTGTTGAAGGGGAAAAAAAAACCCAAAACAACTCCGGGCCCGAAATGCTTCACATCTCGGTCAAAGGGAACAAACCCATAACGAGATGCAGTCAATGTAAGAAAGAGCTATGTCCCTTCTATGTCAATACAACCAATGTCCCTTTTTATTTCCAAATCGACAAAATTTGACGACGTTTGCGTTTCCCGGACAAAAGAAGGTTGAAACGAAGGTCATGTTTAAGTATTTATTAAGATATACAAAAGATATGCAGTTGACTATTTGAATCTATTCAATAATTTATAGTTTTGAGAAATACTCTTGTCTTCTTCCCTTCACAGCACCCATCTCTCTCATACACACACAACTCTTCACTCAGGTCTAGAACTGAAGGAAACCACGGCGACATTAGCATGATTACTGTGCTGATTACAGGCGATTTACACACTTGTGCTCAAATGGGCCAGCCCTATTGCCTATGAATCTGAACTGTCAGATTTCTTGTTTTTATCTCTTTGGTTTGTTTAGCTGATTAAAACACACAACGTGTGCGTGTGTTCAGGCCAGGCGTTGGCCTTTGTATAAAGTTCTTTTTAGTTTTGATTTTACATTATAAACTCTCTAAAGATATAAAATACTCTTTACAGGCTTAAAGTCCAGTGTTGAAAGAAAAACTTATTGCTGCTAGCGTGGAGGTTGTCATTCACCAATGCGAACCTATACGCCAGAGGACTAGCAGCCACAACGTTCTGTCAATGGCCCATCATTCCGTATGGACAGCAAACACTGCCGACAAGAGTGGCGGTGGCAGACCAACACATGAACGTTTAATTCACACTAGAAGCGAGGCAGCAGCACAGTGTTGCCCAACAACACGCCAGAAGGCAGCACTCTTCTGCCGCCAGTTCGGAGTCTCTTCTGTCCTTCTCCACGTAGACACTGCACAAAAACAACGCCACCCCACCTTATCTAGAGAACATGAATTCGGGGACTTAGGAATCGTCTGTTTCAAACTTGTATCATTTAAGCAATGTCTTTATTATATCTTCACTTCATATAAAAGCCTCTAACCATATCACTAATGATTTTTTAAAAATAATATCGTCACTTCTAAAAGTATTTTCAGGTAACTGCCGTCTCCATTCAAACAACACTTGCCCTATCATATTTATTTACTCAAAGATTTCGTAAACCTTTTCCTATACTCTTGCAACAACAACAAAAAACCCTCTAGGTTTAAACTTTTCAACTAAAATTTGCAATCAGTTTTGCAATTAAAAACAAAAGTTCAAGACCCGTGTCTGATGTATGTTCTTCAGGGATGGTAGATCACACCGACTTACATTGTCTGCTGACTCTGAGGCTGCCCATAATACGCTTGAGAGTAGCTCCCCGCTGGAGGTGGTCCATACCCCGGGACGTAACCTGGTGGTGGTGGGCCGTATGCAGCCCCTTGCTGGTACCCGCCCCAGGTAAGGCGGAGGTCCTTGCTGGAAACTCATGTGTCTGCCAGCAAAAATAGATTGTTTAAAGGAAAAATTCCATGGCATCAACTAAAATAGAAATTCTCTCAATTTTAATGCGGTTTGGGTAATGAAATCCTATTCAATAAGTAAAAGGGAAAATCGATACATGAATAATTACTTTCAATTCGATCAGCCTCCATTGACAGCACGTTCTATCAGATCATAAAACTAAGTAAACACTAAGAGTTTTCAATATTTTCGATATTTTGGAGTTCATTTTAACAATATTAAAGGCATACAATATCACTTGAGTTCTTCTAAGTGATTTTTTAAAATATACTTTAACACATGGTTTTGAGCCGCTTTTTGACTCAACTCTTCATCCCTCTGTAACCTTGATTATAGAGAACCCCTCGCTCGTACCATGGGAAAGAACTCTTGAAAATACCCTGAGGAATACCTCAGTAGAAAGCGTTGCTTCCCTTTGACCATTAACCAGCATAGTTCTCCTCTCGCTGCTTTACGTAACAGTGGTCAGTGGTAATGTTTTCGCGAACACTGGCATTATTTTCACAATACAGCAAGGAGTGAAAAATAGTGTACCTTCTCCTATACATGAAGATGAATTATAGTCCCAGCAATCCAGAAGATGACTAGCACCGTAGTACAAACCACTTCTCTTCTATTTAATTCAGCAATGTCTTTATTTAAACAATAAATCCCTTTACAAAGATCGTTTTTAAAAGAAGTCGCATCATTCGACTACAGAGCTCTACATATTTGTTATCTACACTTCAGTCCGACACGCCGTTCACAGATAAAGCGCAAGAAGGAAAGGGCCAGATATCATATCTCTAGTTGTGGCACAGTGATCAGACTAGAGAACCAGAGACACCTTTGTGTCTAGTCCGTGTACGTGTCTGCTCACTCTGTGAACAAATGAGTTCCCATCATGGTTGTCGCCAATGTTTTAACACGCGCCCGACGCCGGCATGCCTTAGAGTAGGGGTGGGTTACGTTTTTTCTTCCAAGGGCCATAATATTTCTATTATTATTTGCAGGCCGTACAAAATTATCAACTTAAAAGTGAGCCTGTTTTGTTTAGTCAAGCTGTATTTTTGCCACAGTGTGTTATCACTTTTGCAACGTGTACAATATCAGCCTGCCAGGCACTGCTGCTCTCTGAGTCACTACAATCCACTTGCTACAACACTCACCTTTGTGTTCATGCAAAAATAAACTCATAAACCCAAACTATATTTTTTCCAGCTAAAGCTTTTTCATTTGTTCGTCCTTTAACAATCTATAAAAGGTGATTGTTGGATACTTGTAGGCTTAAACTGTACACTAAAGTAGACAGCAATGTCAACGATCATTTGTGTTTGTGTGTTTTTTGTATTGTATGGTCGAAGAAGGCCACGCGTATCAGCACATGAAGCCGGTCGTGGTCTACTACAGGCTTGAGGTGAAGGTAAAATGCATGGATAATTCTCCAAAATCGTCCATATAAGCCTCGGGCAGCAGACAAGAAACAAACATGTCTGTCCCGTCGTGTACTCATGTGTCTTGTCTGTCCCGTAATGGACCTAATTCCTTGGTTGTCCCTCAAAAATTACGTTGCTGTTTTATTATTATTTACTTAATATATTTATGTTGCTATGAAAAGGCTTATAGATCTACTGAAATCTGTGGTTGTCTTGGCGGGCCGGAGTAAATGATTTGGCGGGCCGGACGTTCCCCACTCCTGCCCTAGAGACTAACGGGCAACATGGTGTCTTGAAAGCGAAGGCCCTACAAATAATACATGGTCTCTCTTCTTCTTTCTATTGTTTCTGATCCTTTGCTGTTTTAGCGATTGCTTTCGAAACGGTTATGCATGTGACATTATCAACATCGGGCTGTAATTGTCAGCTGCCACTAGAAATATATCCAGTAATGTCGTCTTCTTCCAAAACAAATTTCCGTGTTTTCAATACAGCTATCCATTAAAAAGTTATAAAAGTTTGCTATAGAAAACATTCAATGGAAAAAGCTATCGCATAAAAACTAATGTAGTTTCACTTAGAGGCTACGTAACTCCCTCTCTCTTGAAAAAAAAAACCTGTAAACAAAACTGTTTTGACCAGATATAGCGCTGTAAACTACGCTGGATATGCTTATGTATAAGCGTTTTAGGGAATGTGCCTGTGAATCCTCCTCCACAAAAGATCGATATGTCTAATGAGCCATGGGTTTCAACAGCTTGCGGAAAGAAAAACAACCCCCGTTTTTTTTAACCCTACTCTATGCGGAAGTTGTATACAGTTGCATACATACACATTGCCCTGACAAGTTCTGTTGTCATTATGAAGTACATTTTGCAAACGGTAATGACCTCTTGCGTCTCATCTCATCCACACATAACATGGCAGACAGTGGAATTGGGACGCGGTCTGCTGAGTTCAGTGGACAAATGCTTTCGCACGTTTCAGGTATCCGTTCCCTTACATTATTTTTACCAGGACTTCTTGGGTGTTTTATCAGTCAGCGTGACAGGGGGAGAAATTGGGATCATTATACCAGATAATTCTGTCGTTATCTGGTCCTGTGTAGCCAACACTAATTACAAGTTACATGGTTTCCAGAACAATCGACCCATATATTTGTTCCGTTATACTATGATTCCTATGCAGTCGTTCCACTACAGCATGTTTCCACATTTCATATTCTTGGCAAGAACGCATTAACTGATGAGAACTAAAGATCGTTATGGTAATTATGTTTCCGCCCTCAAAAACAGCCATGTCCTAATTAAGTTGTTCATTTTGAGTTATCGTGTTTATCGGAAAGTGTCATAGCACACCGTTTCGTGCGTTCAATGCGGTTACTGTGTATCCTGGTTATCAGATTCCGAAACTGAAATGCTTATAATTAATAACCATATATAGTAGGTTCACTGCCAGCAATCACTCACAAAGCCACTGCAACATACGTAGTTTGATATCACTTGAATAGCTTATCACGATTTGGATTAACATTTCTAATATTTATAAGTTTCAGTACTTACCAGCGTGTGTGAAAAGACAAACAACTACCAGTCAAATCGCAGCACTTCTCTGTGTTCTGTCAAACGTGTAGCGACCTTCGGTGGGGACCACAAGCTGTCGATACTAAAAATAGCTCGTCACATGACTCTGACAGCTTGCCATGTGACGTCAGGCTGTTGAGATCATGGATCTCTATCCCCGGTCCGTGGTTCAGATGATTGTTTTCTGCGCGTCAAATGAAAGTCATGCGACTCAGCGCATGTGTTGCAATATCTCAGACAGATAACACGTTAGGTCAGTTGTCAGTAACAAAGAGAGAGAAAAAAAAATGAATCACAGTTTTTACCACAATGACAAGTTGACAACGAAGGATCACTGAAAGAGAACTTTGCTTTTGAGTAGGTTTCGACCATAGACGTGTGAACACAATGTAGAAAATCGATCTGCGTTTCATCAGACACACTACAGTTTGTTTTGCTCGCGAGTTCTTTAGGATGGATCACGAAGCACATGACTTGTGATCACCATTCAATGGCTATATATACAGCCATCAAACTATATATTAATTCGCATTTTTATTTGGAATGGTTCGGAAGGTAATAATTAATATTTGCAATGTACATAACCCTAACCCTAACTATAACTTAAACTCAGGCTCATTCTTAGCCCCGCGGGGCCTGAGGCATAATGTGCGGGGCCCTCGATCGACGCCACGATTTTAATCAAAATTAAGCGCAGGGCCCCTGACGACTATCAAAAGCGCGGGCCCTATAGGCATGCAGATACCTCGTCTGCCTGCACCTAAACGTAAAATATGTTTAGAGTTTTGTTGGTGATAGCTGTACCAGATAAAGTCACTCTTTCACACGATGTCTGCGTTAGAGCCAATATATAATAATTAGTTACATATATTGTTCTAGTACATTCAAGCACGCATCTATAGCTCGCTCTCCGTCTCTCTCGGTTGGCTGCTTAATTGTTTGCTTTGGTGTGAAAGTGCTTCTACCTAGAGCTAGCTAGGTGATTTCACACTATACGGGAGAAGAAGCGGAGAGGAAAACGGAGAACCCAGAGAAAACTCCCGGCGGCCGGCCCTGCAAACAGGTGTCACAGTGTATCGGGACTTTGAACTTTAAATCTTTCTTTGCAGTGGCGACATTACCAGGCAACCCTCAATCGATCTCGCTTGCTCACCTGTGTCTCATCTCCCCTTTTCCAAACTCCCTCGTTAGGATTAAATCTTGTCAAACCAACCATCTGACAGCCATGAATCTTCCTATCTACTACCAATTCGTCGCCAGGTGTCAAAACGAAATCAGATTTATTGCCTGGCAAACCAGGGGAGATTCGGAACAGATAGCCCACAGCTACACTCCAATTGCTGACTGGTTCAACTAGAAGTGTCGAAGTGCTGCCCCATCCGTCAGCCTAATCTCGCTGAGAGAGAGGGCAATGAAGAATAAAAAGAATTTGTTGTGAGCGCTGTACGTTGTTTGTTGTGCTACAAAACTTTGCATGCAGTTCCTTGAAAAGAAAAGCTTATATTTGCTTGAAGTTTGCACTTTTCCTTAAGGTTTCTTGCAGTAGTCTCAGATTAGAACCATATATGTCGTGCGTACTTACGCATGGTGACGTATAGGAACCTGCTGGGGGTAAGAGACACCCCCACAAAAAAAGATGCTGATCGAGAAGCACGAATGTGAACGCTGATCACTGTCAGCATGAAGTTGCCCCCCTCCCCAAAGCCGAGCATCTTTGTACGCCACTGGGTATACAGGCACACATACACACAGAAAAAAAATGTCTTTCAATCGCCATCTCTAAAGATACGCAAAAATCATAAGACATAAAGACGTATATTTTTTCTTTTTAATTTGTTATTTTCTATGTTTTCTCCTTCTGACATTTATTCAGGTGAACGCATCTCCTGCTTATGGTGCTGATGTGATGGGAATACGACAAACACGATCATTATTGTTGATCTCAACATTCTGTGCTGCGCATGTGGATTGATTGAGGGCTTAGAAAACAACAGAAGATCGATGGACCAACACTAGCTTATCAATATTATCCAACAAAGTGACAATACGCCTTTAGATGTAGTTATAAACCATGGGCAGGTCACATTTCCGGACTGGCCACATGGATGCTTATATAATGCTCTATATTCTATAATGACCGGAGTGTTGCCGGGTCTTTTTTTCTTCCTTTTGGCTACAACCATTTTAGAATGAATAATAATTTGTATAGCGCATTTCCCAACGAGTAGGGTGTGCGTTTACAAAAGCAAAACATACAAAATAACAAATAAATATTCAAAATAAATACATAACATGCATGCAAAGACCAAAACATAACAAATACACAGAGGCACAGAAACACATCGTCAATTAGGATGGAGCTATATATAGATGTCGCTGAGGAGGCGAGATGAAGTGTTGCGGTTTGAATGAATCTTTTAAGACACGTGATTGTCAATTACAGGCAATATGTCACTGTGGGTTATAACTGTTCCTAACTGCTAGTCAATCAATTCATCAGTATGCCATAATTAAATGATGCTACCAGGACGTAAACTGACACAGTTGACATAATGTAGCGACGACGAAGTTACAATCATGAATGCATATCCCACGTTCATGATACAATGGCTCAGAAAGGAAAGGGGCGATACCGTATTGATATTAACTTCTTAAAACAGGATTTACTCCCTTTGGGCTGCCACGTATCGCTGCTTTACGCATGCGTTAGAGCTGCTGTCACTTCCGGAAGCAAATCGTGGACTTCGACGCAGTGTCACAGCCAAAGTTTCGATGTTTGCGTGTACAAGACTTGTGTATAATATAAATGTTCGCCCTGTATATTTTTATTAGTGTTGGCATATCTCGTGAATAATGTCAGTAGCAAGATAGATATTTGTATGTTGTCATTTACATAGCATTCGCGGTGTGTGAATCAAAGTAAATGGCGGATCCTAGCCAGCCCCCTTTAGGCCAGAATTTCCAATATAGGGCACCATTGCCGAATCCAGGTGGATCTAATGTACCTTCGCAGTTTGGTCAAGGTAGGCTATTGTTTTCTTTTCTAAACTTTTGTGTAGTATGGCTATACTTGCATGAAAGGACGAGACCTTTGTGATTGCAAATACAGACATCTCACATCTGTTAGTGTTATCTGAGTTGTCAAGTGCAGAACATTTTACTACGTGTCGATAAACTTTTAACTTTAGTGGGTTTTTCTAAGCAGTAAATTGTCAGAACAGATGGTTTGTATGTGTTTCTTAATATCATCTACTGCTTAATACAAGAAAAAAGCGGCTTTATTGTGTGTGGCCTCACAGCACGTAATACAAGGCATCGCTTCCAAAAAGCAGAACTTGCAGATCGGTTGTCGTTTTCTTTTTTATATAGGTCCTCCTAAAATGAGTGGAATGCCAGAAGTTTCACTGGTTGGACAGAGTGTACCACAGAGCAATATGTTTTCTGGCCCATCTCATTCAGGGACACAGTATGTAAGACCTACTCATCCATCACATTTCGGCAGTGTTTTACCACATCAAGGAACAAACAGTGTCAATGGATTCACCTTTCCAGCATCTCGGCCTCCTTATGGCCCAGGTACTGATATAGGTAGGGAGACATCTGGAGTTATGCTTCCTATTAGGCCAGAGCAACCATCTGTGGGAAGTGTTCATCAGCCTTCAGGACATTTTGTGCCTCCAAGTAGCTATGGCAGCACCAATTTATTGGGAGCATCAGGATCTGCTGTGAATGGGACATTAACTCGACCATCTGTGCAGCTTCCTGTTGCTGGGTGGCCAGGTGCACAGCCACCAAACCAGCCTCAGCAGCTTCCTCCATTGTCACAAGGACAGACACCCTTTCTGGCTGGTGCCCAAGGGCCACGCCCACCTTTTTCAAATGAATCACAACCATTTCTGCCAGTTTCAGCAAGTTCAGGGCAACCAAAGCTAATGCAGTCAGCTCCTCCTCCTATGACTGTATCAAAAGGCTCAGATATATCTAGTAGCGGACAGAGTTCAGCTTTCACGCCTGTGCAGAACAGTAATCCAGGTGTAGCAACAGCTTCAACAAAGAGTAAGTGCTATAATGTCCAAAAATGTGTTAAGCAATGATTTAGTTAAGGTAATAGCATATGACTTTTTCCTTTATTGTTAATTTTGGTTGACCTTGGTTTTTTTTATCTGCTAATTTTTTAATAAGCTTTGTGCTTATTTTACTAATACATTGCAGATATTGGCCAGATTTTGCATGAACTAAATTTTGACATAATGTAAACATTATAAAAATTAGTAAGATCAATATATATTTTATAGAGTAAATATTACCTAACTTCTATCTCATTGAGCAAGACAGGTTAGTACTAAAACTTCACCCGAAATGCCCTAATAGTATGGATAATATGAGCTATCATACTATGGGGCTGTTTATTATGTGTGCCCATGGTTGTGGTTGTATACAATTGCAGAGTAAGAGATGTTTAAAAGGTGCAACTGCAAGCGTCCATATAGGTGTTAGTTTTTCATTACAGATGCCATTTGATACCACTATGATAAGTTTGAGCAATACATTAAATATGATTTGTGGACAGACTTTAATAAAAGACTAGATGAATATAAGTTTGTTTTTTTACTTATGCATGCACATTTACTTACAGTTATTTGGTGGATGCATGTGCATGCATACATGCTTATCTGTAAATGCATGTAGGCAGGTTTTGTCTTCTTTCCATGGGATGGTTTTCATTTACCCTTTTCCCATCACTTTGCAGGCATTTGTTGTCCCTTTTTTTTCCCAAATCAGCTAGATCCAGGCCACATGCTAGAAAACTAGCCTCTCAGTGTATATGTGCCATATCCAGCCAGTAGTCAGTAGTAGTGAATGTGATAAGGATACTGCTGATATGGTTGCTGTGTTTCCCAGGTCCTCCCAACGAGTTGCCTATCCCTTATCAGGGGCAGGCTCAGTATTCACATCAGATTGGTGCCTCCATGAAGCTTACGCCTGTCCCCACCCCCAGTAATTCAGGTATCATATTTTCCTGCTCTTTTCTTCTTCCCATATATAGACAGCTTATATAATTTTTTCAGCTAGCAAGTGATTTTGTTTTCTAAAAAACACATTACCTATGGCACAGACTTGTTAGACTTCTTAACTCATTAATTACTAACATCTGCCCCTACTTATTCTCCAGTTTCCAGACTTTGGAGTTCATTTATGAAATATTGTATTTAGTGCTTTTTAAAATTACTTTGTAGATCTGAAGAAAGAGTGTTCCTCCATTGAATTCTGATTGTCAGATCTGCAAAAATTCTGAGCTTGTTTAAGAATAGTCACTGGTTGTTTGGGAATTGTGTTTCATCTTGCTTTTAGCTGGTCTTAATTGTCAAATTTAAGACTAGTTTAAATCATTCAATTGATTGCAGGTCTACACTAACCTCAGCATCTAATTTAAACTGTCACTTTATAAGATAGTTCTTGTTGATCAGTGATTTCTAACTTGGCAGAAATAATTGTTCTGTGGTATTTGGAATAATTTTTTATTCTGATTTAAAAGGAATTTATAACCTCATTGATTGGGCTGCTAAAAAGATTTACATTTTTCTGTTAATGAATTTCTGAAGATTGTAATCCTTACCTTCCTAGTACCATAGTCCCAACAAACATGCCATTAAATGTCACAGCTTAAATATAGGAGCCTTATATATATCAAGCTAAATACTTGTTATGCTTATTTATCTTAAATAATTTTCAAACTGAGATAATCCATTTCCTTTCTTTTGGTTTTACACAATTAGATGGAATATATCATCTCACAGTAACAAATAAAAGAGACTATATTATGGTTTTGATGCATTGCATGTCTCCTGAAGACATCAAATAATTATATGCTGACAGTTCATTGACTTCTGTTTCGTACAGAGTATTTTCTGTGTTTTTGGCATGGGTATGTGGGAATCTTTTTCAGTGTGTATGCGTGTCTATTTTAAAGAGAAAGAAGTCTAAGAATCTCATTCCACTGGTCACTTGTCCAGTATGTTCATATGCTTAGTCTTTAGAGGCCAAAGAATTATGGTTAAATCAGTTCCTTGGACACATTGCCAAGCCCCTTGTTCACTCAAGTGCTTTTGAGAATTTAGCCTGTAAAACACTGGTTGACATTACCTGTAATTTAGTATTTTTTAACAGTTGTCCAATTCAGATTATTATTTCAGGAATGTTATATTTTCTTTCTACTGTAAAAGCAGTCAAATGTTTTTTTAAGGGCAGACCAACTTCTTGTTTTCTCATACACTTTATCCTGTTTTTTCCACCTTTCCAAAAGAACTGAAGACATTCCACGAAGCACAAAGTATATTTTACAATTAATAATTTTGTGTGACTATACATGTGTGAGAGTGCATGTGATAAATTACTTATTCGTTGTCAAACAACATATAGCATTAGGCCTTTTTTAAAGAATGCTCTTTTCTTGTATGCTTGTAATGTTTTTCTTAACTATATAAACTATGAAGTGTTTGGTCCTGTGCTTGGATTCTGTTTGGTCCTACTGCCATTATTAGTTCCAAATATATAGTATTTTAATTTACATCCCCTTGTAAAATTATCATGTCTTCTGAAATGTGCTTTGTAAAGGGTACAAAGGCATGAAATAAAAAATATTGTACAATTTCAGAATAATATGCTGATTTTCTTTTTTTTTTTTTTTCACCTTTGGCATAAGATGTCACTTCGGAATAATTTTGGTTGATTTTTTAAATTAATTTATTGATTTATTTTCTGATAAAATTATTTATCTACCTATACTTATCTTTGTCAGTACAGTTTGAGCTGAAAAACTTGTGCATACACAATGGCTGTGCTGGCAAGAAAGGCAGAAAAGATGGGTTTCTCTTGTCATGCAGATATTTACCATCATATTGGAAGATCTGTAATGACTGTTAATGAAAATTTTCTGCTTTGCAGAACCTCCATCACAGCGATCTTCACGGGGTCCATCACCCGTTAATTTGACTTCAAGCATTGATGCTTTGGAAGGACAATGGACACCAGGCCATGGTACAGAATTGTAGAGAACTCATAGATCTTTTGAGATTTCTTTTTTTACAAAAATTCCATGTTTTAACATACATTCAATTAAATGTGATAGACTGCCTGGCCTGACACTGTGGCATTAAAAATTGATGCTGGTTTCTTGAATCCATACCAATCCAGACTTGATTACTGCAATTCCTTGCTTGCTGACTGCCCTGAATATCTTCTTCACAAACACCAGAAAGTACCGAACTCTGCTGCAGGTCTGGTGCTTAGAGCTAGGAAACAGGACCACGCCACCCTTCTCCTTCGTTTTCTACACTGAGTTCCCATCCATTCTCGCATCCAGTACAAACTGTCCCTGCTGTGTTTTAATTTCTTTGCTGGCACCTGCCCTGATTATTTCTCTGATCTGTTTTTCTTTTACATCCCAGCTAGACAACTCCGCTCCCGTCTAATGATCATCTCCTTACTCTTCCTGTCACCAAAATAACAACATATGGCCAAATGATTTTTAATTATTGTGCAGCGAAACAATGGAACTCTCTCCCTTTCCATATCAGCCACCTACCCACTATTGAATCATTTAAAACATGGACTGAAAACGCACCTCTTCAGTAAACATTACTCTAACACCCTTTCCCATAATGATAGTCCTTTTTCACACCCTTCCTTTTGCAGTATCATGTTACTCTCATCTCTTGTTCTTGTTATTTGGTTCCTCTTTGTGTTTTCTATATTTGATTTTATTTTGTTTAGTATGGTTGTTTATTCTTTTATAGTTCATATGTTATTTGTTTTCCTGTTCCTCGTATGCTGTCCATGTTTCGTTCTTGTTCTTAAGCTCTAAAAGTCTGCTCTTTAGGAGTGTCAGTATACGCTTTACAAATTTTACATTTATTATTATTATTACCCTGTTCTTTTATTCTTGGACTTTCATTTTCAAAATTTGAAAGTATTGTGGAAGGTGGAACCATTTCTCTTTTTTTTTTCCATCATTTGTAGGAGTATCACCGGTACCACCACCCATGAAAGGTACAGGCATTCCTCATCCAGGATCATCAGCCCCTTTTGTTACCAGCACGTCCCCATCTGGACCACCACATAGCCACAGGATTCCTCCACCTGCTCTCTCAAGTTTGACTCAGCCAGGTATGGTAATGCCCCCTATCTCAAGGCCTGGCATGCCAGGACCTCCACCTGTAGCTGGGCCTCCTCCGTCTTCTGTACCTGGTATGCTTCCACCTTCACAATTAAGGATGGGAAGTGGTCCACCTTTATCGAGTATGGGAAGTGGTCTTCCTCCACCACCAAATATAGGAAATGGTCCACCACCACCACCAAGTATGGGAAGTGGTCCACCACCACCACCACCAAGTATGGGAAGTGGTCCACCACCACCAACTATGGGAAGTGGTCCACCTCCACCACCAAGTATGGGAAGTGGTCCACCTCCACCACCAAGTATGGGAAGTGGTCCACCACCACCAACTATGGGAAGTGGTCCACCTCCACCACCAAGTATGGGAAGTGGTCCACCTCCACTGCCAACAATGAGCCAGCAGCAGCAACAACAGACAGGGTATCCATCAATGGTGCGTTGTAATTTATGGTTACATGATTCCAAATCCTAGAAAGTCATTTGTGTCTCAGTATTTAACATATTCAAATATAAATATATGTGGTCCTTTCAGCAACTAAACAACATGGTTCTATGTGTATACAGGTAGTCCTCGACTTACGACATTGATCCGTTCTTACGCGGCATCGTAAACCGAATTTCGACATAAGTCGGATCATACGTTCATACAGTATTGTATCATAATAACAGTACAGTACTGCAAACACTTAGCCTATCCAAACACCTATCCTAACACAGTACCCTACATAATTATCAATAAACATAAGTACAGTAAAATATGACTATGACTTCCGCGCATGTGGAATGAGGCGCACGTACAGTTCGACTTACAACGCTAAACCTCGTAAGTCGGAATGAGCGTCGTGTAAAGTGTCGTAACTCGAGACCGTCGTAACCCGAGGACTACCTGTATATCATATTTAATAAATTTTACTCCAAATCTGTGTTAACAAAAGGGATAAATAACCAGTCATGTAACTCAGATTTTTTTGGATGGGTTACAATGAAGCAAAAAAATGTTGATTTTAAAATGTAAATTTTTTTTATTGATACGTTTCTTTTCAAATATGTTGGCTCATTTCAAGATGGCTGGTGACATTTTTACCTTTTTTATTGCAATGTGTTAAATACCATTGTGTAAAATCAGATTGCTTTTCTGCAATAATATTTTCTTTCAGCTAAAACATGTTTTATTTGTACTTCGTATATTTATATGCACATTCTAGCTTGAGAATTGCCAGTTGGTAATTAAACCCCCCCCCCCCCCCAGATTGTTAAATTTTCTGATCCCCAAAAAAATTAGGCTCCATAAAAAAAGGAAAAAAGGAAACTTCTTTGTTTCTTAATGTGTGCATTCATCTGCTGTTTAAAAGTTTTTAAACTGCAATTTTTTTAAAAAAAAAGCTTATTGCACTTTATTTTTAACCTGATACTACCAGTAATTTGGTTGGTGTGATAATGCTGTAATAAATTTTAAGTTTCTGCCATTTCAACCAATTTTAAAAAAATTTCAAGTTTTTAATAGCCAGTTCTTATGCCTAATATTTGCCTTTTCTCCATGGCGTTGTTGTGTAAAGTATGCAGATTATTAGGAACAATGGGGGTGTTCTGTGTGTGTTGGAATTTTCATTATTTTGCGGTTGTTTTCTTACTTAAGAGTGGTTTGCAATACAGATCTTAATGAGGTTTTACTATATATTTTTTTTTAATCTGTATTAATTCAAATTGTATATTTTCTGCAACTATTCCATGTAATGTCTGATTAATAGTTACATGACAGATAAATAATTTCTCGAGAAAGATTATTAAAGATGTTTTGTATTTGTCTGTGGATTTCAAATGTTAAAAGTTTTAAGGTGCCTTAAATATTGTGTTCTTTTGTTACCTGGAAAATATTGGTTTTTAGTGTTGTCTTATAGTTTATAGATAAGCAGATTCATAGATTCTTATTCCTACTGATTGCATTTCAGCTGCCTATGCAAGGAGCAGTGCCACCGACAAGTCGATATAGCCAACCTGGCCCTGCCTCTGGCCCATTCAATGTTGGACCACCACCAGTGGGAGGGGGAATAAACCAGCCTAGTGTATATACACAGTCTCCAGCTCCCTTGTCTGGGCCTCCTTCAGGGTTAGTTGGGCCACTTTCGGGGCCACCGGGCCTTCCATCTGGAACACCAAGCTCATATCCACAAATGCAGACAAGTCCTGCAACTGGTCCAGCATATCCACATGTACCTGGGCAAAATACAGTCAACAGCATGGCAAGAAATTTCAGCAATATGGCCATTAGTGTAAGCTGATCTTAGTTCTTTTCAGCTTTGGAAAGGAGGGGGATGTTTGATCTAACCTGCTTGTTGCCTGTACAATGAGAATATGGGGAGAATTTGCTCTTTATCATTTGCTTTTTTTTTTTTTGAATATTACTATATGAAAGGTAACAAATGATGCCATCTTTCATTTTATTAAAGGATTTAATTAACTATTGATGGAATTTTTGCATTATCTGAGTCCATTTTTACATAAACTAAATTTTTTTCCTTGCTTATTTGCAGAACACTCAAGTCATAAATCTGTTGAACGAGAAGCATCTGATACCAGGGGAAGGTGTAGAAACACCACGACCAACCCTTTATCATGACCACAAAAGAGTCAACTGTAGTCCAGAGTGAGTAACTAAATGCCATCTAAGAAGTGTTGATAAATGCATAAGGGATCAAATAGTTCAGCAAAGCCTTCAGCAGTAATGTAGACAGCATGTGTCCTGCCACAAAACTGTATTCTAATAGTTTGTATAATAGTGAGACAGCAGGTAAAGGAACTAGGATGGTTGATCAATTCTTGTACTAGAGTACTCTCTTAACCACTATTTAGCTTAATAATAGTATAATGCCTTTGAAAACAATTGTGAATGTCATGTGATATTGCCTTGTGTCTGATTTCTGTGTGAGTTACCAATTTTGGAATGGGTTTTACACAACAAACCCAGAAAAATACACCATGCAATAAATGTGTGCTATATAGGTTTACTGGGTAGAGTGTAGGAGTGTGGCAACTGCATGGAATGTACGTGTGGATAACTTGCCTACAGATTTTTAAGCCTGTTGTTTAATGACTGCCACTTTTCACAAAAAAAAACTCAATGTACATGACTTGCTCTCTGATGTATGCAGTTTTAAAACTATTTTTGCAGTGTATTCCGTTGTACTCTAAATGCCATACCTCAGACATCTGCATTGCTGAACAAGGCAAGGCTTCCGCTGGGCATATTAATACATCCTTTCAAGGATTTATCGGTATGCGTATGTTCTACCATTATTGGTGTAAACACAGATTGCTTTTCTTGTCTGTGATACTTTTTTTAGCTAGAACTTTTATTCTTGCATAGTATTCTGCCAGTTGGTGGTTTTGCACCAAAATTTTTTACTTTCTTGCCAAAAAAGAAAAGAAGTCATTATCCATGAAAATTAAGTGAATGATGGGAGTTTTTATGTTTCTAAATGCATGCATTCACCTGGTATTTCAAAATTTTTAACTTCTTTTCATATAAAAGTAATATTTTAGCACTTGTTAGCAGTAAATTGGTTGCTGTGATAATGCTGTAATAGATTGTTAATCTTAAGTTTCTGCCATTTCAACAAATTTTTAAACATCTTTTAGCCTGTTTTGCACCCCTATGCTCCTGGAGGAGTAACAAGAAATAAACTAAAAATTACACTTTAGCTTTTGCTTGATTAATTCTCATTTCTAATATTGTAATTCCTTTTCTCCATGGTTCTGTTGTAGAAAGTCTGCAGATTATTAGGAACAAAATGGGTGTTCTGTCTGTCATTTTCAGTTTCTGGTCATTTTGTTTACTTCAGTGTTTAAAACACTTATGGTTTGTCTTTAGAATGCTTAATAGTGCACTGATACTAGAATGTTGGATCAATGCTTGCTGAATATCTTAATTATATTACAGAGTGAAGAGGATGTGGTGAGTAATAGTGAGACCCTCCCTTCTTTAAAAAAAAAAATTAAGGTGGTTGGATTAAATCTTTATTCTGAGTTTGTAGTTCTAGTGGTCTGTGGGTCCAGAAAGACACTGCAGTGGTGGAGGTCATGAATGATGCTAACTTAAAAAACTGAATGTACCTTGTGTCCCCATTAATGGTTACTTCCATGTCACGTGCCATCTTCTCCTTAGCTTTACATAAAGGTAATGAAGCAAGCACAGAAACAGGAAAAGTTTCACCATTTCTTCTGTTGTCTAAATCCAAGTTTTCAGTACATCTGCCTTGCACCTTGTGACTTATCTTCAGTTCTATTTAAATCTGAGAATTTTTCCTACTGTTATTTATTAGAGGCAAAGGACCTTTTTGGTAACAGTTTGTTGATAGTTATAAGATTTGTAACCTGCGAAGAAGATGGTCTTCTTGAGTTAGAGTGGAATAAATCTGTCAATTCAAATCATGTCCATTTTCACAGTTTTGATGTTCAGTGCCGATAGGTGCAAAGAAAAATGTTTAAACTACCCTTGCCTTGATACAGAAATTAAAAAAAAAATTCATAACAAAAGCACAGATCACAGGAAACACTTTACCTCATGGCAAAAGATTGTTGTTGAAGTAGTGTCACAAGAGGTCTAAGTATTTTAGAGATAATAGGGAAATGATCCAAATGTTTTATGCTCCTCTCTTGGATTTCCTCATACCCCTTCTTTCCATTTGTGTTATTTTATTTTGTGTCCTCCCACAACACCTTACCACAGTCTTACCACAAAACCCTACAACAAAGATTTATATGCTTAGCAGATTTATACTGGAAAAGTTCAAGAAAAATGAGAGGTTCCTGATCAGAGTTAAAATAAAGCTGATCGCAACAAAGACTTGGTGCATATCATACATTTCATGATTGATAATGGGGGTTATCATTTTATTTCAGCAATTGCCTGTAATCCAGTCAAGTGTCATTGTGCGCTGTCGGTCCTGTCGCACCTACATTAACCCGTTTGTGACCTTTGTTGATCAAAGACGCTGGAAATGCAACCTTTGTTTTAGGGTCAATGAATGTGAGTGAATCAAACAGAATTGCTTATGGCATTTATTCCTCCATGATAATAGCAGTAAATTTTAAAGTTAGTATTGATTTTTTAATTCTTTGATTAATTAAGTAGAGATGCTTGCAAATATTGTTGAAATGATCATCAAACAAGGATATTGATAGAAGGATGCTGTTAGAGTTTTGTTCTTCAGTCATTATGTTTGCATTACTCTTAATTTTTTTCATTAATTTTCAGTGCCAGATGAATTTTCTTTTGATCCCGTTTCTAAAACATATGGTGACCCCCAGAGACGACCTGAGATACGCTCAGCCACTATTGAGTTTATTGCTCCATCAGAATACATGGTGAGGCACCTTTTTTTTAAAAAAATTTGCAGTTCTTTAGAGGAAGTATTTTGTAAAAGTAATGCATAATTGTAGCCAACATTTTTTGAATATAGAATGAAATACTATGTGAAAAGGACAGTTACAGATGAGATAAAAGTACCTTTAAGTTTCTTGTTTTGAAATTTGCAGCTGCGTCCACCTCAACCTGCAGTATATCTATATGTTCTTGATGTCTCATTTAACGCCATTAAAACAGGTAAGTGGTATCTATTAAATTTCAGAGGGTTTTTTTTTTTTTTTTTTTTTGCAGCTTTGTGGTATTCTCACAAAAATTTTATTGTGGGTGCATAGCTTAGGGGTGAGCACAACCATGTATCTTTAAAAATACCATAACTAGGGCATTAGGGGAAACACTTTAAAATAATTATTGGCGTTTTTCCACTGCTTTCAAATCTGAGGTAGCATCCATGATGATTAGCTTTCAAATGGACCAACTATTGTCTGTCTACCATCTTGAAACTTTGCAGCAGAAAGTTGGTGAAATGTTAGCACTTGCAACTGTGACCTGAGAGCAGTCTCAGGGGTGAAGGCATGAAGGTGAGGTTTAGTCTGTAAATGCTTTGAGGTTCGACCAACTGAGCAGAGCTGTTTCCAGATATTCGGGCCTTCAAGAGTATAGCAAGATCAAAGGCTTGATAGGTAAACAAAAGGACCCAGTCAGTTGATGGGTGCGAGGTGGTTTTGATGGGAAAAGATGACAAAAACAAAACAGAACAAATGAGGTCTACATTAGAGACAGCCAACATGTCTCACAGCAAATCATGCCATGTGAGTTAAAGAACTAAACTGAATGAACTTAGAAGTGAATAGCATAAACAAAACATGAAATGGTATGTGTTAATTCACAGCTTCTTTTGAATGTGAAAGAGAACCACAGACAATCACTATAACCTTACAATCTACAATGTTGGAAATAATTTTTTGAATGTTAATCCCCTAAGCAAAAATCATGTAATAGTTTATTCATGCAACATATCATGGAACACAAATACATATCATTATATAAAGCTGAATTTAGATTGGGGAAGGCCAGTGCTTATATTTAATCCATTGGCTACAGGATCTTACTAGTTGATACTTAAGATTTTCCAACAAAAAATGGAAATAAGAAATAATTTTTGCAGTATGCTGTTAATTATATATGAGTGAATTTTTGATACTAAAATTTTATCACACTTATTAAACTTTGCATGTCACAATGGTGCTAGTTAGAGAAAAATGAAATGAGACTGAACCCAACATGATAGGTTTGCAGATGAACCTATTGTTATCCAGTTCAAAGTCTTAGTGGAGACTAGTAATGAAAGAAGATGGTACAACAATACATAAGAAGAAAGAAATATGTGCATCTCATTAACATCATAATTTCTTTGAGATTATTAAAGTATTTCTTCTTCAACTACTACCAAATAATATGACCGTATGGAGTTATCACCCTCTAGTTACCTCAGTTCCAGTTGTCCACTCCTGATTAGTCAGGAATGACCAGTGAATGGAGAGAAAACAAAATTGATCAACTCATCTCTCATTCATGCCTGGCTAGTGATAACACCTCCAGTTTTTAGCCCAGCTTCAACTCGTTGGTCTTTTTTTTATGCTATTTTGTTTGCTGTACGCTTGTTTTGTGGTGACATTAAATATCCTTACACTGATCGCAGTGTGGCCAGTCTCCTGCCAGCTAACTCTCATACTCTTTGCACTCACCACTTCTTGTGATGTTTGTTACTCCTGGTCCAAGGACAGTTGATTGCAAGGTGATAAGAGCCAAACTGCGTCAGTAGAGGATGCCTTGTTAAAAACCGTACCTTATCTTTTGAAAAGACTGCCACAACTGCTTTGTCTCTATCTGGCAAACTAAAGCAACATGCTTTCCATACTGAAACAGCCACATAGTCAGATCTTTTCATCTGACCCCAGAGCAACTGCACTCCAGATGACATCTTGGCGTGAAGCTGCAGCAGAAGCTCCAGCAACCAACCAACCAATTGAAGGACCTCTAGTGGTGCATGAGGAAAGTGAAGAGTATTTGAGCCATGGTGAGCTCATCAAGTACTGTCCAAAAGTGATGGACTTCCTACTGTGGTTCCTCAAGGTGAAAACCCTGGCACCCATCATGATTAAGGGCTACAGAGCGAAGCTGATACCTTCCACCATTTGGCGCTCTGGGATGTGGGTGCCAATAAAGACCTCTCTGGCCTCCTTGCCATTTGTTCTCTCCCAGCCTGGTGGCTGCTCACATTTCCCACTTTGAGATTCCAAATCTGTCCAGAGACTAATCTGTCTTTATCTTTCTAAAGCTTGCTGTGTTTAATCTTTATCTTAAGCCTCTTTTAAGCTTCTTTTCTGGGAAACCTGTATCGTAATTGCAGCTGCCTTGGTATCTGTGGTTTCTGTAGTTTACCCCCCTGTCCTCCAATCCAGACTGTCTGCAGTTTCAGGCTGATGGTTTGGTCTCCCCTCTTACCCATCCAGGCCTTTTGGCCAAGAAAGGGTTATCATCACTTAGTCCACAGGAATTTAAGAAGCTAGAGGGTGATGTCTCCATTTAGTCATGTCATCTGGTAAGTACTCGAAAAAGTTTTAATACCAAAAATGGCATTTTACTCTGTATTCTGCTGTAATTAGATATAAAGAGAAAGAAAAGGGATTTGTCAAAAAGTACTTTTGTTTTAATGAGCCCCTTTTTCTCTATATTTGGTTACGGGTGGTGGGGCTTGCTGAATTCATTCTTGAAATCTTACAGAATATCTGAATATATTAGGTGCTATATTAAGAGATTATCCATAGCTAGTCAGTTAATTTATTTTTCCTGCTTTTATATGCTTCTGACTGTATCGACATTCACAAAGTATTTATGTGTTTGTGGTGGTAGCAATTTATGTGTTTTGCTAAGACTGTTTTAATGTTTGTTTACAGGTTATCTTCGCCTGTTTACTCAGGTTTTGATAGAAGAACTGGAAAGAGTGCCTGGTGATGGTCGGACTCAGATTGGCTTTTTATGCTTTGACCGTTCTCTTTATTTTTTCAATCTTGCTGATGGATTATCTCAGCCTCAGATGTTGATTGTCCCAGATTTGGAAGGTATGTGAAAGCACATGTTTGTATATCATGCTTTTGTGTTGTGTGCACAGGCATGGGTATGTGCAGCGTATGTAAGACAGAGAGGGGATGAAGAACAATTTAAAAACTGCTCATGAATGGCCAATGCATGAATTAATGGTTGATGACTTAGATAATAATTGCACTCTGGAGTTTGTTGAGTGGGGTGTTGGAAGATCAATAAACAGAGAGATACTATGCATTAAATTATTATAGTTGGTTTATGTTCTTTTCAGCCTACAGTCATATAATCTTACCACAAATACACATCAATTTTTATTTTTACTCTAACTTGCAGATGTTTTCCTGCCCTGCCCAGACAATCTTCTAGTTAATTTACACGAGTGTAAAGAGATGGTAGTGGAGCTGCTCAACCAGTTGCCAGGGTTGTTTGAAAATAATCAAGAAACAGGCAGCGCAATGGGTACAGCTCTGCAAGCTGCTTTCAAGCTCATGGTTAGTTGGCAGAACGCCTTCTTCATGGGGACATAGCGAGTCAATATATACCTTGAAAGTGGATATCTTGTCCAGTTTGATTTGCATTAGTTCACATAATGAATTCAAACTGATATTTGTTATACATCAGGTTCATTAGATAATTTGAACTAGCCAGGTTTAGAGCAACTTATTGTTTATCTGCTGTCAGTACCATCTGTCTGAATCTGGAAAGCAATGAAGGTATTTCGTCAGTTATTCACAGTATGCGCTGGTCAGTGGTTAAAGTGAAAGTTGGGGTAAGCCATTCAGCTGCTTTTACCGAGACTATAAAGGGAAAGGGTGAAAAGATCACTGCTGTGTTATAAATTGCCGCAACAGTAAATTTTAAAAAGGCAGGAAAAGAGTTAATATGATCTGTTTTCCAGATGATAAATCCCTAAATTTCGAGAGACGAAAATTGTGGTTATTTTTTATGCGATATGAAGAGAGAACTTCATGCTGACAGCAAACTCAGCAGTATATGTGGCTGACATTGCGTACTAGGATTTTCACACAAATGACGTGTTTAATCAGCCAGATCCCAACATTACATCGTGACTATAAAAGTGAGAGCACACAATTGTCACCGCAACAAGCTAGACAACTGCCTACGGTGCCTGCTCAAACTTCTTTGCCATGCTTGGAGAATAGTGTAAAAGATGCATGCTGCAGCGTCAGGCACTGATTCTAAAATAACATTGGGCAGAAGGCACAAAAAATATATTAATAAATGGATTAATAATAAATATCCATTAAGCTATTAATATTGTTTTGGTACAGAAACGAATCATTGGAGAAACAGAAATGTGCAGAGTGATGGTTTGCCTATTGCCTTTAAATTTCACTGTGATATGCTTGCCAGATCCCATATATATATAGAGAGAGAGAGAGAAAGCAATAAATAAGAAATACTTGATTACAGTTTTGACAAACGACCACATACACAAAAAGGGGGAGAATTTTCCTGGCATTAGACGAGCCTGTCCCCATATTAAGTACAGTACAAAAAATATATTGTGCAGATCTAACTATTAGGCTAATAGTTGTGCTGATCAATAAATATGCGGCTCATGGATAAGCTCTATGCATGTTTGGATGAAGTGGGTGAAAACAATTCTCCACCCCTTCTGTCTAGTGCTCCTCACACAGGAAGAAAGGTGTTGATAGTAGCAGCTGACAAGTGTTCTCTCCGCTAGCCCGCAGCTAACAGTAGAAGAGTCAGACACATGCAGACCATGCAGGACTCTTTCATGCATCAAGCAGACTAAGGCTTCGCTTTCATCGTTTTGTTTCCTCTACTCTTTAGCTAAAATTAATTACCTCAACAAGAGCAGGAAACCGTGAAAGTGGCTAAGAACTTCTCTTTAATTTAAATTGCTCTTTCTCCATGTTAATGAAACTGAAATTGGAAAGCTCGTAGAGGATGCCCACAGTGAGAGAATCTACAAACCAAGCCATGCATATAGGCTTATCCCTGACTGTCGACTAGCACTCCACAGTAAGAAACCTGCTAAATGCTGATTGGATGTTGCCGTTGGTCACCAACATTGATGAAATACCCTTATTGCATTGTATAGTCCATATGATAGTTACATGTTTTTAGTAATGTTTCTTTCCTTTAACAGCCCTTTTTTTTTCTTTCAAGTATAGCTGGATTAAGAGAAAATGTTTATTTCAAGCCCATTCTTTTTTAAATGTACCCTTTTAGAAAATTTCTGAGTTCCTATAAGTTTATTGGTTCTTTGAAAGGCAACAACAGGTGGCCGTATGACAGTAATGCAAACAACACTGCCATCTGTTGGACCTGGAGCACTGGAAGTGAGAGAATCTGGATCCCAGGCCTCTAGTGTGGTAACTGTCTCTTTTTCTGTCACGCACATACTTAACCTTTCATTCCTTCCATTCCTGTTATACAATATTTCCTGTCCCCACTATTACTCTTTGTCCATTATTAAGTCTTGGTAATCCATACATCCACAATAGTAGTTGAGAGTATTTTGGTACACTTGGGTACAGTGATCTGTATGCAGTTCTGGTATTTACAGAGTTCCTCAAACCTAGGACCAGCCACTGACTACTACAAGAAGCTGGCTCTTGACTGCTCTGCACAGCAAGTGGCAGTTGACCTTTTCATGCTTAATGGGCAGTATGGTGACATTGCCACAGTCTGTGAGTCTGGTTATCTCTGTTTACAATTTTCCTTTTTTTATTTTTGCAGCTGCAAAAACTGTTGACAACATGTCACTGTCTTTAACAATTAAAAAAGATATCTCAATAGTGAAGACAACCTGCAAAGGATTGGTAGTTTTCTTCATAAAATAAATACAAACAGAGAAATTTCTCTTTCATGAGTTATAGTTTACTAACATATCTGTTGTTAGCTTGCATCTCCAAGTACTCTGCAGGCTGCGTGTATTACTATCCATCTTTCCACACCACCAAGAATCCCTCACTGTCTGACAAATTTGAGTCAGATCTTCGTCGCTACCTGACCCGCAAGATTGGTTTTGAGGCAGTAATGAGAATACGATGTACAAGAGGTTAGTAAAACTTGCTGTTATTTTGCAGGTTTGAAGCAGTCATGGTTGCCTGATCTGCATTAATAATATCCTTTAACAATTGTTTGATAAGTCTTGATATGAGAGTAATAGAACAGATTTTCCACATTTCACCTTTTTCTACTACAGCCAAAAAAACAGGAAAAAGATAAAACCAACATGTGGTAGGATAAAAAAAAAGAGGAAGCAATCAGCAATGCTTAGGAAAACTATGCTTATTTCTTTCAGTAATTGAGAACCTCAACGTACTGTGTATTAACATAAGCTAATGCAGTACATTGTGAGAAGGGGTGGTCAATAATATTGATCGGGAGGAGGTGGTCCTTGCTAGACTAAAGTTAGGACACACCTATGCCATGCAGGGACACCTCTTATGAGGTGAATCACCACCTGTATATCCTTGGTGTAGGGAAATTTTAATGTGCTACATATTTTGATTGTTTGTCCTGAGCTCCAGGCTATCCGTCAGCAGTCTTTTGCACAGAATTCTTTTTGTTTTCCTTGTTCAGGTCCATCCCATTGGCAGCAATCTGTAAATTTTTAAGGAGGATAGGACTGTTGGTGGCCTTTTTGGGCTTCACCACCCCTTTTTACACTTTATCTACTCTTTTACATTTTGTTTACTTATTGTGTTGACTTTTTAAAGAGTGTTATGGTTATATGACTTGGGAAGTTTTGTCCTTAAACTTTTAAAGTTAAAATTACTTTTAAAGTTAAAATTACTTTTGTTGCCGTGATATAGCCCTAGTTGCGGGCACGGCATTAAACACAAAGAACAAATAATATAATAATAGGGATGCAAGCTTAGAAGCTTTCAAAAATAATTGTATTAGTTTAGAAAGAAAAGATGATAGTTTTATGTAGGGGTGCAAACAAGACCTGCCTAGATAAACCCTTTACTGTCTTCTTTTCCAGGACTTAGCATTCACACCTTCCATGGCAACTTTTTCGTAAGATCAACAGACCTTCTGTCTTTACCTAACGTGAATCCTGATGCTGGCTTTGGCATGCAGATGTCTGTAGAGGAAAATCTCACAGAATCGAGCAATGCCTGTTTTCAGGCTGCTCTGCTGTATACTTCTAGTAAAGGTGAGAAACCAAAAAAATCCATAATCTAAAATGTTATCGGGATACTGAAATGGAATGGGATATTATTGTAGAATAATGCCTAGAAAATTAGTCCTTGTTAAGAATGAAACTTTTTTTCTGTGGGTATAGCAATAATCCATTCTAATTTTCATTTGTTGAGGACAGAAAAGAAACAAATTTCCCCTTTGTGCTGTCCCAGATGACATGACTTTATGGTGTTATCCCAACTACCTATCTCAATAGCTAGTCGGGATAACCCCATATAGTCATGTCATTTGGTAAGTACTCGAAGAAAGAAATTTTACCATCAAAAATGGTGTTTTGGTAAATTACATGCACAGAGATGTATGTTTGTGATTCTTAGGAGAAAGGCGAATACGAGTGCACACTTTGTGTATTCCTATCACTAATCAGCTTAGTGATATTTTTGGGTGCTGACCAGCAGGCTATTGCAGCTCTCTTGGCCAAAATGGGTGAGTTTTATATATTTGAGTAATGTTTCCTTTAATTTCATTTAGGTAAGAGCGCTTATAGTACTGACATAGTTTATGGTACTTTTGGTTTTCTAGTAGGAGCTTAGTACCTTAAAGATTTCAGTAAATTTTGAATGTTTATGTAGACATCGCTAATTATTAGGACAAGACCTTAAAGACTTCAGAACACTTTGACTTTTTGTCTAAGAAGTATCATCATTTTTAGTGCGAAATTGTTACCTCTGTTGCCCTTCACTCATGCCTATATTTTTATTTGAAAGTTGTAGTAGCCTTTACGGTGTGCTAAAGTAATTTTGTCCATGTTCTGAAGATAAAAACAGAGGAAAGAACAATTACATTAAGTGCTAGAATTGTTTGCTTCAAAACGGAATGTCTCTTACATAGCAGACTAGTGCATCTGTGACACCATTATGAATGACATTTATGGTCTGCAGCGGTTGATCGCACCATCAACTCCTCTCTGGAGGATGCTCGTGATGCTATGATGAATGCTTGTCTGGACATGATGACTGCCTATTCATCACAGATTCCTGCATCACAGCGAGTAGGCGCACTTGTTACTGCCTCCTCTTTGCGCCTGGTGCCTCTGTACACACTGGCCATGCTCAAGAGTGTAAGTTCTTGAGAAAATGTCTGCTCAGATTGAACAACTATTGCTGTCTTAATCTGCTGGGACCATATTTTTGCAGCAAGGATAAATCATTACCATGGGGCAAGATGGAGAACTCAAGGATAAACATCTTGTCCAGACGGTGAAGAGTAAAGTGACATAAAGCAATGTTTGTGGGGTGCACACACCACTTTGCCAATTCAGAAACAAGACACTTGCCCTTGTTTTCATCTCACTTTATAATTATATTTCAGATGAGAGGGTAGTTAGAGGGTACAATTTGTAAAAATTTATTTATGGAAATGTTTATGTGTGCAGACAGCTTTTAGGTTGTCATCAACTATTCGTATTGATGAGCGGGTGTTTGCTTTCCACATGGCCAAGACCCTACCTACAAACTTGTTGCTGCAGAACTACTACCCCCATCTATATCCTGTACATGCTCTTGATGATGAGGTAGGTCTAAAGTAGGATTTTGCCTTTCTTTTCCTTTTTTTTTTTTTTTAAACCATTTGTCTGTGCAAGGGAACAGTGGCTTTGTCCTTTCTTGGGTGTGGAAAAAAATGGTAATTAGATGAGAAATATGATGGTGATAGTACTTATCTGATTGATACATGAAGAGGCCCTTTTTTGAGATATCTTCCGCTTTTCTGGTCATAAAAAAAAAATCAGAGTTGTTACTTTTACTTCATTCCTGGCTCACTTCCAGTACCCTTGGAACAATCCCTTTTGAATTACTTCCACTATGTGCTCTGTGCCAATTTACTTTCTGCCATGAAATTTGGAGCTGATTAGGTGGATAAATAACAATTGGTCAGCTTGAAAACTGTCCAGTCTTTGGCATTTATACTAGATTATTGGTTGCCAACGGTTTTGAAGTGTCATACTGTGTACTGAGATGCGCTCCAGCCGTGGTATTTTTGTGCATGGTTGCACCGACTCAGACTGTGCACCCCTCAAAGTTTGTGGGAATCCTGCAAGGCTGCAATAATATAATCCAGTCATAGAAATGTACTATCTGTCATGAATAATGAATATTTTACAATTAGTAATGATCAGTTTCCAACTGGTAACTAACTTCCTCTTGACCTGCTTCTTACATTTTTTCTTTTTTTTAATGCACAGAGACACTCTGAATGTACCTGTTGAATTTTGATGTAAAAGACAAGGCAGCTGTTTGCAACAGAAAAGTGGAAGCATGTAATTCAAAACTGCACCAATAGCTATCTAGTCAGTATGTCTCCACTCTAGTAAATACTGAAAGCTGGGATGGGAGTGGGGAGGAATCAACATGAGTTATGTGCCATAGTCACTTTGTTTTTCCCCAGAATGTTATCCAGCAAGGGGAAGAAACTATTCCAAAGAGTCGCTTACTGCAGCTGTCTTCTGCTAATATTGACCGACATGGGGTGTACCTCATGGATCAGGGTGACAACATGTACCTTTTTGTTGGTGGAGCTGTGTCAGATTCCTTCTGCCAAGAGGTGTTCAATGTGCCAAACTTCCTGTCTATCCCTGAAGGACTGGTTAGTATGTCTCTTGACAGATTGTATTATTGTAGAGTTACTATGAAAATAACGAGATTGGAAGGACATTAAAAATAAAATGAAAACAAGTACTTTAAGAAAGTATAGATTAGGGTAGTTGAACCATAATGAGATGATAAAAGAGAAACACAATAGTTTTGTGATGAAGATTTATCATCCAAAAGACCATGTCAGTGTGTTACATAGTCCCAAGAAAAAAAAATACACACTAATAATAATGTCCCATTCTTTTGACAAAAAACAGCACAGATGCTTGATTGTTTTGATAATGCAGAATGTTGTTATGCAATGTGTATTGTTAGTATCTTAGTACATCACTTTTTGCCAAGCACTGTGAGTCATTAGGGAGCAGCACTCTTCATTATTATTACTAAAATAATGGAAGGGCAAGATGGAAGCTATCAGATGATTACTGTATTCTGTTTCCTTCAGTCGGACTTGCCAGAGTTGGAGAATCCTACCTCTGAGAGACTGCGTTGCTTTATAAGTCATCTGATGGATTCAAGACCTGGAGGTGTTAGCTTTCTAGTGTTGAGGTAAAGACTATTAGACTCGGACTTCTAAATTTTGCAAATAGCTTTAAGACAGTACAGTCAGACCTGAACACTCACAGAGTTAGGTATAAGCTTTTTTCATGGACAGCTTTAAATAAGATTATGAAGACATGTATGTTATAATGAGCACTAGGTTTCGATTTTTAGTAGTTTTAGTAAATGACCATTAAAGTCACTGTAATAATTTTGCAGGGATGACAGCAGGATGCGCCACCTCTTTTTCCATTTAATGGTGGAAGATCGCACAGAAAACAGCACATCTTACTATGAGTTCCTGCAGTTCCTAGTACAGAAGATTAAGTAATAGCTAATCCTTTTAAGTTCTTTAAATGTCTCCGCGCCTTTTTCAGCACAGTTTTTATTTCCTTGAAAAGACAGTTTGTAAAAATGTAAAGATCTCTGTTGAAAGAGCAGAATATTGCATGAAGATGTTTAACAGGATAGGAGGATAACCAACAAGGTAAAGTATCAGAATGATACATTTTACTTATCATGCTGTGTGGATTGAATTTTTTTTTTTCATGTTCAAAAGAGATCATTTATGCGAAAGGCAGTTATGTTTATGTGAAGTGAGTAACAAAGCTGCATTAATCATTTCAGCAGCAAGACTGGCTGTATATATATATAAATGTCATCTGGATCATGACACATGCTATTTTTTTTTTTTAATTCATTTTGGTGATGCAAAAACTTAAGTCTTGATGTTTCATCCTTGCTTATTTCACACCTTGTCATATCAGCAAGGGTACTATTCACAGATTACAGTTTTAAATAAGCTGTAGCTCTGAGAAGTGCTATGAACAGGCTTTTGCAAGTGTCTTCCACAAGTCTGTAGTCAAAATGATTAAAATTTGATTTTGTCTATTCTCCCCCCACCATTTGCCTCCAGTTATATGCGATTGCTGTTCATAAGTTAGCACAACATCACCATTAAGAGCATGCTTACATCCTTTTTTAAATTTATTTGGATTTTCATTAAACAATAATTCTAGTGCCATTATTTTGCAGTTGCTGTGCTCAATTTAAAGCCAATTTGTATGTCTGTAAAACATGTAACTTTTATTTAGGTTTTGGATTTCTGCCTCACAATTCTCATATCTGTTTTGTCATTGTTCTCATCAGTTAGAAGATCCCAGGGCTTTCACACTTTTGCATCAAGCTATAAACTATCTTTTGCACACAGAAATTCAACTGTCATGGGCCAGTTTGTTATCCAAGGATAAAGCAGAAAATCTGCTATTTTTTTTTCTCCCCACCCACCTGTTCACACTCCGTGACAGCCATTGCTGTCCTCATAATTTTAAACAGGATGTATGTGGTTGTGTAGGAATGAAAGTTTCTCTTGTACAATGAGTAATAATGTTGGTCATATGAAGTAGGTATATTAAAAATGCAAGCCTCGTAGAAATATTGATAATTATGGAAAGTACATCAATAAGGCAAACAGTTTATATGAAGGCATTTTTGTTGATGTTTTCCTTTTGGTGTTTCTCCCCACTTATTCCTGCTTTATGGGGTTTTCTTTTTAAAAATTTTTTTTGTATTTGGATAGGTTGTATTCTGCGCATGCTGTTTGTAAATTGGTTGATCATAAATTTTGAACAAT
This sequence comes from Pomacea canaliculata, assembly GCF_003073045.1. Taxonomy (NCBI): domain Eukaryota; kingdom Metazoa; phylum Mollusca; class Gastropoda; order Architaenioglossa; family Ampullariidae; genus Pomacea; species Pomacea canaliculata. The sequence continues at coordinate 11,413,973 of NC_037590.1, forward strand.
CCTCTGTATTGATATAGTATTAAAAGGCCGTCATAAAGTCAGTGTTATCACTGTGCAATAATTGGCACTTCATAAGACTGTTTGCACTGGGTCAGGGCTATAGTTGTTTGTTGTGGGGTAGATAAATGGCTGTTCAGTAACAAGATATTCTGTGTTTGCAAACTTCAAAAAGCTGCTCTGATATCACTATGCCTTGTGTACAGCTATCTGACATTTCAGATCATTCGCAATTGACATCGTCTGTATCATGGAAAAGTCCTCCAAGGACATTAGTGACACATTTTTTGTTCTAATTTTGGTGTATGTTTACACCTTTATATGATTTTTTTTTTTATTTTAAGTTTGGGGGTAGGGTACCATGAAATTGTGGTGGCAAATAGTACTTTACTTTTTTCTGTTGGTTCTAAATGTTGCCACCATTTCCCCAAGGCTTTGTTGGTCCAAAAGTAGATGTTTCATGTTGCTGTTGGTGTCAGTGTTTGTACTTGAGAATGACAGATTTTGAAGAACTGGATGCTTGTCAGTTTTTAAATGTTCTTTGAAGGATGTAAGTATTTGTCATGAAATAAAAATAGAGGTAGCAAGTTGCCAAAGATGATTTTGTGCTGAAAGTGTCTTAGAGTGCAGTGTTTGCATACAATGAGGCACATGATTGTTTTAAGCATTTATGGCAGTATTCATGCTCCTCTACACCCCATCCCCCAGTGCAGGCCAGCAGTACAGTCCATATTTAAGTTATTACCCTGTGAACATTATTAGATGTTTGTTATATTTTGCATTTTCCTGAAAAATTTATCATCATCCCCAGTGTGCTGGTAGAAAATCATTGAAAAGAACTCAATAAACATTTTCCATTACATTTGATGTATTTTAAAATGAAGGGCTTGATTTCTTCATTTACTGATAAGGTAATAAGGGTAGAAAATGCCCCCTTGCCCCATGCAAACTTTTATTTTTTAAAACACTTTTTCTACAGTGTGGGCATTGCCTTTACACACAGTTGTTGATAACAAATACACCTGAGATGATGTTTGATGTTTCCAGTGTCACAGATTGTCCATAAATGTTGATAATCCTATGTTGCGTACTGCAACTGTCATATAGAATAAAAATTGTGTACATTTGGCATCTGCGTCTGTACACAGTGATGTTTGCATACTTTTACCTTTATGCCAGAACAGACAAAACTGAACATTATTTCAAAACTCGAGTCAGGAAATGACATGTTCTGCAATAATGAAATACCAAGAATTTTAAGGAAAACAGTATTTAGATAGAAAATTAAAAGCAAAATATTTCCATAATTTTTAGAAAAAGATGCATCAGATTACCGCATGGTTAGCATTGTTTCTGAGAGCAACGTCTATGGCACCCAGGAAAGTGCACATACAAGGGGCAGTCAAATGAAATGTAACAGATGCAAATTTAGGACATGAAAACTCACTGGTGGGTGGTCCAGTATTTCCCCTGGAACTGTGCCAGCTTGTCCATTATATTTGCTTTATGGGCATTGTGTAACCTTGTGACAAGAGTCCGGGGTGTTTTTTATTTTTCGCAGTCACCCAAGAGTGCCCACATACTGCTCTGCATTAATGGTGTGTCTGACCATGTTTCAAGAATTCCTTAAGGAGAAGCCCCTGATGATCAAAGGAGGACATGACTTTCACTGTACTGGCCTGTGTCTTGAACTTTTTCAGAGGGAATGACCATGCTACCACTGCATGCTTTAAGAGATGTTTCTGGCTCGTAACGGTGATACCAGCTCTCATTACGTTACAATATGCTTTGGGAATGTGTCACCCATCTGTTCTCTTTCGAGAGCTCCCAGTCAGGCCAACAATGGCAGGGGTGCCAGCTCTTCAGCATGCAGGGAGTCCATGAGCAGGAATTATTTTCCCGGTGTTCGCTACATTTAATTTGACTGCCCCTCATACATTGTAAGAAATCTCCTTGATATTTTCAATAACTGCAAACACTTTAGTCATATCTTGCCTGTATTTAGACCCTTTTTTTAAAAGCTAAATTTGCAAGAATTAGCATGGCACCATTTAAAACTGCATTGGTAGTTCTTGCATTTACTGTAATGGGGAGGGTAAGGTAGATTTCCCAGTTTAATTAAGTACAGTTACTGTTTTGCATCTAAAATTCAGGATCGAAATTGCAAAAAATAAATAAAAAATAAACTCTAGAAAATACCAGCAACTTCTTACAGCTGCATTATTTGCAGATATATGTGGGAATTCTTATTCAGGTCTTGACAATTCAGTTTAGTTCAGTTGAACATATACTGTAACAAAACACACACACCCACACACCCCTTTATGTTGCAACTAACCAAAAAACCATGAACTGGAAAGATCTGATGTCTGTTCTCAAAAACATTTTGTAAACTTTGATGGAATCTTGAAATTAGTGACAAGATTCCACCAATCTGTAAAATTAGTTTTCAGCAACCGAGTGCTATACTGGTTTTATAAGTTCCAGAACTATGCTTTGGGTTAAAATTTTCAGGCAGTTTTTAAATGTGTCAAGCACTTCATATATTTGTAAACCTATATTACATAGAACTCATGCACAGCATGTCAAAACAAATGTAAAATCTTGAGAATGAAGACAAGAAACTCAAGGACTTTGGATTTCTCCACTTTCTTTCTGACTATCATGCAACCTTTTATTTAAAGATGGCTACACAGAGTGTCGGATCTCTTCACTCATTCTGAATCATATCATTTTGAAAATAACATCTTTCTTGTCTTGTACAGTTTGAATCTCTAACTTCACTGGACATTTTAACAAAAAGGAAAGCATTTCCTCACTATACCCTAGTAGGAAGTAGATCTTGCGTGGAGTCAGATGCTGAAAAACCAGGCATGCCACAACTATCATATTGTGACGTCGCTTAATGATCACTTCAGATGCCAGAAGACCTGGCCAAGTCCCTGTCATAAATCTTCGAATAAGGAAATCATCAAATGTCATAAGTGCAGGTCTTGCATCAAATCGTTCCTTGGTCAAGATTAGCTGCAACAAAACCAGAATATTTCACAGATGTCTGTGTATAATAAATACATGTATCTGCATCAATCTTGTTTCTGCTAAATGAACTAGTACAAAATCTGTTGAACAAACTAAAGAGAATGTCCCAGTTTTTTCATGATTAGCTTTTTAGCATTAATACAATGAAGATGAGACTCAAGTGTTATGCCCATTTCTAAAGAATATTATGAAAACACATAAAAGCATACAATACAATGTTTGCCCTTCCTAAACACATACTACTGGTCTTTACAAGCAAACCTATTGCTTCGTCAATGACTCTGTCATGTATATGTGTGTGCAAACCAAACAAATTATAGTTCTCTACAATTCTGTCCGTATTTTTTTTTAAGCCTTATATTTCTTTTTAATTGAGAATTCTTTTTGTCTGTTACTTCTATGTAAATAGATATTGGGTGCATGGTATGCTCTGCTTCTAATGAGTATACCCCATTTTTCTCTTTGATCTTCTTTTCCTCTCTCTCACCATCCCCTTGATCAGACCATAAATGTCTGTAGCGGAAGAAAGGATTGTTGCACAAGACATTTATTTCAGGTTTGTAAAAGTGCATGCAAGTTTTATCAAGTACTGTGAGCCCAAATTTTGCATGGAAAATAGTGCTATTTAAGTTCTTTTATTATTGTAAGGTGTTCCCCGTTTTCTAAACTGGTAGTCAAATCCTCTCTGGCTGTCTATTAACAGCAGCAGTCAATTTGGTTATTTTGGTAAATAGCTAAATTGATTGGCCCTATGTGATAGAGTATGGAAGTCTGGTTTGCAAATCTTAAGCTCATAAAATTTTTTGAGATTATTTTTGTTTGTGAAGTAAATCATTAATGAGACTTGGCTGAAGGAGGCTGACAGTGATAATGACATACATATCAGCGGGTTTGGCGCCCTATAACACCAACAAATCCACCGGCAGAGGCGTGTGTTTGTACATAAACAAGCGGTACTGCAACACCATTGTGGTCAGAAAATGATTGTGCACCACCAATCTTGAACTGCTGTCCATTTCCCTCCATCCTGACTACCTCCCTAGGGAATTCCCTCAGTTGTTTTATACATTTGTGTACATATATATATACACACGAGCAAACGCAGTCCACTGTGATACACAAATTAGATGCCATTTGCCCGGACACTCCCAAGTTTATCCTTGCGGATTTTATCGCTGCTGGCTTACTGGGATACTTGAAAGCTATCTATCTAATCCTCTTCGTGCATCAGATTGCACATAAAGCCTCAACCAGAGTCTGCCACTGATGTCAATCAGGTGAAACCCGCTTAGGTGACCCATGTCCAGCCCTTTCCTTTCATCTCCCTTTCCACTTGTTCTTCTCCAAGTTTCCTTTCGCCCGTCAGGCTTGAATCTCCATCTCCACATTCTCCAGTGATTGACATTTTGGACCCAAGATAGGTGAAACTGTCAACTTCCTCAATCTCTTCTTCATTTAGTTGGATGCTGTTGGAGTCTGGTGTTCACTCATACTTTTCGTTTTCTTTGCGCTGACCTTCAAGCCAAGGCTTCCAGCTGTTTCTGAGAAAGCATTGGTTTTTTCCTGCATGTCTTGGTGGCGGTGTGACAAAAGGGCAATGTTATCAGCAAAGTCCAAGTCTTCCAGCGTTGTTGTTGCTGTCATAGTCATGGTCCATCTGATCCCTCTCTTCTCACTGTCGGTGGAAGTCTTCATGATCTAGTCCATGGTCAGTCAGGATGAAGAGGAACGGCGACAGAATGCAGCCCTGCTTCACCCCGGTACTGACGCTGAAGGGGTCTGTGAGCTCCGTGTCACAGACAACCTGGATTTGAAATCGCTGTACAGCATTGCAATGACCTGAACAAGTTTTGCAGGGACTTCGTAATGCCTCAGGATCTTCCATAAGGACTCTCAGTGAATGCTGTCAAAAGCCTTCTCCAGGTCGATGAAATTGATGTACAGCGGTGTGTTCCACTCGTTGCTCTGCACCAGAATCTGTTGCAGAATGAAGATGTGTTCAGAGCAGGATTGCCCAGGGCGAAATCCTGCTTGCTGTGGTCGGAGGTCTTTCTCAAGGGTTGCCGTCAGTCTTGCTGAAGACCTTGCTGGTGAGGAAAAAAAGTGTTATGCCCCTCCAATTATTGCAGTCTCCAAGATCTCCTTTTTGGGTAACTTGATGATGAGCCCTGTTTTCCATGGATCAGGGAGCTGTCCTGATTCCCAAACTTGCGTGAAGATTTCAGTCAGCATGGGAGCTGTCACATTCACATCTACTTAAAAGCTGAGCAATATGTATTCTGCTCCATCACACAGGAATTCTATTATTGACCCTTGTTGCAGCACTATCCCCGGCGCTTACCATCCCTTGGAGCATTGTATCACATATTCTCCTGGCACAGGTGTATAAGATGGCGTGTCAGCGATCGGGTGTGGGATGCAATGACCTCATTTTGTACACTTGTGTGATGAACACTTCCTTGTCTTGAATGTCTCAAAGACATGATCTTCGACTTTATGGTATAAACCTTAGAGCTAAAAACATATCAACTGATAAAACTGCTCTTTCTAATGCCAAAGAATTTGAGACATCACTGTTTTTTCATGCCTATACTTCATGGTGGGAGGATCCATCACCCTGTGATAAGTATGCTAAGCTGTGAAATGCTGGTTTGAGACTTACATAAGGCAGCGACTGGAAAACTCACTCATTACTTAAATGATATTGATTTACTGGAGAACTGGAAGGTAAAAAAAGACTGCTGCTGCACTCTGCCTTGACTATGCCATGTCACAGACAAAGTGACTTAAGGTATGGAACACTTCAACATGTTTTTTGCCCACCAGGCTCCCAGACCTTTACTATCCATTTTTTTCTTCTCTATTTCTTTAACTTCATATGAAAAGCCTCTTGTGAACATCAACTGTATATTTTTAATGCAAGCTGGCATGCCTTAAGTGATCTAGAGTAAAAAAATTCAGCAGCCAATGCAGTGTGCACATGGTATTATAATTTGATTCCAGTCCCCTGAAAATTGAGTACCATTGTGATCTAAAAGAGCATAGTAATGTTTATGTGAGTTTTAAGATTTTATGTATAACAATAAACTGACTGTTGTTTCATAAATAGAGTTTCACAATTTCTTTCCCTTTCTCCTTCTCTAGCTGCAATGTAGTACTGCCATAACACCAAATCAAGGAGATGCTTTGCGCAATTTTCATAAGAATGAATGGGCATACCCGTGTGCCAAGAGTTCCAGCTTTTGGTAACACCTATTTTGAAGGGGGCTTGTGCCTGCTCATACGTTAAGGGTTTATTTCTGTTGATTGTTGCTTTTGGAACACCTGCGCGTATGTTCTTCAAAGAAACCCATGTCGTCCGCAGTCCCCGAAATGCAAGCAGAAAAACCGGCGGTACCGAATGTACTTTATTTGACGCCTGTCAAACAAAAAAAAAAAATAATAATCGTAAACTGACATCAATTTATTACAAGTAATTTTTAAACTAAATTGCAGACCAAAAATAAATATACTATATAGCCTTCTACACCTCTCAATGCTTAAAATTATTCATGCAGCTACGAACACGCCGTCAGATCTTACAAATGGCTATAAATTCTCTTCAGCGTGAAAATATTTATGTGATATTTAGGTCTATAAATAGTAAAGCTGTATAGTTCATGCAAAACCAGGTTTGTAAAGTTTGACAAGCTGCTGACCTTATAAAACTGAAACGCTGTTGTCGCCATGCTGGAGCAGAAGACGAGAAAGAATGCAACGGAAGTGGAAATGACTTGTAAAAGAAAAATTCATTGGTTCTGGGATGCAATCTAACCAATCGGTATTTAGATGACAAACGCTTCTGTGTATATACGTCAGCGGTTGACTTCTCAGCCATTTTGGTTGGGTACACGTCTCACACACGCATTTTCGGGAAAGAAGTGGTGCATACATCTACGACTTTACTTATTGGTTTAGGTAATCAGAGTAGAGGTGAGTACTTTAAAATACTTCTGTTCACAGAGTTTTTAAAATAATAAATTTATTATAGAGGGCTAGATCAGATGTCACATTTTAAAATATGAAAAGTGCTCCGTCAGAGGCATAACGCAACTGAATCCAATTCCAAGGTTCATTAATTGTAGACTCGAATATTTTGACGCCGTGAGCTATGTTTTAATGTTAAAATCTTCTCTGATCCATTAAGTAAGCGTAAGTTTTAAAGGGTATTTTTATTTAAAATATAATGTTTATATATCTATTTATGGTTTGTTCTGTTCTCTCACACAGATCGTAGACGTAATTGTAAGTCGAACGTAAGGTGATATGATGAACCAGTAAAATAGTAGACACAGTCTCTTAACAGCTGTTCGCTTCTTTTGATACATAGTTAGATAGTGTTGACAGAAAGGACACAAGATGCAATATCATATAATTTAGATATATAACTCGCACACATTACAAAAGCATTAACTTGTTGCAAGCGGGCACACAGTTTATCTCTCCCTCCCATTCGCTTGCTCTCTCACACAAGATACTTAATAGACAATTGAATTAGTCCAGATCATTTCATTTGTGCAACCTAGTGTTATTTTATGTTACTTAAATCATTTTCTAGTAGTTTTCCATATTTTATGTGACAGCTTTTGTGAGGGCATATTTTTTCACATGATGCATTTATAAACATTGGCCAGCCATATTCACATATTACACGTTGACAATGTAAGCCCTCTTACACATAGATATATATGTTAATTTTAGAAAGTGATCATAATACAGTACTGTCATACATGTCACACACATAATAACACATGCAAAGGTACAAAGTATCTCAAATTAAATAATTAATGCATAAATTAGAAATCATGAAAACCCTGTTCTGTTTTCTGCTGCAGTTTTTGCAGCAAACAGGCATAGAAGTTGTAGGGTCTGTTGGTTGTTATAATTTCAGCATAGTACACAAATGTGATTGCACAGTAAAAGTCTTTTGTGCTAATTTGTTACAGGAAGTCAAGATGTTTCTTTGGAGCTGGTTTCAGAATATGCTGTCATTCTTGGGTTAGTTAATTATAGCAGTATAATTGGGAGCATGATTTTAATACTTTTGTGGAATATTTGTTCCTTACCATTTTTAATTACTGTTAGAACATAAATTCAGTGGCAAAAAAAAAATCCAAAAGAGGTATTCAGATTGTGTGGTGGTGTGCAAACAGAAAATACCAATGTAGATAATATAAAAGCTTCATTATACCTCCGGTCAGATATATTAAGCAAACGGTATAGTACCTGGAACAATTCATGGTGTACAGAAGTGAATGGAACTTTTTCTGTGAATATACTTATCATTGAACAGGCCTTGGTCACAAATCAGGAAAGTTGTTATTCCTGGGTTTAGACAATGCAGGCAAGACTACTCTGCTTAGTGTCCTTAAAGAAGGGCATATAATTCAGCCAGTGCCAACGCTGCATCCAAGTAAGTTACTGCCAGCAGAAATCCTGGATGGCATGCTGCATGGACCAATTTGCAGTGCTGCCAACGCAGTTTATAAACCATGTATGGAGCATGCTGGAACGCCTTCACATTAAGATGTTTCTGATGTGGACAGAAGATTTAGTGTAGCACTACTTGAAAGTGTCAGTCATGGGATATCACAGGAATTAAGTAAAATATGCAAAACTCTGCTACACCTAAAATTTAAAGTACTTAATTTTAGTTGCTTTTATTTACAAAAATGGAAACTTATAATTTAATTATCAAATTATTTAACTACTTCATCAGATTGGTTCTATTAAACAATTTTTCAAACTTTTGATCACCTAGCGGTAGACATGATCAGCAGAAAGAAAACAAGTTAGAAAGACAATTAACTTTCGATTGTTTTGATTGTTTGTAGTTTAGTAGGATTTTATTTGTGTTTATAGAACTTCGCCACATCATGAAATATAATGTGTGTGGGTGAGTATTTTGTTGGTGTAAACTCTTACATCCATTATCTTGATACAGGGATTAATAATTGCCGTTACTAAATCTGAAATGCAGTAACAAGTCAGTGATATATATATAACGCATTAGGCAAGACTTCTTGAGGCAAAACATAAAATATCCATCTGCGTGACTACATTCTGTCTTTCTCTCTCTCTCTCTGTGTTCCATAGGCTTATACAAAAAGTCTGGTAAGCTAGTATTCCTGGGTCTAGACAACGCAGGCAAGACCACGCTTCTTCACATGCTTAAAGATGACAGAATGGCTCAGCATGTGCCAACCCTGTATCCAAGTAAGACTGACATCCTATGCATTTGTTTCATTTATACTTGTAGAAACTGCTATTTGCATTTAGATTTATATAAAGCATTTTTCCTGCTCAGTAATGCATTGCTGTTGGCATTTGCAAATTTGCACTAACACTAGTTATTTTACTGCTAAATAAAGTGCAGGATGGCTATATAATAACTACTAATGGGGGAATGTGAAGTGTTAGATGTGATTATGCTGCATACTTCCCCGTGTAGTAAAGTAATTTTATTTGTCTGTTAGTCTTTGTGTAACGGTAGCATTGAAGTGGCAAACTGTTTACAGTTCAGAATTTATCCCTTGTATCTTATCACATACTCACCCTTTAAATTAAAGTACTTTGGTTGTACACATTTAAGTGAACTGTAAAGTGAGATGGATTGCTTTTTCCTATTCTGTTGCTGTTGAAGTGGCATATGATTGCATGGTTTTCTGCTTTATGCTGTAATTAGCAGAAATGCATTTTTTTTTCTCCTGATGTGGCCCAACCTAGCAAGACTTCTCCATCATGTGTTACAAAAGTTAAATTTTTTTTTAATATGCAGTAAAATATAATTTAATGGAACTTGGGATTAAATCATATTTTATTGTGACATTTAAGCATATCTAAAGAATATCCACAGAGGAACTATTTTAAAAAGTTAAATGAAATTTATCTCTAGTTTCGCTTTTTTAAATCTTATCTAACAACATATATAAACTTTAACATGCTGGAAAAATGTATCTAATATTTATGGCGTTACAAATTTGTATAAATTCTGGATATAACTTGTTTAATTATTTACACAAAATTTCTTTATCTTTTTTTTAGCCTCTGAAGAATTGAGCATGGGAGGGATGAGGTTTACAACTTTTGATCTTGGTGGTCATAGGCAAGGTAAGATTTTTGTGTAAGATGGAATGGTAGATTTTCTGTTTTGGGAAAACCTATTAAAGGTGCTATGATTTCACAAGCCCATTTGTGGAAGGGGCTTATAATATCATGGATAATATTTTTTGAGAAAGACAGAGCCTATCCTCACTTTACTGCCAATGTCTTCATTAAGCATGATTTGAGGGTCAGAGGACCAAAAACCATACAGATGGTCCCCATCGAACAAATGATCATATGTTATTTCTGCACACTTGAAGTGTTGCATTTTGCTGAGAACTAAATGCTACCTTAGCCAGTGATAGAGGGGTGGGGGGATTGGTGTTTTATGCCGTTCCAGCAACTGAGGCTATATTACGGCAAGGCAGCCAACCCTGTAAACAGATGCCACGTGCAGAGAAAGAACAGCGTGCCCGAGACGAGAAATGAACTCTGGGCAGCCAACCTTCACTGTATTGGTGACAGGCGCTAACCGTTGCACCACCGGACCGCTCGCCAGTGATAGGACACACAGCATGAACTACTAAGAAATGAGACAAGCCAACACACTGCCAAGAAACGAGTAGAATCAATATAAAACTGGCAAAAAGCAAAGCAAATGAGAATCGGCAGACTTCCAAAAAATAAGTAGAATCTATGCATGCTGCCAAGAAATAAGTAGAATCAACACAGAAACAAGATGAGAAGCCTTCCAAGAAACGAGGAATTGAGGCATGTGGCCCAGCAGCAAACAGAACACACTCTACCAAGAGGCAAATAGAATCAACACACTCTGCCAAGCAACAATAGATTCTGGACAGACTGACATCATTTGACTAATTCCCCACAAAAGATAGACAGGGAGACCAGCACAAACATTTATCAGTGGATTTTAAAATAGTGCTAGAAGTGGTGTTAACTAAACATAAAATTCTTTATTACAATATTTTGAAACTTAAAATGAATAAAGGCATTTTATTACTGGAAATAGATGGTTGTGTACATAAAAACTGTGCGTGTTTTTGGACACATGATTTTCGGTCTTCTGTCCCAGGAAAATATCTGGCTCCCATTCATGCATGTTGAAAGATTGGATGAAACTTGGTATGAGGAATGTACAGAGAACTGAGTTTTAATAGGGAAGTTTTGAAATATTAGGACAGTAATGATAGTCTGATAACTTTAAAAAAATTGTAATATATTTTAAATGCTAGAGTTTTGGAACCACAAAAATCAAACTGATTTTAAGTTTGGTTTTTTTTTTTTTTGTTTTTTTTGAAATGTGATGTATTTTATGTGATAAATATCCTCTAAATTGTAACTTATTTATCAAGGGAAATCCATTCTTTCAGGCAGATAAAATTTGGCATGTATTTGGTTAGAAGATTTTTAATACATGCAAGGTTATTTACATGTGCAGTATTACGTTTTTAGGCAAATTAAAGTATGTATAAATAATTCCTGAAAATTCCAAAATGTTACTGTAGTCTCTTGGTGTGCATGAATGAAGTTTATTTTGGAAAAGTCAGTATTTTATTTTTTGGCATAGTAGTACAAACCTTGTTTAATAAACCCAAGAAAATGGCAGATAATATCCTTTTCTGGATTTCAGCTAACTCGTGCTTTATTGATTTATTGTTGATTTTTAACATAGATGCAAAGAAAAGTAATAATGTAAATTAATGGTAGGGAAAGGGGTTATTGCTTTTAGGAATTTTACAACATTTCCTGCATGTTATTCTTGCTTTTAGAGGATATCTGATATTTGTGTTTACAGCTCGGAGGGTTTGGAAAGACTATTTCCCTGCTGTGGATGGCATTGTCTTCCTCGTTGATGCTCATGACAGAGAGCGATTTGTAGAGGCAAAAGCAGAGTTAGATGTAAGTGATGTGATATAGTTTTCTTTTTTTTTAAAAAACCAACATACTTTTCAGTGCCAAGTATGTTATAAACTGTATTGAATTTAAAGAATTTTTTTCATTCCATATTTTGGGAAGCATATTTATACAGATATTGCCTTCAAAAAATAAAGTTAAGATTTTACAGTAGCAAAACCATACCCAGTTTCCTTAAAGTCATTTTCCTGAGCTGAATTGTGTTTTCTGCATATCAGTACGTTTGGCTTAACCATTTTGCAATCAGTAAGTGTCCATAAGTTCAAATAGTACTTTTTAATCCTTTATAATTCTCATTGTATATGAAGACATGGATTTTTCACATTTTGTATGCAACATATAGAGCATAGAATGATTTACAAGTGACATCTAATAAATTTATATTAAAAAAAAAAATGGTGCATGGTGATGTTTCTGGGTTGTTCTTTGTGCAGATTCTCACTGTTTGCCTGATCCTAATTCAATTTTGCAGAAGTACTTTATCTGTTGAAAAGTTCATATACTATGTTTGGTTTATGTATTTTAGTCTATGGCATCTTCATTATATTCATATTAAATTTTATATTATTACAAGATTCGTTAATAGTGAATTAGTCCATAAAGTCTTTTCATATCATATAAGCGAGAGGGGGAGGTGGGTAAAGTAGTCCAGTAACAGAGTTTAATCCAGCTTAATTTTTTTGTAATTATCAGAGTCTGCTGACAGATGAGCAGGTGGCAAATGCTCCTATATTGATCTTGGGAAACAAGATTGATATCCCTGGTGCTGCTAGTGAAGAGGAGATCAGACATTTGTTTGGCCTTCATAACCTTACTACTGGCAAGGTTATTCTCCAAGTGTTTTCTTTGTCTCTTGTTTTTTAATGATCAATTTTGCCTTGAAATGTGATGTTTTGCATAGGTGCCAAAGATGCTTGTAGGAGTGTTAAAGGCAGCAACCTTAAGTCTTACTAAAAACAAAGTGTAGTGTTTTTTACCATTGTACTGAATGATGAATGATTGCGAGATTTTGTATCAGTAGCCATTTGCTTTTTAAATTGGGCTTGTTCCCAGAGTTTATTGTTAAAACAATTTGTCACTTCCATTATTATTATTATTTCTTACCAGAAAAATATTTGTGTGTCTCTTGGCTCTTTTTTGCAGGGCCAAGTTTCTCGTAGTGAATTGCCTGGCCGCCCTATAGAATTGTTTATGTGCAGCATCTTAAAACGTCAGGGCTATGGTGAGGGATTCCGCTGGATTGCCCAGTATATCAACTGAGTTTAGCAGCTTGTGCCTGCAGTGGATGTGACACAGTAGACAATGTGCAACTGGACCTGACTGAAACCCTGAACTCTTGAACTGAATGGCACTTGCATTTTGTGGCACTTTCATGCCATTGTGGGTGCTTGATTGTTTGCATGTGTGTGTGTGTGTGTGAACATGTGCATGTTGTATGAGATGTGTTGATCATGACAGAAACTTAACCTTTTCTCCATTTCTTCCATTCTGTTGTAAAAGTGATACACTAAATGTATGCCACAAATCACTGTGAGCAAGTGTAAGTGTAAGAGAAAATGTAAAGAGTTCCATAGAGAAATAAATCAGTCTTCATGTAGAGAAGGTCAAGGAGAGAAAAAGTAAAGTATTAAGGCTGGCAATGCTTTCAACAACATGAGAAGATGACAGTATGCTTTATAACAAAATATCTGTTTCATACTAGATTTATACAGGATTGATCTTTCCTCCCTTTGAATAGGTAGTTGCTGTTGCCTAAGTTTTCTCATCTCTTCTTGGGGTTACTGCTTCACATTCTGATTTTTTCCTTCAGCTTCATGTCACCATGGTGTTTGCTGTCATCAGCCACATACCATTTTATAGCACATTTGAAATGTGAATGCCTAATCTGGTGTAACAGTTGTTTAACCTTTGCAGGACAGTTTGCAACTCTGCAGTCTTACTGTTTTCTGTTGTGTGTTGAGAACTTAAATGCCTCTTTTCCCTTGGATGGGGTGGGGAGGATTCCTTTCTAGTGTTTGTTTTTGTTTTTTTGTTTTTTTCTTTCCTTTCCTTTCTTGGCTAATATTAAAGGATAAGTTTCAAAGTTAAAGAACCAGTTCTTTTGGAGAAAAGCATGTGAAATCTAAAGGCCAGGTGTATATCTGTGTGAATGAAGTGTATTTTTCCATGCATTTTGTTACAACAGAATAAATGCTAATCCCTTAATTGTTAGTGTTTGCTGTTAATAAGTTCTACTTATTTCTGTCTTTTTTTTTGGTGCATTGAATTTAGTTGCTTTTTGTGTTATTTGAACACCCCAACAGGGTGTGCAAGGAAAAAATTACACGTGAATGTGTGCAAAAAAGCAGCTGTCTTTTCAAGGGAAACGTGTATCAGGGGTAACCCAATCTTGTATGTTTATGACCTTCATGGAGAAGTGATTGTTAAGACTCCTTTCCAAGATTTCTAAAACCTTTAGGATAGGTGAAGCTGGGTTTAATGTTTTTTTTTAAACCTAAACTACAAATAAATTTTCTCACGGGTTAAGGTCACGTTTCGCATAACATCCTCATTAGTGGCAGTCATTTTTCCAACTGCACTACAGGCTTGCACGAGTCTCTAGTCTTGTATATATATTAACTCGGTTTTGTTAAGGAAAAATCAAATTTTCAGCTGGGAGGGGTGTCCTTTATATTGTCTGTGTGATAGAGTAAAAGAACAGTCTGTAGATCTTTGTACAGTGCTTTCACTGTGTGACAAGCTTGCTACACAGTAATGGTTGTAACTGCACTGAAAAACTGCATTTTAACTCCAAGTACATGTATTACAATGTAATTTGGTGCTGTATTTCAGGATATCTGATGGACTGGAGAACTAGTGCATTAATCAAAGTATATGGAGAACTTGCCATCAGTTTTTCCTAAAATTTGTAATTTATCCAGATCTTAGACTTAATATCATCATGCTGTAGCAGGTATTGTTTCCATTCACACAAGCATGCATGTTAGAAATAATGCCATATGAGCTCGTAAACAAGTGTTTTATAAGTGCACAGAAACAGCATTTAAAGTTGTCATGAAAAGTATATACCTTCTCATAGATGTTTTATAACAAGTGAAAGCTAAAATACCTGCTTCTCCAGTTCAGAGTTTTTCAGTGTGTATGATGCACACGCACAACTTACAGTTGTCATCGAGGCAATATGGTGTCCTCTAAGAATAACATATTGTGTGGCACTGTAGCATGAGGGGCAATAAGTCACTTTTTCCCCTGAATGTACCATAGTTTCCTTTCCACCTCCACTGCTCCCTTCTCCAAAGATACTTTTATGGTTATTAATGTCAACCAGCATACTTGAATTTCCTTTTCAAAAAATGTCAGAAAACACCATTCACAACTGGCCACATTTCAAAATATTCACATAGTATAGACAAAATGTCTCAAGGTGTATCCATAGAGCAACAAAAAGAAAAGTGCAGATCATAATCTGGCACTTAAGTCTTCGTTAGGTCCTTGTAGGATGCTAGAGGCACCCAGCAGAATTTGGAGAGGGTGATCTGAAATATAATCCGATGCATTGAGGGTGACGAAGGAAACAAGGTTACTAAGACTCCTAGCATGCTGTGGGAAGGCTTACCATGTGCAATCAGTGTGAATCAACAGAATTCTGGTTTCTCCAGGACTGCTCACAGCATGTGGCTTTGTTTTTTGTAAATTGATTTCAAAAGGCACACCATTATTTATATATTTAAGAAGTTTAAGTGAAGGAAGTTACAGAAATTGCTGATATTTTGATTTTGTGTATCTAATGACAGGCTAGTTTTATTCTGAATGCCGTTTTTTTTTCCCCTTCTGTAGAGTATTTTTGGGGTAAATAAATAACAGAATTTCCTCCTCTTCGTGTTTTATTTTGCATGACAGCAATGTAAATGCTGCTGTTCTTGAGCTTGTGTAGACATTACCTAATGCTACTGTAGGAAGATGTGAATATTATCATTTATTGGCCTAAATTAACATTTTGCTATGAATACAACATTCTTGATATGCAATTGTTTTTAGAATCTGATTTCCGCTCCCTTTCGAGCTATCGGGAGCAATTATAGTGTGGACACAGATTTTTAAAAGAATGCATGATTGTGCTTCCACTAACATTTATCGGTATGATGCGTAGAATTTAAGCAGTACAAGACATTTGCATTGTACAACAATCTCATCCATTCAGTCCAAGGCACACAACTTTCTTGACTGATCAGCAGCAGGAAACAAGTTTTTACTGTCCATACGTTTTGTCTTTACCTCGCACTTATCATTTTTTACAACCTGAATAGTCTGATTGGGGACTTGTTTAATCTTTTGTTCACCGAAGACATGTCCATTGGCCAATATTCTTTTTTATAACGATCGCAACAGTGATCGCCATGGCCACAAGGCCCAGCACTATTCCTACAAACACGAACGCTTTTGTTGTGTTTATTTTCATGGCGACTTTTGGGCTCGGTGTGGCAAGAGTTGAATTTGCCTGAATTGGTACATAGTCCCGCGTAAGTGATGAAGTAAAGGTGTCAGCGCTCTTTGGAACTGACGGTGACGAATGGCTTCTATTCGGCTGTCCAAGTGTGACTGTTAGTAAAGACGCGTGCGCACTACTTCCTACACCATGCGACGTCAAACTGTTACCGACTTCTTGTCCAGGTGTGACCGTGGATGTTGACACTAATTTTTTAGGTGCAGATTTTGGGGATTTTTCGTTTTGAATAGTACATTGTTGCTTGTACTCGTAGAAAACAAAGTTTTGAGAAACCGGGTAGATGTGTAGATGTATGTGTCTGAAGCTGCTGAAAAAGACGTGGTGGAGTCCTTGGTGATGGCAGCACGTGAACCTGAACTGGTAAGAATCGGTTTGGCTGATTCCGATTTCACAGTTACCTTCGGTCCTAAAAGAGACGGTTGAAGACTAAGCCAATTCCAAAGAAGATCTGGAGGCATCTCTGAGACTCCTCCAGCTGCAAAATGTTTGTTTTTCACCTCAGCATCGACAGTTTGGTCCACTATGCGCTGTGACCATTTACTTATGTCATCTGAAAATGTCAAAATATACATACAAAAATCTAGTTTATGAGAACTATTCTCCATGAATCTTTTCCCTTTTTCTCGCCTTCAACGGTGTTAACGTTTAATTTTGCCCTTAGCGTTGGTTCTTGAACTTTCCTTTACCTTGTGCTTAGCACTTCATTTACGCCTTCCTGAGAAAGCCCCTCTAATCGCAGTATCACTATTTTTTTTTTTAATTGTTAACAAAGTATTGTGAGATGCATTTGTATTAACATAAACCACCAGCTATATTTACGTAAATTTAAGCTGTATGCAAAAGAAAACAATTCAACACTAACTTGGAAAGAAATATGATAGTCATGGATTTTTTTTCCCCCAAAAGTATGCTTCTCTCTTCGATCCGTCCAAAGCCCATTCGTTTGAAAAAGCCAGTCCCTCTTTTAAGTTAACCACTATAGGAATAAAATATAAAAACTAATATATCGGAATACCTTCGTGTTGTTTTCCAATACGTCTATTCAGGCAGTATTTTTAAACAATTCAAAGAAAACTAAATCCCCAATATGATGTTAGCGACGACTTACCGTTTGACTCTGGTGAGTGGTTAAGACTTGGGACCACAGACTGTTGAGCTAATGTATACAGCACCATACCAGGATGAGAAAGGATAAGGTCTGAAACATATATATATATATAAGATATAACAGATATATATATATAAGCTCAAGCGTACACTCGAAGATGACAGACACGAGTAAACGGACAGGGTGAAGGTTTGCTATTTTTTTATTTCCGATGCCACAAAAATTTCAAGGCTCTGCGGTCTTCTGAATTTCTTCTCTCAAGATTTCCCATATAGACGGGACTGCGGAGGTTGGTTTATTCAATGGCATTGCGACATGGTCTGTTTATGCCATCAACACTGTCGCACTGTTTTGTCGAACTGGGCTCCTATTTTGTAAGGCTCCCTCCCTCAACCCTTCTCCTTTGACAAGCTCGATGTGAACTGTCTTGCTAACTGAGCGAACATCTGAAAAAGCATTTGCATTCTCCCAATATATATATACCCACTAGACATCATGGAGGATGTCTGGTACTTTCTGTTTGCTTTATGTATAAGCAGAACTCAGCATGAACCCCTATGTCATACATACCTCAGGGAATCTTTCCCAACCAAAACATGTAAGAAAAGAAAACTAAAGAAGAAACTCGCTGAGGCATTAATGAATCTACTAGGCTACTTGGTACTGCAGAAGGCACAGCTGTACACTTATTAAACAATAAAAATGTCGACACATTTTTACACATAATTGTACTTTAAAAGTTAACAACGCATCAAAGATACCTCTCTCTTTCCTACCTGGTGTCTTATTCATCTTATCGCTCTCCCATTCAATGACTTTGGACAATAAATAAATACTTACGTATTAAGCTAGCAATCAAGAAAAAGACCATTATGGTAAATAATTGAACTGCTGGCATGAAACATTAAAATGAATCCACGTAAGGTCTGAAGCCACAAGAACTGCCTTGGCTTAAATGAGAGAAACTCTGCAACACAAGGTGTTTTGACAATGAATGAAAGAAAAACCACTCAACCATTGGAACAGCTGCAGATGCCAGATCACACTTTTTAATCAGCAGCTCACTGGTGAGAGGGCGCCCGAATTTCCATCTGCGTAATAGACGGACTTCCGATGCACGGTATCACACGGGAACTCAAGAGTCTTGCCATCCAATTGTATGTCAGCCTGAGTTGCTCGTGACACTTCCCAGTTTACACTCAGGAAGTGAAATTGGGAACGAGTGAATCAAATGTTATACACAACGCAAGCAAGTACACAGGTCATAGAGCTGGATGAAGTTGGATGGTAACCCACGTAACTTGAAACATCGTCTGGTTTCCTGTGTCACCAATTCAGTGAAGGCTGGCTGCCCAGAGTTCATTTCTTATCTCGGGCACGCTGTTCTTTCTCTGCACGTGGCATCTGTTTACAGGGCTGGCTGCTTGCCGTAATATAGCCTCAGTTGCTGGCACGGCGTAAAACACCAATTCCACCCCCCCCCCCCTCCTGTGTCACACTTTTCGTCAGTGTAATATCTGTCTTCTGTTTACTAGAGAAGAGGAAAAAAAAATTCCATCAGTGTCCCTGGGATGGTGAATAAGTAAACAGACGTGATATGTTTCTTTCGTCGCGTCGGTATTATGATCTTAAATGACTATTGGGATGCAACACTTATTTCTAATGACTGGGTAAATCTCAATGCACGATTCTACTCAAAGCTGGGGGAATTACTCCCTTTCATTCTCAACCATGCACAGAAAAAGGTCAAAATCGTTTGTATACAGATAGGCCTAATATTATGGATTCCAGCTCTCCCGTTGGCTGAGAGCTTAACGTATTAATATACAATCGTGACGTCTACTGTTGACCTCTTTGTGATTAAGGTTCAATTTGCAGGCGTGTATCTCGAGAATGGACGGGGAATGGGAGTGGAGTGGTGGAGTGGGGTATCCATCCAGATCTGGGAAAATAAAGGTGTATCTCGGGAAGTAAAGGGATCTATTTATCCAAATTTGTACCTGGCTAAGTATACAGTTTTCGGCGTCGTGCGTTGGCAGTCTTCCGGGAGAACTACACCTAAACAAGGAATTCAGGGGACAACAGGCAATCGCAGGTTGATTTCCGCATCACTGTCAACACGAGAGCTTTCGTGTTGTCTGCTTTTCCACTTCTGCTTAGTGCCCGCTCTTAAATTACTTTACAACAATGTGATAAGACTGAATTATTCATAGTATTGTCATGCACACGTGTGTGTGTTTATGTGATTCGAATGGATTGTTTATGGGCAATCTACACAAAAGCTAAAAGTTGTTGCCCCGCAGACAGAGAATAACTTCGATGCAGTGCTGGTGTTAGCAGTCATCAGAAGTGTTAAAAAGTCACGCAACAGCTATGCACTTTCATTTCATGGTGTCGCAAAGAGAAATATATTTTAAATAACATGTCAAATGTTTTCTTATGATGACTGCTCTCCTGCACCTCAACAACTATTTGCACACCGGCTGAGCTATCGAGGTCCCTCTGACTTGATGATGGTGCAGAAGCCAAACTGCTGGTCTACGCTCTACCGTATGTGGCAATCTTTGGATATATATGATATGCTATCAAAGGTAATTCAAACGACAATAAATACACATGTATCAGACGTTCACAGCCACATAGCCTAGCTCGACCTAATCACTCCACCTTGCCCTTACGAATTACCTTCTGTGTCCTGGGATAGATCTCATCTTGATTGTTGTTGCTGTTAAGTGCTGCCAGATTTAATTGCCATAGTTTTCTAAAATCTTCAGTCTCAAGATATTATTCAGTCTTTTTACTTTGAATGATGAAACTACACATCATTGCATAAAGGATACGATTTTATTACATGATAAAACATCTGACATTTAAAAACTTCATACTCTTAACATTCTTTAAACCAATCCAAATAAAATACACTGCAATGAAGTGTAAATATTTACATAAACCTGCAATATACAAGTGATACCCTTCCCTTCATCCACTCAAAATGTTTTCTAATATAAAATGTTTTGCATACATTCAACTCAAGAAAATAACAGAATTTTAACAGAAAACCGTCTGATGTACAGATTTGTTACGGTTATAGAACCTTAGCATAAGTAAAAAGGGATAAACTCTGGTTAGCTTACAGATCAATGCTGGAAATTATTTTCACATATCAATGGAGAAATATATTTTTCAAATTCTAGGACAAGCATGCTTTGCACGCTCCTTAAGACAAAACACCAGTGTATTTTGACAGAAAGCAAATTAGTGTTGTAGACTTGAAAGGAGAAAGATGCCAGTAAGGTGTACCAACTTGGTGTTAACCCTGAGTATTATATCAGGTCAGGTTACCCTTAGTGATGCTTAAGGGTAGATATTTCTATAGAAACTTCCAAACCCAAAGAAGGCATGGAGTGAGTTTTTTTTTTGACATTAATGCTCAGGGTTATTGCCAAGAATGTTAATGCACAATGACAAAAACAAAAGAAATCTGTCATATACCTTTTACCTGTTCTTGCATATCTTGTTATCTCCTTTATGTTTTCCATACACAAAAAATAATTAATGCTATTTATGAAACATCATGCATCATTCCTTGGATGAAAGCACAGATAAAAAATTTTCCAACTATCATTGGTAATTTCTGCTATAATCATGTACATAGTTTACAATAAAGTAATATTAATATGAAAAAAAAATAGTTATTTCATCTTCTCACTAGATCCTTTGACTGTTGACTTATTACAGTTTACATAACTTTTACATTTATGTCTATATTTACCTGTTTATAAGTGACATGGTCTTACTACTTTCCTGCTCAGAATAAAATCACATTTGCCCTTTCCTTCAGCATGACATACAATGGAACATCTCAGCTTTAGTAAGTTTTGAAAGATGTGCTGGTTTAGCACAAATATTTTTCTGTTCACTAATGATTCCAAGCTAAATGTTTCAGCTGACAATTTTAGCTCAGAATTACCAATTTATTTCTATCAAAGTTTTTTTATGTTTAAGATTTTGTTACAAATAATACCCTTCTAAAAAGCTAGAACTGTGTTCAGTCAGTCAGGAAAATCACTTTTACTTCCCATAATGAAAAGCTTCAGTTCTCATTTGTAAAAAATGTCATTTACATTTCCATGAATCTAAATTTGAAAACCAAAGACCATGATGATTATGAAAAAAAAAACCCCAGAAAACAGAAAAATGTATCCCTAGTTTCATGCTATATTTCTAGTGACGAATCCAAGTCTAGTGCTGATGGCAAATCCCCTGATATTGGTGAATCCATTGTATGCATATCCTCTAAAGACACTGAATCTTCTACAACATCTGATACTCCAAGGACCTCTGCATTACTCGAGAGATGAATGTTTTCAGATTCTTCAAATTCTCCTGACACAGGCAAGCTTAAAAACTGCAGATCACCTGAAATCTGAGGATCATCTGTCAAAGGTAAGCTTGCAAGGTCTTGTATTTCTTGCAGAAAATGTCTATCATTTGAAGACACCGTGCCTTCAGAGCTATTGGATATTTTACCTACTATAAAATCTGCTGCAATAATTGGCTTTCCAAGAATGTGAAGATCACATGTTTCTTGTCCTTCTGTAGAAGATACCAAAGGATCAGCACCAGTGATCCACCTGCTGCTCATTTCTCCAAAAGGATCAGAGGATTTTGAAAAGCTTGGCATTCCCTTTGACTGCATGTCTGATGAAATAATCTGAGTTACCAATTCCGATATCTCATGAATATCTCTCGTAATGTGTTGCCCCCTGGAAGTGCTTGGTGTTCCCAATGTCTCAGTTTTTTGGTCTATGTGAAGACTAGTGGGGGACTGCTGGTATTTTGAAGTAGAACAATCTGATGGATCTCCAGGAAGTGTTTTACCCTGATCTTCCAACAGTCTGCATGTTGGTGGTGGTGACATATCTTCTGCACATGTGTCCACTATGCAACCTTGATTATGACCTTCGATTGAGTTATTGGCTGCTGTATTATCTTTGCTAAAACCTTCAGTAGTCTCACTAGGCTCCACTTTGACAATATTGGTATGAGATTCTAAGTGCTTGTTTAACTCGGGAACACGGTGAAAACATTCCCCACAAAGCTCACATTTGTAACAATGGGCAAGACATAACCTCTCATGCTTTGAGATAAACTTGGCTTTAAACAACAGCTTACATACTTTGCACCTCACCTGACTAGTGCAAGAGGAGGCGTCAGAAACATCTTTTGTGATTTTTGAAACAGTTGGAAGCTCTTCAGACATCTCTTGTCTCTCACTGTTTGTGCTGCCCCTTTCCATTTCATTCTTGTGCCTTTCCATGTGAGCCATCCACTCTCTAGCAACAAAAAAACCTTTACTGCACTTGTCACACTTGTACCGAAAAGACTGGTTGTGAAATCTTTTGATGTGAACAGCAACATAACTGGCCTTGAATAACTTCAAGCAAAAGCTGCACTCCACTGCATCGTCTTGGGGCTTTGATGTTGCTGATGCACTGCTTTGAATACCTGGGCCTTCTTCCATGCTAGTGGAATGGTGCAGACTTTTATCATCACTGTTATCATCACCACTATCATCATAGTGTGTCTGCATGTGCTTTGTCCACTCCCTTGCCATAGTAAAGCTCTTATCACACCTGTGACATTTGTAAGGGGCTGCCTTCCTCTCTCTGTACCAGACAACTTTGATTATGAGTAAACCAATCTTTTGCATACTGAAATCCTGCTCCACATGTTTCGCAACTGAATATAGAGTTGTTTGGGTGACACACACGAGTGTGTTTGTAAAGGGTGTATCTTTGACCATACTGCTTTTTGCACAGCTTACATCTGAATAATTTTTGCTTTGTTTTTGGAGATCTGAAATGAAACTGCTTCATGTGTTTTGCTAAGTTAGACTGGTGCAAAAAGTCTCTATTACACTTACTGCAATGCAAATCCTGTGATGCACCCTCTCCATCCTGCAGCTGTTTCTGGTTTTGCTTTAATCGCTTGTGAAATGTGTGTATGTGTTTTTTAAGGGATGAATAGTGGAAGTACTCCTTAAGACACAGTGGGCACTTGAATATCTTTGAACTGTCTGTTGAGTGTCCTGGAATAAGTTTTGTCTTGCTTGGAAGTTTTTTCATGTGACACATGATGACATGTCTTTGTAGAAAGTGGTGATATGGGTAACTTTTGTCACAATGATCACACTTGAAATGCTTTCCCTCAACAGCCTTTGATTTATTTATTTCTTCAGTTTGGTCGTCCTGTTCTTCTTGAGGAAGGTGGTTTCCAGATTTGGGACTGTCATTTTCAACCACAGCTGATTTATCTTTTTGCCTGGCAATATTCTTCCCAGAGCAGATGTGCTGCCACATGCCATTCCAGTGCATGAAGACTATATTGCACACCCTGCACTTAAAAGTATTTCCTTTTTCTGATTGAATACATTCTGTGTGGCAAAACCTGATGTGTGTCAGTTTACTCTTCAGCTCAGAAAATCTCGAGAAACACATTCCACATTTGTACGCTCCTGCTCTCTGATATCCAGAATGATTTTTGCTTTTGTGTCCAATGAGGTCTGTCTTTGATGAAAATTTACTGCTGCACAAATCACTTTGAAAAGGTTTACTTTTCCCTTTCAGCATACTGGGTTCAAACTTATGGCCGTGACTAATGTACATGTGCCTCTTTAAACTATTGCTGTGGAGAAATTTCCTGTCACATAAAGTGCAAAAAATCGGTGCTTGTTTTTTCTGCAATTATGTGTCAACCTGTGTCTACCCAATCCACCTGCTTGCTTGAAAATTTTGCCACATTCTTTGCATGTCATTTTGGATAAAGAGGACTCTTTGTTTTCTTCAGCAAGTCTGATGACTCTGACCTGTGGCGAAAATTGCATTGACATGGGAGAATCCATGATTTTACTGTCGATGTTAATGTTAGAAGAGTCTGGGGCACATTCTTGTCTGAATGTCTCTGAAACTGGAAGAACATCTGTAAAACATGCTGGTTTGGTGTCAGAGCAGGCTTGGTCATCTTGGTGCTTTTTCAAGTGGTCCTCAAACACAAACCTTGCTGGACAGTGAAGACACTTGAATGGTTTGTCTCTGGAAAGCCGTCTGAAGGCTTTTGGGCAGGTAAGAGCCTTGTGAAACGCTTGCATGCAAGTAGAGCAATCAAAAGGACGAGCTGCAGTCTCCAGAGACACAAGGGACACCCACAACTGCAAAATTTACACAAAAAAGATTCACCTCATTCCTGTTTTAGCCCCTTCAAGTAAAATATGGCTGTTAACTGGTGGGTTTTCCAATAATAATAATAATGAGAAAAAAGAGAGATGTAGAAAAAGAGACATAAAAGCAAAAATAAACTGGATGTGATGCTGCTGAGCAAGAATGGTAGCTGTTTTCAGGATGCCTACAGTAATGTTTAGGTTCAAAAGGCATGGAGGCCAAAAAGCTGTGAATATCTCCCTCTCCTTCTCCATTCCCAATACACAAATACAGTTCAACTTAAGAAAACATCCATAGTTTTGCATACAGTTTTTCATTTATGCAAACTTAACGTTACATAAAGAATTCTGAAAAAAATCTGCATTCCAAATTATGAAATTCATTAAAAAGATGCATTCAGTTCATAATTCTGTCTATTATGATGGTATAGTATTTGACATGTCTAAAATTAGTTCATTTTACGACTTGCATAAAGGTAATAGAGTGTGTATGCTTGTTTGCATTATAGGGGAAAAAAAACGCTTTATATTTGCAGAAGAGTCCACTTAAGTAAAGAAAGAAACTTCTGTAAAGTGATGAAATTAATTAGTAAATTTACCAACCTGAAACATTAGTTACTTTTTTTTACCATGGAAGCATCACAAAAAGCATGCCTGAGAAAAGTTGTCCATACCTACTTTTACCCCTCCATTCCCCACTTCCCAACAGAAAATGTAACCTACGTGAAATGTTTTGAGTTTATTATTTGCACACTGTGCCACTTATTATCAGTAGAACAAACAGAAAAGAGAAAAACTATATTCGTTAATCTTAATTTTACCTCCATTTCACTAAAAGTTGAAGAATAAGCAGACGATGAGCTGACTGGATGTTTGATGTAACGTTCTTGGGAGTCTTGATCCTCTGTACCAATGTTGTTAGATAATTTGCTAGCACCATGCTGATAATGGGTTTTCTTCACAAGCATCTTATCTTGTTGCCATGCACCTTGTTTTTTAGTGTCTTTTTGTTGTGCTACATTGTGGCTAGTAGAGAAGACTTTGGGTTGATCAGAAAGCAGCTTTTCTGAGCCATCTGAAGACTTTCTTTTGACAGTTGAAGAGGCATTACTTTTACTTGATGGAGGACTTTTTTCAAGGTATTTGGGGTGCTCAGGTGATGGTAGATTCTTTTGTTTCTCTGCTTGTAAAGGAAGGGCTAGAGAATTTGTTGGCATTGCAGGATTAACTAATGAGCTTGTTTCCTTAGAAACTAAGGGTTTTCTTAATGCAATTTTGGTAGTAATCGTGGTTCTTTTTTTGCTTTTTGAATTCTGACAGGAAAGAGTAGATGACTTGTCAGTCTGCTTTTTGCTCTGGGCTGGAAAAAGTTTGTTCAACTTTTCTTTTCTATCCATCCTTGAATATGCTACAGAGTCTTGAACTTGGTCACTTATCTTTTGAGAGTTAAATGACACAGCATCGCACTTTTCATCACTTGGCGAACCTATGTCTAAAACTGAATCGCTTTCTTCATTTGAAAAGCTGTTAGAAATCGTTTCATTGTCTTCTCTTTCACCAGGATCATTGTTTTTGCTTAGCTTAGTTGGCTTTGCTGATGCAGCTGAAAACATGTTGTCTAATGAACTCTTGAAAGATGAACCATTACCTGGACTTCTGCTAAACGTTCTCCTACGAATCATCTTTATTTTCAATACATTTTGCTGCTTGGATTTAATTTTACCTTTTTCCAGCTTTGTCTCACAGACACGAGATTCAGAAACTACTT
The DNA here is from genome assembly GCF_003073045.1 of Pomacea canaliculata. NCBI lineage: Eukaryota > Metazoa > Mollusca > Gastropoda > Architaenioglossa > Ampullariidae > Pomacea > Pomacea canaliculata. The sequence continues at coordinate 11,440,629 of NC_037590.1, forward strand.
CTGATCTTTCACTTACTAGTCTTTGTGTTGTTGACTTTTTGGCAATTTGGTGAGTTATTGGTTTTCTTTTTTTCTGCTTAGATGTGGCAGCGTGCTGGAAATATTTGAATTGCTTAGCAAGTGTCACAATGGTAGGATTACGGGTTTCACTACTGACAGTCTGTCCTATCAGTGTTCCATGGTATGGTGTATCTACATCAATTTCTTCATCACTGCTGCTTTTATCATTATGCTGATTATGTGGATTAGACATATTTTTGTTGGAATTTTTTTTCCTGTTTGTCTGTGTTAATAAATTCCCTGGCAATGCACTTCCAGATTCCAACCCTACTACAGGCACAGAGCAACCTGCTGAACTAGAGCCAACTTCCTTTTCTGATGAACCTAGACGTAAAATTCCAAATAGAGGGGACTTGTTATTTTGCTGAGTATTCTGCAGCAATGCATGCGGCTCGGATGAAGTGCCTTTATGTAGATCTAAAGCTGCAGAGGAAGACCCTGAATTAGACCAAGAACCTGAACTGCCTTTTCTCTCCCCATCAAGTGCCTCATTCTGCATTTTAGACTCCTCCTCGCCATCAATGTCTAGGTAGACCTCTGCCTCTGTTACAAATGCTCCATCTTTGTTCATTTCTGCAATTCTGATATCCTAACTCTCAGGTGTTAGTAATCTCAACTGGTCCATGCAGAAGGTGTGTTAATGGCGTAGTTTCTCACCCACACCATCTCAGGGCACATCATGCCAAATTATTCCTCCATTTAATGTGTTGGTGTTTAAAAATGTCTTTAAATAAATTTGCAATGATTACATTAGGCAGGAAATAAACCACTGAAAAGTGTCTGTTTTACAGTGGTCATGAAGCTAGTTGCAGCAAAGTCAGTAGCATGAAGTTTCAATGATGCTTTCATATAGATGAAGACTCCTTGAACCTGAAAATAATAATTTTGTTACTTTTTAGCAGTCTTAAAAAGTAGTTTTAGCTAAAACATTTATGAAAATGAATCCTAGGGCATGCAGGAAACCATATTACAATGTTGTTGTACCCAATGGGTTTTCAAATCTGTTATAACTGTCTAAACACAGAAAAAATGGTAAGAACAGTCTAATTAAAAGTAAACTTCAGTTTATTTACCATCCATCACATATAAACAATCAGGCTTCTTGGGTTATGCAAAACCATATGGAACTGAAGTGGCCAGACCAGACTAACATCAGGAGAAACCATTATTTGGCACAAAGACCTGGACCACGATCATACCCAGGGAGTAGCACTGCTGATGTCAACAGAGGCAACAAAGGCGCTGATGGCCTGGGAACCAGTCTCACCATGGCCCAAATCAGCAAGATTCAATGCTAAAGGAAGGAAGATCACCGTCATCCAATCCTATGCACCAACAAATGCAGCAGATGAAAAGAGAAAAAAGACTTCTACAGTTCCCTGCAGTCTCTGCTTGACTGCACACCAAGAAGAGATCTGAAGATCATTATGGGAGACCTAAGCCAAAATGGGAGATGATAACACTACCATGGGAAGACATGGCGTTAGCCCCTGCAATGAAAACGGGGAGCTCTTCACAGACTTCTGTGCTTTCACTGACCACATCATAGGTGACACTGTGTTCCCACACAAAAATATACACAAGACAACTTGGACTTCCTGATGGCCAGATGGAAAACCAGACTGATCATATAACAGTTGCTCGAAAGTGGAGGAGCTTCCAAGATGTCCAAGAGGTGCAGATGTTGCTTTGGACCACTAGCTCCTAGAAGCTGACGTTCTTCATTGATCCAGCAGGAAGACCACACCACAAGTTTAATACTCAATACCTCAAGAACAAGGAGACATGGAAAATTTATAATTGTGAAATCACCAAGTGAAAAGGACTGTCAGGGAGAATAAGAGATGCTTCGCCCATGAACTGACAGAGGAAGCAGAGACAGCAGCTATACAGGGAAACAAAAAGCGATGACACAAAATAACATAAACTCTGTCGGGCAAAAGCATTAACCCAAACTAATAAGGGAAAGACAAAGATGGCAAAACCATAATAAACGATGCAGGACAAGGAAACCACTGGATGGAACACTTCGAAGAGATCCTCAATCAAGGTTGTCCGCCATCCTTACCACCAGCAACTGAACAACTTCACATCAACACCAGCACTCCCACTTAAAACAGAAATCATCAAAGCTATTAAAAGCGTCAAGAGTGAAAGCTGTCCTACTATATGGTTCTAAAATCTTGAGGGTGACAAACACCACCAACAAGCTCCAGACCTTTGCCAACTGAAGCCTACGCCATATTATGGGAATAAGATGGCCTGAAAACAACAACCTGTGGAAAAGAACCAACCAGAATGCTACTATCCAAGACATCGAAAAGCGCAAATGGGGCTGGATACGACACACCCTGTGCAAACCAGCTGACACCATTGCCAGGCAGGTACTTGACTGGAACCCTCATGGAAAGATGAGAGTTGGGAGACCAATGAAGATTTGGAAAAGAATAGTAGAGAGTGGGGCAAAGGATGTCGGAATCACATGGGCTCAACTGAGGGAGCTGCCCAAAACCAGGTCCATTGGCGAGGTGCTGTTGCGGCCCTTTGCTCGCCAAGGAGTAACAAGGAATTAACTAACTAAACATTAACATTTTTTTTTCACTTTCCCTATCCGGAACACTGGCATACTTACTAAACAGTTCTTCTTGGTTGATTCTGAACAACTGGCAATTTTAAACATTAACTTTCAAATATCACCAAATTTCAACTGAAACAGACAGCAGTGTTCCGAACAGCAGAAGCCAGCACAAAATAAAGAACAAAATTCATTAAAAAAAAAAATGTGGTGCTCCAAGATAATAGATCTATATTTAATTTTGAAAGAAACGTTCTTATTCACACATTAGTCGTATTAATGCGACTCCACTCACTATCCTCATTATGCAAAAAAAAAAAACAAAAAACAAAACCCAAATCCTTTTATGTACAGTTTTTGTTAGTGTTTGACATTAATTTTATAAAGCCAAAGAGGTAAAGGTTCCCGATGTACACCTGGTTACAATTTGCAGTACACCGGCATGGTGCTAGGCTTGGGGACACTTATTGGCTTATTCTGTATTGAACGAAACACTGTTAATTAAAAGATGGTAAATTTTTAAAAAGATGTACTATGAAATCAATATGCTTACTCTTCGTGTGATTATTTATTGGCTGGAAAATGTACTGTGATCAAATGCAAAACGCACGGAAGTTCTGTATGCACTTCTATCTTGCTGTCGACGTACCACCACGTTCCTAAATGGTTCAACTGTTTGAAGATAATGGAGACAGGATAAAGCAAAACTGCATTCTTGAGCATGAGACAAATACGATGTCACATCACTCAGTTTTGCAATCGTATTTACATCATGCCCTCTTCAAAAAAAAAAAAAAAAATGGGAACTGAACAGGATCTTCTTTTGTTCCGGAGTACTTTGAAAATAACAACAAAAACTTAAAGTGTTGTTTGATTTGATACTAACTGCTCGATTTTTTTCCTTGTTCCACAACTGAATGCAATACCAGCTCACTAGAACCCCCCAACACTGGCTACATTTAACAAAGGGAGAACAAAAACACCCTTTCGTCGTCTTCAAATACGAGTATCACAGACATAAGCTCCTCAGACGACGTACTATCCAATATCCCAAGTGGACTGACCTACAACCCCAACCTCCCTCATACAGTCAAGGTTGGCTGCAGAGTTCATTTCTCGTCTCGGCCTCTCGGGCACTCTGTACATTCTCTGCACGTGGCATCTGTTTACAGGGCTGGCTGCCTTGCCGTAATATAGCCTGTTGCTGGCACAGCATAAAACACCAATCCCCCCCCCCCCCTCGTGTACTCGGGAGCAGGTCGTTTCGCCCCCAATGTCGCTCCAGTATGTGGGGTAAAGTAAATTATTAGTCTGTGACAGAATCTGAGTACCACGTGCTCAAAGTACATGACAAAAATGAAAATTAGTACTATTTACATACACGATACTCTATTTTTTAAACGCTTTCAAACTAAGAAAAGCATGATTAGTAGAGGGCCGTGTTCCCAGCTGCGTCAAGACTGGCGAGGTATACACGTCCGTCGGACGCGGACTCAGAACCACGAAGCACTGGCAGGAGAGTGTGTTTTATTTTTTGCTTTCTCTAACTTTAAGCGACCTGATGTCAGATTGTGTATTCAGACCTATATTGCCTCTCATATTATTCAACCTTATTTTTCTTGTGATTATAATTTGTTGACTGTGTATATAACCGTGTTGTCGGTTGTGCTTGCGCACGCGGGTGAGTGTGACTGTCAGTGTGTACGCGGGTGAGTGGGTGTGAGAGGGCGAAAGTCGGGTGGGCGAGCCAGTTGAAGTGTCCCCTTTCCCCTCGGGCGAGTTAGGCGCATCTAGCTTCTCCCCGACTCATTCGTCACACGCATAAAGCGCGATTTTCTTTTATCACCGATCAAATATAGCTATTCTCGTCGAATAATTCAAGCAGAGCCACAATTAAGTAAGCAAAGCGAAACTGTACGTATTTTATTCTGGTTCAGGGAAGAAGTTTTTTGCTGGTATTTTTACATGCCTGGTTGCTAATACCATCACAGACTCACAGTATAATGTCTTTGACATATCTCAACTTGCTCTTTACATATAATTTATACTTATCTTACTAATATTCTTAAATGTAGTATAAGTGAAAGTTTAATTGTTTGCTGTAAGTGGAATATACCACAGTCTTTGCATCACGAAAGCTCTTCAAAGTCATATACCCGATTAATTAATTTTCTTGAGTTAGCAGATGCTAGTTATTGTTCTCTGTATGTACGGAGAAAATTTCTAATTATAAAAAGGTTTTATTAAAAAAAAAATCCAAATTAATCTTTCAAAATGCAAACAATAATTATTTCTACTAATCAACAAGAAAAACACAGGAAATATATATATGTGTGTACATCTATATATATACACATAAATGTGAATTCAAAATTATTGATTACAATCTAAAGAACATGCATTTATAATGTTTTCTTTTTTATGCCATCACAATTTTTTCAATAAACTATTTTCCACTGGCTTGGCTGTTCACATTCCTTTTCTTTGTCATTACATAAACGGTTGAATGTCGTGGTTGGGTCAAATCCCAAGATCTCTCTCTCATCTTGTATTCTGAATGAAAATGTAGACTCTTTTGTTCCTATAAAAAACCTGGTAAAACAAAACATAAAGTGTAAGAGGTAAGACTGATACATTATTAGTATAAAATTTACATAAGAGACAAAATAAAAATATGTTTTCAATGCTGAGCCAGCAATCAACACAAAGCAGCCACTCTCTAAACCTGTTAAGTGCCACATGCAGAGAAAGAACTGAGACGAGATCTGACAAGAGAATCATATATATTTAAATCAAAGTTACTAGGAAAATAAAGTTGATTCTCAGTAAACTGGTTTACATAGGGATTGGGATAAACTGGATATATGTATCTTCTGGTTGCTTGAGAGGACTTTTGTGATAAAGAAGATCCTCCAAACAGTAGTATTAGGAAGAAAGAGAAGTTATTGTGTCCCCTATTAAGGGATGAGAAGAAGACACCTAAGGAAAAAATGGATTGAGGAGAAATGCCGCAAGACAAAGGAATGGTATAGGGTGATAAAAAGGCCTATCAGCTGCAGAAAACCTTCCCCAAGACAGGTCCCCAGTCATTGACAACAGCAATAGTCTCACAGAAGAAAAGGCTGTACTAAACCGATGGAATGCATACTGCAAAGAACTATACAATTTACCACATCCTCCAAGGTAACGTGATTGTGATCCGTGACCCTGCAGACCTTCCAGTCCTACAGGAAAAGGTTGAATTGGCCTAAGGCAGTTTGAATGGAAAGAAATCACCTGTCGTTGACAACACACCAGCAGAGTTTCTCAAACATGAAAGGGAAAAAACATGCTTACCTTACCATGCTGTGTTGAAAAGTTTGGGAGAGCAAAGAGTAGCCCAAAGAATGACTGCAGTTGCTTGTCATACCCTTTCCAAAGAAAGCGAACACAGCCAGTATCTAATCAGCCAATCAAGCAAGGCAAAGGTGATCCAAAATTGCCTCAATACTGTTGCTGATGAGGTGTTAGTGGGAGAGCAAGCCTGCTTCAGAGCAGGCAGAAGCACAGTTCAACAGATCATCAACAGTCACATCACCATAAAAAAAAAAACATCGACGACATCATAAAGTTCAAAACAGTATTTGACACAGTATGGCACAAAAGTCTTTGGTGTGTGACCTCGTTCAAACCCTTAAAGTGCTATAAAGAGGCTAAAGGAAACCTGTACTCATGAACAACCACACAAAAGCAGACATTTGCAAGGCCTGCCTCTTATCACCTGTGTTCAACATCTTTCTGAAGACATCATCTGATCCCTTTGGTAGGAGGCATCACCATCAAGATTGTACAAATCCCTCATCATTCCCATCTTGATGCACAGGTGTGAGATGTGAACTCCTTACTAAGATGGAAAGATGGAGATAAGCATTCAAAAATGCTCTGAATCTCTTACAAAGAACACAAAACCTACGATCGACTTTGTAAAAAGTGCAGTAGCCACCCTTGTGGGTCCCCAGGAAACCCTGCTCACAGCAGTGAAGAAGCACAAATTGGTCTGGTTCGGCCATGTTGCCCAGCATGACACTTTATCCAAAACTGTACTCCAGGGCTCTGTGGTAGCTGAGGTAGACATATGAAAAACAGGATAGCAAATGTGAAGGAATGGACAAGGCACTCCAAGCAGGACCTGTTCAACACATCCAGGATGTTCCAGGTGGCACACCTCAGCCCCTGCTGTGCCTGGTACCACCAGTCCTCCACAATTAGCACCAACAGGGCAGTTCCACTGGCAGCCCAGATTATCTGGTGATCAGCTAGGGATGGGTGATGATAATGACTAAAAACAGGTCCAAGTAATCCAAGTCATACAGACAACCAAACTATGAATCTTCATCACCATTTGCCACAAATAAAAAACTTTGAGAGCTGTGACAACAAGCATGTTTGTCTCTGAAAAACAGGTGAAAAAGCAATTACCAGATCAAATAATTAGGAAATATGTGATAAATAAAGTTAAGAAAAAATTGAAGACATTATAATTTGTAATGATTCTCTGTCAAAGTGCAGCTGAATTAAAAAATAAAACCAGGCAAAGTAAGAAGCTAATGCAAACCACTGTACATAGGACAAAATTAACAGCTTTGAAGAGTTCTTGATGACCTGAAATTCAGCAAGTTCCAAAGGGTTTCGTTGGTTTTATCATTGGTTTATAAATTTCTTCAAGCTTAATTCATTGCAGTCTACTTTTCCCTTTTCTGTTGTGCTTGGAGTTTTTCCTGATTTAATTCGTTCTGTCCTTCTATTGTGTGTGTATACAAGCATGTTTGGTAGAAGTGGGAAGAAGCTGGAGGAAGGGGGTGGTGTATGGGTTGGCGCATAGGACATTTTTTATTTTGTAAAAGTGAAGTTGGTTTTTATACAGTACAGTCAATAGAATTAGGCTGTTATATAAGCTCTCTGATGATTATTATTAAAGTCCCTCACCTTGCATGAGCACAAATCCATTGGTCTATAATTGCCACACCACCATCTTTGAATCTTTCAAGAACTTCAGCTGGTGGTGTGTAATGAAAGACTTCAAAATCCTCCAGGTACACTTTCAGTTCCATGTACTCTGAAGAAAATATTTTAAACACTTTAAAAGTCATTACTGTCTTTGTAACGTTAATCAAATTAGACCTAAAACTTGGGTTTGTATTCATGACCATCATCTAATCACCAATCTGCAGTGTCTTAGAGAGGGAACTAGTGAGTAGACCCAACAGACAAACCAGCCTAACTACATAGCGGAAATTCAGAAAAAAAAAAAAGAAAAAAAAAAGGATGAGACTGCGCCTGAGTTGCCCAGTCAAGGTCACAAGAATGAAGCCTAAAAGTTATATGAGAAACATGCAAACCTTGGAAAAAGCAAGCTAGAAGCTGTGGAAAGACATTTTTATTCACTCTGACTAAATGATGCTCTTTGAGCAAATAATAGACAACAAAAACATTGCATTGTTTTCGTTAGTAACAAAATGACCAGGGTAAAGGTGCTACATGAATAGAAGCTAGAAGCATAACTTTGATGGTTTTTTTTTCAAACTTAATAATAGCTGTGCAAGTAAACAGAGGGGGTGTTCAGTGGCATGCAGCAAGAGCAAAAAGACATTTGAAAATGCTCCCTGTGAGAGGTGGTTATCTCCCATGTCTTGCTCGAAATTCGGTCTGGCAGGTAGTTGAGGACACTAGTGGATTGCACATGAAAATACAATAAACTCGTTACAGCAAAATAAAATTCACTTTAAAAAAAGTTGATAACAGAAATTTCACAATTCATATTTGTCCAGCTAAAGGCTCACCCTGTTCAGGTGCATCAGTTGCTACAAACACCTTTGTGAGTTTGTGTTTTTTCAGAAGACTTTTGAGTTGCTTTGCTGCATGCTTAAGTGAGGGCACATCCTGTCCTCGAACTTGTACAAAGTCTGCTCTTCTTAAATGTACAGCTAAATATGGTCCACCTTTTGCTTCTCCATGTTTCCTCTAAAACAGCAAGAATAAGACATGGGAGCAGTAGATGTGGAAGGTTCACAGTAAAAACATTCAACTTCACAAATTAGGAGGCAGTTCACCGCATTAAAAAAAAAAGAAAACCCCCCTCCACTTTTTTTCTGAGTGAATTATCACCTTGTGTAAACAAAACATCCAGTTTTCTTAAAACTGCTTATCTTTCTCATATAATAATATAATCATAATCTTTATCATATAAAGGTCCAGAAAGTGGTAAATAATGTTTTATCTTCATGAGGTATAAATTTATCACAACTGATAAATCCATCTGTAAAAAATCTTGTGATGATAAAAAACAATCAGTTACCTTTTGTATAATACATTATTACTTTACTATTTTTTTCTATTTACCTTCATTTTAGTCCAGTCATCATCTAGTACTGTGTTATCAGCTTCATCAAAAGAGTCTAAGTAGGTTTTTCGAAACTCATCTGCTAAGTCCCTCAGCTCTTTTGAGAACCGCATACTGCGTCTACACTATAGTACAAATGCAAATATAATTAGATAGCTATATCTAAGGCTTTAAAATAAAAAAAAACCAAAACCATTTGTACTGAACTGCTTGCATGGATTCTCTATACCAGTAACTACACTCATACGTTATGAGACAAAGTTCTATCTTCATGCCTGAAACAGGCAAACTACCTATAAAAATGACAGTTCTTTTAGCTGCTACTGTACAATTTAAATTTAAATAAGAATTCTTAAAAATTTTCACAACAAAAGGGTTCATTCATCAAAAGATTTGTACAACATAAAGTCATATATCTCTTGACTGGTACCACCTGACAAGTGGTTATGATGCTGCATTGGTACTGGTTGTTGGATGGAACAGACTGGATAGACGAAGCTGCTGACAAAGCCTGTTTTGAGTGGAAGTGAGCAGGTCCTGCATAAAATGACCTGTCCACTCCTTTGTATTTGCAAACAGTTTTTTTGTTTCTCCACCTCAGCATTGACCATCTCCTCTAGGATATCCTGAAGGATGTCTTAGAGTATTTTATCAGACTAGCTTGAAACACTTCAAAGTTTCAGAGTTGGTGGCTCTATGTAAACTCTAGGAGTCTTAGGCTTCTGTTGTTGGTTTTCAAACATTCAGCTCATTATGAAATTAAGGATATAAAGATCAAGACTGAACTCACCTCCCAGTACCATCTGTCCCCAAACTGGTCATGAAGGACTATCTCAGCCCTGTCTATCATTACTGATCTAAAAAACAAAAAACAAACAAAAAACCCCAAAATTGAGAGAATACACTTGCACTCAAAATCTCTTTTTCCCTTCCTCTTTCTGTCTCATACTCGCATGCGCATACATACACACACAGGGGAGCAGGGGATAAATGTATGCTGACACTCTTGTACTCCTACCTTGCGGTTGAGTTTTTTAGCAAAAATGGCTTCAAAATTTTTGCATGCCCCTGAACTGAAATGCAGGTAAGCCTTGCTCCTGATATCTCGTCTCTGTAGCCAAAGAACCAACCCTTCCAGTGACCTGTTTCTTTATCCTAAAAAAGAGACTTCAGAAGCTGTTATTTCACAGATCAAAAAACAAAAACACAAGGAAGCTTATCCTTCTCTCTACTAATCAGTAGATTTTTTTTTTTCCCCCAAAACATTTCAGCTGTAAATCCTATCTACATTTAAGAAAGAAAATGTTAGAAAAGCATTGTTGATATTATTTATGATAATTCTACATGGTGTTTTAATCTTTTTCACTTACTTTATCCTTTTTTAAAAACTCTTTGTTCCATTCTTCTAATCTTCTGGTTTAAAATATATAAAATTCCTTTATGGAATATATTTTCATCTGATATTTTTTATACTTTAATTGACATGCCTTTAGTACCCACTTAAACATACTGAAATAAATGTAAGGAAAGCTTTATTATAGAATCTCAAAACAATCTCTCCCTATCTCTTCTGACATGCCTTTTTCAGAACAAAGGTTAAAATGTCCACCTCCTAATGGTAAATAACTTATTTATGGATTGCATTACCCCTAAGGTGCTTGATCTATATCCTTTTCACACTGTGCACTTTTTCATGTCATTCTAATGTTTCTATAACATTCTATAACAATGCAGTTTTCTGCAATGCTCTTCATAAATTGAGTTACTAACACAATCATCTATCAAACTTGTTCAAAGTAAAAGAAAGCTAGCTTCTCTCACCAGTATGTATGGATTTTGAATGCATTCCTTGATATCCATTTTTTCTTCCCATTCCGTCCATCCTTCTGCATAATTCTGGAGGTAGTACACATCCTCAATTATAGGCTTTGGCTGTACTAAAATAATGCAAAGTTAAAAAAAAAAACCTTGATAATATGACACAATTTGCAGAAATCATTAAACTATACAACTTTTTCACTCAATTAAAAATAACTTCATTCAAATAAAATTAGATTTTCTTATCTGGTTTAAAATGTGGATTTCCCCACTAAGAACCAAATATACATATCTCAGACTATACAAATATACATATCCCTGAAGCTCTAAACTTGCAGTAGCCATATGATGGACATGCACGTATCCATGATTATGATAAAATCATAGAAATCTATTTTCCATGTCAAACAAAACATTGCCAATAACAGACAAGATCATTGCCATTGAACAAAATGTAACCTAAAGAACTACACTGACCCTGAATTAATATAATTTATCATTTTTAGATATAGTTTAAATGATTTTGTTATTGTACAATACTGAAACAGAACACAAAAGGTAAACATCTAGAGACTGATACAATACAATTAGAGCAAGGTCGAAGTTTGTATCTGCCAAATTTCTGCTATATCATCTCTATTTAACTTGTCAGCTTTATACTGTTTTAGAGATAAAATGTTAAATGCAGTGCATTAAAATTGTAAACTATTTTGATTTTTTAAAGAATACTAGAAGTATCAATGTTTACTTTAAAATGTGCCACCCAGTAAAAGACTCATGCACCCACATTTCAAAAACTCCTCAAATTCAAGGACTGGAACAAATTTACGTAGACTGGACAAGTCAAAGAAGAGACTCCATGGAAGGCGGACCTGCTCCAGGTGTCTGGACTTCCAATGATACAGACGGCCCCATGGTGGCAGAACAAGGATCCAAGGTGCATGGTCATTCAGATTTCGTACCAGGTTAGCAATTCGCATGTAAACATCCCTCCGTAAGTTGAACCCTTCTCCAGGATTGACATCATAAAGAAGATACCTGTAACATAGTTTTATTTTGTTGTTCTTGTGTTAGAAACATAAGGGACGTTTTGGCATGAAGTTAAATGAATATAAAACAAAATAACCCAATCTGAATTTTCTTACATCTTATAGTTATCAATCTTTAAAATGTGTCCACACAATCCTACTATGCAGTTCGCACATTTACGAACAGTTTTTCATCGCAATCGCGCGCTCTCTATGTAGTGGTTTTTATTTCTGCTGCTTAGTCCGAGGGCTAGATGTGAAAAAGCATAAATTTTGCTTATTCTTTTACCCTCGTAAATAAAGATTTGTCATTTGTCTCTCTCTCTCTCACAGTCGCAACTTAACATTCAGCACATGGTATACGTAGCAGACGACAATAACAAACAAAATCTTTGCATTGTCTACCTTGGAGCTTGCGCTTCGCTGACTTGCAAAACCTTCTTATTGATATTTAAATTAAGATCTTCTTCATTTGTACTGCATAAAGACAAAATACATAAATATACGAGTAACAATAAGGCAAGACGATAACCATTAATCATTTCTCAGGCTTTGAAACTGTACACGGATTGAAAGAGCTATGTATAACTTCACTATAAGAGAGTTCTGTGAAGAGGACGTAACTGTTGTCTGACTAGGCTGAGCGCAGAGAGTATCTGAGGGGCGGCGGGTAACTCTCTCTCTAAAGCTTAGTTTCAGATCAGTGATGGTTGTCGTAAATAATAATAATTAATTATCATTTTCATATTTGTATTTGTCTGAATAGACTGTCCACGGACGATTCATGCCATGTGGACTGTTCGAATGAATTTGTGTGCTTGAAATTTAGAATGCAAGTCTGGCAAGTAATGCCCTAGGCCAGGGGTGTCAAACTCAATTACCCAGGGGGCCAAATCTCACATCGTACACAAGGTGGCGGGCCGAAGGTTATTATTTAAGTCCGATAACTTTTTATTGCACAGTAAAAAAACTAAACTTTTTGTTATTAATTTGTGTCATACGTGGGTTACCCCTAGTCACCCTTTGATCTCGGACAGATTCAGGGAAGCTAACAGGTATAAAAATCTTCGACCAGGCACCCTGTTCGATTGCTATTATCGGTTCTAAAGCGCGCTCGGTAGACGGAAAGAGTCCATGTGTAGCTCGCTCCAAGCTCCACTGCTCGCTACACACGGGTATATCCGAGAGTAATTGCCACTTCTCAGCGCAACGCGGTCACCGAGACAAGCGCAAAATATTTGATTAAAAAAAGAAAACTGATTTACATAAATAGCCAAAAGCCAAAATAGCCAAGTTACTGATAAATAGCCAAAGATAGCAAGGATTGAAAAAAAATGAACATTTACTGCAATGGTCAGACAAAATAAACCATTCTTAAAATAGAGCTACAATGAGCAAATACGCGTTTTAGTTTGTTAATAAGTGTTCGCAGAAGAATGATCACAAGAGTAAATATGACAAAAATGTAAATATGTTATGAGTTTGTGTTACTCTATGTTTTATAAGCATTTGTTTGCCTCCGTTTACGCTTGTCTCGTGACCGCGTTGCGCTGAGAAGTGGCACTCTCGGATATAACCGTGTAGCGAGCAGTGGAGCTTGGAGCGAGCTACACATGGGCTCTTTCCGTCTACCGAGCGCGCTACAAAACCGGATAAAAGCAATGCGAACCCGTGTTCAGGACAGGGTGTCGCGTGTCACAGGTCAGATTTATGGGCCCGCCTTCACCATCCCTTCTGGTCATCAACAGGAGCGGTGGTAACTTGACCACTGCACTGTAATTGGTGGTCTGTACAAACTTCACTAAACTCATCCCAATCTCTTGCTGTCTCGACGGGAATTTTCTGTTGTTTGCCTTTTACTGTCGCCGGGCCATTAACAGTGATTTCTAAAATTCTTTCGGGGCAGGTAAAATTTCCTGGCGGGCCGGATGTGTCCCGCGGGCCGGGTGTTTGACACCCCTGCCCTAGGCCTAGACAAATTTGAATGCACTTGTTCTTATTTAAAAAGACATGAAACGTACACAGCTATATACTTAAATATTAGGGGCATAAATGTAATTATTTTCAGCATGTTACAATTGTTTTTGCATGAGTATTTTTATGCATAGTGTTAGAAACGAGGTGAGGGAGAGGTGGTTTGCCTACTTCTATCGATAGACATATATTCTGTGTATCTTACTCATTAGGGGTGGATTTTATATGATACTTTATCAAATATGGGTGTTCAGTATGCATTAAGAGTGACGGTTTACATTCTAGTATTTACGCTGCTGTATTCTTATTGACTGTAAATAGTCAAGCACGAATATTCGCCTTCTGTCACCTATAACCTTCCTTGATATATCGGGTACCGTTATTTGGTGGAGAGAGGGTTTTTTCCCAGTTATATGCCTGGATCCGACGACCTTTTTCTCTCCGTAGAGCACGTTACAGAACATAGTACACTGTCCTAAAAAGTTGATGACAGTGCTCCACAAACAGTATCTGTCAGCACCTTCACACTGTTTTTGCTGTTATTGCTACTTTCCTTTTCGTTCGCCTTCAGTGAATAGCTGTGTCCTCAAATCATCTATCGTATGCGGGCTGCGAACTCTGCTGGGTGACTACTTCTAGTTGTTGAGTTTGAGAGGGAAGAGTGCTTCCACCTAAATCAATTACATCCTGTGGTAAATGGGAATGTGGGGGAGGGTGGCTACTCCCTAGATCTGTATGTCTAGATGGAGGTGTTCACAGGTCGTATCTGTTGTCGCTCTTGTTACTACGGTATCCCTAAGTTCGTGTAATAGATATGGCTTTAAATTCACGGTCGATGCTGCAGCAAGTTAGATAAAGGGTTAGTATATATTTCAAATAAAAATTAGTCTTAGATTGTTCTTGTTTTCGCAGTCGTGTCACTCGAGCCAAAAAAGTCGAAGACTATAAGCATAATAAATGACATTGGACTACACATCAGACAGCATTCTAAGATTAAAAACCATGATTTTAATTTTGCGTGCGTAGGCGTGGAGTAAAGATAATAAATATTCTAATCTGTAAGTAGTCTTCTACAGACACCACCCCTTTCTGTTATAAAATTCTTTTGACTGACTCTTAAGTTTGAACGAGGAAGCAGTCACATTCCAATAACTTGAATGAGTTGTTTTTGTTGTTGTTTTTTTTTTTTTAAATTTCTAGCGACGAAATTTAACTGTTCTGCTCAAGTTACTTCTGCTGTTAATAAAACAGGCATTTTTGGGTTTTCTCTATTGTACATTTAGACCTGTGACAGGTTACTTCATTTGCACTTTGAAAAGACCGGATCCATGTTTTTGTGTTCCTCGGTGCGATAAGAACAGGGAAATCGACTGCCTATGTAATCAATGTACCTGTTCTTATATTTCACTCACCATATGAGGCCAAGACAAAGAAGACAGGAGAGAAGAAAAAGAAGACAGAGGAAGAAGAAAAGAAATAAAAAAAAGAAAAAATTCCCATAAGTTTAGAAACGTCTCACATGTTTGCTGTTACTCAGTTACTTGCAGTCGTTCAAGAAAGCTGTACAGTGTACATACATACTAACGATTCTGCTACCGGCATATCAACATCGTTCCGTCGTTCTCATGGTGATCGAAATGTTAAATTATTAAACGTAAAATACAAATGTTAAACACAGGGACGATTAAATTACACGAGCGTGCACAAAGAGAACAGCATCCTTCAGCCAGTTCGGTGAAGGGACATCGTTCTCCTATTTATGTCCGTTTTATGTTTGCTTCAGACGATTCTCAAGGCCTGCTGTTCGCAGATGCTGGTTCCTTTGTCATTCTTTTCGCTTACTTTTGTTTCTACTAAACATGTGAAATATATTGTTGTTGATGCTGCCACTGCTGAGGTCATAAATGTTTTCTCCTGTAGCCTGACTAACACGCTTTACATGGCATCGTAAATCTCTGCTGCCGTTGGAAAATATCTTTTACCCTTTTACATAATCAATCGACTAGTCCTCCTGCTCATCTTCCTCAGCAGATTTATGACACTCCATCCTTTGTGTCTTCTTTCTGTTTTTCTTTTTAATTAGTGGTTTCTCCTTCCGTCCTTCGTATTCTGCATCCGCAGTTCTCAAATCAACACAAAAAGCCAATTATATAATATACTCACGAATACGTTTGTTTGAAAGTTAAGGTGGAAGCTCTGTGCGTTTGTACATACATGCCTATTGAACCCCCTTTCCATACATATAGATAAAAAGGTAGTCAAAGGGCACTTTTTACCACAAAGACATCTGACTTTTCAATGCAGTCTAAAGAAAATAAATGGAAGATACCAGGGTCTCTAGCAGACTTTTGTGGAGGAAAAGGTAGAAATATAAAGAAAAAAAGAATAAGTCTTTTCTGACAAAAAAGCGCTGTAAAAGAAGTAGCGCATTCTAAACATAGCAGCTTAGAAAATTATAACAGGATTTTTTTAAACTAATTTTTTTTTGCAAATAAAAATACTTAATTTAACAGAATCTTAAAATCGCTGTGATATGCAAATAATTATTCATATTTTGGGTGGATGAAAATCTAGAAATGTGTCTGTCAGCACAGTTAGTGGACAACAGTTTATTGTCCATCTTCTAGGTCATTTTCTGTTTCTTCGTTTCCCCACCTACCTTTCTTCACTTTTCCTTTTATTGATTATGTCATGGCGATGAGCCACCTGTCCCATTGTTATTGTAACATCACAGGTAATACCCTTAGCCCTGCACATTAAAGTTATGGCTTGAGACCTGTTTGTGTAGCTGTTCAGACAGCGCCACGACCAATCAAACACACACTTTTATAGGATCTTACTGAACCTCTCCACTTGTCTGGTGGCTGTTCAGACAGCTTGAGCTGGACGAGACTTGACCAGATCAATTGATTGAGCCTTTAAAGATAAAATAATGTCTCGTCAACAATAGCCTAATGTGCCATATATAACGGTGGGAGCAGTTCTCAGTTTTTTTCTTTAAAAAAGCAGAGAAAGGTCTCCGACCTTTACCGTCGTGCATGTGAACTTTTATTGAATGATTATAAAACGTTCAAGGCTTCTTTCCAGATCGGGCACGTGCTACACAAAACGTGGACTTCCTTTGCAGCCACTTTATTTCCGGCCTTTTGGCCCTTGGGACTCCTTAGAGCCGTTGCTATGGATAAAACACAAAATGGAATGGAGACCTCTAAGTTGTTTGCACATCTCCGAGGTCTGTGACTCTTGCGCATCGATTAGTCTGTATGCGGTCCATTACTATCTCCAAAGTAACTTTTCCTCCTATCCATAGCTATTTAAAAAATTACTTACCAATATTTACCACAAGATGTAATTTTTCACCCCAAACGCTCATGTCTTCTATATTCTAGTTACCTTGTTTCTTTATTGCATATGATTATCTACGGTTTTAGAAAGAAGCAGTGGATGGTGGAAGTGGCAGACCTAACAAACGTGTCGTTCGTTGACTGGAAGCTCTCATCGAGTCGTGTCTAAAAAAAAAATAATAATAAAAAAAAAATAATAATGAAATTGCGGTCATTCCTTTACTTTTCCATTATTCTCATACTCCGAATTATGTAAGGAGTGCTTTCCCTAGAAATTATAAAGATTATAATCTTGAAGTTAAATCGATGACAGAAAAAGGGTGCACTAGGGGATGGGAGGCTTGTGCAAATATGGCTCTAGATTGTATCCCCCCGAGTCTCAAATCTTCCCAACAGGGGGAAACAAGGGACATACATCAAGGGTCGATGGATCATGAAGGTCTGCACTGACTTCAGGAGGGGTCAGAGTCAGCGAGGGCATCAAGACAAACAAGCTGCTGACGCTCACATCTTTCTTAGTTGTTGATGAAAAAAAAAGAAACAAATTAAATGAATGTACGAGTTAAAATATCTATTTTGAATATCACGACAGCAAAGACGTTCCACCTCCTCCCCCAACCCCGAGAAAAAAACCACATTGGTAACTGAATAAAAGATACCCACGACATCACAAAGCTACAATGTGAATATGGTGACTACAGCTCACTATAGTATACTACACCAAAAACATCTGCAGTGTCTTTGTTCATCTACAGAAAATAAGTCGTGTTGACACTGAGCACACACATCGTGTTGGAACTGTACAATTATCAAGCAGGCAAAAAAACTTAATGAAACCTATTATCCAGGCGAATCACGCCTTCAACGTCCACAGTTGAGACGATCTTAATGACATCATTGATCAAATGCGTTTTTTGTGTCCTGAACGAACTTCCTGCTTGTTGCAATAGCAGGAGGTAGTGTGTGCCGGAGGTTTGCAGGAATTACAGACATGTTTGGGGACAAATGAATGCTAGAAGTTGGCAACAGACTTTCCGTTGTTGTGGTTGGATTCGCGTCATCGGTGCAATTGTCAATTTTAATTGCACTGTGTTTATGTCAATTGCGAAAAGGCTTGTGCAATAATCTTCAGACACAAAGGAAAGCATCGGTGTGGCAGTAAAGTTATAGCTTTTATTGCAAAAATCACAGTCTAGTAGAGCCTCAGTTATTCGGTTTAATGACCGGTGCGCGTCATCCCGATAATTAAAAAAAAAAAAACCAACAAAAATAACGAAAATAATTCTAAAAATTGTTACAATAGGTGCCGTACAGTGAAATTTTTCCTTGTATGTTGTTTATGAAGATATCTTTTCAAAAATCAGACAGGAGACGCTGCTTTGTATTCTTGCAAAGCAATCTTATTGACATGCGGAGTTTGCGAAGAGTTAAACTAAAATTTGAATCCGCTTCCTGGCCAAGAAAGTCTAGCAATGTTTCGGCACAATTTAGAACTTCTGAAAGGAAAAGTTTCTTTTGAAAGTTTGTCTTCAATCGCGTGATCGTCGCTATCTCCCGGCAATTCCCCACTTAACTTCTCTTGGTGGTCTTGTGATGTCTAGCAGGTTGTTTTTTTTTGTGTTTTTTTTTTGAAGGCGATCCCTGATAACCTAATGCACGGTTAATTGAAGGCCGGATAATCGAGGTTCCTCTGTAGATCATAGTCTCATTTAATCGATGTCCTCTTTAGTCTAACTGATGCAGGGAAACCATTAAAAAAATCAGCAAACAGAACATCTGAAGCAGTAGTATTTTTCACAACACATTATTCAAGACACACGTGAGTGAAGCAAAAACAAAGCCATTACCGTTAAGGTCCTGCTTAGCGGACAAACATGATGACGCCGACAGACGATTGGCTGCGTTTGCTGAAGTTCTTATGTAACCATTATATCAAATCTTTCCCAGACTTGGTCAAACGTTTGTCCATATTTGTTCGCTTAAGAAGAAGAGGACCGAATCCATAATTCTCTCAGTCGCGAAAGGAATAAAGACAATACGGGAAAAGAAAAAAAAGACGAAAAACATGAGAAAATTCGCTTTTTTAACTCTCGCACACAGTGCAAATATTTATTTACCCGTGTTTCTCCCTCAATGTACAGATAATGGATTGAAAAACACATAAAGATATATTTACGAGAAAAAAATAATAGGGATATTTAAAGAGCCTTAATAACGGAAAGGTTATGTCCTCTTACAAAAGAAAGATTCATTGAAGCTTGACGATAGGAATTAAACCCATTTATTGAGAAAAAGAACTTCCAGTATTTTTGAAAGCAGACGACCATTCTCGTAACATCTTTACTACACGTAGCATATTCTCTGGGTCTGTAAAATAACAGGAAAATCATCAGAAGATTATGTTTGACTATTACAAATTATATTGAGCCATCTTAATAAGGCTTGCAAGACAAGAAAGAAAAGTAACTGCCAGAAAATGTCTTGCATCTAACGATGGATCAGTTTGAAGTGTGGCTTAGATGACAGTTGCTAAAGGAACGTAAACAGGTATCATACACAGCACTTATGAAAGATCAATTGTAAACTTGTAGGGCAGTCTTTAGTGGCCATGCAATTATCTTGGGAGTGTTGGGAGTCAAATTATTGCGACCAGATCGAAGATGTCCATGGTAGAAACGTAAAAGTGTGTGTGTGTGTAATGTGTGTGTAGTGTGTAGTGTGTGTGGTGTGAGAGAGAGGCACAGACAGACCTTTCAGACGACGTAGAACTGGCCATGGTGATTCTGTGCAAGGAAAGAGATCACGAGGATGCGAACAGCAATATTATGATGTATTAAAGTACACAATGAAAACAATATTGATTAAATGATGACAAAGTGGAGATAGCGAAGAACGTCAAGATATCGAATGGAAAAACATCAATAATTAATGTGATAATGAATGGCCTTAACGACCGTGAAACATAATGCCATTACCGACAGCACGTTAAGCATCCATGGTGTGTTTGGGGCGAAACAAGGGCGTTGTCAAAGTCTAACACGTGCTGAGAAAACAAGTGAAACCTTGTGCATACCGATATTATGTACAATCATGACAACATCTCACACGTCACTAGAGGGCTCTGCGCGTGTGGCTGTTCGTGTCGTCTGCATTCTGAGCGTCTTGCTTCTAAAGCACTGCGTTATCTGCTGCTTGTAGGCTCGTTTGAAGTTCTTGTTTAGTATTCCGTACAGAATCCAGTTGATGCTGTGGTTTACGAAAGCAGTAAGACCCCAAACGCGAACACATCGCCAGAAACGTTTACAACACTTTTGTCTATAATGTCGTTAGCACAAGAGGACAATACAGCAATATGAGAATAACAAAGACCAGGACAAGAGACCGAATCAACGCGATGTCTGCCGAAGATATCTTCGGACGCCTTGAGGGTTTGTGACTGTCATTCCCTGTAAAGCCCCAGTGCTCCACCTTGGACTTGGAGGCCTTCCAAAATTTTAGAATGGAGAAGCTGAAGACGCCGACCAGAACGGTTGGTAAGATGACGTTGACAAAGCTCACGACTGAATATAAACTCGTTAGGTTTGCAGCGTCGTACAAACAGAGACGAGCCTTGTGCTGTACGTGTAAGCAGAATGAGAGATGTGGAAGAACGGAAGAACGAACACGGCAATGGTCAGAATCCACAGAACCACACAGGAGGAGACAACAGTCTTTTGTGTGAAAAGTTTGACGAAAACTTCGTGCCGGCAGACGCCGAGATAGCGGTTGAAGGAGATGAGGACGAGGGTGTAGATTGAGACGACGAAGCAGATCATCACCAGGAAGCCGTTGACTTGGCAATGAGTGTCGTTGATGACCGGGTGGTGTCCGAGACAGAGATCCGTGACCCAGAAGGGCACCACGTAGCCGGTGACCATGAGGTCGGCCACGGCCAGATTGGCGATGTAGATATTGTGAAGGGAGTGCAGAGATTTCTGGAACACTACTGTGATGATAATGAAAGTGTTGCCGAAGACGCCATTAAGAGCAACCAGACAGCCTAGCAAAACCACGTCACTTGAACTCCTTCACTCACCGGTATCCCAGTAAACTGGTGTGTGTTGTTTCCTTCCATCTGGAGAAAGATCATCAGGGATATTAAAATGGTTCCATTCTCTTCACATAGACACTAAAAAAGGGTTTGACTGGCGCTTACAAAGCGAGGGTTTATGTAGACAAAGACACTAAGTGCTTGTTGATTAAGGTAAAATGTTTCTAGATATACAGCTTGTTTCGTGAATGATGATCTAATTGTGTAAAACTTTAGGATATATATATTAAAGAAGGGATTGCATCCTAACATTTTTCAGCATAATTCGCTTTATTTAAATAAAATATTTTGTTTACAGAATTGTCGAATGAATAAGAATATTTTTGGTTACCGAAAGTAGAAAGATGCCTATTTTCTTAAGAAAGTTGTTTCATGGATTTTTTTAAGCCTTTTGAAATGGACATTCTAAACAATCTAAACGATTTTCGAATGAGAAAACAATAGAAGAAACAAAAGTGAGATAAAAATAATGAACAAAAGATATTAAAAAAATATTTACTCACATTGTAAAGTCTATATTCAGGCGTCAAAAGACAGCAGCCATGGTCTATACACGATCACTATGTGAGGCTGAGGGTTGCCGCACCATAACCACCAAGTTTACAAGCAGGACTGCTTGCCTGCTGGGCTGCTGCGCGGCAACTGCCGCACACCTCCCCGCCGCGACAGGGTGGGGGAAAGACCCTGAGATATCATCATCCACATATCGCCTAGTTAGATAGGTTAACAAAATATTTACACTTCCTGTATGTATTATGCTTGATACCTATTATTTGTCTTCGTATGACTTCGTGATATTAACCTTAGAAGTAATGATGAGGCAAGAACAGAGGTCGTTTTGTATCTCTCAAAGAAAAGAAAGAAAGAGAGAAGGAAGAAATAATAAAAAATATTTACAAGGTGTAAATATGATATTAGCAAACCAAAAAGCAGCAGCAAAAATCGAATCCACAAAACTGTTAATCATGTATGTACCGTTAAAACAAATCAAGCAGCTCTCAGTAATCTACCTGTCTAATTATTCAGTTTGCCGCGCATTCTGTTGTGGCGTGTGCAAATTCAAAGTCCCACGGGTCGCCGCCTTATTACTCTCCCTTCCCTCTTTGCCGTGGTCACACTCAGGTAACGCCAGCAGGCCTTTTCCTTGCACACAGTCCCTTCACAGGACATGTCCTGGTTATAAACATCCTGCAGGCTGAGGAAATGGCTCATTTCCCTACACGAAGCCGTTTTCAGAGGCATCGGCGTATTGCTTTATATTGAGAACTAGGGCTGCATGAAGACGCCATGTTGTTGTCCACAAAATTGATGGGAGGACGAAGGACAATGTAGACGAAAGGTGGAACAAGAAATCTTGCGAAAGCAAAACATGTCTCTCTCTCACACACACATACACTGATGATCAACGGAAAAGTGTGTGCATGGCTGGTGAGGCTGGTGGGGCTGGTGGGGCTAGGAGTGGAGGCTCTACTGGTGAGACACGACTCCGACTGAAATGTAAGTTGAATGGTATGGCGCAAATAGTATATCGTACACATAAAGCGTTATAGATTACCAGCAACTTGCCCGCACCTAGAGTTAACATTCCTACCATGTTCTACCCAAGTTATAAAATAATTTATTGACGTTCGCACTGTTCGCTCATCTTTAATGGTTCCTCAGTCATTGCGCTTTTTTTTCCTGCCTATAACGGCGGTATCGTGATTGTCACCAGGACTTCCAAAGTGTGCGGCAATAAAAAAGTTCGAGTAGGCGCCATGCCACATAACTATTTGTGAGCCAAACGTCGCTCCTTAAGCAGGCATTTTATTGTGGTCATCATCATCATCATCATCATCATCATCTAAACATGTGCAGTGACGTAGGAAGATCTCACTCACTCACTCACTCACTCACTCACTCAGAGTCAGTTCTTTGCTCACTTTTTTTATTTGTCATTGTCAGATTTGAACACACCACCTTTCAGTCTTCAGACCTCGTCTTTAGCCACCAGGCTATACAGCCGTTACCAACTAAACGTGTCTAAAGTTCGTGAAAAAGTCAAGTTCGCCGTTTA
Organism: Pomacea canaliculata; assembly: GCF_003073045.1. Taxonomy (NCBI): domain Eukaryota; kingdom Metazoa; phylum Mollusca; class Gastropoda; order Architaenioglossa; family Ampullariidae; genus Pomacea; species Pomacea canaliculata. Next base: position 11,463,953 of record NC_037590.1, read on the forward strand.
CAACATGAGACATATCCGCTGAGCCCGAAGACGCAGCCACGCCCCAGAACCGGGTGACGTCATCGACAACGAGGCTGCTGTTAACGAAGATGACTAGTGCACGACGGACACGAACATCTGCTACTGTCCCCCTAGGTACCTCAACTGCCAGGAACACACACGTCATACTCAATGGAGTCAACAAGATCGGAGTGACAGAACGGCAACAACCTACGACCGATCTCTCCCCTCCAGACATCATTGTACGCGTGGTCAGAGTTGTCTGCCAATCAATGGAGGAATCGAAAACGGACAACAGTACATACAAAGAACACCAAACAGAAATAAGTGACAAGATGGCCCGGCCCTCCACAGTTCATGACAATTGCTATCCCATAATGCGAGGACTTTGTGTGGACGGCAAGACACAAGCAAGACAAGGGAGAGAATAAGTTTCACTGACCAGTGACTACGCGACACTAGGCCGCGACACGAGGTGTCCGTGCTAACGTCACCAGGACACAGCACGGGACTCACCCGTGAAAATATTTCACATCTTCAACTGCCGACATCGACGGTTTGCTCGTGAAAACACAACAGTGGCGTAGGAAGATGTTCGGCGTTGGGGGGGGGGGGGGGGGGCAACTCCCTGGCAGGCCGCCGAGAGCCAGCCGGGCCCGGGACAGACCTCTTCCGGGCCCCCAGCAGCAAAGGAATATTGGCTACAGGTGGGGACATGTCTTGAGTATCCGGGGGCCATGTGGCAAAATGGCGTCCGACCATAGCGAAAGTTGAAACCGGCCGTAACAACGGGTCATGTCGGTTTTACCTGTCAAACAAGCGTGGGACGCTTCTCTCCCCTTGTGACGCTAGTCAACCTGATGGCTCATGGGTACGTCCCATCTTTTTTTTTTATATATCCCACTATTATATCTTCAGATTATTGGTATTTTTAGGGATTCGAGCATATCCTGATTTACATATTTTCTAAATCAAGACATGCCAAAATTCCTAAAAAAATACCAATATCAAATGGATTAATAATTTGTGTATTTTGCAATAATTATATATATAACAAGCAGCAAAAGAGTGCACAAAAAGTGCAAAATGTTATAAAAAAACAAAACAAACATGATTTGTCATTTATTGGCGTTTATTGAGGTAAAATAAGGATAAAAAGCAAACTAAAAAAATTTTTTTTAATATAAAATTTTTTTTAAAGCATTGTCTCATTGTATACATAAACAATTATCATTTATCAAGGTAAAAATATTATCACAAATAAGGATAAAAGCAAACTAATAAAAAATAATGTTAAAAATATACAATTTTTTTAAAGCATTGTCTCATTTGTATACATAAACAATTTATCATTTATCAAGGTAAAAATGTTATCATAAATAAGGATAAAAAAGCAAACTGATAAAAAAAAATAATTTTAAAAATATATAAAAATTTTTTTTAAAGCATTGTCTGTTTGCATACATAAAAGATGTTTCCTCTTGATATATTAATGCAACATTCGTTATTTAATTATAAGTTGTTGAACGATGCAAAACATGTATCCATTGACAAAACAATTAAAATTAAATTGCAGTTCCTTAACACTAATTACATTTTCCCAAAGAAAAGGTTCAAAGATCTATGACAATATATCAAATGATAAGTATGAACTGAATTGCTGTCAAAAAGAGTGATGCTTTAATAGACATTTCTAAAAATAAATCAAAGTCATGAAATTAAACTATAAAAGGTTCTAGGTTGGATTGCAGCTTATGGTATTAACTACAATCTTTTAAAACAGATTAAAAATTTTAAATTGCACCTTTATCACTAAGAAAAGGAAACCATCAAACACATGTTTGAAACACAATTATGTTCAAGAATTTTAGAAGGTATTAGAAAAGAACTGTAAACATATAAATGATTCTGAATTTACCACAACACATCTCTTATTGGATCGGGTGAAAATATCCTCATTGATAAATTAAATGGGTTAGAGTAAATAATAATCACAGCACAGTTTTATATAATTATATAAATCCAGATTTAGTATATGCAGGTTTATGTACAAGAATTTTACAACTGTAGGTAGAAAGTTGCACAGCTTTACTTGTCCTCTACCCCAGAACAATTAACTGACGTATAGGCTGTGCTCAACCCTTTCCCTCTCTGCATTCTCTTGATCCTAGCACCAGCTAACCAAAGTTGATGCCATGCAAGTCAGCATCCGTAGCTTCAGGATAACTTTTTTCTTGCAGCATCTAAAAATAGAACAAATATAAGAATATGAGGTCTGCATAAAAAAAGTAATCACTTAATTGTAGTTACTGACCCTAAAATCCAGAATATAATGTGAAACAAAAAGAGGTACAAGCAAATTATAACTGATATGTAAAGTGGCATAAAAATTTAAAGCGTTATAAGACAGAAAGAACTACAAGTGGAACTGCATTTGAATTTCAGTTAGAATTTCTATAGCAAGAAAAACTCTGGAAATTCTAATTGCAAAAACAATCCCAATTACATGGGAACTGTAAGATGTCTATAAACTGTCATTTTAATTCCTTTCTACACAGTGTTAACCAGCTGATTAAAGGACTACAGCACTAGAAATTGCGTAAACATGTGTCCATATTTTATTTTGGAATGTAATTCAATCACAATAAAATGAAGGTAGGACAGTTCTCCAGGCCTGATTTATCTTCCTGTCATGTTTTTTTTATGAATCATGAAATTCTGTCTGCACCTAGCAGAGTCAAAGGTAAGTTCATAACTAAAAGATAAAGAAACAATCCAAACAGTCCTATTTATGACAGGCATGTATTAATGTACCGTATACACACACACACAGAGTCAAATATTTAAATCCTTACCCTGACTGTTTGTAAAATGAAGGGGTGGTTCTTGAGTCCATTGAAGTTGTAAGATCAGGCCAACTCAGTTGAAAATAGCACAGATAGAATGCCCCTCACTACATGCTTTAATGTGCAACCCGACGCATCACCGAATGGCATTCCCTGAAAACAGACAAAAATAAAATACACATCATTTAAAAAAAAATTGCAGTGGGCAAACATTATAATACCTGTTATGAAAACTAGTATTTAAAGACACCCCCCCCAAAAAAAAAAGACAGCAACAATTCAGGAAGTTTCATACAACCAAAGCAAAAGTGGGTACAGGAAAATTACTATCTGCTCAATCAATGCCACCATAACAAATGCCTTTTATTACTTTTTAGTACTGCAAACATGTCATTAGTTTAATATGGCAATGAATGGTATGGTATGGAACCTTTAAAGGGAATCAGATAAAAAACCGATTTGACTCCTCCTACTAACAAATCAGAATAAAGCACATACCAAGCATGTCCTTTTTTATGGGATCTGTCTTCATATCTCCCTCAAGATCTCTACATCTTCTGCTGATTGTTAAGCGAGACTGGAACCCCTCTGGCAGATTTCCCGTGTCATTTATGCCTTTCCTGTTCTTGTTCCTCCATCCATGGTAAACATCCTTTTAAGGTTGTTGTATATTCTTCATCTCTTCAGAAGAGACAGTTTGTTCATCCCAACTTTCTCTAGTTTATTCTAACCTAAGAACACCAATAGCAGAAAACATGTAAAATAATGATCTTTTCTAGCTTTGCTATAGTTCACAATGCCTGGAAAATACCATTAATTTTGGTTAATCTTTTACCATTTGTCATATCTATCTGATATGTGATCCATATTTGTTTCAAATTTTTTCACTATGGCAAAAGGCTGGGATTTTCCGCTTCCAGTTTAACTCATAAAAGCACTGTTCATAACTCTTGGCCAAGGGTAAGAAGAAAAAAAAAGCTAAATGATTATAAACCAAAATGGCTTTAAATTACTTCCAAGGGGTTATGGGTCTTTATGCTGGCAGGCTGAAAAACCAGACAAATGGAATCGGAAAGCGCTGGGGTGTGAAGGCAAAGGTGAAACAGTCCTTTTTTGAAAGCTGCTACTTTGGGGAACCCTTGAGATGGTGCCAACCACTAGTGGCAAAGAGTATGGCAATGGTGGTGGACATTGCTGCATTAACTGAAAGGGTGGTCAGTCATATAGTGATTCCTCGGCATCCTTCTCTCCTTCGCTGTTAGCTGTGCATCCCTGTGTCAAATGAATACATTTGCATAAACTTTTTAAGCTTAGTACATTTAAAACTGTCAGCTGCGATAGGTTGTTAAAATTTTTTTAAAGAACATTTTATTGTTATTGTACAAAACTTGTTTATCACTGTATGCTATTTTACCAGAAAGAGAAACACAGCCTTGTGTCCCTACATGATGTCACCAAAAAAAAATTCCCTAAAATTAAGCAGAGGAAATGAAAACAGACCGAAATCTAATCGCAGTTATCCGTATCCTTTTTGGTTGAGTGGGAGCATTTTTGTCATCACTCTCCACCTCCGACATTTTTGTCCCTTGCAGATTCAGCTAGATTCTTGGTAGTTACCTGCAGGAAATAATATAGAGGCAAATAAGATTTCACAAATCAGATCAAAGTAAAAAATAAACACACTCTTATAGTGCACATCACAACAAAAAGCTACACTATCTGTGGTGTAATGACTGTGTTCAAACAGTTCAGGTATTATCTTTTTCTCCTTCCTTAAATTGCAGCACACAATAACATAGAAGTCATTTGACCATTAATGGTCACATGCTTCATAAATTTTCTTTCTGCACAAGGATTATGAATATTATGAATCAAAAAGTAAATTGCACTTACTAATGACTTGTGCAGGAGAACTGGAAGCATAGGACATGAGGAATCAGCTTATAGCTCTAATTAATGAAGCTTGCATCTGGTTCAATAGATTGTAGTGGGAAGTTGCACACCCTGTGACCACTTTCATCTTAAAATGCCAAGCAGCCAGCTATCTAGAATAACAGTAAAATAAATTATTGACATTATGCAGTTATTATGATTTGTTGTTTGAAAAAGACCATTAAAGTTGTCTGAAATGATACTTCCATCACAATCAGTTGTCAATGGCTATCTATATAAGTTTTTTTTTTTGGTTCACCACTGGGAACACAATCCTTATGCTGCTCTTTGACAAATATTTCTTAATTAGCTGCTGCAGTGGAAAGTTTGGTGTTTGAAAAAGTCGTTTAAGCTAGCCTAAAAAAATATAAATTGAGAGGCAGAGTTAAGAGTCCAAAGGACCAAATCTGTCAACATTATCAGCAATATTGTGACAAAGCAAGTACATTTTTACACCAAAAATCCTTTTACCATACAACACTGCTTCTTGAACAAATAAACATGAAAGGTTATGAGCCTAATAATCAGCATAGTTCACACACAGCCCAGGACTTGCAAGACAAAAAAAAAAACAAACCCACAATAAATAAGAGAAAAAAATATATACTGCCCCGAAGAAACCTGGCATTTTAACGCTATCGTACCAGTAAAACAGACGGAACTGTCGAAGCTCTGTTACGTTCCACTTTCGTAATCGCAATTTGAGGAAATTCTGACAGCTCCAAATTCTCTCCATTGCTAACGGGGCTAAAGAATTATCAAATGCAAGCGTTCAGAAACTGCTGAGCACGATTTCTACCTCTGTCGGAAAACTTGTGCATTTATTGCGTTTAATGTGTACTTCTTAATCTTTTTCTCTTAGAATGATATTCTGCATTAAATTGGACATTCTGTAGTTAAAATCTCACTAACTCAAGTGTATATAGAGTATAAAAATTATACGTACTGTTATCGAAGGCTAGTGGGCGAACACATGTATCAGTATAGAAATCGACCGCTTGAGAAGCTTTTCTGTTGGGAAAAGTGTAGACTCACAACATTTGAAAATGGCGGCTTTGCCTCGCACGCATGTGGTCGTAGTGTTAGCACGCCAATGGCGAAGAGTCATTGCTATTCTTTAGGGGTCACGACCCCTGATATTTATGTGGGGCATGATCTCCCGCACTCCTGTTTTCGCCTCGGCGAGCGTGGAGCTTGGCTTATGTTATGACGCATAACACAGCGCTGACAGCGGCATCAAGACGAGCCATCAAGCATTGCGATAGATTGACCCCCTGTATCACAGTCGGATCAATGACAAACTTGGTGGACCCCTTGAGCTTATGGTTCCCGATGCTGCTAGGGCCCTTTGTACTTGTAATCTAAATTATTTCCCAGTATATCTTTATATTATTTGTTATATGTTTACAATTCGAAATCTCAATACTCTACACTCAAACTCAACTTCTGCATGTCGTAATGCTGTTGGTGTTCTGTCTTTAGACCTTTCTTTTAAAAGAAAAAGAAAAGAAGAAGAAAAAAAAATCCACTGACCAAGGCCGGCCCCTTGAACAGCCGCGGTCCCGGGGTACACAGACCCCCCTGCGGCGTCCCCCCTCTCGTCAGGCCTGCTCCCTGCTGACAGTGAATGGCGTTCGCTTCGACTCGCCCACATTACGTAAAAAAGGATGGGGGGGGGGGGGTACGGGGTACTGCACGCGCACGCACGTACACCAGTGCGTAGCATCACAACACGCTGCCTTATTGTTAAAAAGGCAAAGCGCAGCATTAAATATAGAAAAACAAATTAAAAATAAGACTGACTCCCCGGGCTAACGCATTCACAAGAAATGTGATAAACGTTATAACACATTTAATTCATATTAATCAAGTTGATTTCAAGTCAGTGTGCCAAAAAACTGCGGGTGGATGTTACTTCGGGGCCGGGTGATTTCTATTATATGAACTCCCATGGTCAATCTCGTCCAGGATTAAGGGCAGATCAACCCTCTCTTTAAATACATGCATAATGAGACAGTTATTCGAAGCGCGTTTGTGTCATGGAACTTCTCGGGTAATGTTTTTGTTTGTTTTAAAGGCAGAAAAACTGAGTTGGGTACGTGAAAAACAGCAAAGGTAAAGATAATTTAAGCCTACTCACCCAACGGCTCGTGAACATGCTTTCTCGTTCTATCTCACAACAAACGCGGGAGAAAATACGCTGGTTGCTGGAACCGCTCTTCTATGACACCACGTACGCCAGTTCAGCGACAGTACACACAGCACGTGGCAACCCCCGACTACTCCCAGAGACGGTGGCACAGGTCTCTCCACCACCGCAAAAACTCCTCTTCCGCCCGCCGTCCTCCCAAGTCCTGTGTGCAGGTTTCTATAGGCTTCGAGAAACCTCCAGAACCTTTCCCTACCCAGCAGGGACCAGCGTCCGCGAGATAATCCACGTTACAATACAAGAGACACAGCCCTATACCTGGAACTTGGGTGTCCGCACACCCTGGGAAAAGCATAGCCCCATCCACCCCAAAGAGAATCAAAGAGACCAGAGAGGAAGGGACGCAAGGCTACCCTATAATTAAGGCCATAAACTGGCCAGACCACCGTGGCTTGTAGGGGACGAAGCTAGGTGGGTTGTTGGTGAATTTACTGGCCCGCACTTACCCCCCCCCGGTTGTTTGGTGTCCACCGCTCTTCCTTGCTCCGCTACTCGACGGTGCTGAGCCAGCGATGCGACACGTTCTATGGCCATCTACCAAAACCACGGACACATATATACAAACCAAAACAGTATAAACACAGATAACTTATGTTGAGTACCAGCCACAGTCGTTGATGATAAAAGATGTGGCCCTTGTGTAGTTTTAGAAATGTTACTTATGCACTTCCTCCTGAGTCGTAAGAGAGCAATAATACCAGTCTCTCTGTCTCTAAAGAAAACTTACCAATATAGGGGAGCCGGAGTCTTTGCCTTACTTAGGTGAAGTCAAAGGCCGTCAGTTCGCACTAAACCGTTCCGAGTGGTGTCTAGTAAGATGGAAGTCTCGTGCTTCGCTAGGCTTTGTCACCAAGTGTAAGGGTTCCTGTCTGATTGGCAAGACTGGGATATTGGTAGGCAACTAATTGTTACTGGCTTTCTGTGTTTCCCCATGGCCAGTGCGGCCCCTTTGGTTGTAAGCGATAGCAGATAATTTGGTTCAGAGTCGTCGGTGACAGCGAGTGTGGGGGATGTTTTTATGTTGGTCAAACGAAAAACCGCCAAAGAAAAGGCGTCGCATTCCTATGGGGCAGGGGGAGGTGAGACCACACTCGATGTACCGATGTACTGTCCGGCTGCTTTCTTTCGCTCACGGCTTCAACACAGCCTGCAATTAGCATGGCAAACAATAACGGGACTGTCCCGATCTGATCGTCAGAGGTGTTAGAGCCGTTCCCACTTGCCTCAAGGGCCCGCTTTTTGTGACGGTGATGACCGTCTCCTCTCTACGGTTCCCCCACCTTTCTTCAGTTTCTTTGCTCTTTTAAGTGAGAATTACGTCTCAATATTGGGGGATAAAAAGGGGGGTAAAAGGATATTGCCTGCCCCCCCTGTATTTTCCTTTGGGGGGGGGGCGGCTGCCCCCGCTGCTCCCCCTTGGTCCTACGGGTGAAACCCACTGATGTGATCGTCTCCATAACACCACAGCTCCTATTGTGTCATATTTCTCGCACAGGCCTCTCAGCTTGTGATCTTCAACCTTTTCGTAAATCTTTTCCATTTCCATATTCTTTCTATAGTCTTTTTACGCACTGAAAAATAAAGAATCCTCACGATGAAGACGATTTAAAGACGAAAGAAAAAAAGGATTCAAAAATGAAAGGAAGAAGAAAAGGATTTAAAAAAGTCCCACAAGTGTGTGACTAACCCTTACCAGCAGATTCAAAGAAAAAGGAAAAGATTAGAAGAGGAAAAAGGAGAAACAGAAGACTGGAGTCAGAGGTAATATTTTTTCTCTGTATATGTGATCGGTAAAGCTTTGTTAATATACTGTAGACAAACCACATGTTCTTGACATACGGGAGCTGCCAACAGATCGACCTCTGACATTCGATTTGGTTTGGACAGTGCTCCCCAAGCATTGATCACGTGGCGATTTTTGATGTTCTTTGTGTGAAAATATATGTTACTTGATTTGATTATCCACTGCTTCCTCCAGAGCTACCGACAGTATTTCTATCGCAGACAATGTGTTCTTAAATACAAACCTTACAACTGAAAAGAAAAAGTGACCAGTGGTGTTTTTTTTTTCGCGGAAGGACTTCTTTGTATACAAAAGACTGCACAGAAATACTTGACACTCTTTTCAAACAACATGTGCTTTTCATTGTGTATGGCCATTGATTATACAGGGATAAAACAAGGGCGCATTCTCGTCCACGCACACACACACACACGGTACAACACTCTGCATGCACTACATACTCACATACCACTCGATGTGGCAGGATAAGTGTTCAGAACACATACATCGTGGTCAGAAAACACAAAAATGCTTGAAGTCAACATAGTCTTTTTGTCGGCGCAGCACGGACATGCTCTGACAGACTAACATATTAACACTTCATCGCTAACCCACTTCAGCAACCTTTTCATCCGACACATGCGTGCCACAAGATTTCAAGCAGCCAAGACAGAAAGGGAAGATGACATTTCAAACACAAGACCAGTCCACAGAAAACATTCTTTTAATATAAAGCTGTGCTACTATGCAAAAAGGTTGTTCTCTGTGCCAGGCTTTACAAGAATTAAAAAAATTATGAAAAAAAACGGCCCTGGGGAACGAGGTAGAAAAATCGACCAAGATTCATAGGACGACAGAAATGTTATCTGTAGGCTGGAAACATTCATGACAAGAAATACTTGTAGGCGAGAATGCTGAATATGATGTTTGACACACGCCCAAAGCAGAATACAATAACCGGAGAAAATATTTTATTTTCTCTTTACCTTGCAACGCACACATGGACGAAAACTAATTCGCATGTAAACAAAAACATACCTGTGCACGCAGATGTCCGTTCGCTTAAGCAAACAGTGAACACAGTCTCATGAAAGTTCATCCCCTTACACCAACTAAACCTGTGTAATTGTTTCTTGATACCATCTAAGGATAGGCGATGGTTTCATCCTATTATACTAACTAAACAGGTGATTGTTTCATCTCGTTCTACTAATTATGTATTCGTGATTAGCTTCATACACCATTGGACTGTAATGATAACCAACGTTTTCACTTTAAATGTCTTCGTAGGGTGGCCGGGGGGAACGAACAAATAAAAAAATCTCAGCTTCAACAAAATTTGACAATTTCTCTCGACAGGAAACTAGAACTTTTCTTTCGCATCATTGCTGATTCATTAGGGAAGCATTTTAACCCTCAAGAAAAAAATCATGTCCAGAAACAGGACTATGGCAACCCTGCCTTCTGATAAGTAACTGTCCACTTCTGTAAAATCCAGCAGGAGGTCAGGGGAACACAGTGACGCCCGTAGGGTCAGCAGCAGGACTTGCAGGCGCCACCTCGTTATGACAGCAGCGCATGAGCAGACGCTGATAACCTTCCCTGAAATGCTTGTTCATGAGACCGTATATGATCCAGTTGATGCTGTGGTTAAGAAACAAAAGCAGGATGAGGAACTGAAACAAATCCGTCGGCACGTAGACGACACGGTTGGCGATGCCAGCGACAGCCATTGGCACGTAGAAGACGACGAGAACGACGAACACAGAGACGAGTGAGCGGATGATAGCAACATCAGAGGTAGAAATGGCCAGACGAGAGCCTCCCCGGACTGGGTTTCTGTGCCTTTGCCATTGCCTGACCGCGTTCTTGTTCTTTTTCCAGAAGCGGATGATGGCCAGGCTGATGCCTCCGATCAACAGTGAGGGCAGTATGAGATCCATTGTCGTCTTGATGGAGGACACACTAGAAAAATCCGCGAAGTTCTGCAGACAAAGGCGAATTCGTCCGCTGTAGGTAAATGTGGTTCCACCAAGATGGAAGAAAGGGAAGACGGAGAAGATGATGCCAAGGAACCAGAGTATGGCGCATGAGCCAGAGTTCTGGGTTTGTTAAAGACTTTAACGAAGACTTTGTTGTGACACACGCACAGGTACCTGTTGAGATGGCGATGAGGACCAGCGTGTACACTGACACCGTGAAGCAGATGCTCATGATGAAGGCCGTGACTTCGCAGTGAAGCCTGTTGACCACAGGGGTATAGCGCGTACCCGATACCCAGGTCCAGCAGCCACACCAGCTCCGCGAAGGCGATAAACAGGATGTCGGCGACGGCAAGGTTGGCGATGTAGATGTTGTGGATGGACCTCAGAGCCGTTTGGTGTAGAATCGTCACGATGATGAGAACGTTCCCGAAAAACCCGGTCACGCACGACAGCCACCCCAAAGTCATCACAGTCACCCGGACACCCTCGCTGACTGGGTGTCCGACAAACATGTTGCTGTCGTTAGCCTCATCTTCAGTACCCGAGGGCGAGCTGTCGGAAAAGTTAACCTTCATGTTCAAGCACAACTTACCAACTTATTACTGGTTTCCCGATGGCTTTCCACGTCACCTGGATAAAAAATATGTGTGCTTTACTCGCAGAAAGATGAGGCGTTCGAAGGAGAAGCTAAAACATTTTTTGCAGGTAGTTTGTCGCCATACCACAGCGACATATCTCTCTCCCCCCCAGACACGTTTTGCGTGCAAGTTTCCACAATCATCGATCTGAAGTCTGTATTCAACGGTTTCGCTCTCACGCTCTACTGCTTATGCAGCTTTGTGCCACTGATTATTTTTGCGCATGGTTTCGAAAATGAGACGAAAAAGCCAACCTTTTTTAATATTGTAATGAAGAGGACGTCTAAAATATTTCACACACACGCACGCACACGCACACACACGAGCGCGCTTACACGATGCAGACAACACGCACTTATGTTCACACACTTACAAACACCTCACAGACACACACATACACGCACTTATGTTCACACCCACTTACAAACACCTCACAGACAAAAGACACACACACACACGCACACTCTCTCAGTGGTGCTTCGATAAGTCTTGTTGGCCTTCACAGAACAACTATCAAATAGGTGTTAAACAAAAACAGCCTCATGATTTCCTACCTCTAGGGGTTTTACCACTGCTAAACAGGCTAAAGTTCAACAAAAGTATGATAATCTTTAAAATACTAACTGGCAAAATGTCCCATAGACTTTCTACTTTCTACTCCATAAAAATATAAGAGGTTCTCTTAAGCTCGATATCCCCATACCCAGAACTGACCTGTTCAAGACGACCCTAAAATATTCTTGCAGGGTTCTTATGGAACAGCCTTACTTCAAAGAACGACTATCCAATCTGTACAAATTCAAAGTGGGACTCCTGCAACACCTTTTCCAAACCCTTTGATCACCTAAAGAGGTGTCCTACCATTAATCATACCGAAAAAGTAAACATATACCCCACGTTGCTAGTGTTCTAACAATAATAAAACAAAAACTGTCAGTTCAGATATCAAGTACCATGTTTGTGCACATCCTAATTTCTCTCTGTTTGATTGCCATGTTCTGAATTAATGTAATGTTTTTATTTCTACTAATTGGTCCGAAGGTTAGATGTAAAAATGCATAACTTTTGCTTATTCTCTTAATAAAGATTTGTTCATTAATTCTCTCCCCCTCTCATTCTTTCTCACAGGCTATGGGTATAGGAACGAGAGAAAAAAGAGATCATGTTTTTAAATATTGGTGAAATAATACAGTATGCAGTTTTACAAGTTTCTTTATTATTCAAATGTTTCAGATAATAATCTGACCCTATTCTGTGAGCCTCATAATTAGTAATCAGCAAACCTCGTCCTTCAGTTCATGGGCCGCGGACCTTATTTATGGCGCCACGTTTATTGTGCACAACGCCTGATGCTTTTGATTTTTCCAAAAGACTGATTATTTCTGCCTGAAATCAGCACGGCAACAAAATGCTGTAATAATACGATCATGAAATGCTTCAATATCATTGACGAATTTTTGTATATTTTGTTAGTTTTTCACAGTGTGGCATGACTTTTATAAATGTTTGACTTAGTGGTGTGTGTGTGTGTGTTTTTGTTGTTTGCTGTCATTTTAAGTCATAAAGTTATCATAAAGTTATTATTACAACAAAGTCATTTATGATTGTATGGATGCATGATTGGCTTGATGGCTACCTGCTGAACAGTTGGCTTCACTCTAAACAGTTACATGCGTGAAATAGAAAAACCGTTAAGTGCCAAGCAGCTAGATGGACCTGACTAACATTAACGGCCTTTCTCTCATTTCACACTAGGTGTCTGTGAACTCCATCCCGGTGATAATATCAGCAGTGCTACGTCATGCATGGGCAGCCATTCAGGAAAATGAGGAAACAATGAATGCTTCCAGATTGAAAGCACGCGCACACACACACACGCCACCCACGGAGAGAGAGAAAACAGCAAAGCACAGGTATATTTCAAGGAGACATTAAGGGAACACTGTAGTTGAGAAAGTCTGATAAAGGATAAACTCTGGGTAATGCTGTAGCACAGGACATACTCCCTAACGACGTGCAGGAGAAGGTTTGTAATTTCAAGAAGTGACTACTGACACAGGCCACTTAAACTGAAGCAACAATCGTAGAAAATAATTTAAAAAACACGCTGGCGGCTTGGTCCTGCGTGACGCCCACGGTCTGTTGGACACCGGAAGCATTGTGCCATCCGCTCAGGAATGTGTAGCCGAGGAGTAGTCGCGCGCCGAAGAATGAAAGACAGGATGCCGGGAAGAGCATGGTATGCGAGATGGGTGTGGTTGGCCAGCATCTTGATACTAGTCTGTCGCTGCACTCAGAGTCAGGGATACAAAAGACCGGGTGTTTTCCCTCTCAGACGACGTCGTAAGGAATAATCGATGGGGAGACAGAAGTGGGTTTTGTTGATAATCAAACACTTGTCAATCTTTCCCGTTTGACATGCGCACTGGCGTGAAAGCTGCAGCCATGGCCTAGTCTACACTAATGATTTGCTGTAGAGTAGTAAAGCGGCTGTTGTTTACGGTGCTTAGTTTCACGACTAATGTGTCGGTTCTTTGCTTTATCGGAAAATGGGGGAAAACACCGGGGAAATATTGATCTCTGTTATGTGTTTCAGTGCTTCCTTTTTGCTGTCGCGCGCATGCGCACACGCACACTCACACCCGGCCTTGTCGCGGCATGCCCGTCACTGCTGCTGACGCCGTGCCACCCGAGTCGGTCTACTCGGTCTGTTTGAGGTGCTCTCCTCTATGTGCCACGCATCAGACGAACTGTGTCTACATCTGAAGCTGCCATATCCAGCCTCTCTTGCATATCTGTCATAATCAAGAGAACAGTTCCACCCACTCTTTATTTTTGTTTTCATGGTGTGATCTGTTGACTGTCGGTTCGTTTGTAGTCTTTCGTATGTAGCGCATTGAGCTGGTATCAGCACATGGTTTAGAAATTCTATTATTATTATTATTATTATTATTATTATTATTATTATTATTATTATTATTATTATTACGCGCGCGCGCACACACACACGCGCATACAAAGAGATTCAAATACAGAGTGATATGTCCAAAACACAGTCAAGCACATAAGTATATAGGCATACAACTACAGGCACACTCATACATATATATATAATTATACAAAGACAGACAGAAGGTTAAAAGGTTACACGCCCGATCAACACCTCTGTCATTTCCCGCTGCCACCAACATATCTTGCATTATTTGTCTCTCAAATTCTCATAGCAAGATATGTACATAAAACGGGCACTACATACTCTACCATGCCTGAAAAGAAGGACAATGGTGAGTAATTGGAAATTGTGTGGTTTCTATAACAGTTTATTTCTAAAACGTGCATAAGTTTTTCTTACATTATTCTTGTTCATAATATCAATATAATTTTGAAGTTCTATACAGCTCTTGAACACTTCTCAGACTGTAAGTTATTTTGAATGCCAGCATACCATTATTAACAATAAATATCTCTCAATCAGTTTCATTAAAAACAAATTTTATGTTACCAGCATGGTGAAGAAGCCCACCATAACCAAAATGAAAGAGAGAGAAAGAGAGGGGAATGAAACACTCATAGACACAGAAGCAAACACAGACACTACTGCATTATCTTTTTCATAGAGAATGAGCGATGCACTCTTCTTTCAGAGACTAAGAACTGTTTCTTCCATTATTTTCCTTCATGTCCGGGTGTGCACACGCGTGCATCGTCAACATTTAGCTTTCTCTTCAGACAGCCCAGCGTAAACACAGGACACAGCAGTGCATAACGATTTATTGCATGAAAATAATAGAAAAAAGAATTAGAGCCCAAGAATACTTATTTTTCTGAGACAACCATGGATCCTGTAATAGTTCAAGTTGTTGTTATTGATAAGACATAATTATTTGATCCCACTCCCTTGTCTGTCTACGGTTGTCTTGTTACGGTGCCGTTCACCACGACGACCACCATCAGCACCACAGCTTCATCCTCTCGCGGCAGTCTTCCTTCGTTGCAGGGCTTACCCGATGTCACCGAGAACAGTAAACATTCAGGGTTAAAAATTCTTGGAGGAATTACGTAGGTGCAAGACCCGAAGAAGCAAGCTTTGTGTCACTTCCTAGTTCGTTATTCCTTGGACTGGAGTGCTGGAGCGTCTTCTAAAGACTCTTGAGAACAATTGTCTGTCGATGGTTTTAAGAAACATGCGCGTGCTTTTAATTAGCGAGAAGTGCTGGGATTAATATTCGTAACGAGCTATCAATCGTTTTGTGCGACGAGGGTGTATGTACAAAACGAGATAAATAATTACAGTGCAAGTCGCGAAAACATCTGAAGCTGCAAAGTTATCATGGTAGACAAGTAGACAGATAATCAGAGTCCTCGGTAGAAAAGTAACTGATCACAAACTGAACTAAAATACACATTGTAATAGCAGCCACAGACGTGGGTCTCACTATCTGGAAATTTGAGATTTTCTCTGACCCCAAAAGTCCCTGCGGACCACATGCGTGATACTGCATGAGGCAGAGATGCCAAGGACCTTATTCACGTGCGGCTCTTCCGGCTTTCCAAAACGAGGCCTCATGGGCATCATGGTTGCGAGGAGTAATGCCTGAGTGCTTCACAAACAAAGTTAAATCGCACAGGCACTGTTGTGTGCTGTTCTGTCAAAATGATGACAGATATAACAGCAGAGAATAAACAGCAAACCTAAGCATTGTAATTGTCAGGTTCTTTTTATGTCTTCCTTAATAGTTTCAGAAGGCATCTATACTTATATATACACACAATGTATAGATGTTTAATCTACAGTTGCATATAGTAAATTTTGCCAGAGATCCATGATAGTGTCAGTGTAATAGACAAATTAAAGGTATGCTATTTTGACCGTAGAAGAATAAAATGTTTTGGTATATGCTACTGGTTTTTCAAAAATAGTTTTATAAGTCTTTGTTAGAGTTCAGCTCTTAAGTGTCTTGGAGAATTTGTGACAATGGCTGAAATTTACTCTATACCACATGTAAACCAACAATATTTTTTTATTAGTTCGTTCCACTTAAAGGCCTGCAAGTAATTACAACAATTAAATCACACGTAATCGAAATTTAATAATAACATAATTATAATTTAATTATTATCAATTGAAAATTCTCAATTTCAGGTACACAGAAAATTAAAGATAATTTAAAATCATAGACATAAGAAAGGCGAATGTCTACATCATGGAATATATTCACATGAGGAACAGGAAATTATACAGGTTGGCGATACACCAATACACGAGAAATGTACACATCTTGCAAAATATATATATATGTGGGACAAAACAAATTATACAGGTTGGTGACACACCAATACATGAGAAATGTTGCAATATATATCTATGTGGGACAAAACAAATTATACAGGTTGCATAACAAATGTAAGAGGTATTCATACCTCTGTAATACATGCATATGTGAGTAATGTGGCAATGCTGGCTAGTGACACACAAATGCAAGAAATATGTATCACTGTGCATGAGCAATACAGATTATACAGGTTGGTAACAAACAAGAGATATGTACACAATGAGCACAATATTCACACGAGGCACACCAAATTAAACATGTTGGTGTTACATAAATACTTCGTTAATTGCAAAGGAGGGAATGTGGAGTGAATTCTAAATCCAGTATTATTAATACAGTATTGATACAGAAATCACTGCTCATATGTTTGGTAGCCACTATACCAGGCCATAACTCCGCCTGGAAACACCCCGGGTAACCTGCCGGTCCCAAGCCTGGATGAAGGAGGGATGAGCAGCAACCCCACCCCAGAAAACAACCCCTGCTACAGAAACTGAAACTACAACCAAAGTGAGATGATGTAGTTGTGGCTAAACATGTTCCCATGCTAACTCCATGGTCCTTGTTAATTAAATGCAATACAATCTAAAATCTTATATATTTGAGTGGGGTGGGGCTATCACTTTTTTCCCTTAGAAATAGCAACACCTAGGTTAAATGGTTGATTCATCGGCCACAGTCAGAGTGACTCTGGTTTTTTCTCCAGTGTCTGACGTAGTTTGTCTTTTCATGCACAGCCGGAGTTGCCGCTTGTAACCGTCCTTAAAATGCTTGTTCATTAACCCGTAGACCATCCAGTTGATGCTGTGGTTAAGAAAGAGAAGGAAGGATAAGATGGAGAAAGTGTCTGCTGACACAGGAACCATCTTGGATATCAAGGTACCTGATGCAAATGGGATGTACAGGACGATCAGAACTGCGAAGACGAGGACCAGAGAGCGGACGAGAGCGACGTCTGACTGCGAGATTCTGTTCCTGACACTCACATTCTGCTCTCTGCCAGAGGTCCAGCGGTCGATTCTGTTGCGACTTTTCTTCCAGAAGTTGAGTATGCCCAGACTGAAGATGCCGATGCAGATAGCAGGCAATATGAGGTTGACCATGTTGCGGATGAATCCCAGGCTCAGCGGATTGGAAGTGTCGTATATGCAGAAGTGAAGGATGCGGTTGTAATAAAAGCGCGTGTTGCCCACCTGGAAGAAAGGCAGAGCGGAGATGGCGGCGGAGGCAAGCCACAGCAACACACAGGTGAAGGCCGTGCGACTCTTGGTGACGACGGTGACGTAGAGAGCGTTGTGACACACGCTGATGTAACGGTCAAGGCCGATCATCACCAGCGTGTACACTGACACCATGAAGCTGGTGGTCATGATGAAAGCGTTTGCCTGGCAGTGAACGGCGTTGACAACGGGCTGGTAGCCGAGCAGGACGTCCAGCAGCCAGTGCGGCACGAAGTAGCCGATGACCAGCAGGTCTGCCACAGCCAAGTTGCCCACGTACATGTTGTGCTGAGAGCGCAGCACCTTGTAGGACATTAGTGTGCTGAGAATGAGGATGTTCCCCAAAATGCCGGACACGCACGACAAACACCCCAGAGCGAGCACCACGACCTTCACACCACAACTGATGCTCTCCAACGGCAAAGACTCCACCTCCGAACTGTTGTTGCTCGCCATGGTCAAAACCTGAGAGAATGCCAGAGTTCAGTGACAGGCTTGGGATGAGACGAAAGATGGATACAGGCAGCTATTAAAGAATATTTCCTGTTCGTAGCAAGTTGAACTTATCAATACCTATATGCTGAATAGTTTCTGCTTAAAATTTTGTGTTTCAGAAAAACCGTTTAAGTACAATCGCTTCTGAAACCAATCTCTTGGTCTATTCAGGGAGGCGCCATGTTTTGCTATTGAGTGACATTGTCAACATCGCTGGTTTCCTGGATTTGGCGAGTAGGGTTTACAATTTCCAATCAGAGCTTAACAGCCTGAAAGGAGTGAATTTGGATAATACTGGCGTGAGAGTATAATGTTACAAACAGTAACAGGCAGTTTCAATGTGGCAACTTCATGTTTTAATATTGCAATCGTTACCGATGAAGCTGTCAAGCCAACGTTCTCTGTATGTGAAAAACAGAAAAATTCCATAACACTAAGTTAAATTCGGTTGTACTCAACATAATTTTTTTTATACAGATCCTCTCACACAAGTGAAACCAGGCTCCTACCCAACCCTGCAGCCAACACGAGTCTGTTTAAATTCTTCTCGTCAACTATATTTTGCCCCAAAATGGCGGCCTACGTGAACCGTCCCAGAGCTGCTTTTTACAATTTTAAATAGGTAATTATAGGTACACGATTTTTGGTGCAGCTGACAACTAAATTGTAAGTCGAAACATTTCTGAAAGTTAGTATCAATCACTTAAACCCAAATTGTTAGTTCTCTAGCCATTCTTGTTATTTAACTGTACCCAGCATTCAGCGTTCTTTCACTCTGATGACGGTTACTGGCTGTCAACTGCCCTTTCTGTGATATGTTTTGGAATCTCAAGACTTTAACGGTATTTTCATCTTGCTGTCTGTCGGTCGGACGGTCTATCAGTCAGACACTTAGTACAGAGTGAAGAGATTAATAACGATGCATTTAGTCGACTTGACAGGAATGATCCAAGTCAAATATTAATACAGTAAGAAAGAAAAATGTAGAGATGAACGGAAGAAAGAAGGGGAGAAAAACAAACAAACAGACGTTGCATCCTACATTTTCTAAGTTTAAACGACACAAATACTTTTAGCAGCAAATACTGAACAGAAATATAACATACCTCAAAACAAAGCAGCACCGATGGGTAATGGGGGAAAAATCAGTGAATCAGTGTGAGGAATTGAAGAGAATCTATCAACACGTCTTGATGGAAAATGTCTGATCGGTGAGCAGGCATCCTGTATGTACCAGACATGTCAATAATGCGTCTTCCTATCAGCACAAGACCTTCTCCAGTTGTGGTGAGTCGAATATTTGGATTCTTGTGAACTTTGTTGCGTGGAGTATCAAGCTTCTTATGAACTTATTTGCGTGGGATATACAGGTTCTTGTGAACAAGGATGCGTGGAAAAATCGACAGTGGTAAGGCCTATAGACTAATAACCCACCACTACCCCAAGCCAGTAATGTTGATATGGTAACCATTTCAAATCCGAGTTTATAATGAGACAATCGGAGTGAGCTTTATTTGATGTGAGAGATAATCATGGATATTTCTGGTGCATATAAAACGAGAGAGAATTTGGTATATTTGTATTTCTTGTTTACTTTTTCGTTTGTGTTGTCCAAAATTTATTTACTTTGCTGGCTATACAATTCCTAAACATAAAACATAAGGAGACTTCCTATTTTTTAATAACGTAACAAACCTGAAATATACGACATCGAAATATAGTTTGAAAAGTGCTAAAATTCCGATTAATACATCGTGTGGATGTATACAATGTAAACGATGAAATCACAGCAGAAGGAGTCGTCAGCTTTGTTGCTACACATCACTGTGTTTTCGGCATAAGAACTTCAATGACTTCTTGTATCCTTCCGCAAAGTTCTTGTTCAGCACGCCGTATACAATCCAGTTGATGCTGTGGTTGAAGAATAAACCAAAGACCACACATTGCATCACGTCGCTCGACAGGTCGTAATAGACGTCGATGACGAGGGTCACGCACATGGGCAGGTAAGTCAGGATGCAGCAAGCAAAGATAATCACCAAAGAACGCAGCAAGGATATGTCGGAGGACGACAGCGCCTCTGGATTCACGGCTCTTGTTGTCGCTATCGTTCTTTCGTTGTCGGTATTCTGCGCCTGCGATGTTATCTTTTCAAAGACTGCTTTGAATTTCGCTGCACACGGACACGTGACAAGCGAACTGCTGACTTCATCTTTTACACAATGTCTTGAAGTCATGTGCTGGGGGGATGTATGCAAGTTATCACCCGTTGTCGACTCTTTAAGCATGGAATCATTGATGCTATCCGAAACAGGTGCCAAACATTGTCTATCTGCAGTTATCAGCCTTTCAGGGTGTCCACTGTCCTCTTCGTTTCCTGTGTTTCCATCAGGATGGTCTGGACCAAGAGGGACTGTCAGATATCTGACGTTTCCAGAATCACTTGGACCTACTTCTTCTGGACTGTACATCCTTCGTTGCAATCATGGTCTCGCCGCGAAGAAGGTCGATTACGATCGGGTGTCTTAGTTTCCTGCTGCCACTGTCCAAGTCGCGCTCGACTGCGTTTCCAGACCCTGAAGATAGCAGCATTGCAGACGCCGATGATAGGTATGGGCAGGAAGAGCATGACAGCACCAATCACGCATGTGTAAATGCCGAACTCGTGTTTATAGAAGACACATAAATGAGCCAATGGCCCGTAGCCCGTCGTGTCATCTTTAAGCATGATCAGGTAAGGCAAACACTCGCAGAACCCCAAGATCCAGAGTACAAAAGAGCACAATATCGTCCTTTTCGTTGTGAAAACCTACACGCAAGAACATATTCAGCCTTAAATATAAAAATTGTGACAATTTCTAACTAAAAACCAGGCGTAAGAAATGATATTCATGTTAGCCATAATTTTGTTTTCTATCTTCAGACAGTACAACATAATTTTGGTGATACAAAGGTCTCCGATAAGGACAGACCTCACTTGTTGTAAGAGAGATTAAATTTAAAAAAGATCAGATTTCTTTTTATTAAATTGAATGTAAGCTGTATAGCCTTTGGCAGCAGAAGACGATTAAGGATCATTCTTATTCAGTAGAGCAGCTCACAGTACTTTCTGTTTCTATAAATGTCCGCAAGAAAACGCCGACACAACATCAGCAGCTACACTTACCTTGACAAACAGGTGATTGCGGCACACGCACAGGTACCTGTGGACAGAGATGGCGACGATCGTTAGAAGTGCTGTGTTGAAGGCGCCATGCGTGAAGAAGGCGTTGACGATGCAGTGGACGTTATTCACTACCGGGTGGTGGCCGAGGACCAGGTCCAGCAGCCAGAAGGGCATGATGTAGGCGGACATCACTAGGTCGGCGAGGGCCAGGTTGGCGATGAAGATGTTGTGCACGGAGTGCAGGGACTTCTGGGATACTAATGTCATCATGATCAGCACGTTGCCGATGACACCGCTGATGAAGACCAGTAATCCGAGGGTGAGAACCGAGAGCTGCACCCTCCAAGTCAGCGGCTTTCCGACAAACGGGTTTGTCGTCGCGTTCACCATGGTAACGACTCTTACCCACGGTTGTTCTGTAGTTAACAGCGGATGTCTCTCGTTTCTGCAGAATGTAAATTGAAAAAGGGGAAATCATACACTGTGGAATACGTCGATGAAATAAAAGAATGGTTATGAAGCGCTTTTTCAACGATACCAACAGACAGACCTGCCTTAAAACTATGAAAAAATATCATTATTAAAACAATTAGTATTCTTGTACTTTTCTAGTTGGATAAATTTCACAGAAAATGAAAGTTTCTTTTTCTTCTAGGTGCTGAAAATTTAAAAATATTTTGACTCTTTCGAGTTGTTAAAAATGACTTTTATTTACAGCCTGCAACCAGTAATTTTTTGTTTTACGTTTCGGTGGATGACACTCTAGATAAAATAGTATCAAGATTTCAAGCTTAATTGAAATAAATGACACGATGTCATGAGATTTTTGTCTGTTAAATCGTGGGTTTTTGTACAGAGAGACGAGGCACGTTTGTGCATGACAGGGGACCTGGCCGCCGAGGAGGAGCATTTTATGCAAAGCTTTTAGGTCAACGAGAGATTTTGCTCTGCCTGCGTCAGAGGAGATGTGTCTGCCATGTATTGGCAAAACAACTTGACTTTTGATAACATATTTTTAATCAAATCTTGAAAACGGTGATGGATATTGATCACTGGGCAGGAAAAATACAAGCTCATAAATACGCCCACACACTGACACAACACATGAGATGAAGTTGTAAAAGCTTGGCACAGACATCAGCGGACACCCTACAACATTCCGTGTCTGGCTTCAAATGTTTTGAAAGAGCAGAGTGCATCGCTATTCCTCTTAGTGGTTCCATTACATCTAACCCTAATGGTCTCTTGATTTCTTTAACTGAAGTGAGACCTGTATCAAGCTGGCATACTGAAAATTGTTTTTAGTCAAAAAAAGCGTTCCTATAAGACTTTGCCATTATGAAAATATATCGCGTGTAAACGAAGTCTGTCACTAGAAAACACACATTTTAGACAGTTTATCTCTTTATCAAAGCCTTTAGTTTACTCACAGTCTTGCAGTAAAGGCATGGTCACACACAAGCACCGTGACCTGCGGGTGTCCGTCAGTTTGTAGCAGACGGTTTGCAGTCAAACCAAACGGACAACGCCACATGCAGCAGCCCGGGCCATCGACTGACGTCCTCTGTTTTCTGTTGGACTCGCTTCTGTGTTTCCGGAACTTACCCCATCGCTGACTGTGCAACATGAAGCAGACGATAATTCGGGACCGTTATTGTCTGATGCAGAACAGACACCAAGCTGCCGTGTCCTGGCCCTCTTCTAGCATGTACTTGGTGCACGTGCACCCGGTCCTCTTGCTCGAATTTCCTTCAGCTACCACCGCGACCCACAGTTGTTTTTTTTTCGTATGTGATTGCATTTGCCGTATCTTCTGGAGCTGCTGCTGCTGCTGCATGTACTTTTAAGAGACTCAAAGAGTTTATCGTTCTTCGTCAGCTGAGCGCAAACCCCTGTGACGCCATCATGTAAACATGCGGACTCAGCTATAAAGGCAAATTCATAAACTCCCTAGGGTGTCAAACAACAGCACCAGTGTATTTAAGGAGACGGTTACAAGCGACTTTCTCTCTTTTTTTTTTTTAAACCCAAACACCATTCAGTTTATTTTTGCAAGTTTTATTTGATATCGACGAGAAACCTTCCCACGCTGGGAATTTTGATGTAAGTTTCAAAATTAATTGTATCCTAGCCTGTATTAGTTTCATCATTGCAGAGTTCTTCTGCTTTCCGGGATTCGAGACCTACCTTTCCAGTATAGCTTTAAGCACTTAGTCTATCAGCAACCATCATTACTGACTGGCATACTGTGGTAAAAGCCGCCTCGCTAATTTGCTATCAGACTTCAGATAACCAGAAATACCATGGCATTATCTTATAAATTTGATAACTTGAAGTCACTTCCTAAATGCATTTGATTGGTTGGTTTGGTGATTGTGGCTTTCTAGGAAATCAGGTGGTGATGGTGATGGTGTGTGGGTGTGCTGTCTGCAGGATTTTCTATAGTTCTAAATCTGTCTCTCCCTCGTTTTAGCTGTCATTTCCTTCTGTTTCATTGCCATTATCCTATCAAACTTGCAATTGCATGATCGATCATCTGTCCTAGCTTTTCTTTTGTGACCATTATCAAGCTATTGGTTCATCAACCACTATAATTTCAACACGCTAATTTATACTCTTTCTACAACTCAAGATGTGTGATAAGACATAGAAAGTCCTTTAGTGATTCCTCTTTTATTTTAAGAACAATTATTCGACACAAAACTATTTTTACAAACATTTAATGAACACAAAGGTTGGAATGAACGTTAATACAAAATGAATCCGGAGTAGTTGTGGCATACAGCTATACCATACTCTGGACAGCTGTGGACAACTCTTGATACCTGTAGTCTTATGCTCCTAACTTCTATCAGTGAGAGCTTATAGAGAAAGAGAGAAAAAAACAGACAGACAGAGAGACAGACAGACAGACATTGAGAGAATGAGAGAATGAGAGTGGCCATTTTCTGATTAGCTGGCACAGCTCTGAACTCTTCTTGTGTGTGGCTCACAAATTACAAAAAAAGGTCGACAAGAAGAAAGAACGTCCCATTGTTGAAATGCCCAGAACTGCTTGCTTATCGATTTCATCCATAATTGATCGTCTGCAGAGAAGGGTGCAATCCCTCGACAGCTACAAACATCAGATAAGCGAGAATCCAATGAGTGCCCTACGGTGCGCACACCTCACTGTCATGGTACCGTCTGCTCCAGTTGGCACCAGAGAACATTTCAAAATGTTGCCTGCGTTTTGAGCTCGTTAGGACAGGATAGTGGGATTACATATTCAAATTCTTCTTCGTTTCAATCCTGAGGTATACATTTTATTTAATGTTTCTTTCACGCCGTGTTACAGTATTCCAAGCTTTCATTATTTGGAATAAAAAGTATCTATAAAGGCTTTTTAAACGAACACGTGTTGCTGTATAGGTGACGACCGTTGGCAATTTTTTTCCTATGACCACCATGCAAATAAAATATTCACCCAGCCCCGCTTCCGATGAAGGACAGACCCTATGAGCTTCTTGAACACACACACCCAACATGCTCTCTTCTCTCATTTTTACAAGGGTCGTCTTCCAAAGAATCAGCTTTCACAGAATTCTGATTTTCTCCTGTTCGTTTGCAAGCGACCGTGCATGTGACTGTAAACAACTGCATTGCGTATGAAGATAACAGCTACAGAGTGAGCTTTTTGAGTGTTTACAGCAAGAGGCAGATTCTTGACCATGTGATTCTTGACTGTTGTTCTGCAATTCTCTGAGATGCACCTCTGCACCTTCTGTTCCTTTCTTCAGCACTTCAAACGGGAAATTGCGTCTTGCATGCTACGAGGATTGCTGTGAGAGATTTGAACCCCCACTTCTATTTGTCCCACCTGTGATTCACTATACTGTGATACGCTATGTTGAAATGTCACCCCAGCATCACCACCACCACCACCACCACCACCTAATTTATTTATAAGACTAGCTAGTTGCTTTTTGCCGCTGATTTTTCCAGATATAACCTTATTGTCAGATTTCGATCTGTCACCTGACTCAAGCTTTTTCATTCGGGTCAGTGTGGCGAAATAGTGAAGCATGTACTCTTAATGAGTCCTATGTACCTTGACAGGCTGTCAACTGGAGCACAGCGTTTGAAGTGAAGGGGAGATAAAATGGGAGAGTTACCAGCAACTCTCTCTGGGGCGGTCCGGTGGCGCAACGGATAGCGACTGTCGCCAATACAGTGAGGGTTGGCTGTCCTGGGCTCAGCTCTAGTCTCTTTCTCTGTATGTGGCATCTGTTTACAGGGCTGGCTGCCTTTCCGTGATATAGCCTCGGCGT